>NC_140934.1:47660519-48260519 GCF_014529385.1 Adiantum capillus-veneris | reverse complement strand
TCTTTTCCGCGGGTGTACCCCTTGGCGGCCTTGCGCTCACACCAAGGTTGCTTTTTCCCACCTCACGTCAATTGGCCGGCCGCTAAGTGCACGGTCCGCTCTCAATGAGTGAAAAGAGACACAAGGGGAGGCTGGACAAGCCCTTCTTTCTTGGGATTCCTGTCACTCTTCAACAAAACACGATTAGGAATCGACATGCCAAAGCGAACTTGGGTTCGTGTGACCTCAACAAGCAAAAAGTTATTGTGGTTCTTGTGGTTCTTTCCTTGAGTGATAGAGAACACTGCCAAAGCTCTGATACCAATGTTAGGTGCAGTGGAATGATTGTTTGCGCTTTGCTCAAGATGAGTGCTCCGAACTGTGCTCAAGGTTCTTTTTGTTCTTATCGAAGGTAGAGCCTTCCGTTCTTAATGAGAGAATGCTATGATCACAAACAAAGTGAATGGACACTGTGCGTGCAAGTGTATGAGACTGAGAGAGAGAGAGAGAAGAGAGATACGACACAAGAGACGTTGTAAAACCCTCCTTCGAAAGCCCCACTCTTGTTGGCGAGAATGGTCTATTTATGATTGCAATCTGGTACAATGACGATGCAATGGACTGATGCAACCTGGGACTATGCCGACGACGACGACGGTGATGACGTCGACGACTTTAGGGCTGAAATCTGTGGTCTTCTATCTGCTGAATTTCGGGGCTGTTTCGGTGGCTGAAAATGACTGTTTTGCTTGCGTTTTCGAGGGCTGAAATTGGGGGTCTTCTGCAACCAACTAGGGCTGAATCTGGTGCTGTCCAATAGGGCTGAAAACGCTGACCATCTGATGCGGCAATGGCTGAAAATAAAAAACGCTGATCTGCCTGCTGAGCGTTAGTGAAAACGCTGAATTTTTGGTACTGTTGGCGATGGTCTGCAAAACGCTAGGGCTGAGTGCTGATGGCGATCCAACAAATCTGCAAACGCTAGGTGAAACCGGCCTGTTCAATCCAAAAAGGGCGGTAGACTTTAAACTTGAACCTTATTTGCTTTCACCCATTTAATTTGTCGTCCACTTTACCTGTACTTTCAAGACACAACAAAGGGGAGAGGGATACAGGCTGCTAGATTACATGAGTAGACCGACACCAGATTGGCCCCTAACTTAGGCGCCCCTTTCGGTATTTCTCTATTGTTCAAAAGAGGGAATAAACGTTGTGGTTCCCTACAAGCTGCCCCGCACAAACTTGGCTGAATTTCAACTGTTCCGGCCCGATTTCGGCAGCATAACTGTACTAGGACCCTTCACAGTGAGTATTCCCACGCATTGACTGACTTTCCCGACGCATACGGGCACTTTGCAAAACTTGGCGAGAATCTGCAGCACGCTGAATTCTCTGTTTTCAGCCCCGAAAATGCGCTAGATCACTTGTACAGCGGTCCCCTCGCGTCCCCGAACCTCCCGGGGGTATTAAGGACCGTTTAGGGCCAATCCCTAAACTTGCAAAAATACACAGCAGGCTGTAATTTACTGTTTCGGGCTCCGTTTTGCGTGCCGGTCGCATTCGTAGCAAGTCCTCGAGCTCCCGCACCTGTAGGGCTACTTGCCCTTTGAATCGGACGAGATTTTTGGCGTGAAACCTCTCCGAATTCACCTGTATCTGCGGGGGATTAGCCGCTAGCTAATCCAGTACCCGTGCAAGAGGCTCTTGCCTCGGCAATCGCGCATGAACCCACACAACTGTACATTGGTCAAATGAAAAGCCCACTAGTGGGGCATACCACACTGCCATAGGGGAGAGAGAAAGCAGTGCGTAGCGTGCAGGGCATCACTCCTGGCACCGCACTGTACATAGGACGGAAAGGAAGCACTCCATAGCTCTTAACTTGTGACAGAATCTGAAAATGAGCCCTCCTCCTCCTAAATTCAGCGCCACTTCTTGTTGCATGAGGAAAGTGCACCAGAAGGTGCCACTTGGCACATTTACAAGCATTTTCCGGTTTCGGGGTTGCTGCCTAAAAATCTCCCAACCAGTTGCCTAGTTGACTTCACGGCAGAGTAAGAAAATGTTCCCCTTGTCATTCCGGAGGTAATGACGCAATTACATTTTCAGGTCCGAAAATAGCAGTTCCCTAAATTTTAGGAGATGCTGCCATTGTATCTTTCTAGGTCATCTGACCCCCTTTGTACACTGCAGCCACACCCAAAACTGAAATGTAGCCTCTGTAGCAAAGGATTCCACTTTGGCTAGTCAATGACCCGTCTTTGGCTAACCGTAGTCTTTGTCCAACCTTAGTGCTCTCTTGCTCTCAGGCCTGGACTCCCTTTGGACATTTCCACACTAGCTATGCAATGCAGGGCAGTTAGATTTCCCGAGGGGTGTTTCCAAAAAGTGAAAGTAAATAAATAATAAGAAAGAAAGCAACACAAAGGATAGATAGTAGTCACACGTGGGTGACATATCCCCCTCTTGAAATCTCAAACGTCCTCGTTTGCATCTATGTCGTACATGCTCACAGTCAACACTAATGTATTCAACACCTGTCGACACATGTACGACACATACATGCTCATTGTCAACCCTGGTGTATTCAACACCTCATCGACACATGTCTTGCCTGCGTGTGAACCCTGTCCCAATGACATAGTGGTAGCTTCGCACTCTGCCATTGCTTTGAGTCACTAACTTTCCAATGACAAAATGGTAGCTACTCATTTTGCCACTGTCTTATAGTACACGTTGGATCCCGTAACACTTTCGAGCATACCCAAACCGACAGTTTAAGAATGCAGTTACACATGTACCCTTTAATAGAAGCAATTACTGTATCCTTGACAAACTGACAAGAAATACTCACTTCTATAGCACTAACCAAACTTTTGGACATTCCGTAAGAGCAATTGCCAAACTGCCAATCTGTACAGCTCTAGCATTCATGTAACAAGTATTTCATTTGAGCTCACTTTAAATACCATGTACATCATTCGTTTCAGACATAGTAACAGGGAATGGCCGTTTTCAGGTCTCCGTTCCCCGTTCCCATTCCAAGTTCCCGTTCCGAATCCCCGTTACGTGTTTCAAACGTGAGTACCCGTAACAGGGAATGGCATTTTGTTCCGCGTTCCCGTTCCGGTTTCCCGTTCCTGGTAACTATGGTTTCAGAAGCCATTGTCACATTGACAATCCATGCAACTTTGAAACTCAAAGGGTCAAGGTAGGTTGCAAATCGAAGGCTTCAAGGTAAAGTGATAACACAGTTGGTGACTCTGCAAGTTCACCTTCTTCCATCCACTTAGCATCCATTGGTGGATAGTTTCTGAACTTTACCAAGTAACGCCTAGCAACCTTGCCTTTCACTTTCCTTTCTTTGTGTGCCAAAATCTGTTCGGGGACCAAGATCTCGTCAAGTTCCTCGACTTCCGGCTGATCTTCAGCTGGCATATCTTCTGGCACATCACCCACATAGGGTCTGAGAAGACTCACGTGAAACGCATTGTGAATCTTCCAACTGTCAGGCAATTTCAGCCTATATGCAACATCACTGATTATGTTGCACATTTGAAAAGGCCCATAGTAACGCGTGCTGAGCTTTGGAAAAAGTCTTTCCTTGCCCTTCATCTTCTTTAACCTTGCCTTTTCAAAGCTTAAAAGCACCCAATCACCAAGTGAATATACCACTTCACGACGGTGACGATCAGCTGCTTTCTTTTGCTTTGCTCGAGTCTTCTCTAAGGCCACTTTGACCTTCTTGTACATTTCATCCATGTCCTGAACATACTTATCTGCTTCAAATATCTTGTCCTTTGTATGGAGTATGGGAGGAACTTTCTTGCCACCTTCAACTATCTCAAAAGGTGCCTTGCCAGTTGATGAATGCACTGTATTATTGTATGCATACTCCACCAATGGCAAATACTGCTCCCACTTTCCTTTATGCTCTGACACATAGCACTTCAGCAGATCTAGGACAGTAGAATTTGCCTCTTCTGACTGCCCATCTGTTTGAGGATGAAATGACGAAGAGAATTTGAGCGTGGTGCCCATATTCTCAAACAAGCCTCTCCAGAACAAACTTGTCATGCGTGGATCACGGTCGCTAACAATTGACTGTGGCATGCCATGATACTTGAAAATATTGCTCATAAACAAGCGTGCCATCTGATCTGGTTTTATCTTCTTCCTGACAGGAATAAAATGAGCCCGTTTGCTGAATCTGCAAATAATGGTCCAAATACCATCGTTTCCTGTCTGTGTTCTCGGAAGATCAAAGATAAAATCCATAGCAATACTTTCCCATGGTTTGTCTGGAATAGGTAGTGGTTGCAATAACCCTGGTGCCTTTTGCCTGTCAAACTTGACCTTCTGGCAAATTAGGCATTCTCACACAAAGGCATCCACATCTCTTCTCAATGTAGGCCAATAGAAGAATGTCTCAACCGCTTTAACTGTAGCATCGATACCACAATGCCCTGCATACGGTGGGACACGACTCTCTTCCATAACTTTGCGTTGCAATGGCTTTGTGACACACAATCTGCCATGCATCATCATGAACCCATCTTTGAGAAGATAGTGTTCATGACGTTGTCCATCCATTAGCTGTTCGAAGGCCCTTGCAAAATCTTCATCATTTGCATACTGTTCTCTCATATCATCAAGTTCATGATGATAAGGAATTGACACAGCTGAAATTTTTGGCTTCCTTGACAAGGCATCAGCCACAACGTTCTTCTTGCCTTCCACATGCACAATCTGAAAATGGAACATGGACAAGATATTTGCCCATCGCATATGCTTCTCAGATAACTTTGTCTGTGTCAAGAAGTATCGCAAGGTCTGATGGTCCGTTTGGACAACGAAATCTGCACCTAGCAGGTAGTGTTTCCAACTTAAGAGCGCATGAATCACAGCCAGTAACTCTTTCTCATAGACCTACATGGTTATCTCTGGCCCTTGCAAAATTCTGCTCTCATAGGCTACTACCTTGCCATCTTGCATTAGCACTGCACCAATGCTACTACCACAGGCGTCACACTGGACCACAAATGACTTCCTAAGATCTGGCAACACAATGACTGGATCTGAAGTCATCTTTTCCTTTAAGAGATTAAAAGCTGAAATCTCTTTCTGTGTCCATCTAAAGGTGACTGCCTTCTTTTGAAGAGCATGTAAAGGTGAAGCAATCTGAGCGAAATTTCGGATAAACCTTCTGTAATAGGAGCATAGTCCCAAGAAACTTCGGACATCGTGCACCTTCTTCAAATCTGGCCATGACTTGATCGCTTCAACTTTTGCAGGATCCATTCTGACACCATCCTTTGAGACAATGTGTCCTAGAAAGTGAATCTCTTCTAGAAAAAACTCACTTTTCTTTGCATTGATGAACAACTTATGACTGCGTAGCTCTTTGAACACAATGGCCAAGTGATGCCTATGCTCCTCTTCATTCTTTGAGTAGACTATCATGTCATCAAAGAATGTACCAACAAACTGCTGGTGTGGACGGAAAATTCTGTCCATCATCCTATTGAACGCAGCAGGATCATTTGTGAGACCAAAGGGCATCACTGAAAATTCGTAAAGGCCAAACGTTGTTCTAAAAGCAGTCTTGTGCACATCCTCTGATCTAATGCGGATCTGATGGTACCCACTCTTTAGATCTATCCTGCTAAACATACTTGCTCCTTCTAATTTGTCCAGAATATCATCAATTCTAGGTATAGGGAACCTATTCTTGATGGTATTCTTGTTCAGTGCACGGCAGTCGATGCACATACGCCATGAGCCATCCTTTTTCTGCACCAACGACACTAGAGAACAGAATGGGGATGAACTGGGCTGAATCAGCCCCTTTTCTAACAACTCCTGTACTTGGCCCATTATCTCTTTCTGCTGAGCCGCACTAACCTTGTACGGAGGCTTATTTGGTGGGCTACTGCCTGGCACCAAATCTATCGCATGGTCCTCGGGTCTCTTTGAGACGGTAATGAATCGGAAAAACAGTCACTATACTGTTGTAAAAACATTGACCTTTCTTTATCTAGCACATATAAATTTGATTCATCACAATCTGACACTTCACGTGCAAAAACCAAGTACGCAGAAAGATGCTTTTTCATTACAGAAGTAATAGCAGAAGCTGATACAGTGGGAATAGACTCCCCTTTAAGCTTTACATCCAGAATGTGAGTCTTTCCCCTGCTCTGTACAGTGATCTTTTTGTTGTAGGCATCCATGATTTAGTGTACACGAAACAACCAAGGAATACCTAACAACACATCACATCCGTCCAGTGGCATGATGTAAAATTCTTCAGCATCTACATAGGACTAGATATGTAGGCGCAACTTTCCAGTGATGGGTGTCACAACCTTTGTATGGCCAGGACATGCCAAACCTGCCTCTGCTGTATACCCCATCTCTTCAGGTCTGATTCCCAGCTTTGAAGCCAATTCTGGGGAAATGAAGTTGGCTTTGGCACCTGGATCAAAGAAGATAAGCACTGTTTGATCCCTAACCTTTCCCCATGCTCTGCAAAGCTCACTTGCATCTGAATTTGGCTTGTCGCCCACCATATCTGGCACTAGATCAACCATGGGCTTCTTTTCTTTCTTGTCCTCATTGTCTTCAGAATCAACTGGCCTTTTCTTTGTAGGACAATTGTAAGCAATGTGGCCAGGCTGCTCACAGATGAAGCATTTGTTCTCTGACCTCAGGACCTTCTTTTGCTCTTCCGTCTTGCGAGGAAAACGTCTTTTCCATTTCTTCGCTGGTCCCTTTTCTGATTCAGCTGTAGCTTTGTCTTTCTCTGCGTTGGCTGACTCCCGAGGCACTTTCGGAGCCTCCTTTGGGAACATACTTCTTCGCTGAATTTTTCTTGGCTGATCCTTCCTTGACGCCAGTATTGAATTCACAATCCTCTCCCTTGAGCAAACCATTGCCAGTGTTTGCTACCTCGATGAGCTTCTTCAAAGTAGTGACTTTGGTCTTCGTGCAGTATTTACTCAATCCTTTGGGTAGGCCACAACAGTATTTTTCAATCTGTTTTGTCAATGGCACAAACCTGTAGGAAGTTACTGGAAGTAGAGCTTTCCAAAACTTCCGATTGTAGTCATCGAGATTCTTGCAAGTGGCAGCATTAAGCTGGTGCCATTCTGTCATGACATCTGCTTCAAAGTCATCAGATAACCATGCTGCTGCAAAAATCTGCTTGAAGTAAATCCATGTGGACGGAGCTTGCCCTTGAAGCAATAAAGTTGTCCACCACTGTCCCGCATTCCCTGTCAAGAAAGTGGCTGCCTTGCGGACCCCCCCTGCATAGGCCTTGTCAAATTGCTGGAGGAATGAGAGAGCCTTCTTCCTGTCATCAAACCCTGTAAAGGTCGTGAAAGTCACACCTTTGCCACCTTCTTTGTACGGAGTTGGCCTCTCCAGTGGCGTTAAATTGTCATATGGAAGTGACTGAAACATGGGAACACTGTTAGGGTTCATTTGTGTTCCCTGACCGCAATTAAGTTGACCTGGGAATGCCATATTTGGCTGCTGATTTGTAATTCCAGCCATACCAAAATTTGCCTGTGGCATCCCAAATTGGCCCTGAGTGCTTTGAAATCCTGGTAGCATGCCCGTGACACCATACATGGGGTTAGGCATCATCGTTTGAGCACCCCCGAACACTGTTCCTGGCGTGTAAAACTGATTTCCAGGTGCATGACCAGCCATGCTCTGGAATACCGATCCACCTCCAAAATAGCCAAGGTGTACTGAAGGTGGTGGGAAGACCTGTTGCATAGCCTGTAGGTTGCTTCCCTGCCCATTAGAACCAGCTATAGGCTGCTGAAAGGTGGCGGGCTGAACTGGTATAGCTTGAAAGACTGGCATTTGAGCCACCTGTTCTTGCACCTTAGGCACAGGTTGTGGAGACTGCATGTTCTCCGTCAAGTGTACAGGTGTTTCCATTGACTCTGCAGTATGAATCACCTGTGCTTGAGCCTTAACAGGCTTTTGAATATGATCCAGTGACCCAACTTGCTGAGACGGAACAGGAGGTTGCAGAAAAGCTAAAAACCTCGGGTTCTGCATTACTTGTGTGAACATAGCCACAGCAATAGCCAACTGGGTCCTAAATATATCATCATCCGTCTGTGGTGGTCTTGAAGACTCACCCACTTCATGTGTCTGTTGACCCTGTGAAGAGGAAACCTCTTTAGTCACATCGTCTGGTCTGTCAGTCATAATTGCAATTCCCTGTGTCTGGTCTATGATCCACTGTGTCTTCAAGCCTAAAGTGACCAAGGCTCACTTCTATGGGAAAAAGGGATTTAATCCCGTCGATGGAACCATGAAACCGGCTTGTTCAATCCAAAAAGGGCGGTAGACTTTAAACTTACACCTTATTTGCTTTCACCCATTTAATTTGTCGTCCACTTTACCTGTACTTTCAAGACACAACAAAGGGGAGAGGGATACAGGTTGCTAGATTACATGAGTAGACCGACACCAGATTGGCCCCTAACTTAGGCGCCCCTTTCGGTATTTCTCTATTGTTCAAAAGAGGGAATAAACGTTGTGGTTCCCTACAAGCTGCCCTGCACAAACTTGGCTGAATTTCAACTGTTCCGGCCCGATTTCGGCAGCATAACTGTACTAGGACCCTTCACAGTGAGTATTCCCACGCATTGACTGACTTTCCCGACGCATACGGGCACTTTGCAAAACTTGGCGAGAATCTGCAGCACGCTGAATTCTCTGTTTTCAGCCCCGAAAATGCGCTAGATCACTTGTACAGCGGTCCCCTCGCGTCCCCGAACCTCCCGGGGGTATTAAGGACCGTTTAGGGCCAATCCCTAAACTTGCAAAAATACACAGCAGGCTGTAATTTACTGTTTCGGGCTCCGTTTTGCGTGCCGGTCGCATTCGTAGCAAGTCCTCGAGCTCCCGCACCTGTAGGGCTACTTGCCCTTTGAATCGGACGAGATTTTTGGCGTGAAACCTCTCCGAATTCACCTGTATCTGCGGGGGATTAGCCGCTAGCTAATCCAGTACCCGTGCAAGAGGCTCTTGCCTCGGCAATCGCGCATGAACCCACACAACTGTACATTGGTCAAATGAAAAGCCCACTAGTGGGGCATACCACACTGCCATAGGGGAGAGAGAAAGCAGTGCGTAGCGTGCAGGGCATCACTCCTGGCACCGCACTGTACATAGGACGGAAAGGAAGCACTCCATAGCTCTTAACTTGTGACAGAATCTGAAAATGAGCCCTCCTCCTCCTAAATTCAGCGCCACTTCTTGTTGCATGAGGAAAGTGCACCAGAAGGTGCCACTTGGCACATTTACAAGCATTTTCCGGTTTCGGGGTTGCTGCCTAAAAATCTCCCAACCAGTTGCCTAGTTGACTTCACGGCAGAGTAAGAAAATGTTCCCCTTGTCATTCCGGAGGTAATGACGCAATTACATTTTCAGGTCCGAAAATAGCAGTTCCCTAAATTTTAGGAGATGCTGCCATTGTATCTTTCTAGGTCATCTGACCCCCTTTGTACACTGCAGCCACACCCAAAACTGAAATGTAGCCTCTGTAGCAAAGGATTCCACTTTGGCTAGTCAATGACCCCTCTTTGGCTAACCGTAGTCTTTGTCCAACCTTAGTGCTCTCTTGCTCTCAGGCCTGGACTCCCTTTGGACATTTCCACACTAGCTATGCAATGCAGGGCAGTTAGATTTCCCGAGGGGTGTTTCCAAAAAGTGAAAGTAAATAAATAATAAGAAAGAAAGCAACACAAAGGATAGATAGTAGTCACACGTGGGTGACATATCCCCCTCTTGAAATCTCAAACGTCCTCGTTTGCATCTATGTCGTACATGCTCACAGTCAACACTAATGTATTCAACACCTGTCGACACATGTACGACACATACATGCTCATTGTCAACCCTGGTGTATTCAACACCTCATCGACACATGTCTTGCCTGCGTGTGAACCCTGTCCCAATGACATAGTGGTAGCTTCGCACTCTGCCATTGCTTTGAGTCACTAACTTTCCAATGACAAAATGGTAGCTACTCATTTTGCCACTGTCTTATAGTACACGTTGGATCCCGTAACACTTTCGAGCATACCCAAACCGACAGTTTAAGAATGCAGTTACACATGTACCCTTTAATAGAAGCAATTACTGTATCCTTGACAAACTGACAAGAAATACTCACTTCTATAGCACTAACCAAACTTTTGGACATTCCGTAAGAGCAATTGCCAAACTGCCAATCTGTACAGCTCTAGCATTCATGTAACAAGTATTTCATTTGAGCTCACTTTAAATACCATGTACATCATTCGTTTCAGACATAGTAACAGGGAATGGCCGTTTTCAGGTCTCCGTTCCCCGTTCCCATTCCAAGTTCCCGTTCCGAATCCCCGTTACGTGTTTCAAACGTGAGTACCCGTAACAGGGAATGGCATTTTGTTCCGCGTTCCCGTTCCGGTTTCCCGTTCCTGGTAACTATGGTTTCAGAAGCCATTGTCACATTGACAATCCATGCAACTTTGAAACTCAAAGGGTCAAGGTAGGTTGCAAATCGAAGGCTTCAAGGTAAAGTGATAACACAGTTGGTGACTCTGCAAGTTCACCTTCTTCCATCCACTTAGCATCCATTGGTGGATAGTTTCTGAACTTTACCAAGTAACGCCTAGCAACCTTGCCTTTCACTTTCCTTTCTTTGTGTGCCAAAATCTGTTCGGGGACCAAGATCTCGTCAAGTTCCTCGACTTCCGGCTGATCTTCAGCTGGCATATCTTCTGGCACATCACCCACATAGGGTCTGAGAAGACTCACGTGAAACGCATTGTGAATCTTCCAACTGTCAGGCAATTTCAGCCTATATGCAACATCACTGATTATGTTGCACATTTGAAAAGGCCCATAGTAACGCATGCTGAGCTTTGGAAAAAGTCTTTCCTTGCCCTTCATCTTCTTTAACCTTGCCTTTTCAAAGCTTAAAAGCACCCAATCACCAAGTGAATATACCACTTCACGACGGTGACGATCAGCTGCTTTCTTTTGCTTTGCTCGAGTCTTCTCTAAGGCCACTTTGACCTTCTTGTACATTTCATCCATGTCCTGAACATACTTATCTGCTTCAAATATCTTGTCCTTTGTATGGAGTATGGGAGGAACTTTCTTGCCACCTTCAACTATCTCAAAAGGTGCCTTGCCAGTTGATGAATGCACTGTATTATTGTATGCATACTCCACCAATGGCAAATACTGCTCCCACTTTCCTTTATGCTCTGACACATAGCACTTCAGCAGATCTAGGACAGTAGAATTTGCCTCTTCTGACTGCCCATCTGTTTGAGGATGAAATGACGAAGAGAATTTGAGCGTGGTGCCCATATTCTCAAACAAGCCTCTCCAGAACAAACTTGTCATGCGTGGATCACGGTCGCTAACAATTGACTGTGGCATGCCATGATACTTGAAAATATTGCTCATAAACAAGCGTGCCATCTGATCTGGTTTTATCTTCTTCCTGACAGGAATAAAATGAGCCCGTTTGCTGAATCTGCAAATAATGGTCCAAATACCATCGTTTCCTGTCTGTGTTCTCGGAAGATCAAAGATAAAATCCATAGCAATACTTTCCCATGGTTTGTCTGGAATAGGTAGTGGTTGCAATAACCCTGGTGCCTTTTGCCTGTCAAACTTGACCTTCTGGCAAATTAGGCATTCTCACACAAAGGCATCCACATCTCTTCTCAATGTAGGCCAATAGAAGAATGTCTCAACCGCTTTAACTGTAGCATCGATACCACAATGCCCTGCATACGGTGGGACACGACTCTCTTCCATAACTTTGCGTTGCAATGGCTTTGTGACACACAATCTGCCATGCATCATCATGAACCCATCTTTGAGAAGATAGTGTTCATGACGTTGTCCATCCATTAGCTGTTCGAAGGCCCTTGCAAAATCTTCATCATTTGCATACTGTTCTCTCATATCATCAAGTTCATGATGATAAGGAATTGACACAGCTGAAATTTTTGGCTTCCTTGACAAGGCATCAGCCACAACGTTCTTCTTGCCTTCCACATGCACAATCTGAAAATGGAACATGGACAAGATATTTGCCCATCGCATATGCTTCTCAGATAACTTTGTCTGTGTCAAGAAGTATCGCAAGGTCTGATGGTCCGTTTGGACAACGAAATCTGCACCTAGCAGGTAGTGTTTCCAACTTAAGAGCGCATGAATCACAGCCAGTAACTCTTTCTCATAGACCTACATGGTTATCTCTGGCCCTTGCAAAATTCTGCTCTCATAGGCTACTACCTTGCCATCTTGCATTAGCACTGCACCAATGCTACTACCACAGGCGTCACACTGGACCACAAATGACTTCCTAAGATCTGGCAACACAATGACTGGATCTGAAGTCATCTTTTCCTTTAAGAGATTAAAAGCTGAAATCTCTTTCTGTGTCCATCTAAAGGTGACTGCCTTCTTTTGAAGAGCATGTAAAGGTGAAGCAATCTGAGCGAAATTTCGGATAAACCTTCTGTAATAGGAGCATAGTCCCAAGAAACTTCGGACATCGTGCACCTTCTTCAAATCTGGCCATGACTTGATCGCTTCAACTTTTGCAGGATCCATTCTGACACCATCCTTTGAGACAATGTGTCCTAGAAAGTGAATCTCTTCTAGAAAAAACTCACTTTTCTTTGCATTGATGAACAACTTATGACTGCGTAGCTCTTTGAACACAATGGCCAAGTGATGCCTATGCTCCTCTTCATTCTTTGAGTAGACTATCATGTCATCAAAGAATGTACCAACAAACTGCTGGTGTGGACGGAAAATTCTGTCCATCATCCTATTGAACGCAGCAGGATCATTTGTGAGACCAAAGGGCATCACTGAAAATTCGTAAAGGCCAAACGTTGTTCTAAAAGCAGTCTTGTGCACATCCTCTGATCTAATGCGGATCTGATGGTACCCACTCTTTAGATCTATCCTGCTAAACATACTTGCTCCTTCTAATTTGTCCAGAATATCATCAATTCTAGGTATAGGGAACCTATTCTTGATGGTATTCTTGTTCAGTGCACGGCAGTCGATGCACATACGCCATGAGCCATCCTTTTTCTGCACCAACGACACTAGAGAACAGAATGGGGATGAACTGGGCTGAATCAGCCCCTTTTCTAACAACTCCTGTACTTGGCCCATTATCTCTTTCTGCTGAGCCGCACTAACCTTGTACGGAGGCTTATTTGGTGGGCTACTGCCTGGCACCAAATCTATCGCATGGTCCTCGGGTCTCTTTGAGACGGTAATGAATCGGAAAAACAGTCACTATACTGTTGTAAAAACATTGACCTTTCTTTATCTAGCACATATAAATTTGATTCATCACAATCTGACACTTCACGTGCAAAAACCAAGTACGCAGAAAGATGCTTTTTCATTACAGAAGTAATAGCAGAAGCTGATACAGTGGGAATAGACTCCCCTTTAAGCTTTACATCCAGAATGTGAGTCTTTCCCCTGCTCTGTACAGTGATCTTTTTGTTGTAGGCATCCATGATTTAGTGTACACGAAACAACCAAGGAATACCTAACAACACATCACATCCGTCCAGTGGCATGATGTAAAATTCTTCAGCATCTACATAGGACTAGATATGTAGGCGCAACTTTCCAGTGATGGGTGTCACAACCTTTGTATGGCCAGGACATGCCAAACCTGCCTCTGCTGTATACCCCATCTCTTCAGGTCTGATTCCCAGCTTTGAAGCCAATTCTGGGGAAATGAAGTTGGCTTTGGCACCTGGATCAAAGAAGATAAGCACTGTTTGATCCCTAACCTTTCCCCATGCTCTGCAAAGCTCACTTGCATCTGAATTTGGCTTGTCGCCCACCATATCTGGCACTAGATCAACCATGGGCTTCTTTTCTTTCTTGTCCTCATTGTCTTCAGAATCAACTGGCCTTTTCTTTGTAGGACAATTGTAAGCAATGTGGCCAGGCTGCTCACAGATGAAGCATTTGTTCTCTGACCTCAGGACCTTCTTTTGCTCTTCCGTCTTGCGAGGAAAACGTCTTTTCCATTTCTTCGCTGGTCCCTTTTCTGATTCAGCTGTAGCTTTGTCTTTCTCTGCGTTGGCTGACTCCCGAGGCACTTTCGGAGCCTCCTTTGGGAACATACTTCTTCGCTGAATTTTTCTTGGCTGATCCTTCCTTGACGCCAGTATTGAATTCACAATCCTCTCCCTTGAGCAAACCATTGCCAGTGTTTGCTACCTCGATGAGCTTCTTCAAAGTAGTGACTTTGGTCTTCGTGCAGTATTTCCTCAATCCTTTGGGTAGGCCACAACAGTATTTTTCAATCTGTTTTGTCAATGGCACAAACCTGTAGGAAGTTACTGGAAGTAGAGCTTTCCAAAACTTCCGATTGTAGTCATCGAGATTCTTGCAAGTGGCAGCATTAAGCTGGTGCCATTCTGTCATGACATCTGCTTCAAAGTCATCAGATAACCATGCTGCTGCAAAAATCTGCTTGAAGTAAATCCATGTGGACGGAGCTTGCCCTTGAAGCAATAAAGTTGTCCACCACTGTCCCGCATTCCCTGTCAAGAAAGTGGCTGCCTTGCGGACCCCCCCTGCATAGGCCTTGTCAAATTGCTGGAGGAATGAGAGAGCCTTCTTCCTGTCATCAAACCCTGTAAAGGTCGTGAAAGTCACACCTTTGCCACCTTCTTTGTACGGAGTTGGCCTCTCCAGTGGCGTTAAATTGTCATATGGAAGTGACTGAAACATGGGAACACTGTTAGGGTTCATTTGTGTTCCCTGACCGCAATTAAGTTGACCTGGGAATGCCATATTTGGCTGCTGATTTGTAATTCCAGCCATACCAAAATTTGCCTGTGGCATCCCAAATTGGCCCTGAGTGCTTTGAAATCCTGGTAGCATGCCCGTGACACCATACATGGGGTTAGGCATCATCGTTTGAGCACCCCCGAACACTGTTCCTGGCGTGTAAAACTGATTTCCAGGTGCATGACCAGCCATGCTCTGGAATACCGATCCACCTCCAAAATAGCCAAGGTGTACTGAAGGTGGTGGGAAGACCTGTTGCATAGCCTGTAGGTTGCTTCCCTGCCCATTAGAACCAGCTATAGGCTGCTGAAAGGTGGCGGGCTGAACTGGTATAGCTTGAAAGACTGGCATTTGAGCCACCTGTTCTTGCACCTTAGGCACAGGTTGTGGAGACTGCATGTTCTCCGTCAAGTGTACAGGTGTTTCCATTGACTCTGCAGTATGAATCACCTGTGCTTGAGCCTTAACAGGCTTTTGAATATGATCCAGTGACCCAACTTGCTGAGACGGAACAGGAGGTTGCAGAAAAGCTAAAAACCTCGGGTTCTGCATTACTTGTGTGAACATAGCCACAGCAATAGCCAACTGGGTCCTAAATATATCATCATCCGTCTGTGGTGGTCTTGAAGACTCACCCACTTCATGTGTCTGTTGACCCTGTGAAGAGGAAACCTCTTTAGTCACATCGTCTGGTCTGTCAGTCATAATTGCAATTCCCTGTGTCTGGTCTATGATCCACTGTGTCTTCAAGCCTAAAGTGACCAAGGCTCACTTCTATGGGAAAAAGGGATTTAATCCCGTCGATGGAACCATGAAACCGGCTTGTTCAATCCAAAAAGGGCGGTAGACTTTAAACTTACACCTTATTTGCTTTCACCCATTTAATTTGTCGTCCACTTTACCTGTACTTTCAAGACACAACAAAGGGGAGAGGGATACAGGCTGCTAGATTACATGAGTAGACCGACACCAGATTGGCCCCTAACTTAGGCGCCCCTTTCGGTATTTCTCTATTGTTCAAAAGAGGGAATAAACGTTGTGGTTCCCTACAAGCTGCCCTGCACAAACTTGGCTGAATTTCAACTGTTCCGGCCCGATTTCGGCAGCATAACTGTACTAGGACCCTTCACAGTGAGTATTCCCACGCATTGACTGACTTTCCCGACGCATACGGGCACTTTGCAAAACTTGGCGAGAATCTGCAGCACGCTGAATTCTCTGTTTTCAGCCCCGAAAATGCGCTAGATCACTTGTACAGCGGTCCCCTCGCGTCCCCGAACCTCCCGGGGGTATTAAGGACCGTTTAGGGCCAATCCCTAAACTTGCAAAAATACACAGCAGGCTGTAATTTACTGTTTCGGGCTCCGTTTTGCGTGCCGGTCGCATTCGTAGCAAGTCCTCGAGCTCCCGCACCTGTAGGGCTACTTGCCCTTTGAATCGGACGAGATTTTTGGCGTGAAACCTCTCCGAATTCACCTGTATCTGCGGGGGATTAGCCGCTAGCTAATCCAGTACCCGTGCAAGAGGCTCTTGCCTCGGCAATCGCGCATGAACCCACACAACTGTACATTGGTCAAATGAAAAGCCCACTAGTGGGGCATACCACACTGCCATAGGGGAGAGAGAAAGCAGTGCGTAGCGTGCAGGGCATCACTCCTGGCACCGCACTGTACATAGGACGGAAAGGAAGCACTCCATAGCTCTTAACTTGTGACAGAATCTGAAAATGAGCCCTCCTCCTCCTAAATTCAGCGCCACTTCTTGTTGCATGAGGAAAGTGCACCAGAAGGTGCCACTTGGCACATTTACAAGCATTTTTCCGTTTCGGGGTTGCCGCCTAAAAATCTCCCAACCAGTTGCCCAATTGAGTTCACGACAGAGTAAGAAAATGTTCCCCTTGTCATTCCGGAGGTAATGACGCAAACACATTTTCAGGTCCCAAAATAGCAGTTCCCTACATTTTAGGAGATACTGCCATTGTATCTTTCTAGGTCATCTGACCCCCTTTGTACACTGCAGCCACACCCAAAACTGAAATGTAGCCTCTGTAGCAAAGGATTCCACTTTGGCTAGTCAATGACCCCACTTTGGCTAACCATAGTCTTTGTCCAACCTTAGTGCTCTCTTGCCCTTAGGCCTGGACTCCCTTTGGACAGTTCCACACTAGCTATGCAATGCAGGGCAGTTAGATTTCCCGAGGGGTGTTTCCAAAAAGTGAAAGTAAATAAATAATAAGAAAGAAATCAACACAAAGGATAGATAGTAGTCACACGCTGGTGACACTAGGTATTGGGGAGGTGCTGTGGGAATCCAAAAATGCTAAGGGTATCTGTGGCGATGAGGGAACACCAAAACGCCAAGGGTTCTGATGGGTTCTTGCTGAGAAGGTGCTTGTTGAGTGGGAGCTCCTGTTGCCTGTTCTGCCATTTAGTGCTAACTTGGGTTTGCTTATATATTAACTTAGCGAAATTGCCCTACCTTCTTTTGTTGGAAAGTCACTTAAAAATAATAAGTGAAGATACCAAAAATAGGGAAAATAGACTAAATGCATTGGAAAATTCCCCTGACTGAATCTGATGGATTTTGAAGGGAATACTGATGATCATGCTGTGTGCAACCAGAGGATATGCATCTACACTAAGTGACTGGGCATGCACGGTCTACGAATAGACTCACAAAAGTGCCAGATCACTGCTAAACTAGACTTGACTGGATTGATTGAACCCTGATCATGCTGTAGCTTGTCCACGGACACATAGGGTTGGATGTGTCACGTGACATGTGCACACTTAATTTTTCCTTGAGCAAGCAACACTTCTTTATGCACACAGACCGTTGGTTTGGAGACGAGCTTTATAGAGGTGTTTGCTGGTGGCTTGTATGTGAAGTTACCATTGACTTTCCCTCTTGGTATCAGAGCCGAGGAGTGTAATTGTGTTGTGAAGTGCCCCTCCTCCCCCTCTCGAGAACTACTTTTTCAAGAGCCCATATCTCCTTAACCACAAGCCAAAGAGCTAATTGTGAACTCCGTTTGGCATCTAAAGGCCGCGTTTAGCCGTTTAGCCGTGTTGGCGTTTAGGCGTTTTGAGGCCGCTCTTCAGCCAGTAAGCCGCTGTCACTACCTGCTTAAGCTTGAGTTAGCAGAATGGCTCTTAACAAGGTACTATCTAAGAGGTATCACTCACTAGCACATAGCACTTTGGCCATAGAGGAAACAAGGCCTGCTGCCCAGTGGAAGCTACCTGCTATACAACCTACAGAGATCTATGAAGAGAAGTTTCATCTCTTCAAAGCATCGAGTGTCTATATGGATGAGAAAGGTAATCTTACTATCTCTGATAGTAATTCTGATTCTCATTTTATAAAATTATTAGAAAAGCCCTTTGAGCAAAATTTCTAAACTGAAAAGCAAGGGCTATAATTATGTGCATTTAGGCTATATTGCTATAGGACTAGTTCCTCTCTTTAGGAAAGGCCTCCCAGTCAGAGTTACGGGGGAACGCCAAGTTGGGGGCTTGGGACGCCGGAACGGCGTTTCGGCCGGTCAAACTATCTTGGAACGCCTCGGAACGGACTGCAAGTTCCGACAGTCAGGCAGTCACCGGGACGGACCGGCTGGAACGGGTTGGAACGGGCCGGAACGGGCTCAACGGGCAGATCTGAAGGTTTAAAAAATAGCTGTTTGGGAACTTTGGGCAGCCAACGGCCATTTACAGCCCTATATAAATCCCCCCCTCTTCCCCCATTCTTCACAAAAGCATCAAGGAGCTTTGAACTTTGAAAGTTTGAAGGCCCTCTCTCCCTTGCTCTCAACTCTCAAGCCATAGGGGCCTAGCCTCTAGCTCTCAAGTTTCAACCTCTCTCTCTCTTGGGCTAACCCTCAAGGCTCAAGGGTCAATCTCTCTCTCGGTCTCAATTTTCAAGAGGTGAAGCCTCTCTCTCAAGCTCTCTATGTCAAGTATTTGTTACCTTCAGTCTTTTGGTATTGTGGCCACTGGTTTGGCCCCCTTGTAGTCTCGAATCTCATTATGGTATGTCACCTTTGGTTTTTCTGTAGCGCCTTGTGCTATGTACTCTGGGCGCCGCACATTCCAATCAAGTCATATTAAGATTGAATGCTCTTCGAATCGTGTTTTTTGTGGGTATTAGAGTCAAAGGACTCTAGTACTACTTGTATTCAAACACATAACGCTAAAAAAAACAATATTTGGGTGTTTTTGTAGCCTCCCGTTCCGTGCCGTTCCCATTCCGGACCCATTCCCGTTTCCCCGTTCTGCAGGGAGGCCCGTCGCCGTTCCCATTCCGCGTTCCGGGTAACTTGTTAGAGTTACATCTCCGGCTGCTTCACACTTCATATTGTACAGCTAGTATGGTCCGGGTTGGCCACCCATGTCATGCACTTAGCCTAGGATCACATGTGCACATTGCACATGGTCATTCCTTTTTCCATTCACCACACCCACATTGGATGGTTTTATACCTTAGGGTATTTTTCCCATGAGGGTCGTGAGGTTTTTTTATCTCATGAGGTCGTGGGGGCCTTGGGGCTTAGTATATATGCTAGGCCCACCCCACATGTATTTATCATCTTGTACACTTACAATAGTAGAGAGGTTCCATTGGGAACCTGTTTACCCACTCTCTCTCTATTCCAGCGTTAGCTCCTTCTCTCTCTCTCCATCGCCATTCTCACATGGTATCAGAGCCCATTTAGGGGAGCACCTTCCAACAACGAATTCAGGGATCTGGCAGCAGCGCTCTTCTTCCTTCAACATTTCATCGCGAGGAAACACTTTTTGAAGAGGCTGCGGTTTTTTGAAGTTGCTGCGTTTCAGTTAAACCAGCGTTTTCAGAATCTGGACACATTGCGTTTTGGGCTAAAGCATCTGCGTTTTCAGAAGCTATTCGGTTTTTGAGGCCTCAGCCCATCTACGCTTACAAGGGGATTACCATTCAGCGTTTTTTTCCTCCTTGGTCCACTCCATCCAGGATTAACTACAGTTTTTTTATCCTATTCCCTACTTTGCTAACGGTGCTTGTGTTTACTTGTTACACAGTGGAGAGGCCCAATCGTCTGTTGACCTTGCAGCAGAGTTCCCTCTCTATCCCTACCACTTTACCCCTCATTGCCCCTCATTGGATGGGTATTAACCTCAGCAATTTGGCAATTTTTCAGCTTGCTGCGTTTTTTGCTACTGCTGCGTTTTAAGCGCACACACGAGGTGAGGACATCGATCTCATTGGTTCTTACGGTACCCTCTTCATCGGGCATTTTCCCCTCTCTTCCGGTGCGATTCTGGACGAGTTTTGCTTGCTGTTTTTCTCTCATTTCAGCCTCTTTAGAGCTGAGATACACAGGGATTACTCAACATCCGCTTCTGCAGCGTTTCCATCTTGTTCGGAGACGTACAAGCTTGCTGTTTTTTACTGTTTAGCAGTGATTTTCAGCACCTTAGCAGTTGCTCTTGGGTAGACAGTTTGCCTGACACTTATCCTCTAGCACGGTTGATCACGGTACCCTCACATCGACTTGATCTCTCTGCTTTCTGGGCATACGCTTCCGCACGGAGATTGACGAGACATGGCTGCCCCTGCAGCATATGGTTTTACGGTCTTCTCAGAGACCTCCAAGCTGGATAATTCCAACTATAGTGTTTGGAAGACGAAGGTGAAGACCCTGATCCACTACAATGGATTTTGGGATTGGCTTCAGGATGGCACATTGGCTACGAAGCCGGTTCTTACTCCAGGATCTGCTTCACAGGCAGATATTGATTCATGGGTCGACACTGACCGTCGGGTGTACACTTTTCTCCTTATGAACCTCTCTGACACTGTTCTACAGGAAGTTAAAGCGGAGGAGCACGCACACAAGCTTTGGCAACGCATTACGGAATTGTTTGAGGACAAATCAGTCGCGAGGTGTCTTCGGCTAGAGCGGGAGCTTTACCTCCTGCAGTTCAGCCAGTTCAACTCACTTCTGGGGTTGACTCGCAAGATGCGGGAGATCTGGGACGACCTCGTTGCCTCTGGAGGCAGCATGACCACACAGCAGATGGCCAAGTACTTGCTCTTCAAACTCCCTCCTCGATTTGATTCCTACTACCAGGGGATCATACGCTCACGCCCCGCAGCCCCGCCTACCTGGGAAGAGGTTCTTCCCGAGCTCATGCAGATTGAGAGCCACTCCGAGTTTCGGGCCGGAGGAGCTGTTGGTGCGGATGGTGCATTGCTGGCTAAGGGCAAGGACAAGGGAAAGAAGGCCCAGACATCAGATTTGGGTGAATCTTCTACGTCGGACGACAAGAAGAAGAAGAAGAACAACAACAAAGACATCGAGTGCCATTATTGCAAGAAAAAAGGGCACAAGCAAGCGGAGTGTCGGAAGAAGAAGCGGGACGAGGCTGACAAAGCTAAGAAGAACATAGCTTCCACGGCGGTGACGACTGCCAAGCCATCTGAGGGGATTTCTCTTGTTGCTGCTACCGGTGCGGCATTGACTTCTACTCAGCCTGGAGCATGGATTGTGGACAGCGGTGCTACCGCCCACATGACTCCTATGAGGGACTGGTTCAGTTCCCTTCCAGCTACGTCAGATCAGACTATCACTCTTGGTGATTCCAACACGGTACCGGTCTCTGGTACAGGCCACATACCCATTTTCAGATCTTCGACTGACCCACGATACAGTGCTTTGGAGGCTTTGTATGTACCTGACTTAGCCTTCAACCTCCTTTCAGTGGCTTCACTTGACTCACAGGGGGCACAAGTACTATTTGGAGGAGGTAAGGTTGTTATCTCCGACTCTGCTACTGGCACAGTGCTAGCCCATGGTGAGCGAGACGGCGCCCTTTTCAAGCTCACAGCACTACTATCACATGGCTCGGTATCTTCTTCATTGTGGCATGCCAGATATGGCCACTTGAACTATTCCTACATGCAGCAGGCATCCAGGGAGTCCTTGGTTGATGGGCTTCCTAGCATTCGCTCTCCTACGGGTGTTTGCACAGCTTGCCAGATGGGCAAGCAACATCGTGACGCCTTTCCGAAGCAGGCTGAAACCAGAGCTTCGAGACCACTAGCCTTGATCCACACCGACATTTGTGGCCCTCAAGCCACTCCTTCCTTCAGCGGATCCCTCTACATGTTGGTGCTAGTGGATGATTTTACGAGGTACACTTGGGTTTACTTCTTGAAACTCAAGTCGCAGTGCCTATCCTACTTCAAGGATTGGAAGACTATGGTGGAGAAGGAAAAGGACTTAAAGATTGTCTCTCTTCGCTCAGAAAAGGGAGGTGAGTTCACTTCCAAGGAGTTCGCGCAGTTCTGCAAGTCGGAGGGCATACAACGCCAGCTGACTACTCCTTACACTCCATCTCAGAATGGAGTGGTTGAGCGGAAGAATCGGACTATTGTTGAGATGGCTCGGATGATGCTCGAGCATGCTTCTCTGGCTCGGGTTTTCTGGGCAGAAGCTTGTTCCATGGCGGTCTACCTTCAGAACAGGTTGCCTACATCAGCAGTAGCATCTATGACCCCTTATCAGGCTTACTATGGGCGCAAGCCCTTTGTGGCACACCTACGCGTGTTTGGGTGTCCGGCCTTCGTGCATGTGCCGAAGGAGAAGCGGACGAAGCTGGATCCTAAGTCCACGAAGATGATCTTTGTTGGATACAGTCAGGAGTCCAGTGGATTTCGCCTTCATGATCCGGTCACCAGGGCCACTACAATAAGTCGTGATGTTGTCTTTGATGAGCAGTTCATCGGCCCTTCAGAGGGGGCGTCTACATCGGAGCCTTCTACATCGACACCTCTCTCCCTTCCCGCACCAGTCAGGCCTCCACCTCCACCTCCACCTCTACCACAACAGCCAGTACCTACCTTGGATCATGCTGATTCTGACACCGACTCTTTCCAGTTTGCAGATGATGCTGAGGACGCTCCAGAGGACGGAGCGGCAGCACCTCGGGAGCGACTTGTACCTGGTTGGCTTTATTCGACAGTTTCTTCTTCTGGATTGACGGAGTTACCACAGCCGCAGGATACTGGGCAACCTAGACGCTCAGCACGCCTTCAACAGCGAAGGCAGGTATACGAGGGCAACGAGTTCGTGAACTTTGCTCTCATGACGCGGATTTCTTCTGCGGCCCCAGAGCCCTCTTCAGTGAAAGAGGCTCTTGAGTCTAACTCTTGGAAGCGTGCGATGCTTATCGAGCTCGACGCTATTGAGCGGAATGGTACTTGGAAGCTTGTTCCTCGACCTAAGAAGCGGAAGATTATTGGGACGCGCTGGATCTTCAAGACGAAGTTCAAAGCTGACGGTTCCATCGAGAAGCACAAGGCGAGACTTGTGGCCAAGGGCTATGCACAGCGCCCTGGCGTTGACTTCGACGAGACTTTCGCTCCGACCGCTCGGATGACTACTATTCGGATGTTACTCTCATTAGCAGCACACTACGGCTGGCCTGTCTATCAGATGGATGTCAAGAGTGCCTTCCTCAACGGTACTCTTACAGGGGAGATTTATGTTGAGCAGCCGCCGGGTTTTGCGAAACCTGGGTTCGAGGACTACGTCTGTCAACTGTACAAAGCGCTATATGGCCTGAAGCAGGCTTCCAGGGCCTGGTATCAGAAGATTGATGAGTTTTTCATTAAACTCGGGCTGAAGCGTACACATGGTGACGCGAACTGCTATGTAGCATCAGAGGGCAGTTTAGTTGCTATTGTTATTGTATATGTTGATGATTTGATCTTTTCAGGTTCTTGGACAATCAGGATCCGCTCCATCATGCAGTCTTTGGAAAAGACATTTGAGATGACGGATTTGGGCTTGCTACACTTCTTCTTGGGTTTTGAGATTTACCAGACACCTCATGGCATCTTCTTCTCTTAGCGGAAGTATGCTACGGATATACTTGACCGACACAGAATGGGACAGTGCAGACCTATAGGCACTCCACTTGAGCCCGGGGAGAACCTTTCTATCCATGATCCCTCAGCTCGGGTTGACCAGACACAGTACCGCAATGTCGTAGGCTGTTTAGTGTGGCTTACCTATTCACGCCCAGACATCTGCTACGCTGTTTCCATACTCAGTTCTTTTTCCTCCAAGCCTCGGCAGCGACACTAGAAGTGTGCTCTTCGTACAATGAGGTACATTTCTGGCACGGTTGATCTGGGGATCTTCTATAGTCGCTCAGGCGGTTCCACACTTCGTGGATGGTGCGATTCGGATTGGGCTGGCAATCCCGACACTCGGCGCTCGACTACTGGAGTCGTTTTCACACTTGGCTCAGGACCTATCTCATGGAGCAGCAAGAGGCAACCTACCGTTGCGCTCTCATCTACAGAGGCGGAGTACCGCGCAGCTTGCTACGCTGCGTGCGAGGGCATTTGGCTACGGAGACTTTTGGGGGAGCTGGGGTTCCCACAGACTGCAGCGACACTTCTTTCCTGCGACAACCAGAGTTGCATCGCCATCGCCAAGAATCCGGTCTTCCATGCGGGGACCAAGCACATTGAGGTGCAGTATCACTATGTACGCGAGAGGATTCTGGTTGGAGATTTGCGATTGGAGTACGTCCATACGGCGGACAATGCTGCAGACATCTTCACCAAGGCTGTTTCCCAGCAAACTTTGGCTTCTATTCACCGCATTCTTTCTGTTTGCTCAGCATCCGGTGCTGAGAGGGGGTGTTAGAGTTACATCTCCGGCTGCTTCACACTTCATATTGTACGGCTAGTATGGTCCGGGTTGGCCACCCATGTCATGCACTTAGCCTAGGATCACATGTGCACATTGCACATGTTCATTCCTTTTTCCATTCACCACACCCACATTGGATGGTTTTATACCTTAGGGTATTTTTCCCATGAGGGTCGTGAGGTTTTTTTATCTCATGAGGTCGTGGGGGCCTTGGGGCTTAGTATATATGCTAGGCCCACCCCACATGTATTTATCATCTTGTACACTTACGATAGTAGAGAGGTTCCATTGGGAACCCGTTTACCCACTCTCTCTCTATTCCAGCGTTGGCTCCTTCTCTCTCTCTCCATCGCCATTCTCACATAACTCAGCTAGCAGACTCTGCCGTCTCTGCTTATTAGACACTCGCCATAAAAGCTTAGACCAAATGCTTTTAGGAGCCATGGTAGCCCCTCTCACCAATGGTCCTGTTTATATGGAGCTTAGTCTCAATTTCCTTGTTAGCCTGGATGATCCCTATTTTTCTGAGATTCTCTCTCTAAAACTCCAAACTCAAGGTCTTAACATGAAAAATGGAAGTATTCATGTTGCAGTCCAGTACAGAGTTGTGTTGCGGATGGTGAACAGTGCTATTCCAAGTGTCATGGAAGGGCTTTCTCTTGACCCAAAAGAGAAAGGTGAGAATATTATCATGAAGACCGACCACACTACTGAGAAGCTCATACCTGAAACAATTTCTTGGAAAGAGCTGCAGCAGCTACCAGACAATTGGTGTTTAGATGTCACCTCTACACAGCAAAATGAACGACTAGCTCCAAGCATGGTGGACATCAACACTTTACCTAACAATCGGTATGCTCTATCCACAAAAGGGAAAGTAAGTGGTAACTTCACATACAAGCCACCAACAAACACCTCTCTACAGCTGGACACGGGATCCATCATCACTTTGGCAGTTGAAAGAATAATAAGAAGCATGGGTAAGCAAAAGATTAACTCTTTGAGCAAACCTATGACAGTAACCGTGGCCTCTAACAAAAGGATAACGATCAACCAAAAAATTGATCTTTACCTTTGCATGGATGAAGCTAAAATACTTGAAGCTGTTTACTTAATGAAGGATGTTGGGTTTGAGCTAATCATAGGAATGGATGTTATGGAAGACTCACAGTTACTGTAGCACTCTCTCTCACATACCCTCACACATTTAATTGTGTTTTCCTTGTGAAACTCTCACACAGTTCCGTGTCCTCTCTCTCTCTCTCTCTCTCTCTCTCTCTCCTTGCTACATCAAGTTTTCTTGTCACACCTACTTAGCATTCTTGCATTCTCTCTCTCTCTCTAGCACATCTTTGTACTTAAACTTAGTTTAAGTTTAGGGTCTTTTTTTTAAAAAAGAATCTGAGAAATGTATTTCGTTTCCCTGTTTTGAGTTTGTTTTGAAACATTTCAAGCGTTTCGTGTTTTGTTTCGTTTTAAGGAGATGAAACACGTTTTCATGTGACACTAACATCTGGAGACACTCATGGGCATGAGGTAAATCAAGGTGGAAAGGTACGTAGTGTACGACATGTTTTAGGTACGTACAAAATGTACTACCGTACTGAACCACCTTTCAGGTACGTACTAGGTACGTACCATTTGTAAAAAACTCATACTTTATGGAAAAATGTAACATGCGAAGTGTACGCGCAAGGTAGGAAGAAAGAGTGGAAGGAGCATACGAGAGAGTGGAGCTTACCTTTCTGCACGGGAAAGTCTCAGGTAGAAGTCTTTGTGTGACTATCTGTGAAGTTCTCTGCAAAAACTTACTCTCTAGAAATCGTGAGATCCTTGGCACACACTTTAATTTACTGTCTAGACCACACAAAAGGCTTGCGCTAATTCTCCACCATTGGAACCCTGGATTTCACCCAAATTAATGCCATGTGACCGTACTGAACCGTACGGTACGTATTGTATCGTACGTACGTACGGATGCACCCTTGAGGTAAATCAATTTTCTTTGATTAAAACGATTGATCTTGGCTGTGAGGCTCGCTTTCTCTTCTGCAACAGAGAAAGCCGAATGGAGGGCTCAACAATGGTGGACGAGGGGGCTGTAACAAAGGTCCTTTGGGATAGAGAGCATGGGGTCGTTGACTTTCCAGAAGTATCTATAGTTACAGGGATTGGCCATTTTTATGTCTCCGTTCCCCGTTCCCCATTCTCTTTCCAGCTTCTTGTTCCGTGTTTTAGACGCGAGTATATGAAGCGAGAATATATGTAGCTTCCTGTTCCATGTTTTAGACACGAGTATATACGCTACACCAGATCATAGCCTTAGATTCATGATGAGCCTTGAGCTCCTCCAGCTCCCGCTTGATCTGATTTGTCAAAGTCTACGTAGGGCAATTTATTGAGGTTGCTATATAAGCAACCCTTGCCTCCATTGTATACACATTCACTTATTCATTGCCAAGTTTGATTGGTTCAGAAGTCTCTCTCTCTCTCTCTCTCTCTCTCTCTCTCTCTCTCTCTCTTTGTGTGTGTAGATAGTTTCCCATGACATTAAAAATTCTCTTCTTCTTCTTCTTCTCTCTCTCTCTCTCTCTCTCTCTCTCTCTCTCTCTCTCTCTCTCTCTCTCTCTCTCGTGCTCACTCCCCTTGGTCTCTACGCTTCCGCATCATCGACTTTGACAGTGGGAAGCGGGTGGGGCAGGGCAAGCTGAGCGACGGGGGCTGGTGTAACAAACTTGGACACCCCAAGTCAAGAATCTACCTCGACACCACAGGAATTCACTTCAAAACAGTTCACAATTTGATTCGACACCGGCCCCGCGGAGTTCCGTGCCAAGAGGTATTGGCCCCAAAGACTGGCGCCCCTTTCGGTATTTCTTTTTGTGTTAAAGCTGTTGCACAAAGTACAAGGGAGTGGGAGGGTCTCACTCTCAGACTCTGCGTCTAGATGCTCAGCAGAGTGGGAGCCTTGCCCACACTTATAAAGGTTTACAAGGGATGCCAAAAGCAGAGCCCCAAAAGCTTCCAATTAAAAGCTCTCAAGCCTATAAAGCAATTTTTCCCAAAGCTTTTACTAAAAACTTGCGTAGGTTTTTTTCCTTCAGCAAGCGCTTTTTCCGGCGTGATTTGCAGGGCTGCCGTATGGGCGTGCCACGTCAGCAAGACAGCATGAATCGCGGGAATCTGCCACGTCACTACCACGTCAGCATCTTCGCCTTTACCGTCATTGCCTGCTAGAGAGGTGTGTGATGTGTCAGCATGCCACATCACCATTTTGTGACCTACCCCCCTCTTGAAAGCATTGTAATCGCCCTTGATTACGCCTGCAAAATAGACAGAGGCCATAAACTGTCTTAGCAGACACTGACTGTTAGTACCGGGGCACTAGGAAAAACACATCTAGCGCATGTACCAATCGACAGTCACATCACAGGACATCACTTGACATCACATGACAAATCACATTCATTCGGATCTTAGACCATATTTAATCGGCAACGTATTTAGCAATCGCATCTAGATCCACTTGGAACCTCATAGATGCCCAATTGACTAATCCTTATTGCAACCATGTCTATCGAGACCGTTCAAACCGAAATGCTGCAGTCATTTCGTCTATAAGTTCCCGCACTTAAACTGTAAGTGCAGCGGAAGTGAAAGTTGAACTTTGCTGAAGATGAGTGCTCTGAACTTGCTCAAGGGTTCCTTTTACTTACGGAAGGGAGAGCCTTTCGTTCCTTTAGTGAGAGAGTGCAAGTGGTCACAAACAAAGTGGATAAACACTGTGAATGAAGGTACTGAGACTGAGAGATAGAGAGAGAAGAATACGACACCAGAATGTTGTCAAACCCTCCTCCGAAGGCTTCACTCTCTATGGCGAGAGTGGTCTACTATAGATTGCACAAATCTCTACAATGCTTTAGACTTGCCGACGATGTCGACGACGACGAGACGGGCTGAAATCTGAAAACGCTAATGGTTGAAATCTGCAAATATTGTATCTGCTGAATTCTGATTCTGTGTCTGTGATGACGGCGATGACGCAACGACGACGCGCTGAAAATGCAGATGCTGAAATTTGCGTTTTCCGGGCTGAATCTGCAAATTTCGATGGATCTGACCGTGCGGCGAGGATTTGTTGCGGGAAGGTGAGGTCTGCGAGGTTCGGGACTTCTGCTGTGGTGTTTTGATGCTGAAAACTGAAAACGCTGATCTAACTGATGATTCTGTCGCGGAAGATCTACAAAATGCAGAGGCTGATCTGCAAATAAAAAAGGGCTGAATGCTGTCCAGATGCAAAAACGCTAGGTGTCCTGCTGTGGTCTGCTAACGCCAGGTAGATCTGCAAGTTGCAAAACACTGGCTGATCTTTGGTCTGTGGCTGAAACCGCGAATTTGACTGCCGGGAGGGGGGGGTCTTGCTGAGAAAGTGCCTGCTGAACACTTGGTTCCTGTTGCCTCTTCTGCCAGAAAGTGCTAGCGTTAGGGTTTCTTATATACATGCTTGTCAAAATTGCCCTACCAAATTTCCCAACAAAAGTCACTTGATAATAAAAAGTGAAAAATGGCTAAAATAGGGAAAATAGGTATATGCACTGTAAAAATGCTCTTGATGGGTTCTGACTGAAATCTGATGATCATGTTGTGTGCAACTAGAGGATATGTACCTGGACATGCACGGTTTGCGAACAGACTCACAAAAGTGCGAGAACACTTCCTAAGCTTACTGAACTGGACTGAACTGAACCCATGTCATAAAGTAGCTTGTCCACGTACACATAGGGTTAGATGTGCACGTGACATCCCTCCTTTTCAAAGTGAGGTACTGGTACCGAAGTGTATGGCATCGAGGGAGATCGCCAACAGCATTTGGAATCCTGGGAAGGACTCTTCGTTGGCCCACTCTAATGCGTGGGTCATGCGACACTTGAACTTCATAAAGGTATGCAACGCTTGCTTCTTTGGGCCGCGCCAAAAGCGAGTTATCTGTGGCTCCTTCAATGCTTCAACTTCGTCTATAGTCATGCGTCTACCTTCTTCAAGAATCTCAGAGGATGAAAACTCCTGAAACTACTTCCAACACAAAAACATGAATATACCCATTCCATGTAAAGTGACTGGAAAAATTCTATTCTTTCGAAAAAACTGTGCATGCAATGCAGATGAGCAAAGCGGCGGAGTGCCAAACCGTTCATCAAACACACGCAAAAAATGGGGTCGAATCTTGACTTTCTGATCTAAATCAATCAACTGTGGCAAATCACAATGGAAATGCCGATTCTTGATGCTGAATCCTTCTTGTGCTCTTTCGGATATTGTGTCATGCCAAGGAAGAGACATGGAATGTGAATTCCTTGAATGCAAACATGTCATCTTTTCATGAATAATCCGCATACATCCGTACTCATCATGAGTGTAGCGGTTGTGTGAACATGAACACCAGAAACAGACATACGTGTATTGAAAGAGAGAAGAAGAGAAGTTTTAATGTTGTAGGAACACTTTCAACATTTCCAGCAAGATAAAGAAATCAAAGATGACAAGTATTGAACTCAAGACTTGGGGAGAGAGAGAGAGAGAGAGAGAGAGAGAGAGAGAGAGAGAGAGAGAGAGAGAGAGAGCCTCAAAGTAAGGATCTTTCAATTACACTTGACATGCTCTACAAATGGACCTACAAGACTGAGCAAAAAACTCAACTCGTGTTCATCGTACAATATGGCATGCCTATGAAAAGGGATCACATAAGGACGGTGACTAAAATACAGGAAACCATCACGAATGAAACATTCGAACAATGCGTACTGACTAATCATGCGCACACATAATACTTCCTGTGGGGGTTCTTGGAACCTCGACTCGAGAGCCAAGATCGGTTCTTCGTGATTGATCGAATTTGCAATGAGGCTAGCTTCACTAGAAAAAGTATCCACTAAACCATCATCCTTGTGAACAATCACATCTTTATCATGCAAATCATCATGCTCGTGAATAATCACATCTTGATCATGCCAATCATCATGCTTATCATTATCATGCAACTCATGTGTGTCGTGCTTTGAAAAAGAAGAGACTGAGAGAGTCTCCTTCTCCTGATTCTTTTCAATCTTCGCCTGCACATTAGAAATGAGAGATGAAGATTGAACAACTTGCTGCCCACGAATGACAATGGGAGAGTCACTTTTAGCATTGAAAGTGAACGTATTAGGTGCCCAATCAATGAGAGGGTTATGCTCACGAAACCATCGAATGCCTAAAAGCATATCACATCCTGAGAGAGGAGAGACTCCAAATTTTCTGCGGAAGGACGCTTGTTGAATAGTGAACAAAACATCAAGGCACTCTTGCGTGATGAGAGAGTCCATACCGGGAGCAAAGCCCGACACCTCGAAAGGAGATGTCGTGCTAACCTCCAAGCGGGCTCTTTCGACAAAAGAGTCACTAATCACATCATGCATACTACCTAGGTCAAACAATCACATGACCATAACAGTTAAAGAGAGATTCATCAATGGGAGGATCATGAGAAACTTGGGTCACACTTGTGTTCTCATTTATTGCATTGACAGAGGAAGTGAGTTCTGTTGGTTCTTTAGATTCATTTGATTCAAGCTTAGGACATGTTCTTTTTATGTGACCCTTGATGTGACAATGATAACAACGACCTTCCTTAGAATAAATGCTTTGCTCTTCCAACGTGATGTATCCTCCTAAAATTCCTTGTTCTACCTTTTCATCTGGAGTGAGCTTAGGTTTAGCAATTGTGTTTGCTTTACCCTTAGGTTCATTTTGAGTGTTTTTGTCTGAGAGACTAGAGAAAGATTGGATAGAAGAGTTACCAGTCTTACCGTTCTTACCATTCTGAGAAGTCTGGTGGTACTTGGAGAAGTCTTGTTCTCCTTGGGCTTTCCCTTATTGTGCTTCATCTCTTGTGCGAGAGCAATCGCTATCGCCTTGTTGAGGTTGATTCGATCGAGCACTTCGACATCATACTTGATATACTCGTCCAATCCATAAAGGAACGCCTCCTTGTGTTCAACATCCGATTTGCATAATTGGGTGCCGAGCTCCAAAACATGATTAGAGAAAGACATAATGGGCATACCATTTTGCTCGAGACCGCGCCAATCGTCTTTCAACCGTGCTAGGTACCGTGGGGGCATAAACCGCGCCTTGAGCTCGTCTTGGAAGTTGGCCCAATTGAAAGAAAGGGGCGTGCTTCCTTGGCTTCCTCTAGGTGCGCGGTCAACTGCGCCTCTTGCCATGCGTGGTACCAATTATGGCATCACTGGCAAGGAACATGGCTGCGGTCAAAACCTTGTTATTTCCTATCTTCTTAGTTGTCGCAAAGTAAGCATTAAATTGATGCAACCAAGAATGAATAATAGTAGCATCCATCTTACCGTCATACTTACTGAAAGTCAACTTCTCGGTGACTGGGTTGTTGGAGTCCGAATCTTGGCTTGCGCCACTTGAGGAACCACCAACATCTTTGGTCGGCTCGTGTTTCGAGGTGAGAACCTGTTGGACCAACTCTTGCATGCGTTGGTCTCTCTGCACCTCACGCTCTGCCTCCAGTGCCTCTCTCTTCGGCCGCCTCCTTTCTTGCTTCGTCCGCCAAGCGCACTTGCTCATGCTCACTCTCAAGAGCTGCCTGTCTTTCTTCGGCCGCCTCTTTTCTTGCTTCGGCCGCCAAGCGCGCTTGCTCACGCTCACGCTCAATAGTTGCCTTTCTTTCTTCTTTTCTTTCTTTTTGTTCCTCGGCCGCCAAGCACGCTTGCTCATGCTCGTGATCCAAGGATGCCCGTCTTTCTTGGCGGTCCCGTTTCATGGAGTCCGGTCTTTCTTAGCGTCGCCACTTTCATGCTCATCACCTCCATGCGAAGTATCCATTCCGCTTCGGGTAATGACCATACACTGAAGTCTTGGGTTCTGAAGTTCACGAGGAACTTGGGTTCTTGTGGGTCTTGGGTTCTTGGGTGCTCGAGTCTTGAGGTTCTTGAGGTTCTTCTTTAGCTTGCAATCTGTGTTAGAGAAGGATCTTCTCTTACCCAAGCTCCTCTCTTTCCCGCGGGCGCACCCCTTGGCGGCCTTGCGCTCACACCAAGGTTGCTTTTTCCCACCTCACGTCGATTGACCGGCCGCTAAGTGCACGGTCCGCTTTCAATGAGTGAAAAGAGAAACAAGGGGAGGCTGGACAAGCCCTTCTTTCTTGAGATTCCTGTCACTCTTCAAAAACACGATTGGGAATCGACACGCCCAAGTGGACTTAGGTTATGTGAGACCGCAACAAGCAAAAAAAATTCTTGTGGTTCTTTCCTCGAGTAATATAGAACACTGCCAAAGCTCTGATACCAATGTAAGGTGCAACGGAAGTGAAAGTTGAACTTTGCTCAAGATGAGTGCTCCGAACTGTGCTCAAGGGTTCCTTTTACTTACGGAAGGGAGAGCCTTCCATTCCTTTAGTGAGAGAGTGCTAGTGGTCACAAACAAAGTGGATAAACACTGTGAATGAAGGTACTGAGATTGAGAGATAGAGAGAGAAGAATACGACACCAGAATGTTGTCAAACCCTCCTCCGAAGGCCCCACTCCTCCGAAGCGAGAGTGGTCTACTATAGATTGCACAAATCTCTACAATGCTTTGGACTTGCCGACGATGTCGACGACGACGAGACGAGACGAGACGGGCTGAAATCTGAAAACGCTAATGGCTGAAATCTGCAAATCTTGTATCTGCTGAATTTTGACTCTATGTCTGTGACGACGGCGACGATGACGATGCAAGACGACGCGCTGAAAACGCAGAAGCTGAAATCTGCGTTTTCCAAGCTGAATCTGCAAACTTCGGTGGATTTGACCGTGCGGCGAGGATCTGTTGCGGGAAGGTGAGATCTGCGAGGTTCGGGACTTCTACTGCGGTGTTTTGATGCTGAAAACTGAAAACGCTGATCTAATTGATGGTTCTGTCGCGAAAGATCTGAAAAATGCCGAGGCTGATCTGCAAATAAAAAACGCTAGGACTGAATGCTGTCCAGATGCAAAAACGCTAGGTGTCCTGTTGTGGTCTGCTAACGCCACTGTTGAAAAACGCTGGCTGATCTTTGGTCTGTGGCTGAAACAACAAGATTGACTGTCCCGGGGGGGGGGGGCTTGCTGAGAAGGTGCCTGCTGAACACTTTGGTTCTTGTTGCCTCTTCTGCCAGAAAGACTAAACCCATGTCTTGAAGTAGCTTGTCCATGTACACATAGGGTTAGATGTGCACCTAGATAATCAAGTCAAGCACAAATCAATATCATATTATCGGGAATTCCAATTCATAAAGTTATACAGCAGAATACTGTTAGCCCACAGTATCCCTGAAACTCAAAGAGATATTAGTGATTTAAGTATAAAAAATCGAGGCAATCTGTTGACAAAGGAGCGGAGCGACTCCCCTCTTGTGCATACCCACTGCACCAGATTCCGCCCAAGCTGAGTTCGGGGTTCCATTTAGAATAGACTATGCTAATCCAAATGCTTTAAGGTAAAGATTTGAGGAGTATCTGCTAGGTCCTCCTCCTCCATCCACTTCGCATCCAATGCAGGATAGTTCTTGAATTTAATATAGAACTGCCTTATTGCTTTACCCTTAATCTTTCTGTCTTTATGTGCCAATATGTGTTCTGGAACAAGGATCTCCTCGTTTTCTTCCACTTCGGGTTGCTCATCAGGCTCCCCATCTTCGGGCACATCGCCTTTAAAAGGCTTCAAGAGACTCCCATGAAAAGCATTGTAAATCCTCCACGTATCGGGGAGCTTCAGTCGAAAGGAGACATCATTTATCTTTTTGGAAATCTGGAAAGGTCCATAGTATCTCATGCTAAGCTTTGGAAAAAGCCTCTCCTTTCCATTTTTCTTTCTTAGGCGTGCCTTCTCAAAACATAAAGAGCACCCAATCGTTCTCCTTCAATTTCAAATCGCGACGATGCGATCTACTGCCTTTTTCAGTCTTTCTTGAGATTTCTGCAAAGCCTCGTGGACCTTGGCAAAAGCCGTGTCCAAGTCACGCGTGTACTCGTCAGCTTCAAAAATCTTATCTTTCGTGCTTAGGAAGGGTGGAACCTTCGTAGCACCTTCAATAATCTCAAATGGCGCCTTCTCCGTCGAAGAGTGTATCGTGTTATTTGTAGCCAAATTTCACCAATGGTAAATACTTTTCCCATTGAGTCTTCTAATCCGAGATGTAAGACTTTAATAAATCTAGTACCACTAAATTAGCAGTCTCAGATTCCTCGTCAGACTGCGGGTGGAACGATGACGAGAACTGCAATTGCGTGCCAATATTCTCCCAAATAGCCTTCCAAAACAAACTCGTGAATCTGCGGTCTCTGTCGGAGGCAATCATCTCAGGCATGCCATGTAATCTGAAAATCTGGGCCACAAATAGTCTCGCTAAGTGGTCGGGCTTGACTGTTTTCTTCACTCAAGTGAAATGAGCTTGCTTGCTAAATCTGTCAATAACAGTCCAGATACCATCATGATCACTCTGTGTTTTCAGGAGATCAAAAATGAAATCCATTGCAATACTTTCCCAGGGGCGGGTGGGTATGGGCAAAGGCTGTAACAATCCCTGTGCTTTATGCCCGTCAAACTTGACCTTCTGACATACCAAGCAATTGCGTACAAAATCGTCCACATCCTTCTTGAGTCCCGGCCAAAAGAAGTATCTATCCACACCTTTCAAGGTGGTAGCTATGCCGCGGTGACCTGTAAAAGGTGGGCAGTGGCATTCGGTTAGAACCTTTTTCCTTAATGGCTGTGTAACACACAACATCGTTTTCCTCATCAAGTAGCCATTCTGAATGGAATATCACGCTACCATCTCCCCATTTCGTATCCGAGTGAAAATATCTGCAAAATCTGTATCTGTGACATACTGATCGACCATATCCTTGAAGCTCCTATGATGTATCGTCGAAATAGCCAGAACCAACGGATTCCGAGACAAAGCATCTGCCACCAAGTTCTTCTGTCCCTGCACATGGACAATTTGGAAGTGAAACTGTGACAAGATGTTCGCCCACGGCATCTGCTTTTCCAATAGCTGCTTCTGTGATAGGAAGTAGCGTAAACTCTGATGGTATGTGAAGACAGTAAAATCCGCTTCGAGTAGGTAATGTCGCCACTGAGTAAGAGCATGGATAAGTGCCAAAAGCTCTTTCTCATAAATGTGTGTTGTCAATTCCGGCCTTGAAAACAATCGGCTTTCGTAGGCAATGACATGGCCTTCTTGCATTAAGACCGCACCCAGACTACGACCACAAGCATCACAATATACTTCGAATGACTTGTGAAAATCCGGCAAAGTCTTTCTTCAAAACCAACAACACTGGAGAGAAGTACGGTGAAGTACTAGGCTGGACAAGACCCTTTTCCAAGAGGTCTTTCACTTGGTTCATAATTTCTTCGTTCTGGGCTCGGCTCACACGGTAAGGTAGCCGGTTCGTTGGTGTGCTTCCAGGTATCATATCAATGGTATGATCCTCAGGACGAGCGGGTGGTAACTCGCCTGGTAGGCCCTCTGAAAAGCAATCGGCATGAGTGTGGAGAAAATCTTGGCGTTCTTTATCAAGTTCAGACATATTTGTCCTATTCTCATCATTCAACTCTTTCAAAAAGATCGAGTAAACAAACAAACTGGATTTCATTAATTTTGAAACGGCCGAAGCCGATACAATAGGGACAGATTCGCCCTTAAGTTTCACATCAAGTACAATGGTTCGGCCCTTCTTTGTAGTCAAAGTCGCTTTTCTCGCCCGATAGTCGACCACGACCTTGTTCTTATGGTACCAGGGAATTCCCAGGAGGACATCACAACCTTCCAAGGGCATTATGTAGAAGTCCTCGTGCCCCAAATACCCTTGACAATGCAACCGAAGTTTGCCAATGACAGGTGTAATGGCTACGTCCTTGCCGGGTGTCGCTAGAACTGCCTCTGCTAGTGGTCCCATCCGATCGGGTGTGATCTCGAGCCGCGTTGGCCTTGGCTCCTCCATCATAGAAAATTAGGGCTTCTTGGTCTTTCACTTTACCCCAAGCTCGACAAAGTTCTGTACTCTCGTCAATCGTGCTTGGGTTAGTACCCATGCAATCTAGAACCAGTCTTGCTTTCATCTTGCCTTTTCGTCCACGTTCCTCAGCTGCTTTCAAACCCTCAGGCCTGTCTTCATCTTTGTCGCTCAGTTCTTTCGGTGCCTTTTTAGGGCACTTCGCGGAGATATGCCCAGTTTCCCCGCATCCAAAGCACTTCTCCTCTTTGAGGTAGTTAGCCCTCTCTCGAAGAGTGAGCTTGGGTCACGCATCCTTTTCTTTCTTTTCTGGGTTGCTCTTCTTCTTTCTACTTTCATTGTTCGAACTGTGTTCGGTTCTTTGCGTCATGATTTCATTTGTGGAGTAGGTCAAACTGCCTGAATGAATGGCAAAACCCTGTTTCGCATGACTCATCAGTTCCTGGATGGAATCTGACTTTTGCTCTAAGCAGTTATCTCGGATCTCTGTAGGAAGTCCCAAGGTAAACCGCTCGATTTGTTCTTTGAACAAGATCTTCTTAAATGAAGAAGCTGGTAGAAAAGAGCTCGAGAATCTCTCGCAATATGCGTCCAATGTATCTTTCTTGGTCATCCGAAGCAATGTATCTTTCTTGGTCATTCGAAGATGGTTCCAAGCAGTTTGTATGTCGCGTTCGTACTCCCGAGTCAACCAAGAAGAAATAAAAAGCCTCTTAAATTTCAGCTATTTAACTGGCGCTTTCTTGTTAAATAGAAGAGTGGACCACCAAGTTCGAGCATTTCCCTTGATGTAAGAGGTAGCCCTCTGAATCTTGGAGTGCTTTGAGTAATGTCCTCCAGAGAAAGCTATGTCAAACTGCTGTATGAAGGCCAAAGCCTTCAAAGCATCTCAAAATCCAGAAAACGTGTCAAATTTAATTGACTGTCCACCTTCTTTAAACTCTCGAACTTTCTTGCTTTTATCTTCCAGAAAGTTATACTGGTTTGCTTTATAAAAATTCTTTTTCCCTGCATAAAATCTGCTGTCATCGGAGTCCGAACTATCCGAAGACGAGTCCTCTGTAGAGCTGACGAAACTGGGCGAGATGTAGACTTCTTTGCCTTTTTCTTGCCGTTTCCGAAGTGTTGCTTTTTGCTTCGCTTTTTCCCTTTTCTGTCTTCTTCACTCGAGTCAGAAGAGCTAGAAGAAGAAGAAGAAGAAGAAGAAGAAGAAGAAGAAGAAGAAGAACTGGGTACTCCTTCAAATCGCACATGCTTCTTTTGCTTTCTTGCCGAGGCAAAAGTAGATTGACGACCCAAATAACCCGGGAAGTCGGTGCCTTTCTTCTGCTTTTTGTCGTGCTTTTCGGCTTTGTTCTATGCATCAAAAAGCTCGCTATTCCGTGCATCAACCACCTCTTCTAATTCTTGCTCTGTAAACATCCTTGGAGTAGGAGGTTTCTTGAGTGCTGGTTTGAGGGTGGCTCCGTGGTTTGCGGCCACTGTGAGTGCACCTCGTCGAAGGAGGTCTGGGTGAAAATTTGCGAGTTTAGGGTCCAATGGAGTCTGTTCTCACATTTACTACTGGCTGTTTTTCGAATCTACTTGCAATTATACTTGTTTCTAGCATTGTAAGTTTGGAAAGTATTTAAGTTTTGGACTCGAATGGAGTTATGAGGGCTATCCCTTTTAAGAGCTTAAAATAGAAATCGTGTGTTTTTAATTATGATATGTATTATCCTGTATTATACTTCTTTGTTTTTGACATACCATTGCGTACCTTGGTACGAAGTTGATAACTTAGACCAACTGATTGATGATGTGGCATTGCCTACTAATTGTTGACACACGCTGCATATGGACTTCTGATTGGTAGCGTATGGATCTATATGCAGATGCTTTTATTGATCACAAGGGTTTTTTTAGTAGTTTCCCTATGTGGGAGCTCTTTGGGAAATATGTTAGTATTGTAAACTTATTGTTTCTAGTAAGTTGCTTTTAGCAACGTTTGAGCTATGTGTGTGATGGGGTGCCAATTGCAAGAGGGAACAACTGGAATCGCTGACAGTGAAGAGTCGTTACTTATTGTTGAAGTTTTCAATACATTAAAGAAATGCTGCCAGGGGCACCTACCTTAGGGGCCAATGCATCTCAAGTGGAAAGTACGTCTCTTTTTCCTTGTGCAGATGTTTTGTCTTGTCATGAAGCGATTTAAATTTGGTGCGGTATTCTGTTTGTGCACTTTCACTGCTTGTTCGATAGATTTAGTGGGTTTCAGACTTGCTCAAAATCTTGTGTATTAGATCTAATTTCTATCAGCACTCAAAAGTTAGTATTGTAAGTGAGAAATTTTGCATTGCACATTTTTTTAATTCTTTCTGCAAATAGAATGATACTGATATTTTGCAGGCAACATATGCAGAAGTCCAACGGCAGAAGCTGTTTTTAGATATTTAGTCGAAAAGAGAGAGCTAGAGTCACAGTTTTGCATCGACTCTGCTGGTACAATAGATTATCATGAGGTATTTTTATTGCTTTTGGATAAAATAGATATTAGGATTTGAGTTGTTGTAATGTTTTAAATCACTTCTCAATCACCTATGGCTGGGCTTGACAAGAATCCAGAGCTTGGTACCTCCCAACCCCCTTATCCCTATTATTGATGATACTTCCTACTTCCTATTTCTTAGTCTGTTTTCTACTTAATCATGCTCCCTCCTTCAAGATGGCCTTGCTTTAGCTTCTGTACCTCAGTTCATCATCCTTCATGCTTATCTCTTTCTTCACCATGGTCTCTGTCTCTTACTTTGTCTCTTACTTTGTCTCTTACTTTGTTTGTATAACATATTCCTCTCCTCTCTCCTCCCCATATTTTTGCATTTCACATTGCACTTGAGTCACCTTTCAACTCTATACATCCCCCATGTTGGTGCTTTTACTTCTCAATTTTTGGTTACCTACCACCAAGTCTTTTTGGTGGTAGGTAAGATGTATTCTATTTAAGACTTGTCTTGTAGATATCTGCAATCTCCTATAACCACTTATCTATATGTGTCTTGTGTTCTGAATTTATGGACAGTGGGCATCAGTAAAAATGAAACAGATCATCGTGCGCCAAGAGTCATCACTGGATATGTCTCACACATCATTTTTCATGGGTTGCTTGTTGGGCATATGGTAGATTATGGGCCCTGCATTTATTCGACAGAGACCTTGATGCTTGGAGGAGCTGGGGAGGCAGCCCTTAATTTGGAACTCTTATGTTACGGACCAGGAAGGTCGGCAACTTGGCAAGAGGACTTACTTTGATTGGGCTAGATGGGAGCATGGTCCGACACCATCTCTAGAGTGGAAGTGCCCATCTTTCAGACGTTGCTATCATGCTCTCTCCATTTATTTTGCCTAGGCATTTTTACTCTCTCTACGAGAGGTTTTTACCGTGTCTTTCAGTTTTTACAGTCCGTCGTATGGCTAATTGTATCCTGTTTCTACAGTTTTCGGTTGTCGCCTTTGGGCTTGCTTTGTAACAAGTGATGTACTTGCCCTCAGAACTGGCACTATTTGGGCTTTTTTTGAGGGATTTTCCAAGTAATAGAAATCAGACTCTTTCTTTGCAAAAAAAAAAAGAAGAAGAAAGAAAATGAAGCAGCAGACATGTCTGCTACAGGATTTACTCCTTGGTTGTGCTGTAAACCAGCTTGGACATCAAGTCCTACTGTGTCGTTAGTTGGGGCCGCCACGTCTGACATCGCCACCTAATGTGCTGCAGTGCTAGACTCCGCCATTTACTTGTCAAGGCCCTGAACTCGTGATTCTATCGGAATAGTCGTTCCCCGATCGCGGGATTTTTTGCCATGGTGGCGACCTGTCTGCTGACTAGGCATTGCTGGTCGGAGTCGTCGGCACCTTGGCCATCCGGGCCGGCTACAGTGAGGTGCGCTTCACCGATGATGGGTGCCATACTATAGGTGATGGCCAACACCTGGTGTTAAAGAGTTTCACCTCATGTCCGGATGTTCGATGATGGCTCGGTATCTCCCAAGAGCAGATTAGGGAGCGCAGGCTGTTGTGTCGCCGTCCCTGGCCGTACGTGATGTAGACATACCTGTTTGTGACATCGTGGTGTCCACTCATCTCGGTGTGACGTAGGACTGATAGTCTAGGCAGTGTGTGGGTCAAAGTCTTAGTTTATCCCATTTTAATGCTATAGGAATCTATTATGATGTGTTTGAATTGCCTTAGGGGTAATTTATGTTGAGGTGGCAATGGGCATTTTTATGGGGGGACACCCCATTTATGTGGGTCGTGGTGTACTTGTGAGGGAGTTTGAAACTGGCTGGTCTACTGCCTAGGTGGTAATGGGCAGCAAAAACAGAAAATTCAGCTTATAATAGTGAATAAGAAACTGAAAATTCAGCTTCAGATAATAAAGATGAAGAGATAAGAGAAGTAGGAGCACGAATGAGAGATAGAGAGAAATGGAGAGGGAGAGGCGGAATCCCTCTCCTACACAGCACTGGCTCCTCAATAGGTGCCCCTTTCGGTATTTGTTTATTTAATTGAAGGTATGATAGTACAAGACTTCTCAACGAGGTGGCGCCTCGCTTATGGGAGAGCTGAGTGGGGGAGAGAGATGCAAAAAAATACGCTTACAGTTGGCTATTCAGCCCTTTAAATGGAGACGTGTGTGTGTGTGTGTGTGTGTGTGTGACACTACAAGCAACACACGTGAGAGAAGCTGAAATGACTGAACAAAACTGAAAGAGAGATGACACGGCACGGCGTATTCGCGCCTAGAAGCACTGATCCCAAAGATTGGCGGCCCTTCTTGGTATTTCTTTATTTATTAAGCTTCAACAAGTACAATGTCCAAGGGTCCTCTCTTTGGCAAGCTCCTAGGCTAATCTGCCTGGAGAAGAGGCCTTGTCACACTTATAAAGGCTCTTGGCCTTGTTCAAAAGTAGCTACATGAAAAGCATAAGTCTATAAGCATTTGGGAACCCAAAAACTAGGGTCCCAAGGGCTGTCCATACGGCATGCCGCATCAGCACTATCAGCATCATTTGCGGTGCAAATAGCGGGTGTCCGTACAACCTACTACATCATCAGCTCGCTGCGCAAACTTTGGGCTCTGCTTTTATTTTTAAGGGTTTAGGTCCCTCGGCCGGGGGTACCATAGGTTAGAACACTATTGGGTTAGGTTTTTAAACTCAACCCTTTCTGGGCCACTCGAAAGAGTCCTGTAAGTTTGTAAAACTTCTTTTACCTCTATTGCTAGGGTTTAGGCCCGCTTCTGTCCTTAAGGCCATGCCACGTCATCACTTTGTGACATATCCCCCTCTTGAAAGAATTGTAATAGCCCTCTATTACGCCTATAAAACAGACATACGACAAAAATTAGTTCAACATACACTGACTCTTAAGTACCGATGTACTAGACCACATATATCTAGCACTTGCACGAAGACGACAATCAGTGAACATTCACATCACTATCCCCGTCGAGATCTTAGATGAGAATCATGATTGTTGTAACTTATTTAGCAATCACATCTAGAACGCACTGATCTTTTCATGGATGTCTTGATCTATTAAATCTCGTTACTATCATATCCACATCACCCCTCAAGTGAACAAGACAAAATGTTACAGTCATTTCGTCGTTCAAACACGCACTCAAACAATACACAAGTGAGAGAACACATGTAACAGATTCATTTTAGGAATGCCCATTTCAAAGTACTTCTTTTCATAAAGTCATCCAACAGAATACTGACTTTATTTCATGGAGGTAACCTGTGTCAAAGGAGCATAGTAACTCCCCTCTTGTGCAGTCCGCACCGCACGAGATTCAACCTCCTGATTCATTGGTAACTCTTGAATAGTCGGTGCTAAACCAAAAGCTTCAAGGTAAAGCTCTAATATCTCAAGAGTACCTACTAGATCCTCCTCCTCCATCCACTTGGCATCCAGAGCCGAATAATTTCTGAACTTGACCAAATACCGGCATGTTAGGTTACCTTTCACTTTCCTTTCCTTGTGAGCCAGGACCTGTTCAGGAACGAGAATCTCCTCCATTTCTTCCACTTTGGGCTGCTCATCTGGCTCCTTGTCCTCTAGCACTTCACCTATGAAAGGTCTCAATAGACTCACATGAATTGCAAATATTTGGTAACTTCAGTCTGAAGGAAACATCATTTATCTTTTCTTGGATTTGGAAAGGTCCATAGTATTGCATACTTAGATTTGGAAAAAGCCTTTCATTACCCTTCCGTTTCCGTAGGCGTGCCTTCTCAAACCGTAGTAACACCCAATCATTTTCCTTCAGTTACAAGCCATGTCGATGCTTGTCTGCTACCTTCTTATGCTCGAGGTGCACACAACTGCGACTGTTACTGGCACTGCCAACTGCTTCTGCACACAAGACCATTGACACGGTCTCCACATTGGCATCACCTCCAACATGCTTTGAGAGCATAGATCTGGTGCATCTCCTCTTGGCTAGATCTAGATGTGGATCTAGATCATCGATGAGGAAACCTGCCACACTGCATGATCACACGGCCTATGAAAGGCTGCCCTGAGGAGGTACTGCACCATAGAGAAAGTCCCTTGACATTGCAAGTGCTGCCCATCAAAAACGCTAGGGCTGATTTGAGAAATGCTGATAAACTAGCCAAAAACTCTAGGTGAATAGCCTCCACTAATTGCCAGCCAGGTCCAAATCTGCCCCCAAGGGTTGTCACAAAGTGATGATGTGGCATGACCTAAGGATAGACTCGGGATAGAGAGGGGTCAGGGCTCTATGGAAAGATGCAGAGAAGGGCTGTCACAAATTGGTGATGTGTCATGCCTGGACAATGTGGGGCAGCAGAGGACACATCCACACACACACCCCGGGAACGGGCCCTTCAAATGCGGAGAATGGTTGACGTGGCAGATTCCGTGAACGCGGAGGACTGCTGACGTGGCATGCCGTACGGACCTTCCGCAATTTGCGGCGCAAAAAGCGTTGGTAAAGCTGTACGGAATTCAAGCTTTTGCGTGGCTGATTTTCTATGCAAGGCTGAAAAGCTTTCAGGGGATTATTTGCTTTATTTTTGCAAGGCTTTTTGAGCTAAAGCTTTTGGTGCTCTGCTTTTGGCATCCCTTGTAATCAATAAATAGCTGGGTTGGGCTCCCGCTCTGAAGAGCATCTAGACACAGAGTCTGAGAGTGAGACCCCTTCCTCTCCCTGTACTTTGAGCACAGATTAATACAAAAAGAAATTCCGAAAGGGGCGCCAATATTTGGGGCCAATATCTCTAGGCACGGAACTCCGTTGGGCCGTGTCGAATCAATTGTGAACTGTGAACTGTTTTGAAGTGAATCTCTGCTGTGTCGCGGTAGAATCTTGACTTGGAGTGTCCAAGTTTGTTACAGTGGTATCTGAGTGCGGCTGATTTCTCCTCTACCGAGAAATCCGATCCTTTTTCTCGCGACACTTATGGAATCAAGAGAGATCGCTCGACTTCCTCTGCATCTGGAGATGCGGGAAGAGATCACGAAGAAGATTCTCACGAGCAGTGTGACATGAAACGTTTCGTGGTTTCGCCCGTTTCGGGGTTTTGAGGTTTTGAAACGTTTCGTTTCAGGGCACAAAAATTATGAAACAGGTTTCGTAGAAATACATTTAAATAAAGATATAAAAATATATATTTATTTATATATGCATGCATGCATGTATGGATGTATGTATGTAAGTATGTATCTATGTATGGATGGATGGATAGATTAAAGATTCATGTGTGTGTGTACATACGGACTAGTAAACTGGTTTTATTATGTAGTCTTATTAGTGTTTATACACATACATATGCATATGTATAAGCACACGTGTATAATAGACATACATACATACATATACGTGTGTACATATATACATATATGTACGTATGTATATGTATGTACAATGTGCATAAAAGAGAGGCAATAGTGCAAAGAGAGTACAAAAAAATCTTTTCAAACTACTGAAATTTAAAAAAAATTGCTAAATTTTTTCAAAAAATTGACTTTTTTTTTTTCCCTGATAGTTTCCCGTTTTGTGAGTTTTGCCGAAACGTTTCGTCCGTTTCGGGGTTTCGAGGCTTCATACCTATGAAACGCGTTTTTATGTCACACTGCTCACGAGGAGTATGGCCGCCTCGGCCTATTCAGGCGGAGATTGAAGAGATGGAGCGTCGACAAATGGTTGACGATGCGACAAAGATGATGATAAATCTTGCGTACGATCCCAAATTTACCAAATTTTTGACTCAGACATCCTTCGATGAAGTGTACTCCCAGTGGCCAAATGTCACGTGGCACATCCAACCCTATGTGTCCGTGGACAAGCTACAACATGACCAGGGTTCAATTCAATCAAGTCAGTCTAGAATAGGAAGTGATCTGGCCCTTTTGTGAGTCTGTTCGCAGACCGTTCATGTCCAGACACTTAGAGTAGATGCATATCCTCTGGTTGCACATAGCATGATCATCAGCATTACCATCCGAATCCATCAGGAGCATTTTCAATGCACAAAACCTATTTTCGCTATTTTTGACATTTTTCACTTATTATTTTAAGCGACTTTTGCTGGGAACTAGGTAGGGCAATTTTGCTAAATTTGTATATAAGAAACCTAGCGCTAGCACTTTTTGGCAGAAGAGGCAGCAGGAGCACTTGCTCAACAGACAACTTCTCAGCAAGACCAATCCCCGCAATAGACCTAGCATTTTCAGCCAATCCGAGAAGCTAGCGTTTTTGCAAGACAGATCAGCCCTGGCGTTTTGAACAGAAGATCAGCCCCGGCGACAACAGAAGATAGCAGATTCCACAGCCACACAGCAGATCAGCCCAGTGTTAGCAGATTTCCACCGCAAGAAGACATTCAGCCCTAGCGTTTTTGGATTGCAGTTCAGCCCTTAGCGTTTTGCAGTTCCTTCGCGATAAGATCAACGAGTAGACCAACGTTTTGAGTTTTCAGCAGTCAAGCATCGCAGACAACCCCCAAACCTCGCAGATCTCAACTTCCTGCAGCAGATCCTTGCCGCACGGTGAGATTCATCAAGGTTTACAGTTTCAGCCAGGAAAACACAGATTTCAGAATTTGCGTTTTCAGCGCGTCGTCATCGCATCGTCATCATCAACATCGTCACCGACATAGAGTCAGAATTCAGCAGATAAAGAATTGCAGATTTCAGCCCGTCTCGTCGTCGTCCTCATCGTTGGCAAGTCCAAGCATTGTAGAGATTTGTGCAATCACAAGCAGACCGCTCTCGCCATAGAGAGTGGGGCCTTCGGAGGAGGGTTTTGACAACATTCTAGTGTCGTATTCTTCTCTCTCTATCTCTCAGTTCATGCACCTTCATTCACAGTGTTCATCACTTTGTTTGTCTCCATTGCACTCTCTCACTAAAGGAATGGAAGGTTCTCCCTTTCGTAAGTAAAAGGAACCTTGAGGACAGTTCGGAGCACTCATCTTGAGCAAAGTTCAACAATCACTTCCGCTGCACCTTACATTGGTATCAGAGCTTTACCGAAGCGGAATGGATACTTTGCATGAAGGTGGTGAGCATGGGAGTGGTGAAGAAGAGTTTTCCCCACCAAGAGGTTTTTCCGACCCTTCTCATCTACGCGAAGGATTGCACTAACTCCTATGGAGGCTTTCGACAAGATGATGATGGATAGGGAGTTAGAACGCAAAGAAAGAAAAGCAGAAAGAACGGCAGAACACAAAGAAAGAATGGCTGCCATAGAGTGCGAACACAAAGAAAGAAGAGCCGAAATGGAGCGTGAGCACAACGAAAGGAAAGCCGCCTTGTTCCGATCTTTTCTCAAGTGCAGGCACAGATGCAAGAGATTCGGGAAAAGGAGACTCTCTTAGTCTCGTCTTCTCCAAAGCAAGACACACATGATTTGCATGATGAATTGCATGATAATGATGCGCATGATGATTTGGATGATAAGGACAAGCATGATGATTAAGATGTGATTTCTCACAAGCATGATGATTTGCATGAAGATGATGTGATTGTTTACAAGGATGATGTGTTAGTTGATACTTTTTCTAGTAAACCTAACCTCATTGCAGATTCGATCAATCACGAAGAACCGATCTTGGCTCGAGTCGAGGTCTACAGAACCCCCTCAGGAAGAACCGATCTTGGCTCTCGAGCCTAGGTCCAAAGAACCCTCACAAGAAGTACTATGTGTTCGAATGATTAGTCAACACTCATTGTTCGAGTGTTTCATTCGTGATCGTTTCTTGTATTTTAGTCAGCGTCTTATGTGATCCCTTTTCATAGGCATGCCATATTGTACATTGAGCACCATTCACTCATGAATGAGCACGGATATATGCGGATTTCTCATGAAAATTTGAAAAGTATGCATTCAAGGAAGTCACATTCCATGTCTCTTTCTTGGCACGACATAGTCATAGAAAGAGCACAAGAAGGATTGAGCATCAAGCATCGGCATTTCCCTTATGATTTGCCACAGTTGATTGATTTAGATCAGAAAGAAAAGATTCGGTCTCATTGTTTGCATGTGTTTGATGAATGGTTTGGCACTCCGTCACTTTGTTCATGTGCATTGCATGCACAGTTTTTTCGAAAGAATAGAAATTTTTAAGTCATTTTACATGGAATGGGTATATTCATGTTTTTGTGTTGGAAGTGGTTTCAAGAATTTTCAGCCTCAGAGATTCTTGAAGAAGGTAGACGCATGACTCTAGACGAAGTAGAAGCATGGAAGAAGCCAACATAAGATTTTGTCGCTTTCGGCGCGGCCCAAAGAAAAAGTCTTTGCAGACCTTTATGAAGTTCAAGTATTGTACAACCCACACATCAGAGTGGGCCGGCGAAGAGTCCTTTTGAGGATTCGGGATGTTGTTGGTGATCTCCCTCGACGCCATACAGTTCAGTACCTCACTTTGAAAAGGAGGGGATGTCACGTGACACATCCAATCCTATGTGTCCATGGACAAGCTACAGCATGACCAGGGTTCAGTTCAGTCAAGTCAGTCTAGAATAGGAAGTGATCTGGCACTTTTGTGAGTCTATTCGCAGACCGTGTATGTCCAGACACTTAGAGTAGATGCATATCCTCTGGTTGCACACAACATGATCATCAACATCATGATCAGAATCCATCAGGAGCATTTTCCAATGCATAGAACCTATTTTCCCTATTTTTGACATTTTTCACTTATTATTTTAAGTGACTTTTGTTGGAAACTAGGTAGGGCAATTTTGCTAAGTTTGTATATAAGAAACCATGCGCTAGCACTTTCTGGTAGAAGAGGCAGCAGGAGCACTTGCTCAAGAGGCAACTTCTCAGCAAGACCAAACCCTGCAACAGACCTAGCATTTTCAGCCCATCTAAGAAGCTAGCGTTTTTGCGAGACAGATCAGCCCTGGCGTTTTGTACAACAGATCAGCCCCCGCGACAACAGAAGATAGCAGATTCCACAGCCACATAACAGATCAGCCCAGCGTTAGCAGATTTCCACTGTAGGAAGACATTCAGCCCTAGCGTTTTTGGATTGCAGTTCAGCCCTTAGCTTTTTGCAGTTCCTTCGTGACAAGATCAACAAGTAGACCAGCGTTTTCAGTTTTCAGCAGTCAAGCATCGCAGTAGAACCCCCAAACCTCGCAGATCTCACCTTCCTGTAGCAGATCCTCGCCACACGGTGAGATTCATCAAGGTTTACAGTTTCAGCCAGGAAAACGCAGATTTCAGCATCTACGTTTTCAGCGCGTCGTCGTCATCGACATCGTCACCGACATAGAGTCAGAATTCAGCAGATAAAGTTTTGCAGATTTCAATCGTTAGCATTTTCAGATTTCAGCCCGTCTCGTCATCGTCCTCATCGTCGTCGACATCGTCGGCAAGTCCAAGTATTGTAGAGATTTGTGCAATCATAAGTAGACCGCTCTCGCCATAGAGAGTGGGGCCTTCGGAGGAGGGTTTTGACAACATTCTGGTGTCGTATTCTTCTCTCTCTATCTCTCAGTCTCATGCACCTTCATTCACAGTGTTCATCACTTTGTTTGTGTCCATTGCACTCTCTCACTAAAGGAACGGAAGATTCTCCCTTCCGTAAGTAAAAGAAACCTTGAGCACAGTTCGGAGCACTCATCTTGATCAAAGTTCAAGAATCACTTCCGCTGCACCTTACACGGAAGGCCACAGAATCACTCCTCAAACCGGCACTCAAGAAACCCCCTACTCCAAGGATGTTCACAGAGCAAGAATGAGAAGAGGTGGTTGATACACGGATTACCGAACTTTTGACGCAACCAACAAAGCTAAAAAGCACGACAAAAAGCAGAAGAAAAGAACTGACTTCCCGGGTTATTTGGGTCGTCAATCTACTTTTGCCTGGGCAAGAAAGCAGAAGAAGCATGTTAGATTTGAAGGAGTATCCAGTTCTTCTTCTGACAGTCCTTCTAGCTCTTCTGACTCGAGCGAAGAAGATAGGAAAGGGAAAAAGCGTCTCAAAAAGCAAAGCTTCGGAAAGGGGCAAGAAAAAGGCAAAGAAACCTAAGTTCCACCCAGTTTCTGATAGTTCCACAGAGGACTCGTCTGCAGATAGTTCGGACTCCGATGATCACAGATTTTATGCAAAGAAGAAGAATTTCTATAAAGCCAACCAGTATGACTTTCTGGATAAAAGCAAGAAAGTTCGAGAATTTAAAGAAGCTGGACAATCAGTTAAATTTGACACTTTTTTTGGATTCCGAGATGCTTCGAGGTCTTTGGCCTTTATACAGCAGGTTGATATAGCTTTCTCTGGAGGACATTACTCAGAGCACTCCAAGATTTGGAGGGCTACCTCTTACTTCAAGGGAAATGCTTGAACATGGTGGTCCACTCTTCTATTGAACAAGAAAGCGCTAGTTAAATGGCCGAGTCCATAAAGTTAGAAGCTTCTTGGGGTTATGTTCTTACTACCGGCGGTTCATTAGAAAGTTTGCAGATGTTGCTTCCCCTTTGCATATTTTGACACAGAAAGGAGTCCCTTTCTCGTGGGGACCCACAGAGGTGACTGCCTTTCAGACATTGAAAGAGAAATTGACTACAGGACCAGTTTTGACTTTGCCGGATTTGCAGAAGTCATTTGAAGTATATTGTGATGCTTGTGGTTGTAGTCTGGGTGCGGTCTTAATGCAAGAAGGCCATGTCATTGCCTACAAGAGCTGATTGTTCTCAAGGCCGGAATTGACAGCATAGATATATGAGAGAGCTATTGGCGGTTATCCATGCTCTTACTCAGTGGCGACATTACCTACTCGGAGCCAATTTTACGGTCTTCACAGATTACCAGAGTTTACGCTACTTCTTGTCACAGAAGCAACTATCGGAAAAGCAGATGCTGTGGGCAAACATCTTGTCACAGTTTCACTTCTAGATTGTCCATGTGCAGAGACGGAAGAATTTGGTGGTAGATGCTTTGTCTCGGAAGCCGTTGGTTCTGGCTATTTCCGCGATACATCATAGGAGCTTCGAGGATATGGTCGATCAGTATGCCACAAATACAGATTTTGCAGATATTTTCACTGGGATATGGAATGGTGAGGTAGTAGCGGAATATTCCATTCGGGATGGCTACTTGATGAAGAAAACAATGTTGTGCGTTACATAGCCGTTGAGGGAAAAGGTTTTAACCGAATGCCACTGTCCACCATTTACGGGTCACTGTAGCATTGCTACCACCTTGAGAGGTGTGGAGAGATACTTCTTTTGACCGAGACTCAAGGACGTGGACGATTTTGTACGCAGTTGCTTGGTATGCCAGAAGGTCAAGTTTGACAGGCATAAAGCACAGGGATTGTTACAGTCTTTACCCATACCCAACCGCCCTTGGGAAAGTATTGTAATGGACTTCATTTTTGATCTCCCAAGAGCACAGAGTGGGCAGGATGGTATCTGGACTGTTATTGACAGATTTAGCAAGCAAGCTCATTTCATTCCAGTGAAGTAAACAGTCAAGCCGGATCACTTAGCGAGACTGTTTGTGGCCCAGATTTTTAGATTACATGGCATGCGTGAGACAATTGTCTCCGACAGAGACACCAGATTCACGAGTTTGTTTTGGAAGGCCGTTTGAAAGAACATTGGCATGTGGTTGCAGTTCTTGTCATCTTTCCACCCGCAGACAGATGGGCAATCGAAATTGCAAATTCAGTCGTACTGGATTTATTGAAGTCTTACATCTTGGATCAGAAGACTCAATGGGAAAAGTATTTGTCCTTGGTGGAATTTGCCTACAATAGCCTACAATAATAGATTCACTCTTCGACAGGGAGGGCGCCGTTTGAGATTATTGAAGGTGCTCCGAAGGTTCCACCCTTCCTAAGCACGAAAGATAAGATTTTTGAAGCCGACGACGAGTACACACGGGACTTAGACATAGCTTTTGCCAAGGTCTGGGAGGCTTTGCAGAAATCTCAAGAAAGACACAAAAAAGCAGCAGATTGACATCGTCGCGATTTGAAATCAAAGGAGAATGATTGGGTGCTCTTACGTTTTGAGAAGGCACGCCTGAGAAAGAAAAAGGGAAAGGAGCGGCTTTTTCCAAAGCTTAGCATGAGATACAAGTGTAGGAACTGATAGACGAAATGATTGCAGCATTTCGGTCTGAAAGATCTCGATAGACGTGATTGCAATAAAATTTTGTTAATCGGGCATCTATGAGGTACTGAGTGGATCTATATGTGATTGCTAAATACATTGCAGATTAATCATGGTCTGAGATCCGAATGAATTGTTGAATGTAATTTGTCATGTGATGTCCTATGATGTGCCTGTCGATTGGTACACGTGCTAGATGTGTCTTCCTAGTGCATCGGTACTAACAATCAGTGTTTGCTAAGACGGTTTATGGCCTCTGTCTGTTTTGCAGGCGTAATCGAGGGCGATTACAATGCTTTCAAGAGGGGTGTATGTCACAAATTGGTGACGTGTCATGCATGGACAAGGTGGGGCAGCAGAGGACACATCCACACACACACCTTGGGAACGGGCCCTTCAAATGCGGAGAACGGTTGATGTGGCAGATTCCGTGAAAAGCGGAGGACTGCCGACGTGGCATGCCGTACGGACCTTCCGCAATTTTGGCGCAAAAAGCTTGTAAAGCTGTACGGAATTCAAGCTTTTGCGTGGGCTGATTTTCTACACAAGGCTGAAAAGCTTTTGGGGGATTATTTGCTTTATTTTTGCAAGGCTTTCTGAGTAAAAGCTTTTGGGGCTTTGCTTTTGGCATCCCTTGTAATCAATAAATAGGTGGGTTGGGCTCCCACTCTGCAGAGCATCTGGATGTAGAGTCTGAGAGTGAGACCCCTCCTGCTCCCTTGTACTTTGAGCACAGATTAATATAAAAAGAAATACCGAAAGGGGCGCCGGTCTTTGGGGCCAATATCTCTAGGCATGGAACTCCGCCGGGCCGTGTCGAATCAATTCTGAACTGTGAACTGTTTTGAAGTGAATCTCTGTTGTGTCGCGGTAGAATCTTGACTTGGAGTGTCCAAGTTTGTTACAAGTGCTACCAATTTGCAAAGCCTAGGGGAGATTGAAAATAAAGACCAAGGATTTTAAAGTTGTTCCAAGTTATGGGCTTTTGTCAGACAGGGCCTAAAGGGACGCTAGAAGATTAATATAAAGCAAGATCCCCCAAATCGTGTGGAGATGTTGATGTGGTAGCATTGTACAGACATTCCGCAAATTGCGTTGGCTGTTGACGTGGCTCCTATACGGAGTATCCACGATTTGTGTTGGCAGCAGTAGCGCTAGCTTTTGGGACCCAGATTCTTTTAGACTTGAAGCTTTTCATGTACACTCCTTTGGAGGTCCAGGGCCTATAAATAAAGTGCTAGGACCTCGGTCTAAGGCAAATACACTTGGGAGCGCGCTGAGACGAGGATCCTTGGACATTGTACTGTGTGAAGCATTAATAATGAAGAATACCGAAAGGGGCGTCAATCTTTGGGGCCAATTTCTCTGAGCGCAAAACTATGGCGTGCCGTGTTGTCTCTCTCTCAGTTTGCTCTCGTGTGCTGTGATAGATTCTTGACTTGGGGTGTCCAAGTCTGTTACAGTGGTATTAGATCAATAAACGACCACATAAAATTCATCTAAATTTGCAATGTCTTATGATGCATGTATACTAGATCTGCGACCCCATTACTTAAGATGATACTATTTGATGGTTATGCAAGCCACATTTGATGATTTATGTCATATCCCAGAAACTGCGCATGCTGTAATTCTTATTTTTTATTTATTAAAGATTAGCCTTAAAATAAAATCCACTTTTGGATTTTTCCATTCATCTCACTTATTTGTATACAAATATACCCAATATAAACACAATTGGGGAATTTATATTATTTCATAGCAATATTTTGTTTTGCAAGAAATTATGCACTATTAATTTTTTTAAATGAGCTTAAATTACAAGATGCTTGAGAGTTTGAAACCTTGAAAAATACTTAGTTGATGGGTACTTGCCTATAGATACATTATAGATTAAGTTTTACCCCATAACCTCATCCTGTTAATGAATGAGGCCTTGAAAGACCAAAAGTTTCCTCTTTGTCAGTGTTTTCAAGAGTTTGATTTTTGGATTATAAAAAAAATCTAATCTCATAACTAAGTTATAAGCTTGATTTATTGCTATAATAAGTTTTTTCCTATCCATACACCTTGACATCTATACAAAATCGTATTCTGATGAGAAACTATATTCAATTTCAAAATTTTTTGTTAAAACTGCACTAAATTTTTATGATTTTTCCAACTTAAAACTTATCACCATAATCTTAATTTGGTATTAATTTTGAAAAAAATAATATCAAATTAACTTTTAATTTTGAAAAAAATAAAAATTGGCTATGTTCTTCACCTCAAAACTGACGTGAGGTATGAACGTGACCTATAAATTGTTTTCCTAGCTTCACCAATTTATTATGAAAAGTTGTTGGAAAAACATGATACTTTAGTGTCCAAGGACGTGTTCGATTACAGAACTAGTGTTAGAGAGGCATGATATAAAAATCTTCTTTTTCACATAACCTTGAACATGCAACCACAGCTTGCGGATCAAAGGAGTAACCGCCACTTCATGTCTTGGTGTTGCCAATACAACATTTATTTGTGGCCCCATCTCCTCTGGTTTCACTCCAAGCTTCGCCGTAGAGAAATAGACTTTGCCTTGGTTCAATCATCAAAGAAGATATAAACCTCTTGGTCCTTGACTTTTCCCAACCTCGGCATAACTTTGTACTCAGGTTTTCCTTTAGAATTTTTAGCAGGGCAAATAAGTCCCACTTCTCTGCATGTGAAGCATTTACAATTTTCCCATGAACGGCGAAAATTGGTATTCCCTACCATGTGTTGTATGTGTGCAAAGAAGTTGGGTTCTGTAGGAACTCTCACCTTCAGAAGGGTTGCTTTGCTTTGGGCATTCAAAGGGCCACCAAATCCTTCCACTGCTTGAAAATGATCTTGATGACTCTCTCCTTCATGTGGTTGACATAACGGGGATCCTTGGTATATGCAAGAAAATGGTCAAGCACGTTGTCAATTTTGGTTTTTCTCTCGGCATCGTTGTGCGAGGACTTATCCCCAACATTGGTAGCTTTATCATCGGTGATTTGAACTTTGATCTCCCAGAAACTGGAGATCTGCTTGGCTATGTGGTCCTCAGATCATCATGAATCGATGAACAGACTAAATGCACTAATCAGATGATAGAGGACATGCTTTGCACATGTCTTTCGTCCTCAATCTGATTGGGAACATTATCTCTTATCGATTTAATTTGCTTAAAATAGTACTAAGCACTCGGCTACAGGTTAGAGCCCGTTCATGCTTATGTATGATTATGAGCCGAAACCACCAATTGCTAATCGACTCACGGGGGTTAAGATGCAATCCGTACTTGATTTCTTGTGCGACATGTAAGACATGCTTGTGAGCTCTAGGAGGGGATGTGGGTGTACCTTAAGGTATTGGAGGATTCTGAAATGATCCGTACTAGTCAATACTTGAAATTGTCTTCATGATATTGTGGACCATTCCAAACTATCAAGAAGATTAGTGATGTCTCCAACAAATTGGATCTAGCCTCGAATTTTACTGTGCATTCCGTGTTCCATGTTAGCCGTTTGTAGCAGCGGTTGGGATAGGATGAACAAATTCCTCCTCTGGAGGAAGTTTCGAGTTTGGAGGATACCACTCCTTACATTTCACTCGAACCTGAATTGGTTCTTGATCACCTTGAGTATTTGATCAAGTGGAAGCATCGACCCTCTTCGAGTGCTACTTGGTGGGAATCAGTACGATCATAGAAGAGTCAGTTTCCCGGTTTTATAATCGATGATATTGCTGAGGACAACAATTCACAATAAGGAGGAAAGTGTTACGTCCATGGACATCAGGATATGTTCCTAAGCTATGTCCAACCAAGTTTGAACATGGCCCTATGGTTAGGGCGATTAAGGAATCCTATAAATAGGACCCTTGCTCATTTGTCAGCCATCTCGTTTGATCACCACACTTGGACTCTAGGCCCTTGGCACCTCTACCCACTTGGTGTGGGTTTGGTGGTATGGGACGCCAACCCTTGTGGTAGAGGCTAGCTGCAGGCTCCCACGCTTGAGGGTGAGCCCGCATTGGCTCTATGGCTGAGAGGTGAATTCGATGTCCACTCTCTACGCTCGTTTATGTGTGAGTATGGCTTGCGTCATGCCATCCATCATGCATGCAGAGGCATCAGGCCTATGAGCACCAGGACAAGCATGCTTCCGACACACTTTCTCGACTATTGACCACATTTTTGTGCTTCAGTGTTTGATTGATGGAGCGAAGGCACGAAAGAGGAGGCTCTAATTTTGCGTTGTGGACTTCCGCAAGATCTTTGATACGATTCCAAGAGAGAGATATTCCAGAGACTCCAGGAGCTGTAGATACCCTCGAAGATGATATGGGCCATTTATTCTCTATACACACAGGTCACAAGTAGAGTACGATGCCCAGGTGGACTATCAGATGCCATTACATGCACCATTGGTGTGAAGCAAGGATGCCCCCTATCCGCAACTCTCTTTGGCCTCTACATCGATGAGGTATCAGACTATATCCTACAAGCACGAGGGGAGGGATCAGCTTTGGCAGGCACATCAGTGTCTATTATGCTTTATGCTGATGACATCATTTCGATTCCTGAGACACATGAGGGCTTACAGAGTCACTTACGAGAGCTTTGGATGATTTTTGCACACATAGAGGGCTCACAGTGAACCTTGGCAAGATCAAGGTCATGATTTTCCAAACCTCCGGGACGGTTAGGAGTAGAGCAGTGTTTACCGCAGTAGGAGGACAGGTAGAGGTGGTGGACTCATATATATACTCGGGGGTGACTTTTATTGGCACCACTGGCAGATTCTCTATGTCCCAGGCATCTAGAGATCGCCTTACACGAGGATATGCAACGCTGGCCACGCTAGAGCGTAGATGTCACCAGGCCCACTTCCATGAACCCCGCACCAAGGGGTGGCTCTTCGACACTTTGGTCACACCTGCTATGATGTACGCTACCGCCGTATGGGCACCCGGGCTATCGGCATCTCTATGGACACAGATAGAGCGTCCACAGATCATCATGATTTCACGTTTGCTTCACAGCAAACCCTCAGTTCCACATGACATCATCAGAGCAGAGCTAGCTGCAACACCAATGCTGGTGGAGGCCTTATTTCAGACAGTTTGCTTCATCCAGCGCATGAGAGAGCTACTATCAGACAGACTTACACGCAGAGCTTTTGAGGCATCAATACAGCTACACCAGGAGGGAGAGACGAGATTGTGGTACTTGCAGGTTATATAGTGGTTTACATCTCATGGCTTGGACATCACAGACCTAGTACCTCCTTTTTAGTATGATCCAGACACTCCCCACACACGCCTCTCACGCAGTGAGCGGAACAGAGTACTCAGACTGGATCTTTTGCAGCCATACATGCGAGAGACATGGATCACACCTCGAGAGCCTCTCCCCACAAAGAGGCAGTACTACAGAGACCACTTTTTGACCATTCTAGCAGATGGTTTCATTCAGAGACCGAGGTACATGGATGTCTACATACCACATAGAGCACGGGTGGCCATCGAACAGCTCAGAGTATCTTCACATCAACTAGAGATTGAGGCGGGGAGAGCTACACATGCCCTAGAGCATAGAGGATCTGCTGCCTTTGCACATAGGAGATTGAGATGGAGGAGCAGTATGTATGTAGATGTTGAGCATATGAGGAGATCAGAGAGAGATATCAGACCTTGTTCACAGGGCAGCCTACTCGTAACTCTACACCAGATTGTTGAGTACCAGCGACAACTGGCCGTTTCCTCTTAGAGGCACAACAACATAGGGACTCTCTCCTTCATACACCATCTACGACGAGATGAGCGACAGATTCTTCCAGCAGACCACTACAGTATCACCCCCGGCCACATGGAGAGGGGTCACTCTACAACAGGTTGAGGAGATCTGAGCTCATATGTACCCATGGACGTAGGGCACCACGACTACACCAGAGGGAGATCTAGGAGATCCAGGAGCGCTACTATAGATCTCTGGAGGAGAGGCGCATCTGAGCCTTTGTAGATCCGGCCGCCATCCTACGCGGATTGTTCGCACCTTACCCACCCATGCATCATGTCTTACACCTTCATTATAGTACTGGGTGGAGCTAGAGTTATGATAGCATTTTCTCATGATTGTACTTCCCCCCAGCATATAGGATTACATGATCTCCCTAGATTTAGAGCTTCACCCCCCCACTCCATGTATCACTTCCCCATCCCCCAGCCATCACATTCGGATACTATTTTTACTTTTGTATCTTTTTATCCTTCATGGATACAGAGAGGACACCCACCTCATGTACTTTGATTTGTCTCATAGGCCGATCTTGGCCTCTAGTAGACGTTAAAAATTCTCTCTCTCTCTCTCTCTCTCTCTCTCTCTCTCACACACACACACACACACACACACACACACACACACACACACACACACACACGCACGCACACGCGCGCACGCGTGTGTGCATGTGCTCATACCATATGCACACTTACACATCACACACCCTTTTACATCCATAGATCATACGCATGGCTTTTTCTTTCACTTTCTGAGAGGTTGCTTGCTTGGCAAGGGAGGGAAAGGTTAGGGTTCGGATTCAGTCTTTGGAGTTTTGCATTAGAGTCTCTCTCTCTCTCTTTCAGGTAATATGGAGCGGTCTTTAGAGGGTATACAACAAAAATTCTGATCGAGTTGGTTTGCTCTCTAAGTGGCGTTGTCAGCTGGCTAGTGGAGTGTACCTATGCCCGTTTCAACATTCGCGAGTGGCTGAAGTGTACTCTAGCCGCTTTGGATGAAGGCACAATGGAGGACATCATCCTACTAAGTAGAGGCACTTTCATCACTATTTTCTCATCACAAGAACTTGCCTCTAGGGCCATCATTCGCACTTCTCTCGGCTTCGGGGACAGATTGGTTTTTTTGCATCCATGTTACTAAGATTTTACATTAGCTGATTTTGAGGATTGTTTTCAGGTCCCAAAATATCCTTTTATAATAGCTTTTCCAAAGTTATGCAAATAGTTTTGGTTGCCGAACATGTTGATGCATATGGGTTCTATCTTTGGAAGTTGGCATACCATTCATGTGTTCAATATAGATCCACACATCTCTGCCATCTATCAAGGTGGCTACCACCCCTTCCATAGTCTTTCTAGACACCATTACTTTTGAGTGGAAAGGCGTGTTACACTCACAAAGAATTGTATACGGGCAGAACGAATCCGTGCCTTAGATGTTGCAACAGCATGATAGAGATCGGAGGGGTCAGAGCATTAGTAGCAGAGTGCTCAGTAGCAGCATAGAGTTGATCAGACACAGAGACAAACAGGTAGATAGGTATAGGCATAGCCTATCCTTGTTTATAGACGAGTAGCGAGGGAGGTTGGTAGAGGTGGAGTAGCCTCCAGACAGACCTTTTAAGGAGAGGTTACCAAATCAGGATCGAGAGGAGATATCAGAGGAGTTGGCCAGAGGGCTAGAGCATGAGGATCAACAGTTGATGGTAATTCAAGAGCAGCTGGAGTTGCCCCAGAATAGGCCATTTCAACAAGCTTTGGATCTTTTGGAGATTCAGCTCCAAGTGCCTCTTACAGTAAGCACTATCGAGGGGGAGTAGGAGAGTGAGTCTTCTCATTTGCAAAGGGTTTTGACTATCCAACAAGTTTTGCATCACCAATAGATGTCCCGTTATCTGAGATCTTGCCTGCCGTTGTAGAAAGCCATCTTTGTGCCCAACTCTTGTAACGGCTCTATCCATGTCCTCCTCGTGTCCAGCTGGATCAGACTGTGACGGATAAGTCTATTAATCTCTACCCGTGTCAGAGACCTCAAGGGTGCCTGTAGAGAGTATTGAAAAGGAGGCAACCTATCCATGGTGAAACCATGTGTCTGAAACCATGATGCCATCTGTGCAAACCAGCATGATGTATCCCCATTAAGAGCTAATTGTCTGGAGGACTCTAGAGCCACCCTGGCATATCTGTCTCTGGTAGTATCGCACAGACTGTGTACAAAGGAGACTGATCTGGTAAGCGCCTCTATCTCTATAGGGGGGGCAGCTAATTCCGCTCGAATGATATCATGTGGTACGGAAGCCTTGGCTCTAATCAACCGAGAGATCATAGATACCAGGGGCTTCTCCATACGCCTCCAACCATCCTGGCCTACAGAAGGTCCCCAAACCTGCACCCCATATAAAATAGTAGAGTCAGCCAGATTATCAAAGAGCCATAACTTTGTCCTAGGTTCCTGGAATTGAACCTGCGAACACATCCTCTCCATTCCTCCCAGAGCCGCACCAGCTCTAGTTAGTCTAGTCTCTGCTGCTCTTCTCAAAGAAAATCTCGGCCCAGTAAAGACTACCCCCAGGTAAGTGTATGCATCTGTATACTCCACAATCTCCTGACCATATTTGAAAGTAGGTACTGATCTCCTGACCCATTGCGGTGCAGTGTTAAACACCATAACCTTGGTTTTACCTAGGCTTACACACAGTCCACTATCCTCTGCAAAACTGCGTAGTGCATCCAAATGTCGTTGCATACCTTCTGGTGAGTCAGATATCAGCACAATATCATCAGCATATAGCAACAATGGGATCCACGTCCCTGCCAGCTGGGCACCCCTGTCACGCTCTCTGTCAATGTAATCAGACACCTCATCAACATACATACCAAATAGAGTAGGAGACAATGGGCAGCCCTGTTTCACTCCAATAGTAGAGTGAACTAAGTCAGATACCCCTTTCGGAGTGCGTACATGTCCCACCATTGATCTATACAAAGCCATAATCCCCCGAATCACCTCTATGGGCACCCCCATCTCCTGCAGTCTGCGCATCAATCGAGCTCTTGGTACCATGTCAAATGCTTTGCAAAAATCCACAAAGCTACAATAGATCCGTCTCCCATGTGCTCTGCCCTCCTCAATGGTGGCCCTGAGTGTCAGAATATGATCAAGAGTGGAGAAACCCCTCCTGAAGCCGACCTGACCCTTTGCTCGTACACCCTCGCCCTGTGCCCACTTACTCAAGTGTTGCTCCAGAATAGATGCATACAACCGTGCCAATGTGTGTCCAACCATAATAGTGCGGTAGTTCCCAGGCTCTTTAGGGTCACCAGCCTTGAAGATGGGCACAATATTAGACAACCTCCAAGTCTCAGGTAATCCCTCACACATGGCACGATTGAACAACACTAAGAGAACCTCCATCAGCATATCCCTGGCATGTATAAAGTGCTCCGCTACTAGACCGTCATGATCATATGCCTTCCCGGTCCTCATCTTGTCGATGTCCCTTTGTACCATCTTAGGTGTAAAGAAAGTGCTCGTAGCTGGGCAAGGCTTGGTAGGGTCTAGAAGAGGTTCCTGTCCAGGAACCGTATATAATGATGTCGCATATTGGCCCCACACATCAGGTCAGTCGCCATGCCTCTCCTGAGTCCCTACTCAAGAACATCTGATATAAGTCTCGCTCCATCTGAGCTAGGTAAGCTCGCTTCTTCTATCGCACAAGGCGTCGGAAAGCAATCCGAGATTTTCTGTAAGTGATGACTCCTAAAAGAAGATCCCTTTGAAGCTGGGCTCTCATCTCTCTGCACTCCTCATCATACCAACTATTCTGGGGCATGCTCCCAGAATGTCGTCTCTTGCCCGGCTGAGTGTGTGGGTATGCCATTGATGCAGCCCCATGCAGTGTCTCAGTCAGTAGAGTGGTGCACTCCTCCACTGAGAGGCCTGTACCATTTGTGCCAGTTGTGCCTTCCAATAGACGGTCTCAGATCTCCTCTGTATAAACGAAATCAGTCTCTGGTGTAAATGTATAGCGGGTGTGTGACCTGCCTCCTGATGTCTGGGTTGTACTATACTGAAATTTAACGGACAGTGTCAAGAAAGCATGATCTATTGCTATGCCCACTGGCCTGGCTCCCACTGTGAAATCCTGAATGCAAGGGACAAAGCTCGGTTGTGTCATAACATAATCCACTGTACTGGCCCCATGTCTGTGTGGAAAGCATGTGAAACCGGCTGCTTCAGGAAATCGTTGTAAGCCATTAAGTATGGCTAATCCATGTGTAGTCGTCATTTCCATGAGGTATCTCCCATACTCCGTCCGCTCTCTGTCATCTGAGCATGTGTCAAGTCCCAACTCACCCACATCCAGCTCTCTAAGCATCTCATTTGAAGTGTCGTAGAAGACTGTCTGCGAGTTGCCCGTTTGGGCATTTAAGTCCCCTAGCAGAATGATATCACCATCCCTAGAAAACTCCCATATGTCATTATCTAGAATAGAGAAAGACGACTGCTCTCTGGATGCAGCATACACTGATGTACTGGGAGGAAAGTAACATATAGCAATATATAGGAATCGACTTGTGTCAGCTCTCAGTCTCACCCACATATATCTAGCATGATCATCTCTTCGTACAATATGTAGTAATGGTTGTAGTTCCTCTCTGAATAGCAGTGCTACTCCTCCTGAACCTCTACTCCCATGCTCAGATCTCGCATTTGTCCTGTGAGCTGTCTCCCATCTGTATCCCATCACATGTGGCATCACCTGTCCAGGGGCCTGATGAGTCTCTGAGAAGAATACAATATTCTTGTCTTTGAAACTGTCCTCAAATACACCCACATCCAACCTCATAGACCCATTACAATTCTAGGTAGCTATCTTCAGTGTGGTCCCATAGGTCTCACACCGTCATGCAGTGCGCCGCTCTAAAATCACCACCCGTCCATCTCTGTAAAAGGCTATCTTTCCCTTCTCCCTTGCCGCTGTAATCTCTGGCATTACCTCTCTCATATGTGCGAGCTGTGAGAGAGTCAGGTCATCACCGAGGAAAATACCTGTCTTTTTGAGAGTAGGCCTCTTCCTCAAGAATTCCTTCTTCTCTTCCAACGAGGGGAAGCGTAGTATGAGAGCTCTTTCCTTTGAAGACTCTCCCGTGCCATCACTTTTCTTACCAACCCTCCAAGGCTTCTCCATTTCCATCATGGATGTAAGGCTTGTGACCTCTTTCTCCACATTGTTTATGTCCTTGAGACCGGTCACTCTCACATGTAGTGCTCGCATCCGCCTTCTTTGTTCCTCTTCGAGGGTCATGTTGATAAGCGTCGGTGTACAAGGGGTTTCTTGACCTTTCCCTTTCTTGGCGACCTCAATCCATTTTTCGGCCTTGTCCGCCTTTTTCTGTGTCCTTGTTATCATCTCCGCCCATGAAAAGCTGTCTTTGCCACACTCAGTTTCTCTCCCTCTGTGATCATCCTTACTTGTTCCTGGATTTCCTTGATTTCATCTATTACCGAGGGCTGAAATTCGCCTTCCTCTAGTCCACTGCTTACTCTATCAGCAAGCTCTTGTTTAAGGGCTGAGACTTCGTTTTTGAGTGTCCGTATCTCGGCGTTTGGGTTCTTGTGTTTGAGGGCTGAGACTTCTTTGAGTGTCTGTATTTCTGCGTTAAGGCTCTCTTTCTCCTTCTTCCATTGTGCGCCTTCATTGAAGACTATTTGAAGGAGATTTGCCTTCTCCTTCCACCATCCTTCTATCTCTGTTTTCCACTCCTTCATTTCCCTCTCCATCTGCGCCATCCGCTTGTTCGTGAGCATGAAGGTTGCCTTTACACGCGACTTGCAAACAGGTGAGACATTGACGGCTTCCGTGTCCTGTGCAGGGTCCTGTGCAGGGGAGATTGCTTCCTTGTTTTGTTGTTCAAGAGATGTATCGGGCTCACTTACCATTTCGCAAAAGACATACACCAGATGGGGTCTCAGACCCCCCTCCAAGGGTCCCCCACTCCGTTGCCGGAATGGTATTTACTTTCGGTTGCACGAACCTAATGCAATATGCTGATGCAACACTAGGCTGACAGACAGATGCTGATGCAACAGTTCTTCGCGAAGGAAACGCTAGGAACTCCGCGTTGAACACTGTGGTATTGCTGTGCTGCAAAGCAGGAACTATGGGAAGGCTGAAAACTGAGAGAGAGAGAGAGAGAGAGAGAGAGAGAGAGAGAGAGAGAGAGCTCTCACATTGTGAAGGGTGAACCGGCAGACGCAAGGATGAAAGCAGCAGCCAGTAAGCGTGGCGTGAAGCTTATGTCTATTTCAAGGCCAATCCGTCCATCCGATTTCGAAGAATTTGACATCATCCTCGCAATGGATAGGAAAAACAAAGGTTTCAACTAGTCTCTATCTCATGCTCAAATAGTAATTTGTTTTTAAAGTTCTGTATGGTGTCACAGTAAGGGGCCTCTGATGAGGGACATCTAGTCTATCAAGTTTTGCACTTCAAGCGTTGTTTTGTCCATCAAGGACTTCAGGACTAGTAAATCACTAATTGAGTGAGTGGCTATTAGTGCTTGCACTTAAAGTTTTGCTTTACCCCTCAACGATCTGAGGAATAGTTATTTGAGTGACTGATTGCAAGCTATCCTTTTGTATTTGAAAACAGAGGATATCTTGAAAGCACATAGGCACTGGAGTACTACACAGGCGCTTCCTCCCAGTTCGGAGAAAAAGGTTGGTGGCGGGCGTGTTGTTCATTTTTGGAAGTGAATAAAGATGTTTAATCTGTGTGTCCCCGGGAAAAGTAGGGTTTTTTGAATGTCAGTGTATTGCTTGGGGTGTGTTGCTTTCATCAGGTGAAATTGATGTGTGAATACTGCAAGAAGTTCGATGTGACAGAAGTTCCAGATCCTTACTATGGTGGTGCAGCCGGCTTTGAGAAGGTAATCTGTTCGACTTCATACCGGTATTTTTTCGTTAAGAGCTTTTTGTAGTACGGAGTAAGATACTCTTCATGCATTATTCAGGTTCTTGATCTTCTTGAAGATGCTTGTGAGTCTTTACTTGACTCTCTTGTCTCTAGCACAAGTTCGAAGAAACTTTCAGGGTGAAAGGCCAGAACAGGATTTCTAGGACGCCTTGCTGAGTTGCAGATGTCCCTCTTTATACAATACGCTGCCATATTGGCAGGCATTTCTTCTCGCAACAAGCTCCAAGGAAGCAATAACCTTTTTGATCTGGTTTTTATTGCAAATAATGGTATAGAAAGCTTGCCGCATCGAGCCTAAAGTGTCCAAACTCACAGAAATTCATAAGCTCCTTCAATTATATGCATTAGCAAACCAAGTGAATATTGTATTCTATTTTTATTCTTTTCAAAGTTTTATTTTTTGGGCTGGACTGAGTGGCTGCTTGAATGACGACGCCAAGCCCCTAAAAAACAATGTAATTTTTCTCTCTTTTTCTGTAATGATGATGAGGATGATGATAAGGAGGACCTTAAATAATGTTAATTCTTTGCCATTGTTATTCCTATTTCTAGTAGTGTAGGTGATCTTTGCCTTGGCATGTTTGAAGGTCAATATTGTGCAAGTATTTTGTATAATGCACAATGCAAAATAAATATGTTGGATGCGTTTTTCTTCGACCCTAGGGGAGTATTTTGAGCATCTACTCTCTGCGTGTACTGTATTATGTAGCTATTTTGTTGATTTCCTTAGACCATTTTTTCTTTCCAGTCCACGCTAGTTGTCTTGAAAGGTTTAGATGAACTTACCGTTTCCATTCATAATGATGCATGCTGTAGCTGAAGAACTCCTGGTTTTCTGGATGAATGAGGACATTTTTGTTGAATAATGTGCTCCCAATTTACCCTTTAACCTCTGCAAACTGCCTTTGTTTTGTATAGGTAGAGACCTGATGGGGATTCTGTACCACAAGGATTTCTTTCATGCGAACGTTTAAAGGATTGCAGCCATAACTATTGCTCAGAGCAGTTAGGATTCCAAGCAGCTAGTGCCGTATTGGATGTGCTGCAAGCAAAGCTCAATACTTGAGAAGCAAAGAATGAAGCCCTCAAGGTGCATATACCTCAACATGACTAGGTAGAATGGTATATGAGCTAGAATAGGTGGGCTTCGCCTAGGTTGGGATATGGAAAACATTGCCTCAAAACTTAAGATGAGTTCTTACTCAAAACAAATGTAGTTATAGCACACATGAGCAAGGTAATCCCTTTTGTGGATTTCGGCGAGTCCACTTTGGTTCAAGCTTGAAGGGACACATGCAAGTGTTGTCTTCATGGACAGATTTGACAAAACAATAGTTGGAAAAAAAACGCGGTTCCTCAAAGGACAAAGTTATGGATAGCTGATGAGCTCACTCGAGTACAATTTTTTCCTTTTCGACACACCAGAGGGCCCACAGGGGAGGTGCTTATCCCTTCCAAATATTAGCCATGTTACATGGTCGGGCAAGAGCCACACGTAGGCATCACCATGGCCACCTAATTGATGCACCATGTGCTGGGAACGACGGAGAGAACTCGTAGTAGCAACCAGATAGGAACCTCCTCCTCGGGTGACCCACCCCAGGAGGAGGATGCACTCGAGTGTCCGAGGGCAAGAGCCCTAGCAACGTGAACACCAGGTGAGCACAAGATGTGTGACCAAGAGACTAAGAGACTTGGCCAAAGTGAAAGAAGCTAGAAAGAATGGCCAGTGGGCAATGTGCAGAGGCAAAACAATCTCTGTTGTTCATAATCCTTACGTGTCCAAAAAATTCTTTTCTCAAGCATTGTTTTGATTTATGCCTTGATGGCATTTGGTAGCTAGAGTATAGTGTAACTTGAATGTATTAGAGTTTTCCTTAAGATCAGTTTTGGCTTCAAAGGACGTTAATAGAATCTCTGTCTCTCTCTCTCTCTCTCTCACACACACACACACACAAACACACACACACTCTTGGTCACTCTGGTAGTGATTAATGTGGGATTTTGTCCCTTGGGAAATCTTTGTACTTCTGAGTGGCACTCTCACAGTGGGATGCTCCCCTACCAACAAAATAAGGTTGGTGGCTTGGAATTTTTGAATTACTTTTTCCTACCTTGGTCTTGAGTTCAACTCTCCTCCTCGGATAGATCTTTAAGGTCTATTGGGATAGTTTCCTACGACGTTAAAATTCTCTTCTTCTTCTTCTTCTCTCGACCTGTTTTTCTTCCCCAGCTTTGCTCTCCCCCAGCAGGCTTCTTGCCTTCAAGGCAGCATGACTCACTTGACGATTCTTTATTGCCATATCCCATCTTGCGTCCCCCCTCGATCTTTGATTCGTTGATTGCTTCTCCATCATGCTACCTTTGCTCTGATGACTGTGCAGCCAATGGGCTCTCTATATTGTTGTAAGGTGTGCAGACTTTTTCCCCCTTCTCTTATTTGAGTATGGCCCCATGCGGGCTTGTATAAAATATGATGGGTAGGCATCTTACCACTGCATATGGATGGCTACTCCAGTAGTATTCACCTCTCATCCTATTTTTTCCTAAGCTTGCTGAATCTTACTATAGGGAACACATGCGGATGATGGATGGTACAAGCTATGTGACATGGCTGCTCACACATCCTCCACATGGACACCCCGTGGCTCCGTGCTTATTGATTGCTGTGGTGACTTGCTCAAAACTTTACATTTGAGAGGAAGTGATGGCCAACTATTGCCATTTCCCAAACACTATAAAGGTGAGAGATCTCTTATCCCTCAGCCTTGTTCTTTCTTCATTTACTGTCTGCCAAAATTAATGAGAATGAGTGGAAAGGAAGAATGTAGAGAATCCTCTACTCCTCACAATACCCTTTTGACATTTCTGTGTTAGATGTCTCACAATTAAAAAGTGAGTATTAAAGGTAGTGGGATTGTTGATGGTGCCTTCTCTAGAAATGGGTGGTTTTTTTTCTTCTCCCCACATGGACATTGTAGAGGGCTCGATCCTTTTCCTAATAAAATCGGTAAATACTTGCATAAAATTTGTGCCCTCAATTCCGGCGTTACTCAGTTTTGTTCTTATAGCTGTGACTGTTAAAGGAATGCTATGTCTTAAAGACTTTTGTCACACGAGGGGGTTCTTGGCTTAACTCTTTGGTTGGTTTGGATGATCATTCTATTGCTTGAACTGGGTTGGTGTTGGTGATAATGATGAGAAAGCTTTTTTTAAGTGACTAACCTGATGATATGAATGTAACTGACCTGCCTTGATGGCTCTCTGGCAATTGGGCAATATGGTTAAATGAAATGGTTATGCTTAACTTACGAGGTTATGTATGCGATACTTCACGTTGCTAATGGTGATGCATATTTTGTTGTTTATAGTGCTGAAAGCAAAGGTTACATGTTGTATCATCCACAAACAAAGCGTATCTTGGTCTCACAGGATGTTGTATTTGTGGAAGATTCTGTTTAGACCTTAGATATCATATACTAGACACATAATGTTGGCTCACAGGACATATATGACACTTTGTTGCCTCTTTTCGGTGGTGGAAGTTCAAATGTAAATGAGGCAAATGTACAGTCCATGGGGGTTTCTGAAAATGTTACACGTCATCCTATTATTGATATAGATGTATATAATGTACTTGATGAGGAAAGGGTTGAAAATGAGCAAGTTAGAGGTATGCCAAAATGGACGGTACATACATTGTGTGACAGTAAATTGGATTCACCTTTGTCTAGTCGTACTCGTTCAGGCTCTTGGCATGCATCTTATGCATCAGATTGTTATGCTTTGGTTGTGTCTAGCTTACATGTTGAGCAACCTCTGTCTTTTGATGAAGCACATAATTCAAAAAATTGGATGGTTGCCATGCAATCAGAATATGATGCACTTATAGAAAATGACACATGGACTCTATTTGATTTTTCTCCTTGCAAAAAATGCCATTGGTATGAAGTGGGTTTACAAGTTCTCTTTGACCCTGGTTCTATTCACAATTTCATATCCACAGAGTTGGCCACTAAGCTAGGCATCAAGCCTATGAGATGGGAGATGTCCTACCCACTGATGGTGCTTTCAAGGGGCAAGAAGCTTCAGTCACTCTCTTAATTGGGAAATTGAGGCTCCATGTCCAAAGCTATTTGAACAAGGAGGACTTCTTTATCTCTCCTCTCAAGCACAAGGATGTAATCCTAGGGGCACCACGGTTTGATCGCATGGCTGCCAATGTTAAATTCCCTGAAAGGCAAATCTACTTTAGGTTCAGGGAAAAAGATATGTACATAGATGCTAAGAAGTTGGGTAACACCATACCCATTGTACATACGCAAGCTTTCAATAAGTCAATAAAGAGCTCTATTTTTGTGTACATGATTTTTGTTAAAGATTCTAAATATGGACCTAATGCTTTAGCAAAAGAAAATATAAACAATCACAAGGAATTAGAGTTAGCCAATTTTCTCAAAGGATTTCAAGATGTTTTTATTGACGACATCCCTTGTGAACTACCTCCTAAACGAGGCAATGATGACCATGCAATTGAACTTCTTCCAAGAAGTTTACCGCCTAATAAACCTCCTTATAGAGTTTCTCAAGCTCAACAAGAGGAGATTATGCGGCAAGTGCATGAGTTAGTTGAGAAGGGCATGGTTAGGCCCAACTGATCTCCATTTTGTTCACCCGTGTTATTAGTGCAAAAGAAAGATGGCATATATCGTCTGTGTGTCGACTATAGAGAATAGGTTTCCCGTTCCACGAGTAGAAGACCTATTTGATAAGCTACAAAGATCCACCTACTTCAGTAGGATTGACCTAAAAAGTGGCTACCATCAAATAAGGATAGTTGACCAAGACATTGTAAAGACCGCATTTTGCACTAGGTTTGGTCTTTTCGAGTACATTGTCATGCCTTGTGGCTTGACCAATGCACCAGCCACATTTAACCGCTTGATAGCCACATTTAACCGCTTGATGGAGAAGCTATTCATGCCTCACCGAACCTTTATTGGAGTGTTCTTTGATGATATAATCATCTACTCTAACTCACTAGACGAACACAAGCAACACCTCCAGGTAATACCATCAAGGGGAACCCTTGAAATATGGCAGCCACTATTCAAAACATGAGTCATTTGTCGAATTTATGGATGTTCTAAGTATTTTCTCCACAAGATTCTTAAAGCCAATAGACTAAACCATCCTTCCATATGCTAAGTGTAGTATCCCGACACACCGATAATAAGCATTTGAGTATTTTTCAACCCTCATACAACCACCAATTTCAAAAGCCAAGATAAAAGTTTAGCAAGCAAGTGTTAGACAAGATAAACATAATTTGGTTATCTCGTATTAGCAAAAGCCTATTAACATTGTTTGGGTCAACCTCAAAACCAGCTTATGCAATCTACTTAAAATGAGGATAGAATGAGGAATATAAGCAAGCGTTAAGTGAGGTGTCAACAAAAACTAGGTGGAGACCCCCCCTTCTCTAAGGACCCGACCATAGTAAAAGCACTAAGAAATCACATATCCGAGCGAGCAAATAATTTTTCTTTTTACAGCAAGCCAAGAGTTAATGGTTTGAGCCATCAATATGTTATCAATATGTCCAATAAGAGTTACTACCAAGTGCTGTATTGAGAAGCCTGAAAATTTGAAAATATATATTTCTCTTTCACCAAAAAAGAAAAAACAAATTAACATGGAGCTTCACTATCACCAGGTTACAGATTCCTCTAAGAGGAACATTAACTTCTAATGGGACCTCAATAGAAAAGAATCAAGTCATCTCCGTTCGAGTCTTTTGAGCAACACGAAACCCCTTAAATATTCATAGCACCATGGATATTCTATACCAGCATTGTCCAGTTCCAAAGTCATCTCAAGGACAACAAAAAAGGCGGTGCTTTATGAAAATAAAAAGGAGTACAAGCATCATGCTTTTGTTTTGGACAATGGAATCTATAATAGAGTTCTTGGAGGACATTAACCTTCTAGTATTGCAAAATAGTCTCCATACTCATTTTTAGGAGCCAACCAAAAAAAAAAAAAAAACTAGCTAGGGATAAGATTTAGGTATATCAGGCCAAACATCAGCTGAGCTTAGGGTGAAGCAGCCCAGCAAAGCGTTTTAAAATTACCACTCCTAAGAAACTAGCAAGCGGAGCAAATCAAGATCAGATATAAGAACTTTAGCCAAATAAGGGGTAAAATATTGATCAAAGAATGTAAATCATGACAATCCCAAAGAGCTTTGTAACTTCAGGAGCATTAAGGTGTTGCCAAGGAACACTCAAACCATTTCTAAGCCAGTAAAGATGATAAATTGTCATGCCGATATTCAGATGCCCTATCGCAATATCATGAGATTTGGTTAGAGTAGTTCCAAACCAGTGTAAGCAAAAAAATGAGGGATTTCAAAGCAAGTTGCAGGAGAAGAAAGCAATCCAGCCATAACCTTCCAAGAAAATTCACTTATTTGAAAGTAACAAGTTATGTTTCAAATTTGCCAAACTCCTAGGGTGAAAAAGATTGTCAGGTACAAAGACTGCAAAGATTTTGTAGGACACCTGTTTAGTACATAAGTGGCACACATGATGGCCTCAAGCCAAAACAAATGCGGCAAAGCTTGACTTTTGACCATACATCGTGCCATTTTCATAAGTGACCTATTTTTCTTCTTAGCCACACCATTTTGTTGAGGCGTATAAGACACTGTACATTGGCGTTTTATCCCACAACTAGTCAAAATTACATCAAATTCATGAGACATATACTCCCTCCCTTGATCAGAACGGGGGGTGTCCATAGTACATTTTGAGACATTTTTAGACATAGCCAGAAATTGTTTGAAGCACATAAAACTTCGGAATTCGCTTTAAGCAGATATATCCATGCATGCTTGGAGTAATCATCAATGAAAGTCATGAAGTAAAGGTAATTTCCCAAGGATGGTGTCATAAAATAATATCTAACTTTACCAAATGATTTTCTTATATTAAACTAATCACTTAATATGGGAATATAAAAGCGGAACAAGAGTTAGGATATATATATATGTGCTTCTAGACCTATTTCAATAGGGGACGAAAAGGAGAAATGGTTGCATCTCAATAGGGGTCCAAAAGGAGACGGTCTACCAAAGAGCAATTTGCAATAAGTGCTTCTAGATTTACCTCAGCAAGGGACCAAGAGGAGAGATGGTTACATCCCAAAAGGGGTCCAAACGGAGGTAGTCTATCAAAGAGCAACGTGCATCTAATGGAGCTTAAAAGACCTTAGTGTTAGCTTCATTAAAGACCTCCAAAAGTTAGTGTTTAAAAGTCCTTTGACCTTACGCAAGCTAGGACTAATCTCGAGGTGGGAATCCTACCCAAGCATGAGGTGTTAAGATGCTTAAAGTGGTTGTGGGAACCTTGCCCAAAGCTTGAGGTGATTTTTATGCTTAAATGACTAAGGTTTTTGAAATGTTAAATTCAAAGATAAATTCTCAAGAGGCATGAAGGTTTCCATGCTTGATTGACTAAATCTTTGAAGTATTTAATTCAACCAAATGACTTAATAAGCATAAAAGACACATGTTCAAATGATCTCTACATGTGGCCCTCATGATGTGCTTGAATGCTATTGGATAGGTTTTAAAGGAGTCCGATGAGAATTTAGATACATAAAAATAAATAATCAAGTTCTTTCTCTCAAAGAGGAAAAAGAGGACACATGTCCAAATGAAATAATAAAATAATAAGAGAGAGAGAGAGAGAGAGAGAGAGAGAGAGAGAGAGAGAGAGGTGTGGACCAAGCATGAGAGGGGGGTATACTCCCACACACATTCTCTCATTATGTGGAGTGCAAAGTGCAAGAGCTCCATCTCCTTCTCCAAGCTTGTTGAGAAGGGGAGAGCCTACACTAACACTCTTGGCTATGGAATGCAAATCCAACCAAGAGATATGCTTCAATGCTTAAGCTTTCCATCTTCTTTATCTTCATTACTATGCTAAGCAAGAAGAGTGATGATAAGTGAGGAACTATTTCTTTCTCCTATGGAATGTTTCTTCTTCCTCTTCCCTACCCTCATTCCTCGATAGCTCTCCCCACTTTCGAAGGTGTTTGAGGTAGAGGCTTAGGATAGATAACGCTTTTTGCAAAGTTTATGTTAAGCTCATGATGCATGAAGCTTTCCATCTTCATAGCATCACCAAGGTCACAAGGAACACAAAGATTGTATTGTAACAAAGTCTCTCTTGATGGGAGAATCTATAATACAAACGGCTTTTGGAGGGGAGACTGCTCCAAGTAAATCGGGTCCTCAACTATTGTCAAGTTCTCTAATACTCTCTCTCTTGCAAAAGTATTGTTCATGCCAAGTTAATTAAGTACTATGCTTATGTTGCTACCATCAATTAAGTTCACCCTCTATGTTCTCAAAGTGATCCCACAAAAATGCTCACCTTAATTCTCTTAATTCCGTTATTCTCAAAGTTCATAGGCCATTTTCATTACATTGGTATCTGTTTTCTTGCTTAAGAAGAGTGGTCCTTAAGTAGCCTATTAATGGTTGATTTTGTTAATTATATTAGGGTAAGTGGGATTGGGATCTATTATCGGTTTTGTTGAGCCCACTATGTGGAATATGGTGCACACCTTGGGAGCTTTGGTCTTAATAATGGGGTCTTTTAAGACTTGCCTACAGCATTACCATTATTGAGACATAAGAAGTCCGAAAGGAGCTATCCCTCGACAATTCTGCAATGTTAGACCCACCTCACTACTCTCTATAGTTAACCAATTCAAGCCGTGGGTGTAGATACTTAAGTGCTCATTGTCAAAGGCTAAGAGGAGTAGCAACTAAGGTTTTGAATTGCCAACGGATACACTAGGTAAACACATAAGTATAATTAGCATGGCTTATAATAACCGAGAGGGTAGAATGAATATTGATAATTTTGATTTTGCAGATGAAGGTGCTAATGATGATGCCCCCATGTTTATCAATTATTTTGTTACTAGGTTGCATTAAGCTATGGGCAACCCTACTTTGCAAGCCGAAGTTACCCAACAACTTTGTGCTTATGGGATTTCCCTTCCTCTCCAAGAGGAGAGAGAGTTTAGGAGGTCTCTTGATGAGACTCCCAAAAGAAGACTCTCTCCCATAAGAGAGGACGAATCCAAAGAACAAGAAAGAAGTGAATCCCTAAGTTCCTCTAAAGATGTGGCTCCACGAAGACGACGGTCTAGAATATTGCCAACTCCTCCCAAGAGGAAATGGTTAACCCATAGTCCTTCTCCTCGTTACTTCAAAAGGGAAGAGAGGAAACAAAGGAAGAAAAAAGCAAGGAAGAGGTCACCCTCTTCTTCTTCTTCTTCTTCTTCTTCACTTTCCTCCTCTTCCGACGAAAGCAATAGTTCTTCTCCTAGAGAATACAAGAGGAGAGGACATCACAAAACTTACCATGCATGGCGAAGTCCCAAAAGCTCAAGAAATTCAAAGAGGGAGGAAAGAGGATCTCTTTTCTCACCTATGATGGCACCTTTGGTGCCACCAACAAAGTATTGGCCTTCATCCAACAATTTGATGAGACCTTTGGAGACGAGGGCTTCACGGAGTCCTCCAAGTTACACCGTGTAGCTATGCACTCCGAGAAATCTACTCGTCAATGGTGGGCTAGCCTTCATGGAAACGAAGACGCCCCAAAGACATGAAAAACTCTATGAGTTTCATCATAAAGCAATTCCTTGCAAGCGATGCAAAGGACAAAGTGCTTACCAAATGGTGGAGTTTGAAGCTACTCTTCAACAAGTCTGTCCACAAATATGTAAACAACTTTTGGGATTTACATCTCAAAGCTACAGTCTTTCAAATGATAGATTTCATCAAAGAAAAGAAACAATTTTGTGTGGTATTACCTGAAGAAATGGCCGAGTATGTCAACTCACAACGGCCTAGCATTACCACCGAAGTCATCCACCAGACTATGGTTGCTTCAAGGATTGATTTCCAATCAGGGGTGAGAAGAAATTTCAAGCCCATGGAAAACAGGGATCGAAATGAAGCTAAAGGGAAGAGCAATGCTTAAAACTCTTCCCAAGGCAACACCAACACCAACAACAACAAGGCCAAGAAGAAAAGAGCTTACAAAGGTAAAAATAAGCTCTCTCCCAAAGAATTAGAGGCTTTTTCATAAAGACCTTAAATGATTTAAGTGTGGGGAGCAAGAACATGGTTATCGTTCTTGCTCGAAAAGAAATGTACTCAATGACACTCCTAGAGCTACCATGGTTGAAGCTCCAAAGAGGATACTCTTTGCAAAGGCTCATACCTCTCCTATGCTTGGGAAAAAGTAAGGGAGCATGATGCCCTTATTCTCTTTGACCTTGGCTCTACTCACAACTTCATATCAACGGAGTTGGCCACTAAGTTGGGCATTCAAGCTTTTGAGATGGGAGATACTGTAACTACCGATGCTGCTTTCAAGGGATAGCAAGCCTCTGTTACTCCCTTGATTGGGAAGTTGAGGCTTCATGTCCAAAGCTACGTCGACAAAGAAGAATTCTTTTTACCTCTCCAACATGAGGATGTTATCCTAGGGGCACCATGGTTCAATCGCATGGCTACCAACATAAAGTCCCCTGAAAGGAGAATCTATTTCACCTACATGGAAAAGATCATGTACATAGATGCTAATGAGTCAGGAAACACCATATCCCTAGGAAATACGTATGCTTTTGATAAGTCAATGAAAAGCTCTACTTTTGCGTATATGACTTTTGCTAGAGAATCTGTAAATGACTCTAATATTTTCACAAGTAGCAATAAAGGGAATCAAGAGGAATTAGAGTTGTCTAATTTCCTAAATGGATTCTAAGATGTTTTCATTGATGACATCCCTAGTGAGCTACCTCCAAAATGAGGGGATGATGACCATGCAATAGATCTTCTACTAGGAAGCTCACCGCCTAATAAACCTCCTTATTGAGTTTCACAAGCTCAACAAGAGGAGATCATGAGGCAAGTGCATGAATTGGTGGAAAAAGGAATGGTGAGGTCTAGCTCCTCTCCATTCTGTTCACCAGTACTTTTAGTGCAAAAGAAAGGTGGCACATATCACATGTGCGTCGACTATAGAGCACAAAATAGGATCACTACAAAAAAAATATTTCCCGTGCCGTGTGTAGAAGATCTATTTCATAAGTTACAAGTTTTGGCCTCACAAATGCTCTAACCGCATTCAAACTCACGATGGACAAAAATCTTCAGGCCACTCAAATTCTCTTGAGTAGTATAAGTGACACCTCCAGGTAATCTTTCAAGTTGTGAGAGAGAATAAGCTTTTTATTAATCAAAAGAAAATTGAATTTTTCCTACAAGAGATTCAATATTTAGGTCACATTATCTCTCAAGATGGTATCCGTATGGATTCATCAAAGTTGGAGGTAATAAAAGCATGGCCTAATCCAAGGAATCTACATGAGCTAAGAAGCTTTATTAGTATGTGTGCATACTATAGATGCTTCATAGAAAAATTCTCTCAAATAGCAGGACCATTGCATGACTTAACAAAGAAGAACATTAAGTACTCATGGATTGCTAAAGAACAAAATGCTTTTGACAAGCTCAAAGAGAAGCTTATCTCTCAACTAGTCCTCATGCTTCTGGATCTCTCAAAGCCATTTGGGGTCCAATGTGATGCTTGTGGTGATTGCCTTGGAGCAGTCTTGCTTTAAGAAGGGCGTGCCATAGCATATGAGAGTCGAAGGCTCAATGCCACTGAATGGGTCTTGGGCATATATGAAAAAGAGATTTTAGCTATTCTACATGCCCTAGACACATGGAAGCACTATCTCTCGGGGGACTCCGTTCATCCTACGAATGGATCACAAAAGCCTCAAGAACTTCATGACGCAAACCAAGCTTTTCGACAGACAAATGAGGTGGGAAAATTTTCTTTCGTAATTTAAATTTCATATTGCTAACATTGCTGGCAAGCACAATCAAGTGATCGATGCACTTTCACAACGGCCAAGGATAAATGTGGTGTCTATAGCAACTCACAATGATCTATCTTTTACGATAGATGAGTATGCTACTGACCAAGACTTTAAGTAGGTAATTACAACCTTGGCATTAGGGAAGAAACAAAGAACCATTCACCTTGAAGGATGGTTATCTTTTGAACGGCAATAGGCTGTGTTACTCACCCCATACAATAAGAAATTTATGTATGAAGCCCATGCTTCTCCTTATGCGAGTCAAAGAGGGATTCCATAATCTACTCTTCGAGGAGTAGAAATGTATTTCTGTTGGTCTACCATGAAAAGTAAACATACAAGAGTATGTTTCAAAATGCATGGTGTACCAAAAATTGAAATTTGATCGAGGGAAGCAAATTGGATTGTTTCAGTCGACAGACTTAGCAAGAAAACACACTCTATGCCTGTCAAAAAGACTATTAAGGCACATCAAACGGCAACCCTCTTTAGATCTTAAATTTTCAAGTATCATGGTAATGTCAGACAAAGATCCTAGAATGACCAGTACTTTCTAGAAGGGTCTCTTTGAGAATCTAGGAAGTAGATTAAATTTCTCTTTCGGCCTATCATCCACAAACGGATGACCAAAGTGAAATAACTAATCTAACAATTCTTGAATCTACTAAAAGCTATATCATGGAAGTAGATTAACGTTTTCAATGAGAGAAGTACCTACCTCTTATAGAGTATGCGTACAATGACATTGTATATACTTCTATGGAGAAAGCACCTTTTGAGGTTAAAGAGGGAAGACCCAAAAGTCCCTTACTACTTAAAGTATACTGGAAGATCTTCGCTGCTGATGAATATAGCCAAGACTCACGAGAATCTTTTCCAAAGATTAAAAAGTTATATCCATTTCACAACAAAAGAAAAAAGGACTGCTGCTAATAAGCACAGAAGAGACTTAGTCTTTAAGAAAAATGATTGGGTCTTGCTAAAGTTTCTCAAGGCTCATCTAAAGCTTACTACGGGCAAAAATCCTACGAGCCACCAAGAGTATTATGCTAAACTAGCAAAAAGATACTATGGTCCTTTCTTTTAAAATTCTTAAGCCAATCAATGAGATGGCTTATTTAGTTAAAGTTGCCCAAACATTGGCTCATTCACAATGTTAACCATGTGAGCCTACTCAAGCTTTACAAAGGAGAGCCACAAAAAGAACCAATAATGGAGGACCCGCTAGAGATTGAAGATCAAGAAGAGGTGTTGCAGCCCGAATCGATTCTTCAACACACGAAGACAAGGTACTAAGAAACGGTAAGATTATCCAATGATATCTTGTTAAGTTTAAGAATTAGCCTTTCAACTATGCTAGATGGATAAGAAACCTAGATTAAGGATAATATGAACCTTGTCAACGCTTACAATGCTACACTAGAGTAAGCAAATGAAAATGCATTTTAAATGAATAATGTTTTTGTCTTCTTATAAGACTCATTCTCTTTATTTTATTGTGCACAAAATTTAAGAAGTATGCATGCTTAGGATCATGTTTGTGGTGAGACGACATCTCTCAAACACCAAGTAGAACTTGTTACTCTACTCTGGAAGGATGATATGGGCTAAAGAGCAGATGTGCTTGCGATAGCTAAGTCTCTTGAGCACCAAATGGATTAGTCATCCATTCTGGAATGATGTCGTAGGGTAAAAAGAGATCCTCTATCCCGCTAAGAAACATGGACTAATAACTAAGCTTTATCTTCTCTACCTCATAGTCGAGGATGACTATGATTTCAAGAGAGAGGTAATGTCATAAAATATAATATCTAACTTTACCAAATGATTTTGTCGTATTAAACCAATCACTTAATATGGGAAGAGAAAAGGGGAACAAGAGTTAGGATATATATATATGCTTCTAGACCTATCTCAATAGGGGATCAAAAGGAGAAATGGTTGCATCTCAATAGGGGTCCAAAAGGAGACGGTCTACCAAAGAGCAATGTGTAATTGTTGGGGTATAAAGCCCAATGTGGTCGCCCAGGTAAGTGGGCGGGCCGCCAGGTATGTACACATATTCTTTTGTAAAAACCTAATAAGAACGCACTATGCTCTACACATTACAGTAGAGCGAGTTCACCATATCGTCGTGCTCTTCTTCTCGCACTCTCTCTCTCGCGTCGCACTTCCGCTCGTACTCCTTCAACTGGTATCAGAGCTGAGATCGAGGCTCGGGGCAGCACTGCAGGAGGCTAGAGTCACCAACTCAGATTGGAGTGAAATTCGACAGGCAAAGACACGGCCCCAAATCTCGTGGGAAAGCCCGAAGGGCTTGGTGTTGTCAGAATTTCATTCTCAGGTCATCTCGGCCACCGTTCGGCTTCGACAAAGGTCTGCGCAGGCCATTTTCGACTACGTGGTCTCGACGGGTGCAGATCCGACTCTGCAAATTTGGGGTTTTCGGCCTACGACTGCAGGTGTTGAGGATATCGACACTCCCAGAGTGTTGATTTGTGGTTGTCTACACATCGAAGGACGGCTCACAGTTCTTGGAGGCGTGTCACATACGACACGGGCGTATCTACACACAGACTGTAGGTGACATCCACTAGTTCATCAGGTAGCTTGTGTTTGCTGCTTGATATTCCAGATTTCATTCTGACATTGCAGGTACTTCCACATGGGATGTATTGTCAGAGATGATGTATGTTTGTTGAGGGTTTGCTGGCTGTGAGTCACACAGCAAACAACCGCAGCAGCGGTTACATCATACAGTGGGAAATTTGTGGATGTATGACTTTGTGGGAAGTCTATGTAGTGTCAGATTTACTGCAGCCTTTGTTGAGGGTCGAGTGAGGTTTTATTGAGCTGGGGGATTCTCTAATGTTGAGATCCTTTCGGTGATACAGGTCTTGGAGCGATCCCTCGAGCACCCTTAGATAGGCAGCTAGGATGTATTGACTGTGAGTTAGACAGTTGGGATTGCATCTTTGCTTTACTGTCATTGAGGCATTGTCGCAGTCTATGCTTACAGGACAGTGACAGAACAGTCAGAGACAGTACAGGTGCAGGACAGGTTTACCCACAGCTTACAGTGTTAGAGAGACAGTGTTTTTGAGCTGTTTTTTGGTCTGTTTTTGAGTACACCAGAGCCATTTTACAAAGGAGACTCTATCGAAGTTTATGCAGAATCTGAAGATTTCTTGGTTCATTTGACAGGTTGATATTGGTTCAGAGGTCAGTTTAAAGAGGAAACTCTGCCGAATTTTTGCCAAGAAAGTAAACTACTGTGAAGCGTAGCTATGGCTGGATCACAGGACACTGCTCTTTACAATATCAAGAAGCTGGATGGAACCAATTTCCCATTGTGGAAGAAGCAGATTTGGCACGTGTTGGTACAAAAGAAGCAGATAAAACCTATAAAGCTCAAAGGGATAAAACCAGAAGATATGGACGAAGATGAATGGAGCGAAATGGATGAATTGGCAGTTTCTACCATTATGCTGACTTTGGCAGAAAGCGTTTACTTCAATGTAGCAGACGAGATGTCGGCTTATCAAGCATGGTTAAAGCTGAGTGATCTTTATGAGAAGCAAAGTGCAGCTTCACAGGTATACTGGCTTAAGAAGCTGTTGAGCCAGCAGAGGATCACACCCACATTTTTGCTCACACCCATCATTTTGTAACCATTGATTGTAATAAATGTCTTTCCGACATTAATTTTGATTTGAGCCATTCATTAAGTACCGGGACTCAATTGAGTTTCCAGCTTGTAATCCCGAAGTAATTTCACCTGCTGATGTAAATAATTAGAGATGTTCTCACCTCCAAGGCTGAGGTATATAAGCCAAAGTTTTGTAACCTAAGAAAGATTCAATTATTAATCAAAGTGAGTTTTTGAGCGCCGTGACTGTGTCTGAGAGAGAGAGAGAGAGAGAGAGAGAGAGAGAGAGAGAGAGAGAGAGAGAGAGAGTCTTATCTTCTTGCTACGCGAGCTACGGGGCCGCCATTGGAGAAGCGACACATCCATTGTGTTAGCAACGGTGAGAGCTACGCACAGATACCAAGAGTGCGCGCTATCGGCTTCTATGTGTGGTAAGTTCCTACGAGCTTCGGTGTGAGTTTTCTTCCAACTCGTGTGTCGGAATAGAGCGTGCAGCATATCTATAGAACCACAACGAGTAGAGCTACGCATTAGTACCATCGGGGTCAAGTTTCGGTCACCTGTATTTTTCGGCCTGTCTTCATACGCGTTTGCCGCATGGAGTGGTTATAGGTTGATTTTGCAGTTCAAGTCTTTAGGGTGTTGTTCTTACCTAGTGTATAGACTTCCCCTTGAGTTTGAGATCGATTCAATGATTCTAGATCCTGTTTCGTATAGCATTCGTTCGTAGTACGGATTTCAGTCACTTGCGTATTTTAGAACTTAGATTTGATTTCCTTAGTAGTGATTGTCATTAGAAGGTCGAGTAGGTGATTTGACACCCACCTAGTTGTTTCCATGCGCCTACGGGTCAAGCTCCGTCCTCGTCTGACAAATTCTGTTGTTGGTTGAGTTCTCGCTATTTAGCTTCCGCTAGCGGCGTAACCGCCTTAACATTTGGCGCCGCTGCCGGGGACGAGAGCCCTAAGTAGGTGACCTTAGACTAATCCTACGAGGTGAGTCGTATAAACTACTTTGTATACTTTAGTTAGAAAAGATCTAGGAGTGGTGGACTCCGAAGGTCTCGAGAGATACTAGGAAGTGGGGTATTCCTGGGTCTTCCGTGTTGACAATATTTTTAGTTTAGTTTAGATTAGATTGTTTTTGATGGTGTTTAAGTGTTTGTTGACATAAAAAGCATTTGCTACTCCTTGTGTGGTAGTAAATCTCTTTATATTTTCAATTGCAAAAAATCCATTTTATGATTAGAAGTAGCTTAGGTAGGGCCTGATTTGATCCTGATCTAGAGCTATCAATTGGTGTTCTATGTGCTTGATGTGTTTGATTGCATGTTAGATCACTGAAAAAGTCACTTTGGTAGTGAAATATGCAATAAACAAAGTTCAGAAAAATTTTCTGTGTAACTGATTGTTGTTGAGCACTTAAAAGAGCTATTGGAAGAGTTCTGTGCTGAAAAACTGGAAATCTGCAACTCTAGACATCATACGCGTATGATATCTTAGGACCTAAACAGAGACTAAAATTGAAAATTTGACATTGCCAGAGTGTTTAGAAGGGGGGGTTTACCCTAAGATCAACTTAAAACAAGAGCATTAACACTCAAAGAAACCCAAAAAGACAAGTCGGAGTCCAAGAAACGCAAAGAATAGGAAATTTTGGATTCAAATCTTGTTTTTACATTCAAACCTGACAAAAACACTTGAAACTCAATTATAAACATTGGAGAAGGCTTAAAACCAAAAATAGTCAAAATCTGGGACAAAAGACATCATACGCGTATAATGTCTTTTGGCACTTCCACTGCTTATTTTTGAAATCTGACCTGACAAGATTGTTACAGGCACTGTAGGAAGCATAAATATCAAGTTTGGACCCAAATTGATGAAAAAGACATCATACGCGTATGATGTCTTTGACCTAATTTTGGACATATTTTGATACTTTGCTAACACAGATCCATTGTAACAGCTGTCTAGAGGTTATATTTCAAGTTTCATCCCATTTGGATCACAATTGACCCAAAAAACAAGTCAAAAGCGGAAAATTGCCAAGAAAAGCCTAAATTAGCCATAACTTGCTCAAACAGAGTTCAAACTGAATTTTGTGAGTGAACAGAGCATAAAGGGGTCATTGAGAGTGAGCATAACCAAAATAGTCAAAATCTGTGAAAAAAGACATCATACGCGTATAATGTCTATTTCAGCATAACTGCAACAAAATTCTCACTTGATGAAACAGAAGTTGTCCAACTGACAAGATTAAACAATTGACCAAGTATCAGTCAGTTTGGATCAATTCTGACCACAAAAACTTGGGGAAAACAAATTGCCGAGACGGAAAAGTTACAGTCCTTTAGGGAAATTGATGAATTTGAGATCGGGCAGGAATCTCCGGAATAATCAACCAAAACAAGGGGAACCAGCAAGTGCCATATCAACCGAGGGAAGTGTAAACCAAAGTTGGGTGCAACCATTAGAGCCGATCTTTGAAGGAAGTGTCTCTGATACTTCTTCGGAGAGATCTTACGAGATTTTCACCGAAAACTTGGAACACTTGAACCTGAACAACAGAGAAAATATGGCAGCAGGATCATCAAACCCTTCCGCCACCATGAAGCTATTGTTCATAAAATACCAGTACGACAATGAGCAAGGTGCCAAGATCTACAAAGATGGAATGGACCGCTATTGTGTAAAGATAGAAGATAGACCTAGTGAGTTCAAGGACTTAGTGCCTGTGAGCTATAGCGGAGATAGATATCTAGATGACGAGGGTACCATGTACTTGGTAGTCCTAAACCCTAACATTGTGGACAAGTGGGGATTGATGGGCACCAAAGCCAAAATAGATGAAGAACTCGAGGAGAAAGCACCAATAATGAACTTCCCTAATGCGAGGTTAAGAAGAGAGAATGAAACTACAAGGATCAACACTGATAACATCTATGTGGGGCTATACAAATATAATAATGGGGAGCAAGATCTCTATTATAGATGTGAAGAACCCTACACCGGAGAGCTGACAGACAAAAAAAGACTCTATGTCTTTACCTACACCGAGGGATCGGAAGTGAAAATTGCCGCTTACGATAAGTATGGCAGGCAATACTCAACAATGGGCAAGAAAGAATTAGAAGGATATACATACTTTGGGGGACCACTACATCAGTATTATGTTACTTCTAGCTCACATAGACCAGCACCAACAACTGGAGTGCAAAACTCAATGACAACAGGAGGACAAAGAACTCAGGTTGCTGACTCTTTCAGTCAACCTTGGGACTCGAAGCTCGGACCAATGGGATCATTACATTCCAGAGAGTCAATGGAGACGAATCGAGGTAGTGCAGTTCCAATCCCCACCTATACCACTCCAGGTCCAAGGTTTGAAGCGGAACCATCACATTTACCTCCCAGTAGTAGATTCAGGGCAGAGGAACCGACAAGGGTAACCCATGAAGTCCATGATGCTAGAGAAAGCTTTAGCCGAGACACAGGAGCAATGAGATTGGTAGCAGATCATAGACGTATGAGACCATCTCAAGTAGCCAAGTGTATGCCAAAGAAGTATGGTGGTTCAGGAGATCCGTATGCACATGTGTCACTCTTTAAGCAAGTCTTAAGAGCTGAGCAGATAACAGATTTCCATACACAATACGAGGGATTTGGTCTTACTCTAGAAGGTACTGCATTGACATGGTTTCAACCAATGAACATAGAGGGATTCCATGACATTGACCATTTGCTAAGAGAGTTTGCTGAGGAATTCTCAAAACGAGGGATTAAGCACAATACGGTCTCACAAATATATGCTTTTAAACAGAGAGAACACGAAAAAGTGAAGGAAGCTTCACTTCGCTTCAAACAATACATTGAGAGATGTCCAGTACGTGAACGACCACAAGACGACAGACTATCTATTCTCTTTATTGAGGGACTGAGGAACGACACTCTCAAGAAGGACTTGCACTTGAAAGCTTGTACAAGTTTCGAGCAAGTAACGAGAGAGGCATTGTACTTAGTGGATAACTGTACGGTTTATGGAGAGGTGTCAGCGGATACAGATTTTGCATCCAGTAGCTCCTCCTCCGTAGCGAGCGAGACTACCACTAAAAAGAATGTTCAAACAACAACCATGCCAAATGTAGAGAAAATGATAGAAGATGCTCTAAAAAGGATGGCACCATACCAAAAGCCATTGCCAAAAACACTGAAATGGTGTGCTATTGAACAAAAATGGACAAATCATCCAACAAAGGAGTGCTATTACAACAAAGGGTATGTAAGGGAGCGCCAGTATGCACCTCCTGCTCAATTAGCACCACCTCAGATACATCCAGTACCTCGATACCCAACGGGAAATGTACCAGGACCTATGGGGATAGAAAGACCGCAACCGGTATTGGGACAACAACCACCTTTACCAGGAGCAAGACCAGTGGGCATTAGATATGCACCAACCTTAGAGAATCAGGAAGAACAAGCCTTAGTGCCTGTTCAAGCCTATTATGAAGAATCGGGTGCACACATGTCTCCGACAGTGTATTACCCACCAGAAGAACCAAAACAACCAGAACCATGGGGCATGATGGGGAATGTTGGAACACCAACAGTTACAAGTGCTTCTGATGAAGAGAGATACAATTTGGACGCAAGAACATTGATGTTCATAGCTCATGGAGGGTTAACAGGACAAAGACCATCCTATCCACAAAGAACGAATCAAATGGGCCCAAGACCAGCACTAGGACCCTGTTACAAGTGTGGAGGTGACCATCTGATGAATGTTTGCCCACATACGGAAATCATTAGAATTAACGCTTATTGCACTGAGTGTGGGGTTACTCACTTCATTGAGGATTGTTCAAAGAATCCAAACAAAGTGCAAAAGACGACATTGAATATGCTAGAAACTATTCCTACCAGCAGTGGTTCTGAAAATGAAACTCTGATACCAACGCAAGTTGTTACTAGAGCTCAAGCTAAGAAAACCACTAGAGAACCTGAGAATGGAAAGTTAGCGACTAAAGTGGTTAGCCAAGGACCGCGGAGTCAGAAAAACACATGGAAAGCTAGAAAAGCACGCATGAAGTTGAGAAAAGAACGTGAAGACGCTATTCTAGCTGAGGAACTAAAGCAAACTAAAGCTAGATTATAAAAACTTGAGAGTCAAAACGGGAAACGAGAGATGAGCCCGGAAAGAACGAAACAAAAGAGTATCAAAGAAACAACGAGCTTAAGCTCAGGGGGATCAGTGCTAGTCGACAAAGTACACGAACCATTGGACGCACTGATGAGAGCTTACGAAGCTAGGTTAAAGAACAACCAAACACAAGAACAGAGGTGGATGACATACCCAAACGCGGAATTGGAAAAGCAGAGACTTGAAATGTGCCAGAGAATGATCGAGACTGCACAAGCCTTATTAGAACCACCAAAAGAAACAATGAATTGTGGAAAGGAAAACCCAATTCAGCAAGAGACTATCGTTTCACGGGTAGCTGAAAAGACTCCCAGTGCACAAAAGCCTGAAAATACACAAAAGGATGACCGCATAGTATTGAACACAACCGATCAGGAGATAGAGAGTTTTCATCCAGTCATACAGAGGATTTACGGAAAAGATGAGGATTACAATGAATTTTGGAAACAAGTGAGAGAGGCAAACTTTGCAAACGAGCTAAGTTGCCAAGCTAATCAGACAAATTGGGAAAAGGACATCAGGAATCCTCCCATAGTGGAATTTGAGGCAGGATCTCAAGTGGACTTGGATCTGCAATCTTACTGGGGAGATGGGAGCTCTGTTAGAACAATGGAGAGCAAACCTCATTCACTAAATACCTTACCTTCATACTTAGGAGAGTATGAAGCAAAATCCGAGATTAGAGCACTTCCCTCACGAAAAATCTCATCAGAAAAAGTCATGGACTCGCAAGGATTGATAGAGATTTTGTCAACACCAGTGACATGCACTATCACTCTAGCTGAGCTTTTGAGGCTAAGACCACATATGTGGACCACTGTAGGAAAATGCTTGGAGAAATTCGGGATAAAAGATCCAACATCGAGACTGCAAGAGAGCATAGAGGAGCTGAGCAAGCCACAAAAGAACGCTAAGCCTGTACCCTTAAACAAGGTCGGAGAGTATTGCGAAGGTGAAGAGGGGAATACAACCTTACCAGTTGATTTCCAAGGAGTGAAGACGATGGAAATACTAGACAGCGGAGCTGGGGTAGCCATTGCTACAAAAGAAATCTGGAAAAAATGGGGGAAACCAGCAATAAGGAAGACTAGGTTGAAACTCCAATTAGCAGATGGACACATGGAGAAACCTATGGGGTTATTAGAGAAAGTTGTAGTGACTTCTTGCGGCATTGAATACGAACATACTTTTGCTATTGTCGATTTTGCCAAGGAGAATAACTATGATATCATATTGGGAAGACCATTCATGAGACAGTTGAAAATGGTCCAAGATTGGGGCTACGATCACATATACTTGAGAAATATGGAAACCACTACACGTGTGAACCTGAAAGACCATAGCTACAAAGATGTGAACCGAACACCGGTAGAGGAGTTTGATTCAGCTACTTTGGCGGGATCCGAATTTCCAGCTTGGTTAGGTAAACCCAAGGAGTTATGGATGTGTGGAGCTTCGAAATGTGGAAGTCTGAAACGAGAAGAATGTGTTTTAGAAAGGGCTATCGAAGACGAAACTTATGTAAGAGAACCCTTTCCAGAGGACACGTTCGAACCATTAGAATGGACACACATTCTAGCAACCCTAGATGTTTGTGCAATTCCGGATGGTCCCACAACGAAATTTTGCGATAAGGACGGGTACGATGTGGTTCCGTATTTCATGTTGCGAACTGTACTCGAAAAAGAAACTGAAAAGAACGATACACTGGAAAAGGAAGATGAAGAAGAGGTGTTTCACGACATTCCCAATCATCCAGAGTGGGGAAATGAAGCAGACAACGAGTCAACGAACAATTCAAGCGGAAACGAAGAAACTATAACGGATGTCCGATTTTATGATTTTCCGAACCAAACTAAACAACGCCAGAAACACTATAGAGCAAAGAAAAAAACAAAAGGGGTTAGAACCAATCCGATGCCTAGAATAAGAGGAAAAAATCAATTCCTAATGCTAGTAAAAGCTGAAGATTGTGTTAAGGATAAGATTTCTGGAAGAATGAGAGGCAGTGATCAAAAGAGCTTACGAAAAGACAAAAGAGGCTCAAGAAATCAAGTTCAAAAGAATGGAACGAAAACTGAAACAGAAAAATCAGAAAAGAACAAGCGCAACAGAGAATACACGGAGTCCAAGTTAGAACGTAGAAACAAGTACAGAGAGCTCAAGAAAACTCTGAAGGAAGTTTGGACGACAGAAATTGAGAGTGGAGAGGACGAAAACGTCAAAATCAAGGAAAACATGGATGTTCCCTCTCACTATAGGAAATTCACAATAGAGGATAGGAAGGTGATATTAACCCCACCTATTCGAGAGAGGAAGAAGAACGAATCTTATGACGGACCGGAGGATGCAAAAAAAGTTGATTTAGCAGCTCCAGGTGAGACGCCTAGACCGGTGTACATAGCCACAGATTTGTCTCCAAGCGAAGAAGAGAGACTTTTGAGTCTTCTCAGAGAGTATAGAGATGTGTTTGCATGGTCTTATAAGGACTTAAAGGGAGTTGACCCATCGATATGCCAACACACAATCCCAGTGAAACAAGACGCAAAGCCTAGCAGACAGAGGCCATACACGTATAATGATACTTTTGCTAAGCGAATCAAGGAAGAGATAGATAAGCTAATGGAAGCTGAATTCATATACGAGATTGAACACACTGATTGGGTATCTCCGATTGTGGTAGTACCTAAGAAGAACGGAAAACTCCGAGTGTGTGTCAACTTAAAGAAAGTGAATGCTGCAACAATCAGGGACAATTATCCCCTGCCGATAGCTGATCATGTTCTAGAGCGTGTATCAGGGAAAACAACATACTCCTTTCTTGATGGTTTTTCAGGATATAACCAGCTAGCCATAGCACCAGAAGATCAACATAAAACAGCTTTTGCAACGGAGTGGGGAATTTATGCTTATCGGGTTATGCCTTTTGGTCTAACCAATGCTCCCGCAACCTTCCAGAGGCTGATGACGCATGCTTTCAAAGAATACTTAAGGTTGTTTCTCGAAATATACATGGATGACTTATGTGTACATTCTCTACTGAGAGATGAGCATCTAGAACACCTAAGAAAAGTATTTGAGAAATGTAGGACATATCGCATTTGTCTCAATCCTGAGAAATGTGTGTTTATGGTCCGCCAGGGTAGAATTCTGGGACATATTGTTTCACAAAACGGAATATCCACGGATTTAGAGAAGATAAAAGTTATAGTGGATATACCTAGACCAACCAATGCGAAACAAGTATAGAGCTTTATGGGACATTGTGGATATTATAGACGATTCATTTACATGTACGCTATAATAGGCCAACCACTTTACAGGCTAATAGTGAACTTTGAATGGACAGAGGAGTGTGAGGAATCATTCAAGAAATTGAAAGAGGCACTCATTACTGCTCCAGTTTTGAAATCACCAGATTGGGAGAAGATATTCCATGTGCACATAGATGCTTCAGCATATGCAATAGGATGCATTCTGGCTCAGCCAGAAGAAGGAAACATGGATTTTCCTATCTGTTACGCCAGTCGACAGCTCAACCATGCAGAGAAGAATTACACCACAACAGAGCGAGAAGGATTAGGAATGATCTATGCTGTGAAGAAATTTCGGCATTATCTTCTAGCCAACAAGTTTGTGTTTTTTACGGATCACCAAGCCTTGCTCTACCTAGTGAATAAACCATGCAATACCGGGAGAATAGTGAGATGGTTCATTATCTTACTGGAATTCGACTTCACGGTGGTAGTAAAGAAAGGAAAAACACATCTTAGAGCTGATCATCTTTCGCGATTAACGAATGGAGAAGACCCTATAGGAGTAGATGACGACATGCCAGACGCGTACTTGTTCAACATAGAAATGATACCTAAGTGGTCTCAAATTGTCGTTAACCTATTAACCTATGGAGGAGAGTTCGATAGAAGAGAATACAACCTGAAACATATTGCTATTCAGCAATCCAAGAATCTTCAATTGATTGCAGGAAGGTTGTATCAATTGGGAAATGATCATGTTTTACGACTATGCATCAATCCTGAGGAATATAATATATATCTGCGCGAAGCACATGTTCAGGAATGTGCATTTCATTGTTCAAGAAGGTACACATATAGGAATTTGTTACAATTGGGAGTCTATTGGCCAGGAATGAAAGAAAGCGTACATGAATATGTCACTGTATGTATTGTATGTTCATCAAAACCGCCAGCCGAGTATTCGACATTATATCAGATAATGATCGCTCCAGAATGGAGTCAGTATATTGTTGAATATCTCACAAATAGAACTTTCCCAGAAGGAACGTCAAAAGCTCGTCAGAAATCTGTAGAGACGGAAGCTAGAGAGTACGCTTTAATAGGAGATCAACTCTATAAGAGAGGTAAAGACAACCAGCTTAGGATTTGCGCATCAGAGTCTGAGTATGTGATAATCCTGGAGCAAGCTCATGGAGGAGTAGGTGGAGGCCATTTCTCAGGTGATAAGACAACAAAACTTGTCTTAGCCGCAGGAATATGGTGGCCAACATTACATATGGACGCTGAGGAATACGTTAAACGGTGTGATGACTGTCAGCGGACCAAAGTACCACTTAAAAGAGATGATATGCCGCTTAGACCAATGATGGGGGCAAGGGATTTTGCAAAATGGGGGATTGATTATGTCAGACCCATTTCACCTCCTGCATATAAGACTCATGCACAATACATCATTGTGGCTACAGACTATCTAACAAAGTGGGTCGAAGCAAAGGCAACTCAAAAAGCAGATGCCAGGACCACGGCACAATTTCTGTATGAATATGTCTTTGTACGATATGGATTGCCAATAGAAATTGTGAGTGATCGGGGCACACATTTTATAAATGAGGTGATAAAGATCCTTCTAGATGAATTCATGGTAATCCATAGGAAATCAGCCCCGTATCATCCACAAGCAAACGGACAAGCTGAAGCAACAAACAAAACCATATGCACGGTCCTTACGAAGATTGTATCTGAGTCGAGAACTGACTGGGACCAGAAGTTGCATTCAACATTATGGGCATATAGGGTAGCATATAAAACATCAATAGGAACGACCCCATATAACATGGTTTTTGGGCTAAATGCTATCTTACCAATAGAATTCTTGATTTCAACCTTAAGGGTGGCTAAGGATCTAGAGTGGACAGGGCACGAGCTCTCTGATAGATTAGATGACCTGGAAAAGCTAGATGAGCTTCGCCTAAAAGTAGTAGCTTCCATCTACGCTCAAAAAAGGCGACAAAAGGAATTTTTTGATAAGCATGTGCGGACTAAAGAGTTTAAAGTTGGGGACTATGTCCTAGTTTACACTCTGAAACAGCATGCTAAGAAGCTTAAAAAGCGAGGGATGGGACCTCTGGTGATTAAAGATCTATCACCAAGTGGAGCCGTCAAGCTTGCTACATTAGACGGAGAAAAAATGCCCAATTGGATTAGTGGATGCAGAGTGAAAAAGTATCTGTTGCTGCTAACACAAGACATGCTTTTCAAAATACATCAAGAAAAGCTGCGTGTCCAGAAAAAGAAAAATATTGAGGAGGAAGCGCAAGCCGAGGCGAAGGAAAGAATGGAGAAAAGAAGACTACTGCGTTAGAAACAGCGCAATGAAGGAGCAATACGAATAAACGCAGTCAGTATAACAGAAATGGGGAATGACAAAGAAGAACCCATCATTGAATGCAAAGTAGGAACCAACCAAATCAAAGCCAGAGCACTATTGGATTCAGGAGCTCAAGCTAACCTACTTTCACTCAGTTTGTATAGACAATTGACAAATGACACGAAATTACAAACTGCCAAGCAAGAGTTAAAAAGTTACTCTGAGAACTCAATCAAAACTGTCGGATGCACAGTTTTACATATACAGATTAACCAGTATGTGTATCCTCATATGTTTTACGTGGTTGAAGACCAAGCTACACAACATCCATTATTGCTAGGACAACCATGGCAGAAGCAATACAATGCAAGGATTGACTGGAGTTCTAAATCAGTGCTTATCAAATACGAAGGTGAAAGTCAATCAGTTAAGTTCACCAAAGGAGCAGAGCCAACTCCAAAGGAAGAATCCACGGACAAGGGCAACCAACAAACAGAGAAAAAGAAGAAGCAATGGCAACCAAAAGTTTCTATACAACTGGATTGCTCTTCGACGAGGAATTCTCAACAGTGGATAAGGAAGACAAGCAATAATATAACAGCTCAACCTTGGAAAAAAACGGCGTCAAAGTTGGTATGGAGACCAAAAAAGGCTGTGCCAGAAAACACAAACAGAGTCTTCAATACCAGACAACAGAGTGATTCCAGACAATCAAGGACAGTGAAACAGATATGGATTCCAAAGAAGTTCATGACGGCACAAAGCTATAGCAAGAAAATTTGGATCCCAAAGATTTGTAAACAGGAACTCCCTTCAATACAATCAACGGAAACTCCTAGGTATTTCAAGGCGAGGAAATCAACACACAGAACAAAGCAGGTTTGGGTCGCAAAGTGTTTGTGGCAAGCACAAGCAAAGCGGAAGCAGATTTGGATTGTGAAAAAAGACAACAAGGTAACGAAGAATCCATCTACTGATTCTACTACCAAATTGCCAAAACCAACCCAAAACCCGACCACCAATTCTTCAATCAAACAAAGAGCAGCTTTATTGGAAAGAATGTTGTATCGTCGCTCTACAATTGCATTGGGAACTTATGACCAAAACAACTACAATGCTTCACCCACAGACACTTCATAGTTGTCCGGGAGGACTCAGACTAGGAGGGGGGGAGGTATACAGGAGCTACAAAGCAGTTACAAGCGGAAAAAACAAAGAAAAACAAAAATTATATTACAAGGGCAGTGTCTTACATGATTTTGCAATTTTTTATGTTTGATTGCGGATATTGATAATATTTATGCCCTTATATACCTTGTTTTGCAACAAGAAGAGATCAAATGATGAATTTGGGTCTCTAGATGTGTAAATATCACAAAATAAGAGTGTTTTTGGAGCTAAAAAGTGGAAAAAAGTGGTAATCCAAGTCCAGAAATCACAAAGAAGTGTATATTCATATACACAGGGTTACCAGCTATTTATCGTGTATGTTTGGAATTTTTTGGCTTCAATTTCTATTTTCCTTTATTTTTATGATTTTCTTAATAAAAGTAAAAGAAAAATAAAAAAGCAGGTGAAATGAGATCGAAAAAAAGAAAAGAATAGACGGTGATGGTCCTAATGACAAGGGCAACCCATGGTAAAAATTGGGTACAATTCTGAAAAAGTTGCGGAAAGCCCGAAATGACAGAATTTTGGCAAAGTGGACAGATTTCTCAGAAACAGGTCAAACGGAGTTCAAATTGAGAAATTTCAAATCCTAAAGTGCATTTCACGACGAGATAGGAGCACATGTCAAATTTGGTAACAAGTGATCGGGAAGCCCGAAGTTAAGTATTTTTCACTTCACTATCAAGCTCATTTCCACTATTACCTTCTTGGAGAGAGCAAAGAGCACACAGGAGCATCCGACCTTCTACCGCCTTCTACGACTGCTACGAGAGCTCAGAGGACACCAGACATGAGAGGTAGACTCGTTGCCATAAGCTTTTGATGCTTATCGTTAACTTTTGTCGCGAAAACTCACCAAAACCAAGAAACAAGAGCAGACGGGGAATGGGGAAGAACGCTAGGTAGGGGCACAATCGCCTAACCAAACCTTGCAAGAACTTAGAGGTGGGTTACCCTAGTATAGGAGATGAGTTTCTAGCACTCAAAGCTCGAGAAAGAATGACTGGAAAAACCCTAGGTCAACAGAGCCTGCAAGAGGCAAACAAAAAAAAGTTGTCGGAACGACACAAAACTTCTCAGGAAGCTTAACAACATCGAGGGCAATGCAACCATGGAGTATCTCCGGGTTTGGATCACCAAAAGTAGGTCGGAACAACCGATTCGGCGGCGGACACACAAAGCGTCATTTTGGCATAACGGCTAAAACTGACGACCAAATGACATGAAACTTCACAAGCAGCTTCAAATATACATGGATGACTTATGTTTGCAAGCAAAACCCAAAAGAAAGCTGATTCACTTACCGATGGTGAAAAAGACGCTTTCGGACAACCAAATGGATAAAGATGGAGAACGGGGAGCCAAAGTCAAGTCCAACCAACTGGATGGCTTCACAACATATCCAATGAGCTGGAAATGCAACTCTCAAGAAGAAAAGTTGAGGAAATTCAACTCCAAGGCAAAAAGACGACTTCGGAGACTGAAATGCCTATAAGGGGGCTTTTTAGCTAAACTGATGACTTTTTAAGTTGAAAACTAGTTAGCAGGGCTTAGGGCACTAGCACAAAGCATTCTTTGCACAAAAAGACCAACATTTCAAGAAAAGACATCATACGCGTATGATGTCTCACAGCAGGATTTTCACATCCATTTCAACATTTGAGTGCATAGCCTCATTCCACATGTTAATCACATCCTATGAACCAAGTATCATGAGAATTGGAGTTAGAAAACCCAAGGAAAGCTAAAAAGACGCAAAGTAGGCCATAAAATTGATTTTTGGTCCTAATTTTGTCAAAATAACTCCAAACTCATTGAAACTTTGTAGGATTGTTGATTAACACATCTACAAGCTATCTGGAACCAAAAAGCACCATTTTGACACAAAAGACATCATACGCGTATGATGTCTATTTGCACTTACAGAGCCAAAAATGATCATTTGTCATCATACATCCATTATATATATCTAATACATGCTACATATGAAGTTTGGAACCATTTGGTCAAGTGGATCACCCCATTAGCCCAATTAAGAGAAAATCCTTCATACAAAGCCTGTTTTTGTCCCAAATCCAACATATTCAAGTCCAAACCAAGATTTGAGTATAAACAGTCCTTCACTAGCACATGGAGAGTCCACATAACCAATCCCATGAAAAATTGATGAAAAAGACATCATACGCGTATGATGTCTCCAGGGCCATTTTTAGTCCAAATTCTATCCAAACTTGATAAATCCACTGAATAAGCCTATCTAAAGCCAAAACCAAGCTTATAGAGAAAATTGGTCAAAAAATGCACTAAAAGACTCATAGCGTATGATGTCTCACTATGTGATTTTGGCACCTCAGGGCTTCAACCAACCAAACAGAAGTGTTCTACATGCCATTTGAAAGTAATCCACCAAGTTTTACCCAATTTGGATCATAAAATCCATTTCCCTTTCAAAATTTTGCCAAGAGCCTGAACTGGACTAAACTGGCCAAAACTTGACCAAATGGGATCCAAACTCAAATCCAAGCATATGATACTCATGTATACACTATCAGCTACAAGCACAACCACTATGAAGTCATTTTGACACAAAAGACATCATACGCGTATGATGTCTCCAGCATGATTTTGAGCCCAGTTTGCATATTTTTTCACCTACATTGCATCCTTAGGCCCTGAATAGCTCATGTTTCAATTTTCAAGTCATTTGAATAGTTAAAAGCTTCATTTCGGCTTTCAATACTAAAAAGACGCTAACTTCTGAAATTGGAGTTACAGGATCCATGGATTCCGCTAAGTCATCGGCAACTAAGAGAAAAAGACCAACCATCAAGGATGCTCTTGCAGAAGCAGAACCTTTTGATATTCCAACAGAAACCCTAAAGCCAACCAAGACTTGGGTGGAGGAAGCAGTACTAGAAAAAGAGGGAATAAAGATCTACCAGGGGACTTTTAGAGATCCTCAAGGGCAATTGGTCGATGTACCTATGATCCCACGAGAATTAGTGGATTATAGCAGGTCAGAGAACATCAGCAGATACCTGGAAAAGGCTGACTTACACAAGTTCTTCACCTCGAGACCATCAGGTGTGGATACAAGAAGAGTGTATGAATTGGCAACATCCATTCAGAAGGATGGGAAAGCCACGTTGACAGCCATGGATGGAGAAACAGTTGAAGTACAGATCACTCCACAGCTCATTGCAGATGCATTGAAGCTGCACAACAAAGGGAGTTCTGTCAGAGAAAGAAGGGAGGCCATAGAGGTCTATGGATCAAAGAAACAAAATACAACCTACGGAGATATGGCAGATCAACGAGCGGCAACCCTTAGCCGATTATACAACCAGTTTTTCCATGTGTGCAGTAAAAGACCGCAGAAGTATACTACACCACCCCATGCCATTGCGACAACCATCACATGGGCACTGAAGAGCAATGTGCCAAAAGAGGTGAATTATGCTCAATACATCCACGAGCAAGTAATCGCCATGCACAACCAGAAGCCAAAGTACATAGGAGGAGGAGAAATCCTAACAAGAATAGCTTATGAAGCTATTGGAGCTAGGGATCAAGGGCCACGGGTTCCCTCCCAGAATGAGTGGCTTAGAGAAGCCGATGAAGAGAAAGAACAGCAAGAAGTATCCAAGAGGGCGTCCACAAGAGCACGCCGAAAACTAGAAATAGTTTCAGAACCTGAAGAGGCTGTGGACGAGCCGCTCAAGAAGAAAGCGAAGAAGAAGGCCGATCCCAAGCAAACCAAAAGCCAAAAAGCCGCAAGAATGGAAAGGCTGGTAGAGCAGTTTAGAGCGGAAAGAGCTCTAAAGGGGGACTTCGAAGAAATGTGGGTGCCAGACCCTAGTAAAGTCGGAACCAGCTCAGCCAGGCCACATGTTGATCAATATGATCAATATATTAGAGCTTATGAGGAGTCGGAGGCCATACCGGAGCAGCAACCTGTCGAGCCTTATACTGAAGAGGAAGTACAGCTTTTAAAAGCTGAGCTGCAAAAGGACGACAAGGGGAAGAAGAAAGTAGATGAGTCTACTGAACCTCAAGAGAAAGACGGGCAAGCAAACAAAGGGAAAGCCAAGATGACTGAGGAAAATCAGCCCTCTTTTACTGTTGTACCAAGCCCGAAGAAGATGGAAATTATTGTGGAGGAAACCACAATAGAAATAGAAACAGAAGTTATGGAAAAGCCGGAGGCCGGGACCAAGGAAAAGGAGATAGATCCAGTTCAGCAAAAGAAAGATGATTATGAGGATCTGGTAGCGATCGGATACAGTGAAGAAGAGGCCCTGGAGGCAGTTTATGGGATATCCCTACGGAAACAAGATGATCGGAAAGGGACGAAGGAAAAGACAAAGGGTACAATGGAGAGTAAAGAGAAAATGGACGAACAGAACATACTAGAAGAGCCGAAGCCATTGGAGGTGGTGGCAGAAAGAGCTGTCAAGTTGACAGATGAAGATGAAAAAGACATGCACATGGTGCATGAACTGCTCAGCAAGATTAAAGAAAGATCCAGAGCAAAGGAAGTAGCACTTGAGACAGCAAAACAAAAGGAAGCAGAGTTGCAGAAGAAGTTAGAGAATGCTATGACTGAATCCGAAAGTCATAAAGCATCACTCTACGACGCAGAAAACGAGAGAGACGGCTTGATACTCCAACTAGCCGAAGCTTCAAGAGAGGTAACAAGTTCACAGGAAGCAAAGGAGCAAATAGAAGATGAGTTGGAGGCAGCCAAGGATGAGCTAATTGAGCTAAGGGAAAGAGTCGAACTTCAAGAAAGGAAAATCACGAGACTCAGGACCACCCCTAGAGCTAGCAGAGCAGGAACAGAACAAGAGGGAGCCTCGTACCAGCTCTGGAAGATCAGGTCAGAAGTTTGCAAAGAGAGCTAAGGTTAGAGCAAGTGCAAAGATTGCACATGGCGGAGGGATCATTGGCTGCAGAGGAGAGGCTCACATCAGAAAACCAAACACTAAGGACAGAAAATGAGGCCCTCCGCAAACAGCTCCAAGACCTCCAAGAGCAACAAAGAAGAGAAACAGAGCCACCACAAGAAGAAGCAGGAGGAGCAGCTATAGAGCTACCAGAAACTGGAGAGGCAACCACAATTGAAGATCCAGCCCCAGTTCAAGAAGTGGCCTCGACTTCAGGAATCTCTGAAGAAGAAGAACAAAGGCTCCAGGACCAAATAGAAAAGTCAACAGAGGAAAGTGCCAAGGCGGAAATGGAATGGGAAAGGAGACTCCTCATCTCCATTAGACTTCAAGGTTTAGACACAAAAGTGCTCCACGAAGAGTGGATGCAACCCAGCGTGCCTTTCCCTCTGATGAAATTTGAAGTGATAAAGACGAAAAAGAGAATAGAGGAGGAGCAGTATGTCGCTCTTTACGAAGGCGACATCACAAAGGATGAACAATCAAAGAAGATTGTAGATTCTCAACCTAGATGGAGGAAAGGTTGGCTGAACAAATACCCAGCCTACCTCATCTACTTGGTAGAGGCTCCAAAGGAGATTTGGGAGGATGCAACCTTCTGCCCGGTGCCAAGAGTCAGAAGCTGGAAAGAACATGGCAGGATAGCAGAAAAGAAGCCAAATTGGCTTAATTATCCCAGGATGCCAGGACCAAAGGAAGGAGAGAGAATAGGTAAAGCCTACATGGTGAAAACCCTAACGGGCACCATCAAACTCTTTACTGGCTCTCCTGACCTTTCGTGTCGGATGCTAAAGAAAATCTGCAGGACTCTCTTAGCATGCATTGAAGTGTTCGCGCCAGATAAAGCCACGACCTCGAGTCTACTATCGACGGCCGACACAGTGACGGATATGATGTATGATCTTTCATTGCAGCCATCACCAAAGGTGTTACATCTCTTATACCAAAGAATTATGTTTTTGCCTAGCTTCCACATACAAACATTCGAAGAAGCTTTCTACACCGGCTTTTTCACTCACGAAAGCAAAATATTCGGCCCAACCTTGACCATCGGCAACCTACGCTACGAATCACATTTGCAGATGCTCAAGACGACAGGACTCTATTGACCAAGCCTAAAAGTCATGTCAGGGACGACATGAACGCGGAGGGGGGGAGTGTTGAGCCAGCAGAGGATCACACCCACATTTTTGCTCACACCCATCATTTTGTAACCATTGATTGTAATAAATGTCTTTCCGACATTAATTTTGATTTGAGCCATTCATTAAGTACCGGGACTCAATTGAGTTTCCAGCTTGTAATCCCGAAGTAATTTCACCTGCTGATGTAAATAATTAGAGATGTTCTCACCTCCAAGGCTGAGGTATATAAGCCAAAGTTTTGTAACCTAAGAAAGATTCAATTATTAATCAAAGTGAGTTTTTGAGCGCCGTGACTGTGTCTGAGAGAGAGAGAGAGAGAGAGAGAGAGAGAGAGAGAGAGAGAGAGAGAGAGAGAGAGAGAGAGAGAGAGAGAGAGAGAGAGTCTTATCTTCTTGCTACGCGAGCTACGGGGCCGCCATTGGAGAAGCGACACCACCATTGTGTTAGCAACGGTGAGAGCTACGCACAGATACCAAGAGTGCGCGCTATCGGCTTCTATGTGTGGTAAGTTCCTACGAGCTTCGGTGTGAGTTTTCTTCCAACTCGTGTGTCGGAATAGAGCGTGCAGCATATCTATAGAACCACAACTAGTAGAGCTACGCATTAGTACCATCGGGGTCAAGTTTCGGTCACATGTATTTTTCGGCCTGTCTTCATACACGTTTGCCGCACGGAGTGGTTATAGGTTGATTTTGCAGTTCAAGTCTTTAGGGTGTTGTTCTTACCTAGTGTATAGACTTCCCCTTGAGTTTGAGATCGATTCAATGATTCTAGATCCTGTTTCGAATAGCATTCGTTCGTAGTACGGATTTCAATCGCTTGCGTATTTAGAACTTAGATTTGATTTCCTTAGTAGTGATTGTCATTAGAAGGTCGAGTAGGTGATTTGACACCCACCTAGTTGTTTCCATGCGCCTGCGGGTCAAGCTCCGTCCTCGTCTGACAAATTCTGTTGTTGGTTGAGTTCTCGCTATTTAGCTTCCGCTAGCGGCGTAACCGCCTTAACAGAAGCTTGTTGACTTGAAGATGAAAGAAGGGACACCTATGTCCAATCATCTGAATGAATTCAACACAATCTATAGTCAGTTGTCAGCTCAAGGTGTCAAGTTTGATGAACCTGTTAGAGCTATGTTCCTGTTGATCACATTACCGGAAAGTTGGGACACTTTTCATACAACTTTGAGTAATTCTGCACCTCCAGATGGTTTGAACATAGCAGGTGTAGAAGGAAGTCTGCTTACTGAAGAAACCAATAGAAAGACAATGGACAAAGGCAAAGGAACAGCCTTAGTTGTCAGGGGAAGGACCAAAGAAAAGTACAAAGGTGGAAAGAGGAATCAGTCTCGTAGCAAGTCTCGCAGTGCTAAAGGCAAGAGTGACATATAATGCTACCATTGTGGCAAGAAGGGTCACATGAAAAGAGACTGCAGAGAATGGAAAGCAGAAAAAGGCAAAGAGAAAGCTGAAGACCATGGTGAGAAGAACAAGTCCTCAATGAAGATTCAAGAAATAAATGTGACAAACAGTGTTGCAGAGGATGACAGTCTAGTGTCAGGAGACATCTACTTCTTGAAGAATACAATGGACTCAGCTCTTCTTACATCATCTGATGGAAATGCACTGAGTGACTGGATTATAGACTCAGGGGCATCACTTCATGTGTCTCCAAACAAGGAGTGGTTTACTTCTTATGTGACCACTAAAGATCATGTTCGGCTAGGCAATGGGCAGACATGTGAGATCTTAGGTGTTGGAGATGTTCAATTGAAGTTTCAGAATGGCTCTTCTTTCACGCTGAAGAATGTGAGACATGTTCCCACAATTACAAAGAGCTTGATCAGCACAGGTTTACTTGATGATGCTGGCTACGTCACCACTTTTGGACAGAACATGTGGAAGATATCCAAGGGTTCTATGACAATAGCACATGGAGTAAAGTCTGGAGGACTTTACATGATTTATGTATCAAATGTCTCTAAAAATGTAATCAATGTAACCGAGCAGCCGAACGTTTCTTTGTGGCATAGCCGGTTAGGACATATGTCCAAGAAGGGAATGGAAATCTTGTCTCGTTCTGGTTATTTGCCTGGCTTTTCATTTAATGATTTTGAATTCTGTGAACATTGTCTGTATAGTAAGCAAACACAACAGCCACATAAGCATAGAAGCAGTAGAAGAGATACACAGTTGGCACTTGTTCATAGTGATTTGTGTGGACCTATGCCTAACCTATCTCTAGGGGGAGCTTCTTACTTTATGACATTTATAGATGATTACTCGAGGAAAGTATGGGTTTACTTTCTCAAGCACAAGGATGAAGCGTTTAGTGTTTTCAAAATGTTTGTGACACTTGTGGAGAATCAGAGTGGCAAGAAGCTTAAATGCTTACGCACTGACAATGGTGAAGAGTATGTTTCAAAGGCCTTTCAGGACTTTTGTGAGTCAAAAGGTATAAAACGTGAACTTACTGCTCCTTACAATCCTCCTCAAAATGGTGTTGCTGAGAGGATGAATAGGACCATACAAGAGAAGGTCAGAAGTATGTTGTCTAATGCACAGCTGCCAAATGGGTTTTGGGCTGAAGATGTATCAACAGCTGTTCATCTTGTAAATAGATCTCCTAGCAAGGTTTTGCAGAAGGATTCAGTGCCAGAGATGGTATGGTCAGGCAAAATGCCCTCATACAAGCATCTCAGAGTCTTTGGCTGTGAGGCATATACTCACGTTCCAAAGGAATTTAGGAACAAACTTGAGCCAAAGAGTAGAAAGTGCATCTTTCTAGGCTATGGTAATTCTGGTGAGATGGGGTACAGACTTTGGGATCCCGAATCCAGAAAGGTTGTCCGCAGCAATGATGTCCACTTTAATGAATCCAAATATCATTCTAAACCAGAGAGGGTTGAGGAGATTAGAAGAGTTGTCTTCCAAGAAGATGGACCTGCACGTGCAAGACAAAATGTCAGGGCTCAAGAGGAGCAAGGACAGGATAGAGTGGAACCACAGGTTGTGGCTGAGCCTGAGCCACCTATTGTGCGTAGATCTGGACGTGTCACGCGACCTCCTGATAGGTTTGTTCCATCTATGAACTATGTCATGTTGACTGATTGCAATGAGCCTTCATGTTACAAGGAAGCAGTGCAAATGAAGGACTCCGGGAATTGGCAATTGGCCATGCAGTCAGAGATGACAACTTTGCATAAAAACAAGACATGGAAGCTAGTTAAATTACCACAGGGCAAAAAGTCTCTACCTTGTAAATGGGTTTACAGGTATAAGATCACCGCTCATGATAGTAAACCAAAGTACAAAGCAAGGCTTGTTGCCAAGGGCTTTAAGCAAGAACAAGGCATTGACTTTGATGAAGTCTTCTCTCCAGTGGTCAAGATGACTACATTGAGATGCTTTCTTGCATTGGTTGCCATATTAGATTTGGTGTTGCACCAAATGGATGTCAAGACAGCGTTCTTGCATGGTGATTTAGATGTGGAAATTTACATGCAGCAGCCAGAAGGGTTTGTTGAGAAAGGCAAGGAAGATTGGGTATGCCAGTTGTTAAAGAGTCTTTATGGCTTAAAACAATCACCGAGGGCATGGTACCATAAATTCCACAAGTTTATGCTTTCTCAAGGCTACAAACGTAGTGAGTTCGATCACTGTCTATATACAAAGAAGGCTAAGGATGGCAGTTGGCTGATCCTTATTTTGTATGTGGATGACATGTTGATTTCTGGCAAGCACTTGGAAGAAATTTCAGCTTTGAAGTCAAAGATGGCAAAATTGTTTGACATGAAAGACATGGGTGAGGCAAGTCATATACTTGGTATGCGCATTGAGAGAGACAGATCAAAGAAGTTGATTTGGTTATCTCAAACAGAGTATATTGACAAGGTTTTGCAACGTTTCAATATGGAGAAGGGAAAGGCACTGAGTGTTCCATTGCCACCATATGTGAAACTTAGCAAACAAGATTGTCCTGTGTCTGAGGAAGAACAGGCTGAAATGGATAAGATTCCATATGCGTCTGTAGTGGGTAGTTTGATATATGCAATGATTGCTACTCGCCCAGACATTGCATTTGCAGTGGGAGTAGTAAGTCGATAATGTCAAACCCAGGCAAGAAACATTGGGAGGCAGTGAAAGGAATATTGAGATACCTGAAAGCTACAAAGAGTATGCGTATATGCTATGGGAGTCAGGAGCTAAGTGTAAAGGGTTTTACAGACTCAGATTATGCAGGTGACTTAGACAACCGAAGGTCTACGTCAGGGTATGTCTTTACATTGGCTGGTGGAGCAGTATCATGGCGTTCTAGATTAAAAGATTGTGTTACTCAGTCTACTACAGAGGCTGAATATGTTGCAGCATCAAAGGCATGCAAAGAATCAATTTGGCTTAATCGACTAGTAACAGATTTGGGAATCAAAGAAGAGATGCCTGTGTTACATTGTGATAGTCAAAGTGCTATACAATTGGCTCGCAATCCAGTTTATCACTCAAAGACAAAGCATGTGGATGTGAAGTATCATTTCATCAGGGAAATGCTCGAGGATAAGCAACTTCAGCTTGTCAAAGTTCACACCACAGAAAATCCTGCTGATCTACTTACAAAAGGACTTCTCTCAGAGAGCTTTGCGCATTTTTGCAAGCAGTTAGGTGTAGGGTAGTACATCACTTCTCTACATCTCTTGTATATTAGCTTGTATAGTAGCTTCTCTCACACTTAAAGTACCACATTGGACTTTAAGTGGAAGGTTGTTGGGGTATAAAGCCCAATGTGGTCGCCCAGGTAAGTGGGCGGGCCGCCAGGTATGTACACATATTCTTTTGTAAAAACCTAATAAGAACTCACTATGCTCTACACATTACATTCGAGCAAGTTCACCATATCGTCGTGCTCTTCTTCTCGCACTCTCTCTCGCGTCGCACTTTCGCTCGTACTCCTTCAGTAATAAGTGTTTCTAGATTTACCTCAACAAGGGACCGAGAGGAGAGATGGTTACATCTCAACAAGGGTCCAAACGGAGGTAGTCTATCAAAGAGCAACGTGTATCTAATGGATCTTAAAAGACCTTAGGGTTAGCTTCATTAAAGAACTCCAAAAGTTAGTGTTAAAAAGTCCTTTGACCTTACGCAAGCTAAGGCTAATCTCGAGGTGGGAATCCTACCCAAGCATGCGGTGCTAAGATGCTTAAAGTGGTTGTGGGAACCTTGTCCAAAGCTTGATGTGATTTTTATGCTTAAATGACTAAGGTTTTTGAAATGTTAAATTCAAAGATAATTCTCAAGAGGCATGAACGTTTTCATGCTTGATTGACTAAGGCTTGAAGTATTCAATTTTTAAAAAAAAAGACTTAAGAAGCATAAAAGACACATGCTTGCTTGATTGATTAAGTTCTTGAAGTATTCAATTCAATCAAATGACTTAATAAGAATAAAAAACACATGTTCAAATGATCTCCACATGTGACCCTCATGATGTGCTTGAATGCTATTGGATAGGTTTTAAAGGGGTCCAATGAGAATTTAGATACATAAAAATAAATAATCAAGTTCTTTCTCTCAAAGAGGAAAAAGAGGATACATGTTCAAATGAAATAATAAAATAATACAAGAGAGAGAGAGAGAGAGAGGTATGGACCAAGCATGAGAGGGTGTATACTTCCCCCCACCCCCCCCCTCCCACACACACACACCCACACACACATTCTCTCATTATGTGGAGTGCAAAGTGCAAGAGCTCCATCTCCTTTTCCAAGCTTGTTGAGAAGTGGAGAGCCTACATCAACACTCTTGGCTATGGACTGTAAATCCAGTCCATAGCCATCTTCTTCATCTTTATTACTATGCTATTATGCTATGCTAAGCAAGAAGAGTGATGATAAGTGAGGAACTATCTCTTTCTCCTATGGAAAGTTTCTTCTTCCTCTTCCCTACCCGCTAGCTCTCTCCACCTTCGAAGGTGTTTGAGGCCTTGGGACAGAGACTTGGGATAGTTAATGCTTTTTTCAAAGTTTATGTTAAGCTCGTAATGCATGAAGCTTTCCATCTTCATAGCATCACCAAGGTCACAAGGAGCACAAAGATTGTATTGTAACAAAGTCTCTCTTGATGGGAGAATCTATAATACAAACGGCTTTTGGAGGGGGGACCGCTCCAAGTAAACCCGGTCCTCAACTATTGTCATGTTCTCTAATACTCTCTCTCTTGCAAAAGTATTGTTCATGCCAAGTTAATTAAGTACTATGTTTATGTTGCTACCATCAATTAAGTTCACCCTCTATGTTCTCAAAGTGATCTCACGAAAATGCTCACCTTAATTTTCTTAATTCTGCTATTCTCAAAGTTCATAGGCCATTTCCATTACAGATGGAGTTTGCATGGGTCTACAAACATCACTATGCACAAGCTGCAACCTGCATGTGGCCCTAATGAACCATCATTTGGAAACTTAGAGCATTGCATCTTACCCAAGATACAACCTTCAGAAACATGTTTGATAGGTGCTTCAAGAGGTGGCAAAGAAGTAACCATATCAGATTTCTGCAAACGCAGCAAACTGACAAAATTCAGAGGACCAAAACGTGCATGCCAAAGTTTCGCATCTGAAATAGCCTTTGAACCCACAACTGCATTTGCAAAATTCTGCCCACACTTGTAATACAAAGTGAGCTTATACAACCCACAACATAAAATTCTAGATGCAACAATTTCGTCACCAAAACTAAGATCATGTATTGTACATCTTCATCCACAAATTTTACTACAAGACCAAGTCTAGCTAGTGCAGATATAGACAAAATATCTTCTTGATCCCACGTACATAAAGTGCATCAACAAGTGTGAAAGAAGTGCCATTTGCAGCAGTAAGCACAATCTTTCCAACTCCTTGAACTGGATAAGAGGCGTTGTTGGCACAAGTAACTGAATTTCCCGTTAGGGATAGACTCAAGAGAGATGAACAAATCATGATGTGATGTAATGTGCTTTGTAGCACCACTATCAAAATACCACACATGTGAATCTGCAACAACTGACATGCATGCATCATGGACATTAGGATTATAGGTACACTCCACACTAAAAGCCCATTTTACATCAACAATAGCATCACAGTCTCCTTTCATAGAAGAGTCAACAATAGCTACATTTGTAGTGGATCCAACGTTTGCAGTGGAACCACTGTCTTTCTTCTTAGCCTCTTTGGCATTCAACTTAGGACACTGCTTGATCAAGTGATCATTAGCTTTACAATAATAGAAATGCATCTTCTTGCCCTTATCAACAAAATTTCTAGACAAATTGCTGCAAGCAGAAGCACTAGAAACATGTGATTTTTCAATCGTAAAAGAACCATAAGAAGTGGCTGCATTGCTGTTACCACCCTTTCTTTGAGCAACAATAAAAGCATGTTCAACTCCACGAGGCCTAGTCCCGTTTTTTTTGGAAAGTGACTCTTGCAACAGTAATGTGCATAATGCATCAAACTTGACAACTTCAGTATTTCCTTGGGTCATAAGTCTCCAAGTACTAGCAAAAGTCTGATAAGAATCTAGCAAGGCATCAAGAACAATTTGCACAAGGGAACTGTCTAAAATGACTTCATGTGCATAAATAAGTTGCTCATTGATATCCTTGACACTAGCAAGGAAAGTGTCCATATCATCTTTCTCATGCATAATCTTTGATTCCAGCTCTTTACGCAGCAATGCAATTTAGCCCTCACTACGACTTGCATAAAGACTAGCCAGAATATCCCAAGCATGTTTGGAAAATTTTGATGAACAAATGTGGTGAGTAATAGTGCGCTTCACAAACAATGCAATCAATGCATGAGACTACGCATCTTTTACGTCCCAACAAGCTTGCTTAGCTGTAGGCAAAACAACTCTAACATCAGCCATCCTTGCAGCAAGACCTACAACATCCTCAACATCGCCTACATCCTCAGAACCAGGACGTACATCAATGCCTTGCACAATATTCCAGACACCCTTTGACACAAGAACATGTTGCATCATATAATCCCTCATAAGGTAATTGTCCCATCCAATCTGTCGTCATCAATAAACATCTTGAACACATGTGTGTTGTTGTCAGCCATGGTAAATGATGCACCTGATGTGAAAACTGTTCAAAAAAAGGAGAAATGAAGTGGGAACAACACGTGCTATCTAGCACAAATCGTGGAAGATTGTAAGGGACTTGTTGTGCAAAAATTGACACTAACAAAAATATCTACACAAAATGACAAAATAGCCTGTGCAGTACTGTCTGTAATAGTGAAAACGGAGGCCGAAATGAGCTCGAATAAAAAATCTGAGCAATCCGAGCTCTTCAAGATCTCCCAAAATTTTTGTCGACCTGCAAACCCTCGCCAAAGCTCACTGAAATTGGTGAAAGTGAGCAGGCGTGTGTTGGAGCTGCTAGTGACTAAGCTCGGGAGGACGCAACCTGCTCTGATACGAATTGTTGGAATTAGGGCTGCAAGAAAACACACACAGCTTGGAGAAGACGAAGGAAGCTCAAGGCTCACAACAGGGAGTGTATTAGTTAGTGTGCAATGGAAAGATTGATAGCCCTAGAATGATGTGCGTATATACAATGCATGAGGGAAAAAACCTCCTACTGAGGGAAAAAATGCCCTGGAGGTCCTAAGTGTGTTCACACACATCACTACCACATGTATATGGTAACACCAACTAGGGGACTGCAAGATGAAATGGAATGCTTGGAGTATTGCAAAACCAATTTCGGTGCTTTCCTAATACTCTCTCTCTCTCTCTCTAAACACACACACACACACACACACACTCTTGACATAGGGTACTTAAGAACACCTTGCGATACAGTGCTTTGTAGAGGTTGCACTCCCCTCACACACTCACACAATCCCTTGCTCCTCATGGACTCACTATGGTCGCACTTAGGCATTCTCAACAAACTGCCAACTGGAGCCAAAATCTCGAAACACTTAAACGGCTCTAGTCTTTCACTCAGTTGCTATTAGCACTTTTCTTATGTAATTATTCGAAGCACTAATTTGCACTCATGCCTTGACTGAAGCAAACCCTCAATTTTTGTCATAGTATTGCTGCCTTACTAGCCTACACATAGGTATACACTAATAGAGGGCATCGTGTGACTCTTCTAAAGATTGTTCCAAATTGGTGGTGCCTCTCTTCTTCAACGGCAAATCTCATGGCGAAAAAATGTATAGAGCTGGAAGCCATCTACTCGTCCTCCTCCACCTCTCATGTGGAATTTGTCCTAGTTTTCACACATATTACTATAATTTCTCCCTAGGGATCTACTCATAAAGAACCATGGCGTATGTTTCATATGGAATTTTCCAAGATTTTGGTAAATCAATAAGCAGTCTTTTTGGGGACACAATAAGTTATGTATTATTACCCCAAAGACATAGCAATAAATGGCTTTCAATGCTAATTTTTCATTCATGAAAAGTACAGTCAAATTTTGCTCTTTCAACTTAGGAAAGGTTGTTTTCGCATTGCCATAAGGGTTAAAAGTCGACGCCGGTTACCAAATTACGTATTATATTGTGTAATTCATTTTCCTATTTTTCACTAGCTAGGATAATTCCTAGCTTTCAATACGTAATTACCAATTTTAAAGTGTCTACTCTGACCAGACAGAGGCATACATAGCTTTAAACAAAATCTCTTATTGACTTTGAACAATTTTTTGAATGCATCGATAAGAGGGACATGGATGACAACTGTCGGGTCCATTATATACCTGCATCCCACGACTAAACAAAAATGCTAATGATTTTATTTTGTTTGTATAATGGCTGCAGGTAGGGATTCCTACTTCTGTTATCTTTGAATTCAAGTGTTGTTCGAACAATTTTTGACAGGGATACTTCTTCTACTGCTACTACTTCATTTTTATTTCTTAGATGTAATAAAACATCAAGATTTCATTTCAAATATACATAAGTTTTTTGGTAAAAAAATATGTATGTAATCACTTTTACTTATCTTTGTCATGTCTCTTTTTTAATGTATTGTTCAAATTGTGAATAAAGTATATAGGTTAATACTCCACAACACACACACACACACACACACACACACACACACACACACACACACACACACACACACACACACACACACAGGCACAAGGGCATAAATTGCTCTGACAATTTTTAACCAAGAGTATGACAAAGATACATAAATATTAGATTATTAGGAATTCTGACCTAATTATCTAATCGGGATACATACACTCAGTCATTATATCCTTGGATTGACTGGTTCGAAGGTTTTATGTATTACCTCGTTAATTTTTTCATTCACTTTTTGTTAGGTATCTCAACTCTACAAATACACTGCGTGAATGCGGATTCTTAATTCCCCAAAAATATAGAAGCTATCAATAAAAAATTGAGAATGGCACATGCTAATTTGTACTAACATACCCTTAGGTGTCCTTTGTTGTACCCTGCAAATAGATACAGACCTTTCCTTGCTAGAGCTGGCAAAAAAAAAAGGTTATATTCATTTCTTTATATATTTTTCTCTAATTTATGATGATTTATATATTTTTCAAACCGACTCCTGTACCCTCAGGTTGGAATTTCCTGTTGAGCTTGCTTCTTCTAAAGCGAGTATCTATGTTCTATGTTGCATTGAGGATGCAACTGCATCTAAACTTATTATTGGATCAACAAATTTAGAGAATTATCCTCATGGTTCTTTACTGCAACTTCTTTCATTTAACAATTAGATCAAACTCTTAGCAGCTCTAGTTAAAAACAAGAGGGAAGGAATTAAATTCTTAGAAGAGGAATTAAAACAACTTCTTCTGATTCAAAAAATTCACACACAGTCACTTGCTACCTTTTCCTCCTTTGGTGCAGAGTGAACCAATTTTCTTAGAAAGTTATGCGGACTCAGCCCGGTCTTCATTACTACACCAGATGTTCCTACTGTCAATGTGACAAGCAGTATCTTTAGTCGCAATTCTGTGATACTTGAAGCTATTAAGAATTTTCAACATGAATTATGCTCGCTTAGTGAGTCCACTCTTCTAGAAATGGTTCCTAAAGTGTCAAAATATTTCTCATTTCTTCCTTCAAAACAAGTAGAGGTTGAAGGTGCAAGTGTGGACAATCAACTTTGGACCCTTCTTAACAAAGGCTTTCTGGTGCCTATCTCACTTGAATCATGGATATTCTCAGTCAATTTGCCTGCTGCTTGCATGTATTAATGTAGGGTTCATATTCTTAAAGGCACCCAATCCTTGGATAAAGGAGAGTTATTTAATGCTCCCTTTACCATGAACTTTTTGGATCCTGCAAAACGCTCTACTAATACTGGGATTTATGTGTGCACAAAGGGTATTATGGATTCCTCCAAGCCAAATGCAGACTACTATTCAGACTCTATTTGGAACATTTACAAGCCCAATATCAAATGTGCCTGCAAGTTCGACAACAAAGCAGCATGTGAATCAAGCATCATTTGGTTTGATCATGCTATTTGGTACATTCTTAATCACTTGGAATTATTATTCCCAGACAAAGCTACAAAATTTCACTTATCATTAATAGGTTCATGGCTGCGTAAGCAAGCTAGTAACTTGGTTTTAGCTCAAATTGCTTTCATTCACTTCCACAACATGATGCTTGAAGTTCTCAAAGAACTTAAAGAAGATGAACTTGGAACTTTTCTGACATCCTATGGCAACTACAAAGGAATGAAGACTCTTCTTAGTCTGCTTAAACCTAATACGGAAGAAGAATATATCCCGTCCATAAAAAGACCTATTTCTTTAACTAACACTCCTAATTTGCTTACTTCTTTTTTGACACCCTCTATTACTTCTAGTTCTAACTTTGGTAGAGGTAAAACTAAAAGCTATACCAGTAGAGGTAGAGCCAAAAATCTTCCTGTAAAATATCTTCTTGATATGTGAATATTTTAAGGTTACTAACAATATGGCGGGCAAGAAGATCTTGAAAAAAAAGAAGGAAGCTCAAAACTAGAGTTTTGTGCATTGTCTTTTTGCGAACAAAATTCTAGAATTATATCCACCTAAGTCCATTTTTATGGAAATATTTCATCAACACTTTGGTAATACTTCTCTACTTAATTCAATTCTTTTTGGATGGAAATACACATTACACTAAAAAATTGGTTTTACAATACTAACTTTTTAAGATTACACAACACCCCTATCTGTAATAATGCTGATTATAGAGAGTCTACGTCACAATTTGACAAATTTGGCTCACATATTTGTACTTAAAACTTAGACATTTGCGAGGATCATGATATTTGCACACTACTGAACAAAGGATTGAATCATATTCTGAAACTTAGACATTTGCGAGGATCGTGAGATTCACACACTACTGAACAAAGGATTGAATCATATTCCCCTATCACCACTCAACCCTCACTTAGCCTTTGTGGCCCTTCTTAACTGCTTAACCAACTTGGTTAATAAACTCCAAATGGAGTCAGAGGTGATCCACACCCTTTCTCAACTACTAAGGATTGAATCATATTCCCCTATCACCACTCAACCCTCACTTAGCCTTTGTGGCCCTTCTTAACTGCTTAACCAACTTGGTTAATAAACTCCAACTGGAGTCAGAGGTGATCCACACCCTTTCTCAACTACTTTTTCATAACTTTTCAAACAAAGTAGGTAACCTAAACCCACAGTGGCTTAGTAATGCCTTGACTAAAGCAAACACTCAATTTCCATCATAGTATTGCTGCCTTACTAGCCTACACATAGGTATACACTAAAAGAGAGCACCGTGTGACTCTTCTAAACATTATACAAGCTTGGTGGTGCCTCTCTCCTTTAATGGAGGATCTCATGCATGAAAAATGTATAGAGCTTGAAGCCATTAACTCGTCCTCCTCCACCTCTCAAGTGGAATTTGTCCTCGTTTTCACACATATTACTATAATTTCTCCTTAGGGATTTACTCATAAATAAACGTGGCTTATGTTTCATATTGAATTTCCCAAGATTTTGGTAAATCTATAAGCAATTGTTTAGTGACATAATAAGCTATATATGATTAACCCTGAAGACATAGCAATAAATGGCTTCCAATGCTAACTTTTTATTCATGAAAAGTAAAGTCAAATTTTGCTCTTTCAACTTAGGAAAGGTTGATTTTGCATTGCCATAAGGGTTAAACGTCAATGCGGGTTACCAAATTACGTATTATATTATGTAATTTCTTTTCCTATTTTTCACTAGCTAGGATAAAGCCTAGCTTTCAATACCTAATTACCAATTTTAGAGTGTCTACTCTCACCAGACAGAGGCAAACATAGCTTTAAACAAAATCTCTTATCGACTTTAAACAATTTTTTGAATGCATGGATAAGAGAGACATGGATGACAATTGTTCGATCCATCATATACCTGCATTCCATGACTAAACAAAAATGCTAATGATTTTTTTGTTTGCATGATGGATGCACGTAAGGATTCCGACTTCTTTTATCTTTGAATTCAAGTACTCTTTGATTTTTTTTTTGGCAGGGATACTTCTTCTAATGCTACTACTTCATTTTTATTTCTTAGATGTAATAAAACATCAAAATTTCATTTCAAAGATACATAATTTTTTGGTAAAAAAATAATGTATGTAATCACTTTTACTTATCTTTGTCATGTCTCTTTTTGAATGTATTGTTCAAATTGTGAATAAAGTATATAGATTAATACTCCAAAAAAAACACACACACACACACACACAGGCTTGCTCATACACACAATTGTTTTTGAGTTCTAGACTTGTTGGCTAGATGTTTGGGATCTCTCTCAATGAATAAGAAGAAGAAACTATAATAACCTTTGTGTGTGGTAGATTGGTTATTACATTACCCTCTCAAATACCAGGTCTTAAGTTCAAAACTTGTTAGATAGAGACTTGAGGTCTCTTGTTGTGTTCCTTTGACATTAAAATCTCTCTCTCTCTCTCTCTCTCTCTATATATATATATATATATATATATATATATATATATATATATATATGAATATATATATATATATATGAATATATATATATATATATGAATATATAAATAAATAAATAAATAAATAAATAGATATATATAGTTTTAAGTCTTAGCCAAGTGGACCTTTGAAGTTTGTTGGAATTCTTTTTTTTAAAGGGTTGGAATTTTCTCTCTCTCTCTCTCTCTCTCTCTCTCTCTCTCTCTCTCTCTCTTGCGCGCACGTGATGCGTGGAAACATGGAGTGCTCAAATGTCTTGAAGCTCTTAAGTATAAAGTATCAAAGTAGAGTCACCCATCATATGTGAGGGCTAGAGTTTCTTTATGGCCTTCAGAAGGAAAAGTAGAGTCACCTTTTAAATGACACATGGATGCCTCCATGGCTCTCTCTCTCTCTCTCTCTCTCTCTCTCTCTCTCTCTCTCTCTCTCTACTTTCACTCCATCAAAGTAGAGTCACCCATCATATGTGAGGGTTGGAGTTTCTTTATGGCCTTCAGAAGGAAAAGTAGAGTCACCCTTTAAATGACACATAGATGCCTCCATGGCTCTCTCTCACCCTTGATCTCTTCTTCAATCCAATATCTCTCCCCTCCGTCAAACCCCTCTACTCACTCAATCCTTTCCAATCTCTCTCCCACCCTCCCTCCCTCTCTCTCTCTCTCTCTCTCTCTCTCTCTCTTTCTTTTTCTCTTTCTCTCTCTCTCTCTCTCTCTCTCACACACACACACACACACACACACACACACACACACACACACACACATCGGTGCCTCATACGAGGGTGTAACAAATTTTTAATAAGTGTGTCCTTCCTCTCTTGGCATAGCGTGTACTTAGAGTGGTGAGAGAGTGTTTGTGGATGTACTGAGCATTTGGTTTTTCTACGTCCGTCATGTTCTTCCATTTTGGAGCTATTTAAGATTTCCAATGTTTTTAGTGTATTTTTACCACTAAAATTGTAAACTTCCAGCTAGGTTCCAAGCTTGCGTCAAAGAAAGTTGACAAAAATTTACAAATTTGAGTGCAAATATCATCAATACTTTAAATTTTGACCTAAAATTCAAAAGAGTTTTATTTTGCTTCTATTTATTTTAAAATTTCTTTGATTGAAAAATTTATTTTTGGTAAGCCATATTTGAGACCTCTCTCTCTCTCTCTCTCTCTCTCTCTCTCTCTCTCCGTGTGGAACGCCTCAATCCCCCCCTCTCTCTCTTTCTCTCTCTCTCTCTCTCTCTCTCTCTCTCTCTCTCTCTCTCTCTCTCTCTCTCTCTAGTGTAGCCGTTTTTTGACCTAGTAGACAACAATTCACTCTTTTGATCATAGCTTCCTTATCCGAATTCCGATTTGGGTGATCTATAGCCTCAATCAAAGAGCAGGACACCTTCTACGTATTGATGTAAAGACAAAAAATTTCAAAGTTATGGAAGGCATTTTTGTAGCAACATTTCTAAAGTGAACAAGTTTAGGAAAGTTGACTCTCATCTCTTATTTTACATACCATGTCTTTGGCACTCGCAAGGGTTCTTCTTCTTCAACAAGGTCCACAACCATTGTAGAAAATTATCCAAAATCTCCTAAGTGTGGAGATAACAACACAACCACTCAACCAATGAAATCAAAAACCATGATCATGACGTACTTGCTATCGTTGCAAGAGGTTGTAAACAAACAAGGTGATGACTTATGGACACTTGCAATGGAGAATGACACACTAAGGGTTCTTGTGGTGGAGGATGAGTATCTCAAGAGGATACTTGAGATGCAAACAACACGTTTGATGCAACTTGAAGAGAAAGTCAAGAAATGTAAACGCTCTCTTGTGGACTTGAATGCTTTGAAAGAGTGCATGAGCAAAGTAGAGCATGACCATGTACTGAAAGAGGAGAAATTTGACATCATGAGCCGGGATGTATGCAACATAAAAAATCTATGCACAAATAAGTCTTGGGCTTATGTATGTGGTAGCAATGTGGTTTCTAATTCCTCTCTCGTGCAAGCTATGGCTCAAACAAAGAATGTTGAGAATGTGGATGTGGAGGAGTTGAGACAATGGAAGCGACGTTCCAAGAACATTGTTATTCGTGGAATTCCGAAATAGCAGTTAGAGATGCCTCCTTCTCTTGCCATTGTTAGCAAATATTTCTTTAAAACCCACTTTGTCATGTCCGGAGTTATGGTCTATGGAGCCATAGAGTGGGTAAGCAAGGAGCTCCTCGCTTGGGAGAACATCCAATTGTATGCACCATGCCGGATGAGACCAAACAAAAGATTATCCTTGATGATAGTTGGATCTATTTGAGGGATACAAAATGTTTTGTATATGAAGATCACACTGTTAATCACCAAAATACGCGTTGCAAGGCATATAAGTAAAAGAATAAGAAAAACAAGGAGATCTCCCACAAAGAAAATGTACCTAAGGAGGAGGCAAGTCCCTCGAGCAAATAAGGATGCATGACCTATGAGACCGAGTTACAATTGAAAATATGCTTTTGGAATTGCAATGGATACCCATGGAATGCGGGGGTTAGCATTGATGAAATAACAAGCAAAGCCGATGTTGTACTTCTTGTTGAAACTTGGGAGTATGATACACAAAGGATTAACAGCTTGGAGGACTACAATGTACATTCATTGATGTGGTCAAAGAATCTCAAGAAAAAAAAGGACAAGGAGGGGTAGCATGTATGGTTAAGAAAGGATTGGAAGATTTTGTATCAATAGTGAAAGATGACAAGTACAAATGTTATGTATGGCTGAAAATTATGGCACCAAAAGAGCACCCATTTTGTATCCGGTTGCTACATTCCTCGTCATGATTCTCCCTTTTATGCTTGCATGGATAGAGATCAGCCATTTTTTGATTTAAAAGAGGACATTGCGAAGGTGATGTTATTGTATTTGGGGATATGAATGCTTGCACAAAAGCATTGCAACATGATACTCAACAATTTGATATGCCATGCATTTCAAGGGAGTTGGAGGAAGTTCACTTGTATGATTGTACTTCACTGGATGAGAAAGAGCTGGATCACTATGGAAAGTTACTTTTACACATGTGTAATAGCACAGGTATGCTCATTGCCAATGGTGTATCTTTGTGGAGTGGAACCAATGGATTTACATGTAGAAAATATAGTGGGGATAGTGTGATTGACTATATGCTACTCTCCAAAGCCATCATGTATCACATAAAGAGTTTTATGTTTGGCCAATTGACCCCAGAATTATACCATCGGACCTTATGTATTGACCTTCCATGTGGAGAAGCAGCTAAGCATGATAATCTCAGCCAAAAGGAAGAGAAATTATCACTATGTATGGATTTCAAACGGGCACCAATGTACATTGAAATGGTTGACCAAAAGTTATGGATGACAAAGCTTCAATATGACGCACCATTGGAAACTAAATGGGAAGCTTTCAAGAAAGTTATTTGTTCTTGTGCCGAAGAATGATTTTCCATAAAGCATCTCCATGGTATCAACAAAGATAGATCATGCCAAAGGTGGTTTGATAAAGAATGTCAAGATGCTCAAAAGTCCTTGATAAATCTTGACGCAACTATGGACAAAGACAACTATCAAATCCATTTGCATACATACAAGGCATTGATTCAAAAAAAGAAAAGAATAGGGAAGTAAAGCAACAACGTTTTCAAGTCGAAGAAAAGGCACGTGCATGTGGAAGATTTTGGAGAAACTTGATGGGAATGGGATCGTGCTAGCTAGGGTGGATGAAAGAGAAACATTGTGCACACAAGTGAATGCGTGTTGGTTAGATTATCACTGAAGCAAATTAGGTTCCAAGATCAATTAACTTGGACTCATAAACAAAATCTTGAGTATTTGCTAAGCCATCGCAAGCTCACCATAAACAAGGGAGATGTAATGCAAAATACACTTGTGTTTATTCATTCATGAAATGAGCTTTAAGTAGCTCTACAAAATTGCACCACTGCATATGATATAAATCAACTCTTCTCTCCTTGACTCAATTCTAGGACAAAGCTCACACTTTACAATTCTCCCCTTAAGGTTTAGACTAGGAAGAAATTGAAGAAACTGGCATCTCTAGCACACTCCAATCCAGGAGCAAAAGAACATCTTCAATCCAGAAGACCATCCCCAATCCAGGAGTCAGACTATCTCTACTCCAAGAGATACTCAAAATACCTCCCCTCAAACAGATGTATAAAACTGAGACCAAGCTATTGCAAGCTATCTCCAAACAAATACAATGGAAGGGGAAAGGCAAAACAAAAAATCTAGAGAATGTCGTCGTAAACTAGAAGGCTATTCCCGCCTTCTTCTTCATCTTCATCTTTGTCTTCTTTTGTCAAATACACTTTGGGCCTTGGATTTTTGCAGGTGCTACCCCTGTCCCTTTTGAAACACTTGGAAGGAAGGTGACCCTTCTTCCTGCAAATGCTGCAAGTCTTCGATGATAGACATTCCTTTGCTATGTGTCCTTCTTTTCCACACTTGAAACAAGTTTTGTTGCTAGAGCTAACTGCAAAATCTCCTCCCCCTGAAGAAGCATTGCTCCCTTGCTTCTTCTCCTTGGACATTAAAGAGTTGATGACATCTTGAAAATCTGGTGTTGGATCCTTCTCTTCAATGATAGTCATGATCTGGTCAAAGCTAGGTGGTAAGGCTGCTAAAAGAACCGCGATTTTGTCCTCCTCTGGAACTGCACTGTTTACATAAGCTAGTTGTGTGATCATGCTTTTGAGGTGATTGACCAAGCTTGCAATATTTTCATTATGTTCCATTTGTAGTTTGTATAGATCTTTCTTTAAGCTTACTTTGCTTTTTTTTCCCCCTAGCTCCAAAGTTTTTTTCTAGTGCTTCCCATGCATCTGATGTGGTATCACAATCATCAATAAAGTGTACATAACTATCATGTAGTGCAGTGATTATGATTCCTAATCCCTACTCGTCCTTGGTTTGATTTTGTGCACTCATAGCTTGTGCCAAAACTTGTGTAGGAGTAGATGTCGGATCAATGAGCATTGGCTTGACTATTTCTCACAAATGTTTTTTCATTAAGTAGCCTTTCAACTTGGTTTGCCAAGTATGAAAGCCCTCCTTGTTAAATTACTCAAGCCCCTTCTCTTCTATTTCACTAATAGAGGGGTCTTAGCTTAGGAGACTCTCCTAGCTAGTGTCTACCACTTTACACGAGTGCAAGTTACTCCTTAGGATATGATAGCCAATTCATTTGCAAGTTTTTGTGCTTGGTTGCAAAATTTGAAATTTTAATTGCGAGAGAGAGAGAGAGAGAGAGAGAGAGAGAGAGAGAGAGAGAGAGAGAGAGAGAGAGAGAGAGAGAGAAAAAATTCCGTTTTGTGAAGCTCCTCTTCACAAAAAGGGTTTTTAACTTGTTTGAATTTTTCTTTGCATGCTTGCTTTTGCCTTTGTTGAGCTACTGCTTGGGAGTCCTCCCTTGAGGCCTTGTAAAGCTTTGCTAAAGCTCGTATGCTTGGTGGAAATACCTTGTGGGATGAGGGCCTTGTAAGCCGAGCGGGAGGTTGGGTGCTTTGGAGCACAAAGCTCCGAAGCAAGGGGAAAGAGTCCCGGGGTGGGGGCTCGAGGCTTCTTGAGCCGAGTTGGGCCGCGGAAAGGGGGCCTCTTTGAGGTGGACCCGACTTGCCTATTGAAACCAGTTTGGCACCTTTTCAAAGCATGTGATCAGACGGAGTGTCGTGCGAGTGGCCGGTCGCGGTTGTGCAGAAAAAGATATCTGTCGGACGGAGTGTGAGTAGAGCTCCTAGTTGATGCCGTACCCGCCCGTCCCTTGCAATCCAATTCACTGCATTCTTGAAGGCCGGCGTGGGCGGGCACCCGATTTGGACAGTTGACCTTAGAGAAGGGGGTGGTGGTCCTTTGTGGGATTTTTAAAGTAAAGCAACCTCAAGAAATCCAAAAAGGCTGCTTAGCATTAAATGCTTAAGGATTCACACACACTCACAAAACTTATTCAGCTACAGGTCTGCAACCAGGAATTAAGCAATGGGTTTCCAAGCTGATTGGACATGCCAATGTACACCAATTTTAATAATCGAGGGTTCTACAAAAAGCTCTTGAGATGGGCTCTACACACACACACACCAATTGCAAACACCAATTTTGCCGAAGTGAGGAGAAGCTACTGAATGCAAACGCAAGTTCCTAATGGAAAATTAATGAACTTTAATGCTAATTAGGCTTCCAATTGGCCAGTGAGTAGTAGCCCAAGACTCTTTAACTCAAGAACATGCTCATGCAACCAATGGATTACTAATTAGACATGAGATATGCAATAGGAGAGTAAACCTAATGGATCTAGCTAATGATGATTAAGGAATGCTAATCATACTAACACGAAAATGCATAATACCGAGCCTAGCTAGCATACCCATGCTCTGATAGCACTTGATGGGAATGGGAATGGGATTGTGCTAGCTAGGGTGGATGAAAGAGAAACCCCATGCACACAAGTGAGTGTGTGTTGGCTAAATTATCACTCAAGCGAATTAGGTTCCAAGATCAATTAACTTGGACTCATAAACACGATCTTGAGTATTTGCTAAGCCATCACAAGCTCACCATAAACAAGGGAGATGTAATGCAAAATAGATTTGTATTTATTCATTCATGAAATGAGCTTTAAGTAGCTCTACAACCTTGCGCCACTGCATGTGCGATAAATCCACTCTTCTCTCCTTGACTCACATTCTAGGACAAAGCTCACACTTTACAAAACTTGAGGGGTAAACATGTTGAGAAATTTGACAACTTGAGTCTTGTGGATATGTACACACATTGTAGGCAATTATATGAGCAACCAAATGCTGAAAAAATTTCATTTTATGGTTCACTCCCATGTATGCCCTCTTGTTTTACTATTGAGGATATATGTGATGGGCTTGAAAACTTGGTCACTCGCAAAGCGGGAGATCTTCAAGGTATCAAGCTGGAGATGATCAAATGGACGGGATATTTTACCCATGAGTGGATGTGTGATATGTTCAACCTTGCACTTCAACACGATATGCCTTTAGAGTGGAGTACTAAGTGGGTCAAGCCTTTGCATAAAGGAGGGGATGTAAATAATGTAAACAATGATCGGACTATAATGATTGGGTCTCTTATGGAGAAGTTTTTTGGGTGCATAATGGAGATGAAATTGAGTAATTGGGCTGAAGACAATGAAAAGCGTGCAAAAAGACAACCAGGTTTTCATCAATGCCATAGCACCATTGATCATCTTGTCACTCTTCCTGTTCTCATGGAGGAAAGTCGGTTGAAACGAAAGAGATTGTATTGTTGTTTTGTGGAGTTTAAGAAAGCCTTTGATATGATTCCATGTAACAATTTGTGGAGAAGGATGGAAGAACTCCAAGTGCCAAGTGAGTTTATGCTTGCGGTTTGTCGAATCTATGAGAAGGTGATGTGCCACTTGCGCATGGAAAGAGGAATTTCAAAAACATTTGTAACCACTATTGGTGTCCATTGTCACCAACTCTCTTTGGTCTATGCATCGATCAATTGGAACAAATGGTACTTGACTTTATGCAAGAAGAAGGCATCAAAGAGGTCACTATTTGCAATGCGGTAATAATGCTTTTGTTGTATGCGGATGATATAGTGCTTCTAGCACACACTTTAGAAGATGCAAAAGCTTATGGTTGTCCTTGAAAACTTTTGCTTGCATAGTGTGATGATTGTGAATGACTTCAAAACAAAGGTTATGCTTGTGAAAACCAACCATAAGGAGAAGCCATGCATTGTGTACAACAATGAGACACTTGAAGTTGTTGAGAGCTTGAAGTACCTTGGCCTTGAGGTTCCATCCAATCACAAGTGGCATGAATGTGCTATACGTTGTTTGGAAGCAGGAACGAGAGCATATTATTCTTGTGAGAACATGTGGAATGCGGGAAACATCAAGTGTTGGGTTCTCAAGAATTACCTTTTTGATACATTGGTGACACCTGTTCTTCTTTATGGAGTTGAAGTATGAGGCAAGAGCATTTCAAAGTCTACTTGGAAAGAGTATGAGAATGTCCAAAAGCATTTTCTTACAAACTTTCTCCAAAATAAGACACAAACACCATATATGCTCCTACTTCTTGAGTTGGGATCTCTTTCAATTGAGATTATGAGAATGGAAAGGGTTAGTATATGATAAAGATGCATCAAAACCCCTCACATCAACTTCCTATAGTTGCATGGGAAGCAAGCAAAAAAAGTTCAAAAGACACATAAAAGCAAGATCTTGAGCATGGGATGGATGCAAGACATAAAGAAGTGGTTTGGAAAATGGGATGCATTACACTTGCTACATGATGCTTCAATTGACTCCCTAGTGAAAGAAGTTTTTCTACAACGTCAATGTATAACGGCTTGGGAGAAATTTGGTGGGTCACGCTTCATACATTACACCACCCATATTGCCCCCAACTATAAAACCATGTTCTTCGTTAAAAGAGGAAAGCGTACTCACACTTACATGCTTGAGCCTATCCCCTTGTAGGCGATACGCACTATTGCAGTCATTCGGCTTAGCTCCCATTCCCTTCGATGGGAGACGGGGTGTTGGGGCAATGGAGAAGAGTCAAATCAATTATTCACATTATTCTCACTGCAATTTTGAGAGTATAAGTACCACACACTACTAGAGTGCTTAGCTTTTGGTCACATCCGAACTTGATTCTCTCATATTTTTAGCCATGACATAGACCTACACACTTTCCTTTCCCAGCCACAGTTTGGGCTCTCCATTACGACTCTCATCATCACAACTTTGGAGCATCAAGAGTCACTCATCAGCCATACACATACTAAATCACATGTAACTTTGGTCCCATATGTCATGTTTGACCTCCGAAGAAGATAATAAAATCTCTCTCTCTCTCTCTCTCTCTCTCTCTCTCACACACACACACACACACACACACACACACACACACACACACACACATAGCCTCAACGTGATCATGTTGTTCCACATTAGGTGTAGGTAGTGCCAATTTGACTCTAACACCATCCGACTATGGCCCTTTGTGCAAAGCTACAACAATGTGCACATTCTCGGGGCCAAAAAGACAATGATACATAGAGGTGCCAAGTGTAAGATTTTAGTTCAACTTTATACGATGTGTGAAAGCTTCAAAAGATTGACATTTTCTAAAGCTCAAGTATAAATTTGAGTGCTGCCAAGTGTGTATCTGTGTAGAAAGGAAAGGGAAGTTCTTTATGGCCTTCAAAATGCAAAGTAGAAATGCCACCCTTCAAATGGTTTTGTAAACAAAAGTAGTCACCTTTCAAATTTGAGGGTTAGAGTTAAACTCCATAGCTTTGTTGAAGTCTATAAATAATACAAATATAGATAGAGTACTTAGTTTTTTGACTTTTTCCAGAACCCTAGACCTCAAAACTCACCCTTTTCATTTTCTACCTTTCACTTTTGCATTTCAATATAGATGTTTCTCGAGTTCTTTTTTGAAATGAACAAGAGTGTGACATGTGGATACCCTCTCAAATCTCAACCAAAAACTAGCAAAATGACTACAATGTCAATGCAAAAGAGTACGGTAAGCAAACTAGAGGACTTGTGGGAAAAATTAGACATAGTCTCCTCCGTATGGGGCTCAAAATCTCAAGCCAAATCAAAACAAAATCAATGCATAAATCAACAGAGTAATGACTAGGCATAAACCAAGGTAGGATCCGTACGGTACCGTACGGACATACGGTGCCGTACGGATCCGTACTGTAAAATTTAATTTATATATATATAAAAAAATAATTTTCCCTTCGCGTTTTCGGATTTAATTTCGCCTCTGTTTTGGGGTTTGGCCGCCTGGTTATTGAAACAGAGTGAGTTTGGGCGCTTGTTTATTGCAAACTATTGACTACAAAGTACTACAGAGAGAGTTCTGTGTCATCTATGATTCTGTGTCATTTCAGTACTTTATGAATTGTATTGCCTCTCAAGTTTCAAGTCTCGTTTGTCGAATACTATACAATGTGCAAATCATGATGAATATGAAGCTCTCTGTAGTTTGAAGTTTGAAGTTTGTTGAAGTATATTTGAGAGAGAACTGAAGCTTTGAATTGTATTTGTTTGTGAATATTGAATGTCGAGAAAGTGGTCATGACTCGCCTTGGATTGTCTATTTATGACAGCCTTGGATAGTAGAGCAGTGAGCTAATATCCTAGAAGTGATACTTATGAATTTATTATCAAGTACGAACCGTATTGTAGGTTTTTGACGTTTTCGAAAAAAACCTTACGAATTTTACGTACCTTACCACTCAATCCATTCGGTACTACGTACAGTACGTACCGAACACGTACCGTACCTTACGTACCTTTCCACCTTGGCATAAACTAGCATATACTACTAAAAAAATATCAACGAATGATTGCCAACTTGGCATCAAAGCACCTATACCCATCTATACATATCCTATGGTGAGGCCACAAATAAGGATCTCCAACAACCCAATCCATCTCACATTGGGTAACCCAGTCCCCAATGCTCAGCTTAAAAAACCTCATGCACGACCCTAACAAAAGGCTATGCAGATATGACTAGCCATAGTCTGAGAAAGGGTTCTTTTGGATTGAATCTTAAAAACGGCCAACAATGCCTGAATAAGCCAAAATTGGCTCTGCAATGACATACAATGGCAATATCTGCAACACAATGTACATCCAAAATGTGAAACTATCATTGCAAAACCACATGACACACGCTCAAATAGGGGCCAATGAGTATGCAAGTAAAAGCACATAACCAACTCTTTACAGTAAAACGCCCTCAATAGAACACAAGCACTTTGAAGTCCTAGTCATGCATAAATCATAAGCATCCAAACTCCCACTGGAACTGTAATGGTTGTCACTACCCAAGAAAGAAAACCATAAATGCACAAAATAAGAGAACAATCAAGCTCAATGTGAGCTCTTTGGATGTATCAAATTAGCTCCAAAAGCACTCTAAATCACCACAATATGCATACATGGTATGGATATCTATCTACAACTTCCAAAGTCGATCAGCTCATATCTCTCAAACCGTTCATAATTATTGAAACTTCCTTCTGTAAAGTTGTAGATGTCTAAAAAAGGAACAGGATTGGTAAGAATGGGCATGAAATGGGCTATTGTTATAGGTCAAAATAGATCTATAAAAATTTGCAGTTGTCTACCCTCGACTTGCACGCAGTTTGGCAAATGTACAACAATCGATGCAAAATTTGAAAAGCTTTCAACTAAATACTTGTAGACCATAGGTTTCTGATAAGCATCGCAAGAACCAAGCTAAAAATTCACCTTTTACGTACTCAAATTTTTGCTGCAAAATAGTGCTGAGAATTTTGTAGCTTCACTGCAATCTTTGCCGAGACATTGCGATGATGCAAGACCTTCACTCCGGCTCTGATACCACTTGAAGAATGCATGGATGCGGAGTGCAAGTGAGAAGAAGAATAGACACAGAGTGCTGGTGGAGCTCTCAATGAGGGTTTTGAAAAATGCCTTACTACTGTGTATTGTTCTATATGATCGAAATAATTGGTAAGGTTAGCACTTGGGGGATTCACTCTATATACAAAACGGGACGCCACCTGCAAGTGGACAACTTTGATAAAACCCCTATATACAACTCACATTAGGGAATATGACCCCCCTTTCTACACTTATACGACAATCAATGAAGAAAACTATCATACCCCTATCTACATATAAAATTTAGGTCTCACATGATCTAACTGAGTAAAACTAGTCAAAGAGTGTGTAGCATAATGACTGGCAAAGTACTAAGGAACCACTTATGTTGATACCTAGATGTATCCTCAATGTTTCTTAGTTTGACTTTCAAACCATTTGGCCGATTAGCCTGCACTCTGGCTACTAATCCAATTCTGACCATCCAAAGCTTGTGTAAATCAACCCTTGAGCTGCGCCAAATTAGCCCTTATCTATGACCGGGTTGATGCAAAATTTGATGTGTGGCTTGATAAAAAAATTTCCTAAAATTCATCCAAGTTCTAATGCACACCAATGACCAATTGTTATAAGTAATCAACTCGGGTCAGTCTCCCCCCCCCCCCAATTAATATGATACCCCCTCCCTTATTTTTAAGCTTAAGAGATAAATTATTAGGGCTTGTCCCTAACTTATATACTTATGTAACTTGTAGAAAAACCCCTACGTGGTGCAATAGTTTTTCCATGGTGAATTCCCCGAGGGTTAGCACAATTAGTGTGATGGATGTCCGACCAGTTGGATTTAACCCTAACAACATGGAGAAGAAAATTCCCATTAGTTGAGAACTTCCCAAATAAATCAAGGTTAAAAAAATAAACTAATTGTGTTGTTTTCTAACACAGGGGTGTCCTAGCCTTTGGAGAGTTTATTCTATCCTTTGAGAAGTGTATTTTTCTACATTTGACCACTAAGATTTCACAAAATGAGCACTTAGTGGTTTTTTTTTTGGCAATTTGAAAGGGTAGACTTTCCTATATTCATGTTTCATCAAAGTATGCGGCGACCATTACATACAAGAAAACGTGTTTCCACCTTAGCTATCATAAATAAATTTCACGGCTTGTAGAACCTTTGGCTATAGTTTTCTACATGGCTAGCATCTATTGGATTTCTATATGGCTATAGTTTTGTTATCTGCCTCTAGGCAGATAACACTGCCTCTAGGCAGGCTTCCTGTTTATTATGTTGGTCTCAATATAGTATTAAATCTTGTGGGGCCGTGTTATAAGTGAAAGCTAAGTTGGAGCACTCAAGGGTGTATCCTAATATGTGTGGTGAGTTGTTTATGAACTTGGTGCAGACTACAAGACCTAGGCAAAAGCTCTTTACCCTAAAATAGTATGCAACCAATTTTGGAAATGTTGTTATGCTATAACCTAGAAAGAAGTTTTCAAGGATGGAAACTTCTTTTAAGAGCTGAGTAGTGTGACATAGCTTTTTGTTTCTTTTTTTGTTTTTTGCAAACCTCACATCATGTGAGAGAGATAATTAAAAAAACATCTACATCGACGCCATGCTCCACTCGAGCCATGGCCTGACAAAATTTACATCAAAATCATCCACCAACAGACCACACATTACCATTTTGAGGGTTTTATAGGGACCCCTCAAACCCCTACATAGATAACAAGCTAACATAAACACATGTTACCATATACATGTGGTAGTGATGTGTGTGAACACACTTAGGACCGCCGAGAAAATTTTTTCCCTCTCTAGGAGGTTTTTTCTCCCGTGCATTGTATATACGCCCATCACTCTAGGGCTAACTTATCTTTCCATTGCACACTAAGTAATACACTCTCTGTTGTGTGCCTTGAGCTTTCTTCGTCTTCTCCAAGCTGTGTGTGTTTTCTTGCAACCCTAATTCCAACAATTGGTATCAGAGCAGGTTGCATCCTCTCGGGCTTAGTCGCCAGTAGCTCCAACATACGCCTGTTCACTTTGTTCGATTTGAGTGAGTTTTGGTGAGCGTTTGCACGTCGACAAAATTTTTGGGAAAGCTCAAGGAGCTTAGCTTGCTCAGCTTTATGATTGTGCTCATTTTGGCCTTCGTTTCCACTACAGGAAGTACTGTGCATACTATTTTTCCATTTTGTATAGAATTTTTGTCAGTGTCATTTTTTGCATAGCAGGTCCCTTACAGACTTCTACGGTTTGTGCTATATAGCACGTGTTATTCCCGCTTTGTTTCTCCTCTTTTTGGGTAGTTTTCACATAAGGCGCATCATTTACCAGGGCTGACAACAACACAAATGTGTTGAAGATATTTGCTGCTGAGGACATATTCGATGGGGACAATTACCCTATGTGGGCTTATATGATGCAACATGTTCTTGTGTCGAAGGGCATCAAGAATATTGTGCAGGGTATTAATGTGCGTCCTGGTTCTGAGGATGTAGGCGATGTTGCAGTTGTTGCTGCAAGGATTTCTATTGTTAGAGTTGTTTTACCTATGATAGAACAAGCTCGTTGGGATGTAAAAGATGTGCAGGCTCATGCATTGATTGTGTTGTCTGTAAAGCGCACTATTACTCCTCACATTCGTTCATCAAAATGTGGAAAACAAGCTTGGGATATTCTGGCTGGTCTTTATGCAAATCGCAATGAGGCTAAAATTGCATTGCTGCGTAAAGAGATGGAATCAAAGATTATGCATGAGGAAGATGATATGGACACTTTCCTTGCTGGTGTCAACAATATCAATGAGAAACTTATTTCTGCAGGTGAAGTCATTTTAGACAGTTCCCTTGTGCAGATTGTTCTTGATGCCTTGCCAGATTTATATCAGACTTTTGCTAGTACTTGGAGAGTTATGACCCAAGGAAATCCTAAAGTTGTCAAGTTTGATGCATTATGCACATTGCTGTTGCAAGAGTCGCTTTCCAGCAAAAACAAGACTAGACAGCGTGCAGTTGAATAGGCCTTTATTGCTGCTCAAAGAAAAGGTGGTAACAGTAATACAACCACTTCTCATGGTTCTTTTGCGAGTGGAAAATCACATGTTCCTAATGCTTCTGTTGGTAGCAATTCATCTGGAAATTATGGTGATAAGGACAAAAAGAAGATGCATTGCCACTATTGTAAAGCTAATGATCATGTGATCAAGCAATGTCCTAAGTTAAAGGCCAAAGAGGCTAGGAAGAAAGAGACTGATTCCACTACTAATGCTGGTTCCACTACAAATGCAACTATTGTTCAGTCTTTTGTGAATGAAGATTGTGATGCTGATGTTGATGTAGAATGGGATTTTAGTGCAGCGTGTACCTATAATCCTATTGGCCATGATACATGCATGTCGATTGCTGCAGATTCACATGTGTGGTATTTTGACAGTGGTGCTACAAAGCACATTACCTCACATCATGATTTGTTCACCTCTCTTGAGTTTGTCTCTCATGGAAATTCAGTTACTTGTGCCAACAACGCCTCTTATCCAGTTCAAGGAGTTGGAAAGATTGTGCTTACTGCTGCAAATGGCAATTCTTCCACACTTGTTGATGCACTTTATGTACCTGGGATCAAGAAGAATCTTTTGTCTGTATTTGCACTTGCTAGACTTGGACTTGTAATGAAATTTGTGGATGACAATGTACAGTACATGACCTCAGTTTTGGTGATGAAATTGTTGCATCTAGCATTTTATGCTGTGGGTTGTATAAGCTCAGTTTGTATGACAAGTGTGGGCAAAATTTTACAAATGCAGTTGTGGACTCAAAGCCTATTTTAGATGCAAAACTTTGCCATGCATGTTTTGGACATCTGAATTTTGCCAATTTGCTACACTTGCAAAAATATGATATGGTTGCTTCTTTGCCACCTCTTGAAGCATAGGTCAAACATGTTTGTGAAGGCTGTATTTTGGGTAAGATGCAACGTTCGAAGTTTCCAAAGGATGGTTGAGTTAGGGCCACCTACAGGTTGCTGCTTGTGCATAATGATGTTTGTGCCCATGCAAACTCCGTCCTTTGGGCAATTACCTTTACTTCGTGACTCTCATTGATGATTACTCTAGGCATGCATGGGTGTATCCGCTGAAAGAAAATTATGAAGTTATTATGTGCTTCAAACAGTTTTTGGCTATGGCTGAAAATGTCTTGACATGTACTATGGGCACCCTCCATTCCAATCGAGGGGAGGAGTATATGTCTCATGAATTTAATGCACTTTTGGCTAGTCATGGAGGAATAAAACACCAATGTAAAGTGTCTTATATGACTCAGCAAAATGGTGTTACGGAGAGGAAAAACATGTCACTTACGAAAATGGCACGATGTATGGTCAAAAGTCAAGATTTGCCGCATTGTTTTTGGCTTGAGGCCATCATGTGTGCCACTTATGTACTTAGCATGTGTCCTACAAAAGCTTTGCAGTCTAGCACTCCATATGAATCATGGCATGATAGAAAGCCTTCTATTGAGCACATGCGTGTTTTTCGCTATTTGGCATATGCTTTGGTGCCACAAACACAGCGCAAAAAATTGGATGATAAGGATGTCAAATGTGTTTTTTTTTGTTATAGTGCTGAAAGCAAAGGTTAGAGGTTGTATCATCCACAAACAAAGCAAATCTTGGTCTCATGAGATGTTGTGTTTGTGGAAGATTCTATTCAGCCCTTGCTGTCATGTACTAGACAGAGTAATGTCAGCTCACATGACATTTATGACACTTTGTTGCCTCGTTTTAGTGGTGGAAATTCAAATATAAATTCTAATGTACAGCCTATGGGGGTTTCTAAAAATGTTACTTATTAGCCTATTACTAATGCGAATGTACACGATGTACTTGATGAGGAAAGGGCTGAAAATGACTAGGCTAGAGGTATGCCAAAGTGGTCGGTGCATAAATTGCGTGACAGTAAATTGGATGCAGCTTTGTCTAGTCGCACTTGTTCAGGCTCTCGCCATGCATCTTATGCATCAGATTGTTATGCTTTGCCTATGTCTAGCTTACATGATGTCAAGGAACCTCTGTCTTTTGATGAAGTACAAAATTTAAAAAATTGGATGGTTGCCATGCAATCAAAATATGATGCACTTATAGAAAATGACACATAGAATTTATGTGATTTTCCTCCTGGCAAAAAGGCCATTGGTACGAAGTGGGTTTACAAGTTGAAATGCAAGCCGGATGGTGAGATTGATCAATATAAGGCTCGACTTGTTGCAAGGGGTTATGCACAGCAAAAGGGCATAGATTATGAAGAAACTTTTGCTCCCACTTGTTGTATGACTATTGTGCGTTTTCTATGTGCATTGGCAGCTCCTTTTGGGTGGGATGTACATCAATCAGACATTGCTACTGCTTTCTTGGATGGTGACATATTTGAGGAAGTTTATGTAACGCAACCTCGCGGTTTTGTCAAGAAAGGAGAAGAGGATAAGGTGTGCAAATGTAAAAAATATTTGTATGGGTTGAAGCAATCTCCTCGTGCTTGGTATGAGAAGGCTAACACTCATTTGGTCAAACGAAGCTTTCGTACTAGTCCAAGAGAAAGCACATTGTATGTAAAGCATGAGGGTGATGTAATTCTCATTGTGGTTCTTTATGTGGATGATTTGTTGATCGCCGGACCAAATGAGAGATGTATTGCTGAATTTAAGGCTGATTTGAATGCTACTTTCAAGATGAAAGATTTGGGGCTGTTGTAGCATTACTTGGGTATACAATTTAAGCAGTGTAACGGTGGTATTGCCTTGTGTCAAAAAAGTTACATAGAGACATTGCTATGTAAGTTTGGACTTGAGGATTGCAAACCTATTGCCACTCCCATGGAAACAGGTTTAAAATCAAGTCTTCATGATGCTTGTGATCCTGCAGATGTCACTCTTTACCAAAATGATGTTGGATGCCTCATTTATGTATGCAACACGAGGCCGGTTTGTAGTCTCACAGGTCAACAGATTTATGCATAGCCCAGGGTCAAAGAATTGGCAGGCTTTCAAGAGGATTTTACGCTACATGATTGGAACTTTACATCTTGGCTTGTTTTATTCCAAGGGGGGATCATTGCCGCCAGACTTACATGCTTTTTTGGACTCAGATTGGGATGGTTGTTTTGACACACGAGTGTCTACAAATGGTTTTTGTTTCATGCTTGGAAGCTCATGCATATCATGGTTGAGCAAGAAGCAACCTACTGTGGCCACTTCCAGTTGTGAGGCTGAATACAGGGCAGTTGTCATAGCTACAATTGAGTGTGTATGGCTTAGACACCTTATGGCTGATTTGGGTGTTGGACAAGACACTGCCAACACTATTTATACTGACAGTCAGAGCGCACTCAAATTGCGAGGAACCCAGTTTTTCATGCTTGCACAAAGCACATTGAGGTGCATTACCACTATGTCAGGGAGAGGCTCTCAATAGGAGGGATCTGCTTGGCTTATGTGCCAACACAAGACAACCTTGCAAACCTTTTCACAAAGGCATTGTCTTCTAAGAAGTTTGAGGCTTTCTGCAAAGCTTTGGGCTTATTCCCGTTTGTGGATTGATCATGTCCTCAAGACATGGCACTTCTTACTCTACGTGCCAGCTCTCGTTCACCGCATTACTCTAGGGGGGATTTGTTACCATATACATGTGGTAGTGCTGTGTGTGAACACACTTAGGACCGTCGGGGCATTTTTTCCCTCTCTAGGGAGGTTTTTCCCCCCATGCATTGTATATACGCCCATTACTCTAGGGCTAACTTATCTTTCCGTACTCTCTGTTGTGTCCCTTGAGCTTCCTTCGCCTTCTCCAAGCTATGTGTGTTTTTCTGCAACCCTAATTCCAACAACAACAAAAATATTTTTGACAAGAGAGCTCACACCTTGTATGCCACCATGACCCAGGGATCTGCCACATCCCACATAAGTGTCCAAAGGAAGCCAAAAGCAAGAACCACCCGTCTAGTAACACCAAAAATCAATCCAAACCTCCATACCTACAAAACGATGCCGAAAACAGACCACCAATAAGAGACGAGATGAACAGGCTATCATGGTGAGCCAAGCACCACATGAGAGGAACGCAAGAACCCAGGGCTGGCACAAGGTGAGCCACCTCTACCACTGACAAACCATCACACCCTAGGAGCCATAATCATGAACAACAATACCACCACAGGTAGAATCTCAAGCCAAAAAGCACACAATTCCTGACACCATGGATCCAACGAAGAGGCACCCACAAACCAACAGGGGTGAACAAGTTCGCTCTAGAGCAACGAAGCAGGGTTGCCACCCTAGCACCCTGTGTGGAAAAATAATGGCCACACAATGGAAGAAGGAAAAGCAACAACGAGGGCAAGGATATTGGAATGCCCTCCCCTAGGCGACCCCTGTCCACCGGCGCACAGCCACTCTCCCTTAGCCATCCAAGCCGTGTACATGACAACTCGCTATTGGGCCCCCCACCCATTGCAAGAACTCCAAAGCTATTGTAGACAAACCCCACAGAGTCCTCCCTCCCTCGCTCCCGGCGCGTAGAGCTAGGGAACTATAGTAGTGTGACATATCTTATTAAGGTTCTTACTAACCAAGATATAAAGGTGTCAGCCACAAAAGGGTGTATACTAATAGCGTCCATGGTTTAGAGGTGAGGGAACCTAGGCTTGAAGCACTTTGTGGGCTAGAAGGCTTGTGTGGATGTGTAGGCCACCCATATACAGGTAGTCGTTGACATGCAATCCTCACAAAGTGCATATCATGAGTCATGCGTGATGGAGTTTCTAGACCTCCGTAGTTGGTTAATGAACTTGAGCTGTTACCTCTTTCTCCGTGGGTCATGGAGAGTCCATGATGGTGTTACATTGTTGAGTGTGCTATTCTCCAGGGGAGACCGGGAAAGCATCAAGGCTTTGGTTGTGAGAGAGGAAAAGAAACAAAGACAAAAACAACAACAAGAGCCAAACTAAGCACCAACTCTTTTGTATTTGAGAAAAAAATGTACAAGACATAATGAAATCAACCCTATCATACTCAAAACCACGATTAAGGGTTTCAACATGAGCTCCAACGCCAATAAACAATGAAAATTTGCTACTCGGCCTTCAATTCATATAAATCCAATCTCTTTTCAATGTAGTATACACTTGAGCCCCTCAATGACCACAACTTGTCACTATCTTCAAGCATCAACATTCATCCACTTGCACTCAAGTTTCCCTTCCTTTCCCAAAACCACCACAAAAACTTCTTTGTCAACTCTCTCCATCAAGGGAAGACCCAAGACTCCTGAACTTCCCCTTCATCTCTCCATGAGAGAGCTCATCCGAACGTGTGTCCTACACCTTTGAGAGAGAAAAAGAGAGAGGAAAACAACAAACCCTTCTCTCTAAGCACACGATCGATTACCCTTCTGCCCTTGAGATCACACACCAAAAGAAAATCCTACTTTTCATGCACTTACCTTCTTGAAAGACCACCCCCCCTTGATAAGCACACACACCGAGAGAAATTTCTCTTCTCGCACTTTACTCTCTGAAATTTGTCTCACTCAAACTATCCAAAAAAAATCCCTCTTGCTTCTTTCCCTAGAGATATATGAGAGAAACCAAGAGAGAAGGTGCATATGAGTTGATGTGTGTGTGTGTGTGTGTGTGTGTGTGTGTGTGTGAGAGAGAGAGAGAGAGAGAGAGAGAGAGAGAGAGAGAGAGAAGGAGGGAGTGTATACTTGTGGCCCTTTTAGGGATCTTGGTACTCATGTTCAAAACTCATCATTGCACTCTCTAGAAATAGGACTGCAAAAGCACCAACTCAAAGAAAGTCGCAACAAGGCCCCCCCCCCAACCCACTTTTGTGACCCATCTTTAATTCTCTATGATGAGAGATAGGGCATTGGGGAGGAGTCTCATTAATTATGCCCGTCATGCCCCCAAAAAATTCTAAGTCTGAGTTTCACACCCTACTTGAGTGCTCAGCTTTTGGTCACAACAGAGCTTGCTTTTCCCACATTTTTCAGTCATGATCTCTCCCTATACACATTTCACTTCCAACCACAATATGGATTCTCAATTGTAAGGCTCATCTCTACCATTTTTGAGCATTGAGAGTCAATGATCACCTATACACAGGCTACTTATTAACTTTCTTTTGGTCATGTGCATCATATCTTTGAGGATGATAATGAAATCTCTCTCTCTCTCTCTCTCTCTCTCTCTCTCTCTCTCTCATACATGCAACCAATTGTGTGCATGAGAGAATGATGTGTGGTGTTGCCTGCTTAGTTATAGGTGGCATTATCTTTTTGAGCTTCCCCTTGAGTTTGAATGCCACCCGTGTAGGGTTTTTAATTAGGCAAGCACTTGATTTTTGTACATGTTGGTGTGCTTGCAAAAGAGAAAGCATTGGAAACTTGTTCTACAAGTGGGAAATTGTGAACATGACATAGCACACTCAGAGACCATTAATTTCTAAAGCAATCTTTCTCCATCTCTACATACGCACACACATAAACATTCACCTCAATACATACACCCACAATCACATACCTCGATACCACATAATATCCTCCCCACATCCCTACAATCACGAGTAATGTGATGCAAGAGTTCACTCCCCTTCCTCTTAGGCTTCTTTCAAACCATGCAATGGCACCTAAAGTGTTGGAGGATAGAGAAACTTGAGATGAATCTCATCGACATCATCCACAACAACAACAACAAGACTATCGATGGCCAAATTATAGCTATCAACCATGACATCATCATAAGATATAATAAGATGGGTAATTGAATGGCACGATAAAGAAGAAGGAGTGGAAGCACACCAAGGAGAGGAGGAAGGGGGAGAAGGAGGTGAAGCTCATCCAAATCATCCACAACAACAACAAGACTATTGATTGCCATATTACAACTATCAATTGTGACATCACCACAAGATATACAAAAATGGAAAAATAAATGGCACAATGGAGGAGAGAGAAGAAGGAGTGGAAGCATGCCAAGAAGGAGAAGGAGGCAATGAGAGAGGAGATAAATTGTAAGGACAAGGGTCTGGATACGGGTAGGACTAAGGAGGATATGGTCCCTAGTCAAGGCCGGCTCAACATGCAGTTCAGGGGCTCTAAGATGCTCAACTCCCTTGCCCTTCTAATGGTATCAAAGTGGTTAAGATTTTTGAGAAAAGATGATGGTGGAGAGCCACCCACTCTTGCATGGGATGCAAAGATTTCATGGAGGACTTGAGGAGGCTATCAAATACATGTTAAAGGACTCTTGCACACATAGAGTGGGAGGGACAACGTGCACAAAGTTCAATCGAGTAGCTCGAAAGAGCCTCGAGGGCCTAGGCAACCTCGGCATTTTTTCCTTCTTCACAATACTCAACCAAGTTTTGTATTCCTCATTATGAGTGCTTTCTCCCCACTTTCTCTCTTGCTTGTGATGACTCTACCTCTGAACACCAAAACCAATCCCCCCTTTTATATTGGGCACTACATTAGGGGTTAATTAAGTGCCTTTTTTGGCCATCCCCTCCAAGGGGTTAGATTCACACGTAGCAAGGGATTTGAAAGGCTTCTAAAGCTTGGATCTATTGAGGGATATCCAAAAACTACCTTGAAGAGGCGTTCAAAGAGGAGCATAGTTTTGTAAAACCTTTCCATCATGTCATCAAAACATGGTATTCCAAAAGATCATACGTTTGATTTTGAAGATCTTTAAAACTGGGGCCAAATGCGGCTCTGTCAGATGTGCGAGTAGTGGAGAACAACTTTTTGCAAATCAAGCATGGTTTATGTTGAAATGCGAGACTTCAATGCACTCTTACAAAAAAGTCAGTACATTGAGACTAGTTTGGTTTCCATAAATACAAACCTAATTGTACTCACAGAGTTAGTTAACAATTTCATGGTGCAGATGCCCAAGGAGCAGTCACAAATTCTGATGATGGTCACTCAACGAGCCGATGGGGAACCACTATCATCAAAATTTCTCTTCGTAGGATGTGATAACCTAGAGAATTTTTCATTAACTCAATCATGGATGAAGGACTTGAAGCTACCAATCTATAAAGGCGAAGATTGGGAACGCCCATGGTGGTCACTTTTTAAAAAGCTAAATGTTGCTCTGTCAGATGCGCGAGTAGTGGAGAACAACTTTTCGCAAATCAAGCATGGTTTAGTTGAAATGCGAGACTTCAATGCACTCTTACAAAAAAGTCAGCACATTGAGACTAGTTTGGTTGCCATAAATACAAACCTAATTGTGATATCTCCAAGTTTTTGGGTTTTTCTCAATTTTTTGTAAAAATTAAGCATGATCCAGATATTGATGATTGGATCAAAGGTAAAGATTGAATGATAGCCACAAGCTCTAAGAGGTTGTATTCCTTCACATTTCAAGCACTAGCAATTGCAAAGGGGGATTTAGTGTTTGCAAATTAAGCTTCCTGTTGAAACTCAATTTTGCACGCATTTTTATATATTGGAATCACTCCACTGCAATAAGTGCACTATGATTGACACCTTCAATTGCACAGCCTCTGATTAATGGCAGCTTGAGCAGAAAGAAAAAGTAAAAGAGAAAATTACATGTCTACGTGGCAACATAAACAAGACTGCTTGGTGGAGGAGTGTAATGGATGCATTCCATGTAATGATGCTCGTTATGTTTGCGATTCGCAACATTGATCAAAAGGTTCCAAATATGGGCAAAGTGTGGATGACATGGTGGTCAGTCCAACAGAGTCCCAAGGAGTTGAAAGAGTTTGTAGTAGAGAAGGAGTGGCGACTACCATTCTCTGACAAACAATGACGAATTTTGGCCAAGTATTTTCATGCAAGATGGAAGAGTGCTCATAGTCCACTCCATAGTGTGGCTTACATGCTCGATCTGGAGTATTGGAATTTAGATCTGATAGAGGTGGTCGTCAATTTCTATCACGTGGTCAACACGTTCTCCTCCAACATTCAGGACCGAATTGGTTGTATCAAAGAAATGAGTGCATTTAGATTAAAAGAAGGTCCTTTTGCGAACAATTTTGTGCAGTCAATGGAAAAAGAGCAACTTGCATGGAAGTGGTGGATGATGAATAGTGGAGAGCATTACTCAACCTTATGTCTCCTTGCAATGGAAGTACTGGCATAATGTGCAGCAAACTCAAGTTCATAGAGAAACTGGAGTATGTACAATTATGTTCATAGCACTATTCACAACAGACTATTAGTAGACATAGTGGAAAAATTAGTGTACTTGTTTTGCAACGAAAAGATATTACATCACATCAAAAGTGCTGGCTACAAGGAGGAAATGCCAACTTGGTTGTCTGATTGTCAAAACTGAAAGACGGAGAACAATTCAATGTCGGTGTATCTCAATGCACTATAGACAAAATAGAAGAGAACATGATAATAGATGTGGAAGTTGAATTACAAGGAGACCCACAACACTCAGACTTAGAACCAGATAACAACTTCATAGATTCAATATAGCTTGAAAGTAGAAGGAAGATTGCGTCAAAACCATTATGAAAGAGCTTGTATTAAATGTGTTTTGGTCATATACAATGCTTCATATTCATGATTATACATAGTTTTTCAATCTCAATTGTTATGCTCAGATTCAGCATCTTGATCACCAAACAGGTTTCTAATTGTGTTAGGAGTATTGGTGGTCTTGCTTGAATTTATACTCATTTGCCATGCCAAACATAACATATATTCCTTGTGAAATATCTTGTGAACAGATTGCACAATGGCTACTATTTTGCATCAAACGAATAAGACAAACGAAGTGATAATAATGACCACATGTCAATGTATAGTGTCCACTCCATCCATCAAAATTCTTGTAAGAAACTGGACATTGGGAAGATAAAGATGCATCCAAAGTAGACGAGGGAACCAAATCTAGATGCAGGACAAGGTGACTGATGTGTGTCCTTTGTACAAGTAGAGTATTCACTTGTCGTGTCAAATTCTGAATGTCTTGGCTTAAGGGGTGAATACTTTTCTCCATCCGGACCTATGAGGGTTGGGGTGTTTAGGTGGGTATAGAAAGCCGTATTATTTTTGCATCTTTCTCTACCAGCTGTGTCGTGTAAATATCGTTCTCTCTGTTTAACTATAGGTCAATGCCTTCAACTATCAATGCTAGCTCATCTCGGGTGAAAGTGACACAACTCTCCCTGATATCATGGGTGGAAATAGTTGTCTCCTTCGACAAAAAGTCTACTGGTCACTGTTGCACGAAATGAACATACACCATTTTTACAAAATATAAAGCACAGTCTGCATTGTGCAGTGGATGACCATACACTTCCAAGTAGATCCTCTCAGCCTTTTCTTTGATCGCTTCATGGAGGCACTTTGATACCTTCACCTTCCTTTCTTTATCTCCGCATCCTCACATGGCCTTGTTTTGATCGTGTCCTTGGGCACTTCTTTATTTATCTCTTTCCATTGCATGTGGTTTGGATTTGCCCATTTTAAAAGTTGTCGAGCAGTGTGCGTCACTTGCTGGGCTGACATACCGTGCGCTAGAGACTTCATGCACTAAAATTCATTAACAACCGCTTGATTTGATCATCAGGCACTAATTGGGTGCCACAAACTTGTTCTTCATGGACCATTTTATCTTAGAGCTGTAATGGAAAATAACAAATATTCAATATCATTGACAAAAATATATTCTCACGATTCAGCAGTCTCACAAAGACACAAAGCAGACCAGTCTTGTCCACTACATAAGACATCGTAATCCGACTAAATCAAATCACAACTAATGTGACTAAACAAAATCACAACAGACGGACCCAATTGAACCACAATAAAAAATTGAAATACCCCAGATAACACGACAAATTTGAAATGACTAAAGATAATTGATTCGATTAAAATAGAAGACATTTGATCCGATTGAAATACAAGACATGACTCAATGAGATGAACCACCCCAAACCAAATAATACACATCAATACAAATAAAATACCACGGACAAGATAAATGTATATCACAAAAATGTTTAGGTCGGGTAAAAAGATGGCACAAGTTCAACAAGCGATCATTGGACAGGATTAGAATCTGTCTTTAAATGTTCTTTGAAAAATATCAAAACAACAGATACATTTCTTCTATTTTTCCACTCTGTCATCCAACAGTCTATTTTAATCTGAATGGCTTTTATAACATCTTGGTCGGGGTGGTAAAATACTTCTTCTGGAAATAAACTTTCTTGGCTGCACTCCAAAAATCTATCAACATGTTGAATAGATAAGAATAGATAATCCAATGCATAAATGTCACCCAATTTTGTGTATGCATCTGTGACCATGGATCGTATAGTTTTGGAGCAATCCACGGTCGCTTTGCAATCTCTGCTCCCCTTGCTTTCTATGCCTCCAAGACTGTAGGGTCTGACTGTGTGCTTAGATGCAGATAATTAATTGACATGCGCTTAACTGGTGTCCTGAGCATCATTCCCCAATCAATGATGCTATCACGGGGTCTATTTGCGCGAGTGCAGGTCACTGTGCACTATACTAGCCGAGTGAGCAATCTCAACGCCATCAATTAAGGCATGACAGATTGTTAGTATCTACTTAATCACTACTTTGATCCGTGTTGTATCTATCTTTGGTAAGTGTTGATTTGCTAGTGGTAATGACCTCCAGCCATGTTGTAGCCTGTGCATGTGGCGTCTGAATGCTCCGTGGGTGAATGGCAAGCGGCACATCATGTCCCCCAAGGTGCCCCCATTGTAGTATGGAAATATCATGATCAAGGGAGCTTCAATTGTAAAGCCAATGCATCTTACAATGGAGGGGTGAAGCGTTTGCATTCCTTGCTTTGTCTAGAAAAGCTATTAAATTTCGCCTCACTCCCTCCCTTGTAGCATTTTCCCACATATGTAATGTGGTCTGGAAAGAAGAAGATGCCTTTGATGGCATATAATGTGCACACACCAAAAGAGCCTACTCCAACCCTTGTACCTTCTACCAAGGCCTCGTGGGGAATGCCAATTAGACGAGTGCACTTGGCATTCAAAGCCGTGTGCATGATTGTGTCGGTGCCGATGGCATCTAATCGGCCACCCATAACTGCTTGTGCATCTTGGGCCATCTTCAATCTTTTGGGTAAGGAGGCTTGCTCTTGAGCTTTCACACGCTTCATCTTGACCTTTTGTTCCTCCCATAATTTGTCCCAGAGCTCTAATTTTGTCATATCGCAGGTAGGAGGGATATCTTCTTTTAAGTCTCTGCAGGCAGACTTTCATATTGCCCAACACTGTCCTAACCTTGTAGTGGGGGTCAAATTCTCGAATCCCTGCTGGAATCAACAAGTCATATTGGCCTTCACCTCTTGCAACCTACGCTCTGTGTTCTCCCATATAGCGCTGTCAGGAGTTTTTTGGAGCAAGGGATTGCGCATATGTACATACACATACATGGTGCATCAAATAAAGAATTTCTCATTTTCCAGAGCCAGGTGGTTACGTGGGGCCCACATGTGTACAGGTAGGACAGCATGTACATAGTGCATCGATTTTCACTATCACCAGTACCAGTATGTTTTTTCTACAATAATGAGGAGTTTATAACGTGTAAAACTTCTCGAGGAAGCTATCCGTGGGCCGACGACATGAGGTAAGTAGGTGCGTCAGATGGCATCTAGTGGCGTCAGGAGGGCGAACGGGGTCAATATTTGCACGCGGATGAGGACGGACACAACGTGGGTGTTTTCTTGTGAGAGTTATGCAGAAAGTTCATCATTAGGACCACTTTTTGGGGCCACTTCACGTGGTTGCGAGATGCATTATTGAAAAGAAATGAGTGCCAGGTGTGCGGATGATGCAAAAAGGTGACAACTATGCACTATGAGGTCAGTTTTTGGCCTGTTCGGGGTCCGTTTGAGGTCATCTAAAAGGCCAAGGGTGCCCAACTAATAAAGCTAAGTGTGGGAACTGAAAAAACTGAGAGAAGACCAGAAAAAACGTGGAGAAGAGAGGAGGAACAGCCGCAGGTGTGTTTTTTTGGGTTTTTGGAGCCTGTTTTGGCCGTAAACTGCTCATCCGAGGTCGGATTTGAGCACTTTGACATTGTAGATTGGGGTTTTGGGCCGTTCCGGACGCGATGGCACTGTCCATTTTGCCAAATTCCTCACTCTTTTTCTGCTGTTTTTGTTGTGTAAGTTTCTCCTATGAGCAAAGTTTCTGCTCTAGTTTGTGATTGTATCTGGCTTATTTTACCCATATTCTGTGAGCTATTTGCCCCATTGGTGTTGGACCAAGCTCAACTGTATCTAAACATCAGAAATTCTCCTCTTTTGAGCTGAGTTTTTTGTGTGTGTGTGTCTTTGTGGAGTAGGCAAGTGGATAGTCTCTCTCCTCTCACTCCAGAGGTGTGTTCCCTGTCTCGGCCAGGTGTGTTGTGTAAGCCGAGTGGTGCCCCATAGTGTGTGTGTGTGTGTATCTTCCCAAGAGTGTGTGTCGGGTTGTTATAGAGGCGTTCTGTGTGTTTTCATCCCGCTCACATTCTTTTGGCGCCCCCACGGAGGATCTTCTTCGAGTACCTTCTGCTTCGAGCTTCAAGCTTCGAGATTCGGGGCTACAGGTTACAGGTTACAGGTTACAGGAACAGGTATAGGTACAGGTACAGGTGATTCACATAGGTACAGGTAGCTGGAGTACAGTGATATACTAGCAGTGATGTCACTTGCAGTTGTTGTGGGTATGCATCACTTGGTGCCTATTTGAGCGCATTGTCTGCTGGATTGTACGTTACTTGTGGAAACTGCCATTGTACGCATTTGTGGAGCCATACTTGGTTGTATTTGGCAGTCCCAGCCATTTCTGAGACTTGGTCTGGAAGATAGTCATTTCTGAGACTTGACTATACGCGATTTGCATTAGCCTTCGTGTGAAGGTCGATAGCGTGAGGTTTTTATCGAGTTGAGGGATTCTCAAATGTAGAGATCCTTTCAGTGATACAGGTAGCTAGAGCACCCTTTTTGTGACCTCGCCATAGGCTATGTACTAGTGAGTCCTACTTGATGCTCGAGTTCTATTGTTGGCAGTTTATGCATACATATACAGTCTATATTTTGGGTTCCTACTGCTCTACTTCTGGGGAAACTCTGTCAAAATTTTTCCAAGTTATGATGGCTGGTTTCTTGGTCTTTTGAGCCATTTATGCTGTTATGCTGTTGAAATTTTGGCAAAATCAGAGGTTAAGTCAGGTGTGCCTTCTTGGGAGCTTCATGGTTGGCTTTAATGGATGATCAAAATGGCCCTCGGTTCACTCCTTTTCATTTAACTCAAAGAATTCAGATTAATGTTCATGCGTCCAGGAAGATCTTTTTCCAGCAGCGCATAGTCTTTATGTTTGGGCCAAGAAGATTGAGAGAGATCCTGGAATGTCCTTTGCCTGTTGTCATTCCGATGATTAACTATGAAAACTCATTTGATGTGCATGTGTTTGTCCTTATCTAAAGCTGAGATCCATTGAAGTTTCTGGGGATTGGGTAGTCAAAAGTTTTGGGTTCTTGCACGTGTGTTCAAAGGGGTTCTCAAAGCATTGAAACTTGGGTAGCCATGGCTTTCTCTTATCCGGAGTTTCATGGAAGAAGTGATGAAGATGTGGAAGAATTTTTGGAAAAGATGGAGGTTGCCTGCATTAGCAACCAGATTCATGACCCTGCGCAGATGTTAAGTCTTCTCCAAATTTGTTTGAAGAGTGATGCACGAGTTTGGTCTAAAGCATTTGAAGAGGAGTTGCGTGTGGCTGATCCACCTGTAAGGTTGAGTTGGGAAAATCTACGACATGGGTTGGAAGTGGAGTTTGTGAAGATAGAAGATCCTGACAAAGTGTGGCAAGAAGTACAAGCTTTGGTGCAATAGGAAGGTGAGCCAGTAGATGCGTACATACGTAAGTTTTCATTGGCATGGGAGCGAATGTGCAAGGCCTTAGCACCACAGGTACCCCCGCCTGACATGATGAAGAAGGACAGGTTCTTGGCTGGTCTTTGGGAGAATATACGTTGGAGAGTGGAGCTAACGAAGCCTAGGACATATGAAGATGCACTAGAGGTAGCAAGGAACAAAGAGTGGAAGCTGAGGAAAATGAGACAGTGAGGGGTGGAGTCTTTGCCCATGAGGTCTGAATTTCATCCTATAGAGTCTTTACAAGGTCACATGTCAGGGGTTCATCACGAACCAGTGATTCCTATTACTACTCAGGTTATGCCAGCAGTGGTCACTACAGCAGTGCAAGATGATGGGCTAAGGCAACAAGTGGTAGATTTGATGAAGAATCTCAGCCTAAACATGCTAGGTCAAGTGGGAAATAATCGAGGTCGAGGGAGGTTTGCAAATCAGCCAGGAGGTGAAGAAAGGCCTAGGAATGGTGTTGGACAAAGCAATGGTAGGTTTTGGAGGCAGACGCGCACATGTTACAATTGTGGAGAGTTGGGTCACATCAGCCCGCAATGTGATAAGCCACCAAGGATGGGGGGAGACATGTATCCATTGCCAAGACAGGTGCTAACTAGGTCAAATGATTATGGCATCGAAATTAAGGGAGACGAAGGAACTAGTGGACTGACCCAGGAGGAAAAGGGAAAGACAAAAGTGCTAAGTGTAGTCACCTTGGAGAAGGCATCAAAGCTAGAGGATACATTAGTGATGCCTATTGGGAAGAGGACCACAGAGGATAAGGAAGGAAGAAGTGCCCCAGGTCCTAGTAAGAAGAAAGGAAAGAGCCATGAAGGCGAGGATGTCAAGGCCAAGAGGAAAAGGAGAGCTCGTCGAAAGTTTCATGTTTCAGATTTTCCACTAGGGGATGGGCAATTAAGCTATGACTTGAAGGAGGATCTGACGAGCAGGAAGGCAGATGTTACTTTTGGGCAGCTTATAGAGATGGTGCCTAAGCTAAAGCGACAGTGGAAGAGGATGGTTAACCCAATGGAGAAAGAGCCAGAGAGAGGTTCAGTAAAGGTGTTGGCAATGGATGAGCTACCAGACATTTGTCCAATAGTAGATGTGTGGCATAAAAGGAAAAATTTGGGACAAGGTTATGTGGATGGCGGAGCCCAAATATGTGTCATAACACACTCATGCGTTGAGAAGATGGGTCTCACAGTGGCTGGGGTGTCAGGTTTTCGGATCAGATTGGCAAACCATCAAAAAGTAAAATGCTTGAGTGTTGTAAAGAGCTTAGAAGTGGAGGCATATGATGCAAAGGCAGTGGTTGATTTTCATGTGATGCCAGCAGGGTTGGGAGCATATCCTATTATACTGGGCAGACCATGGTTACGTGCAGTGGGAGCTGTTCAAGATTGGCGACATGGTACGATTAGCCTCTATGGAAAGACAGGTATCAAGAAGCTTTATAATATGGACACAAGGAAACGATTAGAGGAGATTTATGAAGATGAGGATGAGTCTAGTGATGAAGACTCTTCCACGGTGACAGATGAGGACAGTGATAGCACTACCAACAGTGATGAGGATGCTGATGTTGCATTTCTTTTGATGGACAAAGAAATACAGGAGTTTGGTTTAGTTGCATTTGCGAATGAGGTTGAAGATGAAAGTGAAGGGCCTTATGAAGGGATTGAAGGGCTGATGCAAACCAAGGTTGAGTTGTCAAAGAAGCAAGAATTGATGACACAAATGATCAGTGGAGACCTCTCAGCTATGGAGAAGGATATATATTTGCACATGCTGGCTAGTTTTCCTGATTTGTTCATTACTTCATATGAAGAGATCAGAGGGTTCAAGGGCGAAGAGATGCATATAGAGCTGAAAGAAGGTGCTAAGCCAGTGCGGCAAAGGCTAAGAAGGATGGGTCAAGAGCAAATGGAAGCCTTGCGAGAAGAGGTGGACAAGTTGTTGAAGGCACGGTTCATAGTCCCTGTGGAGACCACAGAATGGGTGAGTCCAATAGTAGTCAATCCAAAGAAGGATGGGAAGTGGAGGATTTGTGTAGATTTTAAACCCTTAAACGCAGCCACTAAGAAGAACCCATATCCTCTTCCAGTCATTGATCAGATCTTGGATTCAGTGGCAGGTTATGAGAGGTATAGTGTGTGTGATGGTTTTTCAGGCTATTTTCAATTGAAGATTGCTCTTAAAGACCGCACAAAGACCACTTTTATTACGACATGGGGCTGCTATTGCTACACAGTATTGCCATTGGGTTGTCAAATGGACCTTCCTTCTATCAAGAGAGAGCGAATTGGGTGTTGGAACCATTCATTGGTAGTTGTGTTAAAGCTTTTATGGATGACTTCTGTGTCTATAGCAGTAGGGCTGAACACCATGAGAAGCTGCAGATGGTATTGGCTCGATATGATGAATGTGGAGGACAACTAAATCCAAAGAAATGTCATCTAGCACAGCCAAGGGTGAAGTTATTCGGCCATATGGTGTCAGAAAATGGCATTGAGGCTGATCCAGATAAGGTTAAGTCTATTATTCTTCTTCCATCACCTACGAGTACGAAGCAATTGGCAAACTTTATACACAAAGTGAAGTACATGGCAAGGTTTATTCCATTGTCTTCTCAGATTCTTTATCCATTACAACAAGTGGCAAAGCATGATCCATTACAATGGGATGACAAGTGTGAAGAAGTGTTTCAAGAGGTGAAAGAGGTGTTAGGGGGTTTGTCAGCCATGCAGGCTCCTGATTGGGAGAAAGTGCTTTATGTAAATCCATCAGTAGGGGATGATGCCATTGGAGCCATGCTATTGCAAAAGGGGAAGGGCAGCCATTATATGAGGCCAGTTTATTGTGCAAGTCGAGTGAAGTTGGTAGCGGAGAGAAAGTTCTCGGAAGTAGAGCTAGTGATGGCCAGTGTAATATTTGCTTGTCGACGATTTCGTCATTACTTGCTACCACGGCCTTTTGTTTTCTTGACGAGTTATGCCTTTTTGCCACAGTTAATTAACGGTACTAACATGCCAAATGTGGTGAAGAAATGGGTAATTGAGCTGCAAGAGTTTGAGTTCTCTTTTCTAGTGGAAGATAGTACAAGGGCTACCCTAGCTGATTTGTTGACCTACAAGGAGAATCCCCTTATTGTTAAGGAAGAGGTGGTGAGAAAGTTAGTTGAAGAAGTGCCACAGATCAGCAATGCACATGTGTTTTTCTTTGATGGTTCATACAGAAAGAGCCATGATGCAGCTTCAGGGGGTATAGCACTTTATGATCCAGAGGGGAAGCTAGTATGCAAGAGAGGGTTCAAATCGGATGCTCATAGTAACAATGAGGTTGAATATTCTACTCTGGAAGCCGGATTACACATTTGTTTGAAGCATGGGGTTCGAAGGTTGAGCATAAAAGGTGATGCCTTGTTAGTTGTGAAGCAAGTGTTGGGTGTGTGGAAGAGCAAGAACACCTCATTGAAGGAAATGTGCTTCAGAATTAAAGGCCTGTTAAAAAATTTTGAAGCATGGAGCATCAGACACATTGAACGTGCTCTAAATGGAGAGGCACATGAAGCAGCTCAAGGCATGATTGGGGAGCTATTTGTGTTGAGGACCACTTTACCTCTTTATCATGGCCGGGAAAGTTGGCTCAAGAAGAGGAGTTTTTGCTAACAAGAATCATTCCAAAGGAGATTCAGAAGTCTAAGAAGTATAGCTTTGTGCGTAGAGCATACAGGTACAAATTGATTGGTGATGTCTTATATATGGAAGGGGCTGATCTCGTGTTGAGACGTGTACCTTGGCGGGAGGAGCTTTACAGAGTGTTGGAAGAGAATCATGAAGGCGCATGTGGTGGCCATTTTGCTCTAAAGATCACCTTGCATAAGATTTTGCAAGAGGGGTATGTATGGCCTAGATTGCACAAGGATGTTCACCATTGGTGTAGGTCTTGCAATAGGTGTCAAGCATTTGGGAAGAGAGTGTTGAAGCAAGAGCTACGAAAAACCATTATGGCGTTTGATGTGTTTGAAAAGTGGGGGATTGATGCAATAGGCCCGTTACCTATCACAAGCAGGGGCAAAAGCTATATCTTGACGGCAGTGGACTATCTCTCTAGATGGGCAGAGGCTATAGCAGTAAAACAGATCACTGCAAAGGATGTGGCAAAATTTGTGTATGATGAAATATGTTGCAAGTTTGGGGTGCCATTAGAGCTACTTTCAGATAAGGGGCCAGTATTTAGAGCTAAACTGCTAGACTTCTTATGCACAAAGATGAAGATTAGGCACCAGCATACCACTCCTTATTACCCGCAGTGTAATGGCTTAAATGAAAGATTCAATGGTGAGTTGGTACAAATTCTTTCTAAAGTGACAGAGCACCAAGGAAAGAATTGGGATTTGGAATTGCCTAGTGCATTATGGGCTTACCGTACTTCGGTGAAGACAGGTACAGGGTTTACTCCATTTCATTTGGTGTATGGAAAGGAAGCACTATTGCCTGTGGAGGTAGAGTTGCCTGCGGTCAAGATGTTAGAGAAGTTGCTTGGGCCGCCTAGTGATGCATTCAAAGAGAGGCTCTTGCAGTTACAAGAGGTCCAGTTGGATAGGATGAGCGCATTATGGGCAGATGCAGGATAAGGCTTTGGCAAAGATAAATGAAAAGGTCAAAAGTAAGGGTATCAAGAAACATGACTTGGTTTTGCGCTACAACAGTAAGCTGGACAACACCTTCCAAAAGAAGTTTCAAATTAAGTGGGAAGGCCCTTTCAAGGTAGTGGAGTGTTTTCCAAATGGCACATATCAGCTGGCTAACCTGGATGGTGTTCTACATAAGTCAAGGGTAAATGGATTGCGTCTTAAATTGTATCATGCTAGATTGATGATGGTGGAGCAAGATGAGTTGTCTGTGGATAAAGCAGTGTTGGTTAGGGATGAGGAGACCTGTGATGCGGCGAGTCTCATATCTCTCTTTGCTGCTGCTGATCATGAATGATCTAGCAGGCTAGGGGAGGGGAAAATTATGTCAGGAGTTTTTTGGAGCAAGGGATTGCGCATATGTACATACACATGCATGGTGCATCAAATAAAGAATTGCCCATTTTCCAGAGCCAGGTGGTTACGTGGGGCCCACATGTGTACAGGTAGGACAGCACGTACATAGTGCATCGATTTTCACTATCACCAGTACGAGTATGTTTTTTCTACAATAATGAGGAGTTTATACCGCGTAAAAATTCTCGAGGAAGCTATCCGCGGGCCGACGACATGAGGTAAGTAGGTGCGTCAGATGGCATCTAGTGGCGTCAGGAGGGCGAACGGGGTCAATATTTGCACGCGGATGAGGACGGACACAACGTGGGTGTTTTCTTGTGAGAGTTATGCAGAAAGGTCATCATTAGGACCACTTTTTGGGGCCACTTCACGTGGTTGCGAGACGCATTATTGAAAAGAAATGAGTGCCAGGTGTGCGGATGATACAAAAAAGGTGACAACTATTCACTGCGAGGTCAGTTTTTGGCCTGTTCGGGGTCCGTTTGAGGTCATCTAAAAGGCCAAGGGTGCCCAACTAATAAAGCTAAGTGTGGGAACTGAAAAAACTGAGAGAAGACCAGAAAAAACGTGGAGAAGAGAGGAGGAACACCCGCAGGTGTGTTTTTTTGGGTTTTTGGAGCCTGTTTTGGCCGTAAACTGCTCATCCGAGGTCGGATTTGAGCACTTTGACATTGTAGATTGGGGTTTTGGGCCGTTCCGGACGCGATGGCGCTGTCCATTTTGCCAAATTCCTCACTCTTTTTCTGCTGTTTTTGTTGTGTAAGTTTCTCCTATGAGCGAAGTTTCTGCTCTAGTTTGTGATTGTATCTGGCTTATTTTACCCATATTCTGTGAGCTATTTGCCCCATTGGTGTTGGCCCAAGCTCAATTGTATCTAAACATCAGAAATTCTCCTCTTTTGAGCTGAGTTTTTTGGGGGTGTGTGTGTGTGTGTGTGTGTGTGTGTGTGTGTGTGTGTGTGTGTGTGTGTGTCTGTGTGGAGTGGGCAAGTGAATAGTCTCTCTCCTCTCACCCTAGAGGTGTGTTCCCTGTCTCGGCCAGGTGTGTTGTGTAAGCCGAGTGGTGCCCCATAGTGTGTGTGTGTATCTTCCCAAGAGTGTGTGTCGGGTCGTTATAGAGGCGTTCTGTGTGTTTTCATCCCGCTCACAGCGCTAGTGAGGTCTTTGATGAATACGTCGCTTTCATTAATCTGTTGAATGCGACCATCTGCACATGATGATATTGCCAAAATACATTCTTTTCTAATGGTACACATAATAATTTTCTTTTGATCTGGTGTCATTTTAGCACTGGACAATATAAAACAATATATCAAATACAAATTCATGGATGAATGCTACACTAACACTCTCACAGTAGTTCAGACAAACCATAACCATGACTTGAAGACTTTAAGAAATGTGCACGAATATATTGATAAACATTGGAAACAAATTCACTTTAAAATGCAATGTTTATATGTGTAAAATGTAGAGCAAACAAGTAGTTTATAAGTACTTCATCTTGATCAACCAATACATGTTAAAAATTTGAAACATTGTGAATAAGTATATTGTGAATTTTTAACTTATATTTTTCATTGTGCACTCTCATAGTAGTTTAAAAAAAGCATACACTGACCCAATGACTTCAAAAAATTGTGCAAGATTATATTTATTCAGATTGATAATCCATAAAAATAAGCCACTCCTAATAAAGCTGTCTAGATCTAACAGAACATGTTAAAATTCCAAAACAACTCAAAATTTTCCTATAGAACAAATTTTTTCGCTCATTTAAAACATTGAAAATATACAAACCGGGCTAGGAAATTGCAAAGAACGTCTTCTTCTTTAAAAAGATAAAAACGATTATTTACCATGTAAATTGTGTGCATATACTTTCTTACATAGAATTTATACAAATGTAGCATTTAAAATAGCGAATGATGATTGCTGAATAAAGAATTCTTTTAAATATGATTAGCTAGTATATATTTCCATAAGAACACTTAAATCAACAATATCAAACAATTCAACATTTGTATATGAAATACTCTTTACGGCCGCGTTACCGACCAAGTATTTCATATACTTAATACTTAAAAAAATGAACTGCACATGCACATACAAATTAAATGGCCTTCGTACGGTTGGGTTAACAATCTAAACGCCAGATTTATGCACAAATAGATGCTTCTAACAATAAAAACTCAATTAGCTATGTTACCAATCGAGTGCCGCCCGAATCTAAGGAGAAATAATGGCTTGCAGACGAGCATCATATAGCCGTGTCACCGACCGATATCCATATGTATTTTTGGAAAGGGGAAGGGAAGTTGACTCACCATAAGGATACTAGATTTTCCATGTTACCGATGTAGTATCTAGACAATAAGCCAATACTTACCACAAGGACACCATCTTCCCTGCGTCACCGAGGTGATTCCCCCGTGGTAAGCATTGTTATGTAGAACAGCTTACGCGCAAACTCCCATTGTGTGGTAAGGTAACTTATGATTTCCATGCAATACAACAAAAGGCACGCTACCACGCAACGCATACACACACACAACACATATCCGGATTGTGCGGTCAGTTACTCTGCTATTGCCGCGCATTGCGACGTAGAGCACACTCCCACATGGCCCCCTCTGTCCCTCGCTCCTCTCGACGTACTTGCAAAGGCGGTCGTCTCTCTCTCTCTCTCTCTCTCTCTCTCTCTCTCTCTCTCTCTCTCTCTCTCTCTCTCTCTCTCTCTCTCTCTCTCTCGCTCAAAAGATGGCTCAAGACAAAACATTGAGTGGGCCCGATCGGGGCCCTATATATATAATTATGTGGCCCTGCATGGCTTTTTGGTTTTCTCAATGGGCCCGCATAAAATCTCGGCGGGCCGGTAGGGAAAACTTAAAAGTGCGGCGGGCTTTTAGTGGGTTTCCAGGTTACTCTAAACTGGCTTCTTTTGTGATCATGTTAAGTGTGATTATGTAAATATGTCAATAAGACCTTGTGATCGCACAAAATTTGAGGTAATTGCGTCAATTTTAAATCCCTGTTGATTTCCCAAGGGTTGACAACCCCATCATACCACCCATGGACCTCTTTGAAGTCATCCTCCATCTTACAAAATTTCCAAGGTCTATTAAAATGGAGCTTGGGAAGATTTAAGGACCTTGAAGGATGTTGCATTGTCTTGATATGCATGGGACTACATTTGGCTAGACCTTTTGTCTCTTAGAGTGGCTTGGTTTCACCGGCTTGGTGGTCATAGCCCATCTCTTCTTCGATGACATCCTACAACGTAGAGTTAAATAGACAATGAAGCAACTGGTGCTTCTCTCTCTCTCTCTCTCTCTCTCTCTCTCTCTCTCTCTCTCTCTCTCTCTCTCTCTCTCTCCCCCCCCCCCCCCCCTGCCACTCAGATTCTATGCCTAATCCTCCCTGTTATATCATTATGGGCAACTTTTTTTACCTACTACTGGTGATGCCTATTCCTCCTTTGCACAAGAAGCCATAGAAGCTCTCCCTCTCTCTCCCTCTCTCTCTCTCTCTCTCTCTCTCTCTCTCTCTACCTAATCCTCCCCGTTATATCATTATGGGCAGGTTTTATTACCTACTACTGGTGATGCCTATTCCCCCTTTGCACAAGTAGCCATAGAAGCTCTCTCTCTCTCCATCCAATCACAAGTGGCATGAATGTGATATGTCTGCATTTGATAACATGTGTAATGCGGGCAAAATCAAGCGTTGGGTACTCAAGAAGTATCTTTCTAATGCATTGGTGACACCGGTTCTTCTTTATGGAGTTGAAGTGTGGGGCGGCAGCATCTCAAAGTCTACTTGGAAAGAGTTTGAGAACGTTCAAAAGCGTTTTCTTACAAACTTTCTTCAAGTTAAGACACAAACACCATATACGCTCCTACTTCTTGAGTCAGGATCTCTTCCAATTGAGGTTATGGGCATGGAAAGGGTTGTGGAGTACATGATAAAGATGCGTCAAAACCCCTCACATTGACTTCTTACAAGTGCATGGGAAGCAAGGAAAAAGGTTCAAAAGATGCAAAAAAGCAAGATCTTGAGCATGGGATGGATGCAAGACATAAAGAAGTGGTTTGGGAGATGGGATGCATTACACTTGCTACAAGATTCTTCAATTGACTCCCAAGTGAATGATGAAGCTTTTCTACAATGCCAATGTATTACGGCTTGGGAGAAATCAGGTGGGTCACGCTTCATACATTACACCACCCATATTTCCCCCAACTACAAAACCATGTTCTTTGCACAAAGAGGAAACCGTACTCACACTTACATGCTTGAGCCTATCCCCTTGCCGGCGATACACACTATCGCAGCCATTCGGCTTAGCTCCCATTTCCTTCGATGAGAGACAGGGCGTCGGGGCAATGGAGAAGAGTCAAATCGACTGTGCACATTATGCTCATAGCAAGTTCGAGAGTCTTGAGTACCACACATTACTAGAGTGTTCAGCTTTTTGGTCACATCCGAACTTGCTTGCCCCACATTTTCAACCATGACCTAGACCTACACACTTTCCTCTCCCAGCCACAGTGTGGTCTCTCCATTGCGACTCTCATCACCACAATTTTGGAGCATCAACAATCACTCATCAGCCATACACATACTACATGACATGTAACTTTGGTCCCATAGGTCATATTTGACCTCCGAGGACGATAATAAAATCTCTCTCTCTCTCTCTCTCTCTCTCTCTCTCTCTCTCTCTCTCTCTCTCTCTCTCTCTCACACACACACACACACACACACACACACAGCTAGTTTGGATTTGGAGAGACTAATCTAAATTGATTCAAAAGTTTACCTACTATTGATATGATTATGATGGGTCACACACACTCTCTCTCTCTCTCTTTACGTAGACATGCACTATGGAGGTGATGACAACTACCCCCCCCCCCCCCCTCCCTCTCTCTATACACACACACACACACACACATATATATATGTGTGTGTGTGTGTGTGTGTGTGTGTGTGTGTGTGTGTGTGTGTGTGTGGAACAGTGACTTGAGGATGAAACCTATGGGTACAAGGCTTCTTGTTATATGGATAAGCTCAACAATCAACAATGATGGTAGCACGTAGACATTCCATGCAAGGAGTTGCACTGCTCAAGATTGATGTGTGGCACATGTATGTGTAACTATACTAATTATTGTGCACACATATGCAAAACATAGTACATACACATGGAGTTTTACTACCCAACATTGATGTGTGGCACATGTATGTGTAACGATACTAATTGTTCTCAACACATATGCAAAACATAGTATATATGAAACCTACCTACACCCCTTCTCAAGATTATCTGACAAAGACAACCTTGCCATGTGTTCAAGAAAATGTTGTTTGATTTGAATTCTTGGGCGCCCTCTAATTTCCTTAGCTTTTTCCTCCTATTTGCCACCAAAAGGTTTGACTATATAGCACACTCTCCCTTTACTTTTTAGAACCAAAAAGTGGGCCACCTTACCGTGCATCCACCCTTAGGCTTTGGATATTGTGATGTATACTTTTTCTAGTAAATCTATTTGCAAGTTAACATTGTCTTACTTGCACTCAACTGAGTCTAATTTGACAATCAAATTGTATATTGATTGCGCCACTTTCTCCCACTTGTCCTTAAAATCCATTTGCATGGATTCTTGGAAAAAAGACAGCTCCTTGGAGTTAGTCAACATAAGATAATTTAGACTTGGCTGAAAACATTCATGTGGATTTGAGGCTCAGCTAGAGCATTTCAATCCCTAGCTATTGCTCTTGGCTCTCTCTAGAGTGCTGTTATTGCAAAGCTTGTTACTAGATGTCTACGTTTTGACCAAATTTGAGAAAACATCTTTGAATGTGACTCTCGTCTAATTTACCTCTTTGATAGGCTTCTTATGCATCTTGGACTCACTAAATATTCCATCATAACCTCTAATGATTTTACAAGATTGTGGGTGCTAAATACAATAGTCAATCTCTCCATCTGCAACATATATGCCTTGCAACCAAAAACATGTAAATAATTATAATGGGGTTTCTTGCATGTCCACAACTCCTATGGAATTTGGTAATTCAATGGCATACTAGGTGGTGTGTTTACAATGTGAATTACTATCAAAACAACCTTGGCCCAAAAACCTTAAGTCAAGTTTACAATAGAAAGCATAGATGTGACCCTTTCTTGCATCGTGCGATTCATCCTTTTAGCTACTCCATTTTGGATAGGTGCATAAGGTGTAATAGAAAATCCCTCTTCTAGCATTGAAGTCTCCAAACTAAGACAAAATCATATTTTGCATAGAGTAAAAAATACCATGGTTATGATCTTATAGAACCCCAAGATCACCTTTCTTAATCATCCAAGTTCTATTCCCCGAGATGGTAGTGCACCCCCAATCATTGTTATGATCTTAGAGAACCCCAAGATCACCTTTCTTAATCATCCAAGTTCTATTCCCAGAGATTGTAGTGCACTCCCAATCATCTAATTGTCCAGTGAATATCAAAAAACTCTTTGTGAGCTTGGGTACATGTCTAAAATTGCGTAGCATAAATTATGTGCCATCATTAAACACCAACTTGGTGTCTCCAACACCAATTGTATCAAATACATAAGAGTCCACAAGCTTCACTATTCCTTGAGTCTTTGCATAAGTAGATAAGCGATCTCTTTGCGGTGTAATGTGGAAGTTTTCACTAGAATCAATGACCCAATTTTTTGTGAAAGTGGCATCCTATGCAACAAGAGAAACCATGCTAAGATCTACTATGAATGTCAAAATATTTGAAACACTTGCCTCAGGAGACTCAACCACATTGATCTCCTCAAGCTTAGCTTTGCATGTTGTGCTATTGTTAGAATTCTTCTTATCTCTCTGCAAAGAGCTACAATCCTTCTTCACATGCCCTCTCTTATGGCCATAATAGCACAAAATTTGTTACAGGGATTCTTGCAATCCTTAGACATGGTATGATTGTAAGTGGACCTTGTCGCTTCTGCTGGTAGTTATCAACATATGGAACCGGGATATTTTCTATAAAGATTCTCACAATCCTTAGACATGGCATGATTTTAAGTGCGACCTTACTACTTGTCTGAGCTATCAACAGATGCATCATAACCCTTTGTAGGCTTGATAGATTCCTTGTGAATCTCTTCAATTAGTAAACTGCTTGTTAAGTATGGAGCTTGATTTACCCTTGTAATTTTCTATTCTATAAGTGCACATTTATAAGGCCCCCATTATGATGAGAAGCCATCGTGTGTGAGGAAAATCACTTGCCAAAAAACCAAAATTTCATACCACTCTATTGCTTTTTGTCAGAATATCTTGGCTGAATGGCGGTGGGAAAGTGATCAAAATTTGACGATCCGCAATTGGTAGTCAATGATTAGTGGCCTATGGCTAGTGGTCAATGGCCGGTTGCCAAAATTCAATTTCCAGTGGTTGGTGGCCAAAATTCAATGGCAGGTGGCCAAGTTTTAGGTAGACTTCTCTACCCATGGGTGGCTACCTCTCATGAGATAGGGTAGCCCATAGAGGTTCCTTTTGTCTTAAAAAAGGAGGACTCTTATACACACAAAAGAAGTGGTGAAAGAGAGTGAAGCTAAGAAGAGTGAAGAAAAGAATTGAGAAAACTAAGCAGGAGGACCATTAAGGACTTTTACGCCCTTTGTAATTACTTCAAGTTTGAAGTGTAAAGCGATTGAGTGGTTGCTTTCTCATGGACATAGCTCACACTTGGGTGAACCACGTATATTATGTGCTCTCTCTCTCTCTCTCTGTTATCTCTCTTGTGTGTGTTAATTATCTCACTCCATGAAGTACACGACTCTAATCTTTATTTAGCTACTCATTTAACCCTAGCAACTAGTATCAGAGTGAGGTTTACTAGTGTCTAAAATATCTCAAGGAAAGTATTCCTTGAATTGAGATGGAGTGTTGGTAGAGGAAGGTAAGTTCAAATTTCAAAAGTTCAATGGCAAAAACTACCAACATTGGAAGATGCAAATCAAAGATCATATCTACCAAAAGGATCTTTATTTGCCACTAAGAGGTCTTGCAACGAAGCCTACAACAATAGAAAATGAATCTTGGAATGCGCTTGATCAAAAGACATTAGGAACAATCTGAATTTGCTTGGCATCAATGGTGGCATTCAAGGTTTTGGAGATGAAGACAATGGAGGACATGATAAAGTCACTTGACGGCTCAACAAGAAACCAATGACATCCAATAAGGTATTTCTCATGAAGTGATTGTTCATTAAAAAATTGGCACACAGTGGTTTGGTTGTAGAACACTTAAATGTCTTCAACACCAGCATAACTCAGCTTTGATCGGTGAAGGTCAACTATGGTGATCAATTGCAAGCTTTTCTAATACTATCCTCCGCGCGAGATAGTTGGGACAACATTCTGACTTTACCGTAATTAATTCAATCTCTGGTGGTACACATAATCTCAAGTTTGATGATGTTTTGGGTATTCTCTTAAGCAAGAAAATGTGAAGGAGAAGCACAGGAGAATCATCAAGTGCTACACTATTAGTGGTGGAAACAAGAGGAAGACCAAAGGAGAGGTTCAAGAATCTAAGGAGTCATGATCAGTCAAGGTGGAGAAGTCACAAGCACATTCAATTCTTGAGTTTTGGAATTGTGACAAGAAGGGCCACATAAAAAAGGATTGTTGATCCAAGAAGAAGAAGAAGGAGTCTGAGTCTCAAGACACCAAGCCAAAATCAAAGGTCAATGTGGCAGGTAAAGTAGAGCAAGATGCTCTAATTCTATCATTGGATAATGTGTCCAATCATTGTATAGTAGACTTTGAGGCTTCATTCCATACAACACTCCACAAGTAGTATTTTCAAGCTTACACCAAAGGTAATTTTGGGTATGTATACTTGGGAGATGAAGCTTGTGAAATTGTTGACAAAAGGTACAATTTTTGTCAAAAATGAAAATGGAAATGAATGGAAGCTTAAAGATATTAGGTATGTTTCCTCTCTTCATAGAAACCTAATCTCTATAGATCAATTAGACGATGAAGGTCACAATTTTGCATTCAAAAACAAATGATGGAAGGTCTCAAAAGGATCTTTGGTGGTTGCAAAGGGAGAAAAAGTGCGTACACTCTCCTTGTGTACGATCAGTGTACATTATTTCATTTTTCCAACATCTTTAGAAGTTGATGGTGCAATATGGCACTATTGTCTTGGGCACATGAGTGCCAAAGGAATGCAAATCCTTCAATCAAAGAAACTTCTAGTAGGTTTGAAGGAAGTAGACTTGGAGTTCTGTGAGGACTATGTTTATGGTAAACAAAAGAAGGTGAAATTACTTAAAGTAAGAAATGAAAGAAATAGAAAATAGCTTGAATTGGTTCATTCTTATGTATGGGGTCCTAGGAGTACATTATCCTTGGGTGGATCATTGTATCATATGAGATTCATAGATAATGCAACTAGGAATACATGGGTTGAAAAGTTAATCCAATGTGTTATTTATATTTTAGAGGTGCTAAGCCAAAATGCCTTATATCCAATAATGGAGGCAAGACTTAGTATTGTAACCAAGATTTTGAAAGCTTTTATGTTGGCAATGGAATTCACAGGCAAAAGAAAACCCCAAGGACAATAGGAAAATCATGGAGCAAGTAAGAAGCATGAGGCTACATGCAAGTTTTCCACTTGAGCTTTGGGCAAAAGTAGTAAGTACATCTATCTACTAGATAAACCGATCACCCTCAACGACATTGGATGGAGGAATTTTAGACGAGGCATGGATAAGTAAAAAGATGAACTATTCATTTCTCAAAGTGTTTGGACATGATTCTCTGATGCACATAAACAAAAGTCTAAGGTCTAAGCTAGATGAAACGTCCAAGAAATCTTTCTTCATTGGCTATGGAGAAGTGGACTTCGAGTACCACCTATCTATGGAATCGTGAAGATGGTAAAATATTTAGGAGTAGGGATATTATCTTCAACGAACACAATATGTACAAAGAATACTTGGAAAGAAAAAAAACAAAGAATGCAAGAGATGAGTACATGGACCTTGAGGACATAAAGAATCAGAGTGTTAGTGGTGACAACTTGCAAAACACCAACAAGATGAGGAACCTCAATCTATACCCCGAATATCTATGAGAGCTAGTAGACCTCCAGAGACAATCTCTTGCTCTTAGATAATGGAGAGACATAGTCATATGAAGAAGCCATGCAACATGAATCCAAAGAGGAGTGGGCGAAGAGCATGCAAGCAGACATGGACACATTGCATTCAGATTAAACATGGGAATTGGTTGATGCGACTAAAGATAAACGGACACTACAAAATAAACGGGTGCACAAATTGAAAGAGAAAGAAGGTGGGAAAAAGAGATATAAGTTTAGACTTGTGGTAAAAGGGGCTTTTCAAAAGAAAGATATTGACTTTAATAAAATATTTCTCTTGTTGTAAAAATGAATTCCATTAGACTTGTTAGAAGTCTTATGGCTGCTCAAGACTTGAATCTTGAGAAAAAGGATGTAAACACAACATTTTCTTATGGCAACTTGGAGGAGGAGATTTACATGCTTCAACCAAAGGAGTATGAAGAAAAGGGTAAGGAGAAAATGGTATGTAGGTTAAGAAAAAGCTTGTATGGTTTAAAGCAAGTATCAAGATAGTGGTGCCTGAAATTTGATCGATGGATGCTAGATTATGGATTTAAACAAAGGAACTCAGATCACTATGAATACACAAAGAATTTGGGGGATGGAAAATTTATCATCCTAATGTTGTATGTTGATGGCATACTAATTGCAAGTGCTAACATGTAGGATATAAGCGATCTAAAAGAAGAGATGTCTTAATCTTCTTCAATGAAAGATTTGTATGCTGCAAAGTGGATACTTGGTATGAAAATACCAAGGGAAATGTTGAAGAAGACACTAACATTATCTCAAGAGCATTACATCAAGACGGTACTAGAAAGGCTTGAAATGCAAAATGAAAAACCAATTTATATACCTTTGGCAAGTCACTTTACACTCAACAAGGATATGTGTTCAAAGACACAAGAGGAGATAGTTTATGTCTAAATTTCCTTATGCTGCAACAATAGGTTCTCTAATATATGCTATGGTGTGGACAAGGCTAGATATTGCACATGCAATGGGAGTTGTGAGTAGGTTCATGGAGAATCCTAGTAAATAACATTGGCAAGGTGTCAAATGGATAATACTTAGGTATCTAAAAGGGACAACCACAAATGCTTTATGTTTTGAAGGCACTGGCATTTGTTTACAAGGATATGCTAATGCAAATATGGCAGGTGACAAAGATACTCATAGAAGCACTACTAGCTACGTCTTCCCAATAAGTTGTGAAGCACAACAATAAGTTGCACTTCAAAGTTGCAAAAAGTGGTCTCACTGTCTACTACCATGGGAGCAGAATATGTACCTCTTACAAAGGCTAGCAACAAAGATATTTTTTGCCTTTAAAGATTTTTCAAGAAGCTTGGCAAGATAATTGTGCCTTGCAAAGAATTCAAACTTTCACTCAAGAAAGAAGCATATGAAAGTTAGATATCACTTCATACATATTCTTTTCGAAGAGGGACAACTAAAGCTTGGAAAGGTGCACACAAGCAAGAATCCTGCAGATTTTTTCAAAAGTAGTTAACAAGGAGAAGTTGAGCTTTTTCTCATCTTGAATTGGTATTCAAGGATAAGAAGTCAGAATAGAAAGCAGTCATAGGTTTGGTGGAGATCAGTCTCCAAGTGGGAGATTGTTAAGTATGGAGCCTGATTATCCCTATAATTTTCTATTCTATAATTGTGCATTTGTAATGGCCCTATTATGAGGAGAAACCATCATGTATGAGAAAAAACACTCACCAAAAAATCAAAAATTCAAAACAAAATATTCCTTTTTGTTGGAATATCTTGGCCGAATGGTGGCCAAAAAGTGACCAAAAAATGGCCGGTTGGTGGTCGGTAATCAATGGCCAGTTGTTGAGTTTGTTTACCCATGGGCAGCTACACATGGGCATGCCTACACATGGACGGATGCCTCACATGAGAGAGGGCATCCCATAGAGGCTCCATTTGGCCTACAAAAGGAGGTGTCTTCTACACACAAAAGAAGAGGTGAAAGAGAGTGAAGCTAAGAGGAGTGAAGCAAGGAATTGAGAGAATTATGTGGGAGGACCATTAAGGTTTTCTAAGCCCTTTGTAATTACTTCAATTTTGAAGTGTAAAGCCATTGAGTGGCTGCTTTCCTATGTACATAGCCCTAAACCACATATATCATGCTCTCTCTCTCTCTCTATTATCTCTCTTTGTTAAGTACATCACTCTAATATCTATTTAGCTACTCATTTAATCCTAACACTACCAACTACATCATTGTAAACCAACTTGTCCTTAGGTATAGAGTTACTTATGGCTGCATAGGAAGTGTAACATGAGGAAGTCAAAGAGAATACCAAGAAGATAGATTGAACCTCTTTGTCAAAATCAAGTCCCTATGATGTCAAATTGATTGAAGACTAGGTGGAACTCATTTAAGTTTCCAAAAATTGTGCCCCTTCTTTCATAAAAAATTCAATTAGCTTCTCTGGTAAGTAAACCTTATTACTTGCACTTTTGCTCTCATATATGATGCACATTTTTAACCTAGAAGGTTTTAAAAGTAGCTTCACTAAGAATAGTGAACTACATTGACACTACAAGATGATAGTGGATGTAGCTTTGGTGTCAAACACTTTCCATTGGGCATTTGTATAGCCATCACTCTCTAGGCACTTAAACACTAGCTCCAACTAACCTTTTTGGATTAGGACATTTTGAATCTCCTCTTTCCATATGGAAAACTTCATGCCATCGAGCTTCTTGATATTATAGATATCTTTCTCAGAAGAAGAGGCCATAATTGCAAGAGGTAAACATTATGGCAAGAAGACCAAAACTACTCAATTGAAAATGATAGAAATTTTTTCCAAAAGTCAAAGACTGACAAGCTGTGTGCATAAATTGATCACTCAATTGACCCAAATAGGCCATTGACATGGCTTCAAAAGCACCTAGTCCTCTCTATACATAAGTTGCTATGGTGAGGTGCCGAAACACCCTATCTCAATAAAACTAGACAAAAACCCTCCAAAGTCTCACCGAACTTGACCATGGTCAAAGCTAAGCAATGACCATCTTCTGGAGGGCCGAGTTTTAGAAATGGCCAGAACTACTATACGTGCCAAATAATGGCTCTATAGAAGTGTAATGACCATCTTCCAGAGGACCAAGTTTCAAAAATGGTCGTAACTATTGTAAGTGCCAAAGATAGGCTTAATAAAAGTGTAATATGGTAGTAATTGCAACACAATGTACATCAAAATATAATCACTCATGCTAATGATAGCATGAAATTTCACACAAACAAGCACCAAATAGTGTAAGCAGTAATGTCCAAATCTTGCAAGGATATTGCTCTCAAGAGAACTCACAACACATAAAAGTGCTTGCTATATGCATAAAAAATACACATACTCTCACCAGAAAACATAAACTAATGCAAAACCCTACCAAAGTGGATATGGAAATCTATACCTATATTCAATAGTATCTATAAGCAAATAACTTGAAGCCAACCATGGCTATAACAAAGTAGAGACTCAATCTCTCATATATAACCACATACATATAGCCAAAAAACACATATTTCCAATCAAAGAATCTTTGTTATAGCCAACCATGGCTATAACAAAGTAGAGACTTAATCTCTCATATATAACCACATACATATAGCCAAAAAACACATATTTCCAATCAAAGAATCTTTGAAAAATGTAGAGAATCCATTAGATGCATGTGACAGTGCAAATATATCTAACAAAGCAAAAACAATGCTCCCAACCTATGAACCTGCTATCAACATTGAATCTGAGTTTGATCCTCCAAGAAGAATGACATTTACTTTTGTGCTTGAAAGGACTAACTCCACATGTGTGTCAATGCAATGCCAAAAACCTCCTCCTTGACTGGATCCAAATCCTCCAGCCAAGACTTGCTCTATATGTGTGCCCAAGATCTACATGCTCTCTTCCAGTTGTGGGAATGATCTTTGTGAAGCAAGTGGGGTATGTGACTACCCATGTTGATGTCATAGATGATCGATTGTTGATGATGCTATTAGGAGAGAGTGTGTATGTGGCTCCCTTCCTAAATGCATGCTACCAAGAACAACTTCTCTTCTCTTCTTGCACAAAAGGCTTTTGTATTTAATGCTTTATTCTCTTGCATTATATTTTTGTTGCTTTTTCTTGTGTAAGAAGTTAAAAGGATTTTCTAGGCATTTGAGACTTCCTTGTACTAATGGTTTCCTTCAAATTTTGCGTTGTCTTGTGATGCTTAATGCAATGGAAATTTTCTACACTACTTGAATCATGTTTTTGAACCTCAATGCACCAAGGATTGGAATCGAGTGAGCTTTTTTTTTGTATTTTATTAAATTTTGAATGCTACCAAGTTAGCTCCGGAAGCTTTTGGAGCGAGTGATTTGAGGTTTTTTTTTTCCATCTACCTCTCTCTGTACCCTGGGCTTAGCTTTCCTTCTCTCTCTCTCTCTCTCTCTCTCTCTCTCTCTCTCTCTCTCTATGGATGCAAAACATAAAGAAGTGGTTTGGGAGATCAGATGCATTATACTTGCTACATGATGCCCAATAGACTCCCAAGTGAATGAAGCTTTTCTAAAATTCCAATGTGTTACGGCTTGGGAGGAATCCGGTGGGTCACGCTTCATACATTACCCATATTGCCCCCAACTACAAAACCATGTTCTTCACTAAAAGAGGAAATTGTACTCGCCCCTCTTATATGTGTGAGCCTATGATTCCCCTTGTCACCGATACACACTGTCATAGCCATTCAACTTAGCTCCCACTCCCTTCAATGCAAAAAAGGGCGTTGGGGAAATGGAGAAGAGTGAAATTGATTGTGCAAATTATGCTCACTGCAAGTGCAAGAGTCTGAGTACCACACACTACTAGAGTGCTCAACTTTTGGTCACATCCAAACTTGCTTCCCTTACATTTTTAGCCATGACTTAGACCTACACACTTTCTCTCCTAGCCATAGTGTGGTTTCTCCATTGCGACTCTCATCACCACAATTTTGAAGCATTGAGAATCGCTCATCAGTTGCACAGATACTACATCACATGTAACTTTGGTCCCATGGGTCATATTTGACCTTCAAGGACGATAATAAAAACTCTATCTCTCTCTCTCTCTCTCTCTCTCTCTCTCTCTCTCTCTCTCTCTCTCTCTCTCTCTCTCTCTCTCTCTCTCTCAACATTGCATCACATTAAACCAAAAAGAAAGCTCGTTCCAAAAACTCTCATTGCTAATAACACCAAACAAAATTTGCGCTCCAATAGATCGCATCTTCCAACTCTCTCTCTCTCTCTCTCTCTCTCTCTCTCTCTCTCTCTCTCTCTCTCTCTCTCCTAAAACTTAGAAATAGTGAGGGCAACGTAATAATTACAATTATGTACACATCAACAAATCAACAACAATATGAAACCTAAATATTGCAAAATGTTTCAAATATTGAAAGAAACATTACAACATTAGACCATATGGCATGGTTGTTCATGGGCTCCACTACTTATAAGGTTACATAGTACAACAATAGTTGAACAGTCACAATAGACCTTCATTTGTGAGCTTGCTTTGATGAATATGGTTCACCTCCAATGCAAAGTAGCAAAGAAAAAGAAAGTAAATATGCTTGCAAGCCATGTATGGTTTGCTTTGCACTATGCAATTTGTAAAACTTCCACATTTACAAATTGGACTATTTGCAATGTGAATTTTATTCACAACTCGCCTCAAACCTGTGAACTAGATGTACCAACCAAAAAAATTTCATGCATGTCATCCTTGACAACAATGTGTCCCACAATTTGAGCTTCCAATGAAACTACTCATATGTGCAATTACCGTTATATTCTTATGGCACTTCATCCACATGTTTCCTAACTACAGACCTTGTAATCATATTGCTTAATCTAGGGTATTGGTGGCTATTGAGTACTATGTGCTCTAGAGTACTCTATGTTAACTGGATCTTTTGTGAACTCTATGTGGAATACTGTTCCATGTTTTCTTCTTTGATCCAAACTTCTTCCACAAAAGCTTTGCAATCAGGCGAAGGATATTGGGCATATATTTTCTTTCTAACCTTGTGAAGGCTAGCAAAAGGATTTTTTCCTTTAGAAAAACTATCAAAGAGCTCTACCAACTCTATATTTGGAGTAGTAAAGACCAATTTTAACACTTTACTGGATGAGCACTTATTTATTACTAAGAGAAATCTCCTAGATTTTGATGAATATGAATTGGAATTGATCCCCAAATGGACACCATTTCTCACTTGGTTTTGAATGTCTCCCTCAAGGGTAGACGTCTCTCTCTCTCTCTCTCTCTCTCTCTCTCTCTCTCTCTCTCTCTCTCTCTCCCCCCCCCCCCCCCCCACCAAGTTTGGTAGATTGGTTATGCCATTTCCCTCTTGACTTCAACTCTCCTCGCTGGATAAATCTTTAAGGTCTCTTGGGATAGTTTCTTATGGTATTAAACTTCTCTTCTTCTCGGGTGTGTGTGTGTGTGCACTCTAATAAAAAGAGGAAAACGATATCTTTCTATCACCCAAGTACGGTAGATTGGTTCCCTCTTGAATAACAGGTCTTGAGCTCAACTCTCCTCGTCGAATAGATCTTTAAGGTCTCTTGCGATAGTTTCCTACGATGTCAAAATTCTCTTCTACTTCTTCTTCTTATTCTTCTTCTTCTTCTTCTCTCTCTCTCTCTCTCTCTCTCTCTCTCTCTCTCTCTCTCTCTCTCTCTCTCTCTCTTACATTCTCTCCCCCTCGAGAGAATGTGTGTGTGTGTGAGAGAGAGAGAGAGAGAGAGAGAGAGAGGAAGAGACAAACTTACAGGATTTTTAAAAAAAGAATTATTTCTCTATCTCTTCCTTTCTCTCCACCTTTCTTCGTCTCTCTCTCTCTCTCTCTCTCTCTCTCTCTCTCTCTCTCTCTCTCTCTCTCTCTCTATCTATCTATCTATCTATCTATCTATCTATCTTTATATATATATACACACACACACACACACATACATATATATATAGATACATATATATGTACACACACACACACACACACACACACACACACACACACATATATATATATACACACATACATACATACACACACACACACACACACACACACACACACACACACACATATATATATATATATATATATATATATATATAAGAGGGGGAGGGGGAGGGAGGAGGAAGGGGGGAGATAGATAGATAGGTAGACTTTATTATCATCCTCGAAGGTCAAATATGACCAATGAGACCAAAGTTACAAGTGATGTAGTATGTATGGGGCTGATGTGAGCAATTCTCAATGCTTCAAAATTGTAGTGATGAGAGTTGCAATGGAGAGCCCACACTCTAGTTGGGAGAAGAAAGTGTGTAGATTTAAATCATGGCTAAAAATATGAGGGAAGCAAGTACAAATGTGATTAAAAGCTAAGCACTCTAGTAGTGTGTGGTACTCAAACTCTTAAAGTTTCATATAGCATAATATGCACAGTCGATTTGATTTTTGTCCATTGCCTCAATGTCCTATCTTGCATCAAAGGGAGTGGGAGCTAAGCCGAATGGTTGTGATAGTCGTATCGCTGGACAAGGAGATAGGCTCAAGCATTAAGGGTGAGTATGGTTTCCTCTTTCAACAAAGAACATGGTTTTGTAGTTGGGGGCAATATGGGTGGTGTAATGTATGAAGCGTGGCCGACCAAATTTCTCCCAAGGCACAATCCATTGGCGTTGTAGAAGAGATTCATTCACTTGTCATCCATTGAAGTATGATCATACATGTGAACTTCCTCCAACTCCCTTGAAATATATGGCATATCAAATGGTTGAGAATCATGTTGCAATGTTTTTGTCTGAGCATTCAAATCCCCAAAGACAATAACATCACCTTTGTCTTTAAAATAAGTAGTGCCCTCCTCTAAATCAACAAATGGTTGATCTCTACTCATGGAAGCATAAAAGGGGGGATCATGATGAGGAATGTAGGAACCAACTACAAAAATTGGTGCTCTGTTTGGTGTCATAATTTCCAACCATACATAACATTTGTGCTTGTCATCTTTCACAATTGATAAAAAATCTTCCATTATTTTCTTAATCATACATGCTATCCCTCCTTGCCCTCTTCATTGCTTGAGATTCTTTGACCACATCAATGAATTTACATTGTAATCTTCCAACCCGTTAATCATTCAACTTGTGAATCCTTTATCATGCTCCCAAGTTTCAACAAGTACAACATCGGCATTTCTTGTTAGTTTATCTATGCCCATTAGGAGAAATATGAACGTTGCATGGGCCTTGTAAGAAATCCTAATTTTTAGAGATTAAGGCTAATGTTGTGTGGGGTTAAGGGGGCAAGGGCATTGAAGAAGGTAGTTTTGAGTAGGCTTTTCTAGCCTTTTTTTTAACAAATGTAGGATGTGAACCTAAGGGGTTACTTTCTCTCTCTAGCTTTTTTAAAGTGAAGGAAGCATAGGGGTGTGACCACATCATAAAAAACGTGGGTCACTAAGAGTCAAAATTTGACTTTTCAAAAAAAAATCATTTTTACTTAAAACTCTCTCCCAACATATATACATATCCAAAAATCATTTTTTGACCCATTTTTTAACCCACAAGCTTAAAAAGTCCATTTTTTCAAAAATCTTTTCCCCCCAAAAGTAAAAAACACTTTGTTCTCTCCTCCTCCTCCCTCCTCTCTCCCTCTCCTCTCCCTCCTTGTCCCTACCTTCCTCCTCCTCCCCAATCTCTCCCTCCCCCCCTCCCTCCTTCTCTCCTCCCATCTTCCTCAATCTCCTTACCCCTCCCCCTCTATCTTTTCATCATTTGCTTCCTCATGCAATAGCTTCCATGGTGCTCACGGACATCACAAATGGTTTGCTTCCACCACTACGAACTCTGCACACCAAAAGCATACATATTCGCTTACCCACGACGTTTGCACCGAAGACCGCTAGTGAGGGGGATCAAAGGTCATCACAGGAACGTCGTGCCGCTCATGAGACCAATGTTGAAATTTGGGTGGACGATCATTTGTACCCTTACGATCCTATAAGCCCCTTCCATTCCATCCTTTAATAGCCTTTCGACGTTTCTTCAATTTCTTGGGAGGGGAGAAGCAGGCTTGTTAGGCTATTGCAAGCGGTTGTGTATGAGTGCAGGTGCTTCTTTGCAAATGTGGATTTACGAATGTCAAGCTCTTCACGTCAAGACAACGGCATTACAAGAGAGTGTTGCCTCTTCGGAGAGGGTGGTTGAAACTCTTCAACAACAAATGCAAGAAAAGGATTCCCACATTAAGAAGCTTGCCAACACCATCACATACTTGAAAGAAACACCCCTTGGTGCAAGGGAATGCAAACGCATGTATTCATCCATTGAAACTCTTGCACATTCGGGAGGAGCACGCAAACGACAAGTGACAGCCACAAGGTGATTTGGTCTTTACTTGCATGATGCATTCTTACTTCACACTATTTTCTAACATTTATTTTTATTGATTGCTAGAAACTTCATCCAGGAGGCATGCGGTGGAACAAGCCAAGATGATCGAGTCAACCTTCTCACTAGTTGTCTCAATACCCAGGATGTGATTTCTATCTTACAATCACCTGGAGGTAAGCACATTAAGGATGCAGTCACCAAGGACCTTAGCGTAAATTGAAAAATGTGGTTAGTAATGATGACGTGCAACAAGCTTGTGATGAGGCTGGAATCAGCACCAAAGCCTATCAGGCTATTTTCCAAGTCCTAAAGGATGCTCTCAAAGTGCAAGGTCAACCTCGCAAAGAAGGCCACAAACAAAGATGTGTTCTCCCGCATTGGGACATACCTACACATTGAGGACACAATGCCAACTTCCCTTTATGCCACCATGTTGAGCAAGGGGAGTGTACTTAAAAAATACTCGACATGGTGGTGGAATGGTGCAATCCAATTCTTTGGAGGAGATGTTCAACTGGTTTTTTCGCACAACATTTGCTCGTAAGCTCACTATGGAGCGTGTGCGACAATCCAAGATTGATATTGAAGTGTGGTAATGGAGTCGTCAAGAGCATAGCAACAAGTGGCAAATGTCGCAAGATCCCGCCAAGCATGCTGCATGGCGACAATGCAGAGTGTGACAAGGATCAAAGTGGATTCTGCGCGAGTCACTACACATGAACGCAGGGTCCAACTCTTAATGACATGTTCATTTAAAAAATAATAGTTTTTTTTTTCAAAATTAGTGTGAACAGGTCCTTTTTTAAATGGGCCCTTATAAATATTGCATGCTCTCATAAACCACTCATTTCTTAAGAACAAGTGAGCTCTTACTATACGAAATGGCGCGTACCAAACAAACCACGAAAGAGCATCTGCTTGCCAACAAAAACACTCTCCAATGATGTGAGAAGCCGGCATGGCTTAAAGGCATTGCACACCCTTATCTTTGTAATGAGATGACTTTGCAATGACAATATGATTAACAATTGTGTCTACTATGTCTATTATCCATGTGTGGCCCTTGTGGCCACCCTTTTTTTTGCAATTTCAAGTTTTGTTAAAAAGTTAACATATTGTGAAACCAAGTGTCTATGCAACATTAAATTAAGTTTTTCAAATGTCCAATGTAATTGGGCCTTTCGGTGCATGGATGTATTAGGTAGTGAAAAGAAGTGGTTTCTCTAAAGTAATGAATTGCTTTCAGTTAATTTATGTTTTTTAAGTATTTGGGGGTTAAAGAAGCCTACCAGGTGCCAAAAAAATGGTGGCCACAAGGACGCGCAAATGGCCCATCCATCAGTTTTGGATAGCCCATTTGCGCGCCCTTGTGGCCACCCTTTTTTGGCACCTGGTAGGCTCTCTACCCCCTAGGATACTTAAAAAACATAAATTTACTGAAACCAATTGGTTTTGCATCATTACTTTAGATGGAGCCTTGTGGCCACCCTTTTTTTTGGCAATTTCAAGCTTTGACTACCCCATAGGATATCAAAAAAGTTAACATATTGTGAAACCAAGTGTCTATGCACCATTAATTTAGATTTTTCAAATGTCCAATGTAATTGGGCCTTTTGGTGTAGGGGTGTATTAGTAGAGCTAAAGCAGGTGATAGTGTGCTTGAAAACTTAAATTTAGAGTTGATTTCATCTTTTCTAGTGTCCTTGAGTGCAAACATAAGCTCCATATGCCAAAAAAAGGGTGGCCACAAGGCTCCATCTAAAGTAATGATGCAAAACCAATTCCTTTCAGTTAATTTATGTTTTTTCAGTATCCTAGGGGGTAGAGAAGCCTACCAGGTGCCAAAAAAAGGGTGGCCACAAGGGCGCGCAAATGGGCCATCCAAAACTGATGGATGGGTCATTTGCGTGCCATTGTGGCCACCCTTTTTTTGGCACCTTGTAGGCTTCTCTACCCCCCAGGATACTTAAAAAACATAAATTAACTGAAAGCAATCGGTTTTCCATCATTACTTTAGAGAAACCACTTCTTCTCACTCAAATGTGTTTTATACTTTCCCCACTGCATCCAACTTCTGTTGTGTTGTTACTTCAAGCAAAAAAGACACAGCTTATTGAAACATATCACCAATTACAACAATTTTCAAGATTCACAAATCACATTTAGAAGAATGTACAAGATAGAGAGACAATTCCAAATATTTTTTATTACTTTCAAAAAGGTGAGTTTACATCATGTATATGAGGAGTTCATAATTTTCTTGACCATTTCCTGGCACCTATCTTGTGCATAAGGCAACTCCCCAATCAAGCGGGACTGCGCTATGGCCTTTGGGTCAGTTGAGCCAATGGAAGCATGTATCCCTATCTAGGCAAGCACTTTACCACGGAAGCCAGTGCCAAACGCTGTGCATACAAGGGATCTATGCACTAGAAACACAAGATGCGCAATTTGAACAATGGTTCTCAAACACAAAACTTGCTCAAAGCTTTCAACGACCAAGTCATAAAATGGGCTTGGGGAGTAAATTCTTTATGGATATGGCCACATTGCCAGGGGGGAGTTGTCCTAGGTAATGCGCAAGGGAAGACTGAGGTCCAAAGCCCGTCCGCTTGCCACCAGTCCTTGCAGCAAAATCATCAACCTCCATGACGTCCTGTCATAAACCAATGAAGGTTGAGAAAAAAGACAATGAAGGATAAAATAATAACATGAAAATTAGGATAGAGTTTACCTCCTGCTCCTTGTCGTCCTCCTCCCTGTTGCCCTGTGTATCCAAGTCAATGCTTCCATGCACCGCAGCTACGAGCTTTGGATCATCAGATGGGAGATTGCATAATGGCATAGGCATCCTAGCGGCCTCAACCTTGGCTTGCGTGGCTTGGAATCCTTCCTCAGCCACGTGCAACTGCTCTGCTGCCAGGACCTCCGCACATACAACTGCAATAGTGTCAGCAACAGAGTCCCCAAGTGGCAAGAGCTTTCTTTCTAGGGCATTTGGCGTATTGTTTAAGAGACATTTGGTGCTGTTGCATGGCACGCTCAAGCATTCATCCATGCGCAAGACAAATGCTTTCTCCAAATCATGCATAAACACATACTCCTCCCCATCCACTACCACTGAGGAGAAGTGGCTGATTCTACCTCTGGGATAGCCACATCCATCAATGGTAGTGGCATTGGAGTGTCACTAGGGCCAGTCACAACGATGGATTTCTCAACCACTTCCTCGATCCCCCTGGGGTACTCGAGCCGAAGTGTCTTTCCTTCCACTGCAAGGTTCATGGGATAACCTCCTGCTCCTTGATGTCCTTGATAAAGGACCCAACCTGATGGTGTGGTAAGCGGAGCTCCTCCACATCAGGTTCCTTGCTCACCAAGAAGATAAATGTTGCTAGCCGAGAAAGGTACTCCACCCCCAACTTGCGCTTCTTGAGCATTGACACCCCTGGGGCTTGCTCGTCCAAGAAATGGCTTGTGTCGGTGGCAATTTCTTGGAATCTTCGCAACCGCTTGGATAATGGGTGATCACCTTTGTGTATGTAGCACAAAAGATCGCAAGGCACCCAGATCCCTGCATGTGGGGAGATAGATACATAATATTTTATGATGTGCTCCTCCATGAACGCAAAAATCTCAGTAAATGCATCCATGTGAAGGGCAATTGTGGCGTCAAGGTCAGGGAGACGAGTAAAAAAGGTATGGACGCCCAACTTCCCTTTGTATTTGGTGTCCTCAAGGAAGAGGATGCAGCGTGACAAAGGGGTGGATGTGGGTGCAGATGCAGAGGATGTGGAAACGTCCATGTTTAGCCTAGGGTGTAGATAGAGAGTGGAGGAGCTCAAGAGTTGCAAAAGTGAAAATAGTGAATGAATTATGCGGCCCCCCTTTTATAATGGTCCCTTTTTTAAAGACATTAAAAAAAAAAGAGGCACTTTCACAAAAAAAAATGATCTCTCATCTCAATGCAAAAAATTATATTCAAAGACATGATTTGTCGAAGAAAATCATGTTGATTACATCGGGGATCGTTTTCAAAATTGCAAGAGTTACAAAGTCAGAAGAGCGATAGCATAGTTCCATCCATCCCCCATTCCTCCTCGACCTTCAATTTGTCTTCCATTCTCTTCCCAATTTGCGGACATTCATTACAATAAGCATCCAATGATCGACAAACTATGATGTATTGAAAATGTGGTGGAAGGATTCTCACCTTGTGACCTTGTAAACGAAATTGTGCTTGTTGAAGGGCCTCAAAACCCATAATAACCAAATTTTCTTGCACATTACTGAGAGTCCAATGCTTGTTTAGTTGGACTACCTCCAAAGCATCGTTGGGCATCTTCACTGCAATGTCAAAGCTTACAATAGCGCCGTCTACACTTTGTAAGGGAGTCCACACTCCAAGCTTGCACATCCAACGATCATAGTGAATCGTATGTACAAGGAGGTGCGGGATTTCAAATAGCGCATTCCAATACCTGAAGCTCCAACCTTACAACGGTACCGGTCCCCATTGTGCATGCCCTCCACAAAACCCCAGTCCTCTTCTAAAAGCCTTCCTAATTCCTCATAATGCACATCTTTACATACAAGCATTGTGGTAGTCTCTACAAATCCAAACTCTTTAAAAATGTGCACGAAACAATGAATAGACAAACACCAACTCAAGCCCACAGACCTAGAAGCTTTAGAGTAAATCAAAGAGTTTTGGACATCTATTTTGATCTTTTGCTTGAAAGATGCTACCGACCAAAAATCTGGCACCGGCCACTCCATACTTAATAAGGAAGTTACTTTGATGGGTTCAAGCGTTTCAAACTCTTGTGTAGAAGTAGGCACAATATAGGAGTGAGAATAGAAGAAAATCCTTCTTTCAACCAGTTTGGTTGGGCAAAGATGTGCGATTATTGTTGCTCCAATATCCGCATGTATAGCATTGAATGTGCCGGAGAGACTATGTATGGCTGCTCCTCCACCAACGTGGATGCAAATATGACTATAAATGCATGGCAAATCTTAAGTATGAATCCATAATAACGTTACACTGTGATTTCACACCTAGCTTTGTATTCTGAAAACATGTACTTACAATGTGTTGGAAATCGAGGTAATTGTTGCAATTGCATGTTTGACATTGAGAAAACATGTTGCACAATGGCTACGGTCCCCTTGTCTTTGCCGTTCTTGAAGCCAAGGAGTTTTCCTTTCCAATGATGATCCAAGTTTGCACGATTCCGCACACGATGAGGGCCAATAGCAGATGGTTGCATGTATACCCAAGCACCTTTGGTGAACTCTTGTGGCACCCACTCATCATCTATGCCTCTAGTGTTGTCGCATGCAAGTGATGTGACCTCATCCTTTGGCCGCCTTTGCGAAGTAGAGTTGGCCATGGTTGAGCAAAGAAAATTAGGAGGAGGAGCAGGACCTTGCTTGTTGCTACAATGTAGGTGGGATAAATTGATAGGAGAAGGTGGTTAACCCTTGCTTGGTGTAGCAATGGCAAAAGAAGGTGGATAACCTTTGCTTGGTGTGGCAATGGGAGGAGAAGGTGGATAGCCCTTGCTTGGTGTGGCAATGGAAGGTGGTAGGAGAGAAGAGAGGAGCTTCCTTGGTGCAGCAATGGAGATGGTGTAGAGAGAGAGTGTTGGATAGAGGATGAGTGTGATGGTTGCAACCAAGGAGGGGTTGGAAAAGGGGTTTTAGAGAGAGAAAATCACTTTTTGCCTAAGGACTACTTTTGGGGGGTTCTGGATAGTAAAAATAATTTTTCAAAAGTTTTTTTTTTTTGAATTTTAGGGTTTTTGTGTGCATGTTTTGATTTTTTGAGGTCAAAAAATGCTTCTTTGACCATAAAATAGATTTAGGGAGGTCTTAAGAAGATAAGATTTGAGTTTTGAAAATTTTGAAAAATTTTAAGATTTTGGGATTTTTTCAAAACCGAATCAAAAAGGAAGGAAGTTGGAGGTTCCATCCCCTTCTCACTAGGTAAGATCCCATTAAGAAGTGTAAAAAAACTTTGTCCCCCTATATTTTTGAGGGCATAGAGTGTGTCCACCACCCTCTTCTCATTGGCTGGCCTCTAATTAACCTTAATCCCAAAGGGCCCCTAGAGGGTTCATATTTTTCCTAATGCAACCCCTGCATTCCATGGGTATCCATTGCAATTCCAAAAGCATACTTTACATAACATTTGTGCTTGTCATCTTTCACAATTGATAAAAAATCTTCCATTCCTTTCTTAATCATACATGATATCCCTCCTTGCCCTCTTCATTGCTTGAGATTCTTTGACCACATCAATGAATATATATTGTAATCCTCCAACTTGTGAATCCTTTATCATGCTCCCAAGTTTCAACAAGTACAACATTGTCATTTCTTGTTAGTTTATATATGCCAGCCCCCACATTCCATGGGTATCCATTGCAATTCCAAAAGTATACTTTCAGTTGTAACTCAGCCTCATTGATCACCGATTCCTATTTGCTTGAGGGACTTGCCTCCTCTTTGGGCATGTTTTCTTCATGAGAAATCTCTTGGTTTTTCTTATTCCTATGTTCATATTTCTTGTGATGCACATTTTGTTGCTAAGCGTCTACCCGTGCTAGAGAGAGAGAGAGAGAGAGAGAGAGAGAGAGAGAGAGATCCCCAAAATGCTCCTCTGCTATTTTGCAGTGAGAAAAAACAAGCCCCTCTCACAAAGGGATTTCTCTCTCCCTTTCTCCTACTCTCTCTCTCTCTCTCTCTCTCTCTCTCTCTCTCTCACTCTCACACACACACACACACACACACACACACGCACGCACGCACGCACGTGTACGCGCGTGAGAGAGAGAGAGAGAGAGAGAGAGAGAGAGAGAGAGAGATTATGTTGGGTACAGCGGCTAGGATGGGTGCTATCGAGTGCAGGCCATGGAGTTGCGAGAGAGCAAGTGTAGAAGAGAATGAGATGCAAAGTGAGTGAGAGAGAGAGAGAGATAATCGACACAATTAGAACTCACTATATTTAATCTATTAAAAACCTTACATATATATAAGAAAAACTAGTCATGCACTTTGCCATGCAAACTTCACTATAAGAGTGGTGTGTAACTGCATGCTACAGGAGTATGTTCCAACGGGTTTAACCGGAACAGGGCTTGAAAACCCAACAATCCCCCCCTCAAGCTCTCATGACAAAAGTTTTAGGTTTGTAACTCTTAACCATGAGTTTATGGTATACTCATAAACCGTGAGTTTTAGGTGTGCTTGCAACCAAGGGTTTTGGTATACCCATAACTTGGTGCTACCACAATGAACCCCCCCCCCCCCCCCCCCCCCTCTCAAACACATAGGGTGTAGGTCAAAGTAGCTACCACATATGGAGTTTTTGGTTTACTTCCGAACCTTGGGTTTAGGTCTGTCCAATAACCTCAGGAGAAGTAGTTTACAACAAGGACGTGAACCAAACAGATGTTTTTGGGATGTCTTACCACTCTTATCTTTTGGCAGTGTCTATAACCCGTACAATTTATTTGACTATGAATAACATTTATAAAAAAAAGACTTAACCTAATGAATGTTGTTTGCAAATAAAATTATTTGATATCTTGTATCACCATCAACCATATGGATCTTTTTTTTATTCTTCTTGAAGCACTTATTGGAGGGATGATTCGTCTTACCACAGTGAGTACAAGGATTTTTTTATAAACAATCCTTTGTTTGATGATTTTTTCTCCCACAAATGGCACAAAAGCTAGTATGTTGGATTGTCTGGTTGTGTTGAGATAGAAGCACAACTATGGAATGCATATGCACTTGTTGAAGAATTGGCACGGGATACTCTCTTCTTTTCTTTTTGCAAGGAATTAATGATAACATCCAAAGAAGGCAACGGATCTTTTTCTTTTAAAACAGTGACAATTTGATGAAATTCAGTAGGTAAGCTATTTAGCAAAACATCCATGAGATCTTGATCTGGTACCGTGGCTTCAACATACACTAGCTGCATTCTTAGACTGTAATCTATTAGCTAATACAGCTATGTTTATCTCAGCACACATAGCAGGAGAACATAACTCCATTTTAAGAATTGTCATGGAATATTTGGATTTAGCACCAAAAAGAGTCTCTAGCTCTATCCAAGCAGCAATAGAGGAAGTGACATCATCCAAATAATGAACAAAATCGTCTTCCAGAGAAGTTGAATAATATCGAATGCTTTCTCGTCCTTCCTTTGTTTCTCGGCAAATAAGGCTCTGGTGATTGCATTCGATGTACGTGCTTCTTCTATTGATAGAGGCTTTATAACATTCCAAATATGTTTGCTCATCAGATAACCTTTTACCTTTAATTGCCAAGTGTGAAAGCCAGATCCGTTGAATTTGTCGACTTTGATGCCATGTTTGATATAATTTCTGTTATGACTGTTGTTGAAGTCAAAAATTTTAAAAATCAAGTCAAAGAAATATATCAAATTCAAAATGTTTCCTGCTACAACCATTGTCATTGTTGATAAGCTTCAAGCTTGATTTTTCTTTCTTCGAAGAGTTGGTAAAGATTGATGACAATTCTGAAATTTGGCTCCCTTGCCAAAGTTGAAATTTTGACCGTAATTCAACAAATTTCAATTTTTTGACAATAAAACCACAAGGTCGTGGTGGGTATCCAATCTTTCGGTGGAAAGACCCTCTAGGTTAAGGCCAAGGACACCAATTAAAGGTGGTCAGTATAAAAAATAGTGTCAAAGGATAACAAGAAATGGAAAATTCTGTAACGCAGACGACATGAAATAGTGTCGATGTTGTTTTGTTTTAGAGAAACCAATAGAGGCCAACGAATTGGAAGATTTTTCAGTGTCAAAAAGTTTATATCAAGCCATGGAAAATTGTTTGATGTTGATTTTCTACTATTCTGTGCAGGTCAAGTCCTTTTCCTTCCTCTTCACAGGCAACCTTTCCCACACAGCCTTTGAGGCTATGGCAGCTCTGCTCGAACTTGGATAAATCTGATACCACTTCCCAAGTGTAGGCCATGGAGTTGAGAGAGAGAAAGTGCAGAAGAGAACGAGATGCAGACCGAGAGAGAGATAGTCAACACAATTAGAACTTGATGTATTTGATTTATTAAAAGCGTTACATATATATAAGAAAAACTAGTCATACACTTTGCCATGCAAACTTCAGTAAAAAGGTGGTGTGTAATTGCATGTACAGAAGTATGTTGCCACGGGTTTAAGCGGAGCAAGGCCTAAAAACCCAAGACATTAAAGAGAGAGAGAGAGAGAGAGAGAGAGAGAGAGAGAGAGAGACGGAGATGCATTCACATGGTATAGTTTAATTTTTTTCAATGTTTGTACAGCGTTTTTGAAAGAGGTTTGAAATGGCTCTTACAAGGACACCTAGTATTGGAGTTTTTTTCAAGTTCATCTATGACGGAGAAGCAATCGGACAAGGAAAATTTGAGAAAACGTCAAACTTAGTCCCTTTGCATGGAAGAAAGTTACCATCGAATTGCTAGTTTGTTTCCATCATTAAAGTGTACGATGGCAAAGATGCTACCCTTCCGCATGTGCCTCCAATGGGCATGGAGACTAACACCTTGAAAAAGATAGAGAATGACATCATTGCCTGGCCAAAAGGGTAAGAGTATTGAAATTTTGACTCTTAGTTCAATTTTAAATTGGTACTAAAACTTTTGAGATTCAAACATCCATTGATTGATTTATAACAAACCTCAAAGGTAGAAAGAGAAGGAGATAACAATCAAAGGTGTCCCCAACATCTAGTGTATCAATTTTCCAGAACACGCATGCCAACAGTGTGCCCACGCCACCCACTACAACTAAATATGCGCTCACCAAGGCTACTAAAGGCAAGGCAAAAGTGTTTTGAGGGTACCTCCACTAAGGTTTCCACATAAGTGGAGGATTTTGCAATTGAAAACGGCAATAGAGAGATAGAAGCATACATCTTGGCAAGAGCTATTGCAGGTAGTGATTTTCCAATCAGCAAAGACGTTACTCTACAATAGGACATGTTATCAAAACATCTCAAAAATCTATAAGGTATTTAATTTTGAATTTGTTGATAAGTTGGATATCTATAGTGTAGATTGACTTATGAAATTATGCACAACACATAAGAGGAGCAAGAATCTCCATTGCCATGGGTTTCACTATGTCGAGTCACGCGGCTGGAAAAGCAAGGTAGGGGAGCTGGACCTGAAGCGATTGAAACTTTTGGCAAACACATTCTTACTTGAAGGGTATTATGAGCCCAAGGGATCCTTTATTTGTTTGTTGGATGCACTTGGGTATCCATCGATCGACGTTAATAGTAAAATCCCGCAACATTGGGACCCTTTATCGCAAGAGTTAAATGATGAGTTCGAAGCAAACATTAAGGAAACTTAATGGACAGGTTTATCCGAAAAATACTATACATGTGGGATGGAAATCATCGATTGGCCACTTGATGGGGGGGTCTTAAAAGACAGTAGATTTATTCATTTGCAATACCTTACCAATAGAACGTCAATCAATCCAACCCACTTAGAGTGCTTCTATTTTGTTTTCAAGTGCAGCTTATGAGAGAGACATTAATCTTCACCCCAGAGTTCGAGTGAAACTAGTGACATTAGATTCAACAAATGAGGCAGATATGAAGTAGGTCACACTTCTTTTATTGATGCACTCTTTTTATGCATCGTTGTAATTTTGACTTTGTCTATGACATCCATGTAATCGCAGATTGAACGACATAGGTTGTGGTTGTATCATACACATACATGTTGTGGATGGTGCATGCAATGGGACTAGCCTCTAAAGATACTATCATGGCAAAGCTCCCATGTGTTGTATACAGTTGGATGCATACATACATAGATAGGAGAGTTGGAAAAAAGGCGTGGTACAATGTTCCGGTGGCTATAATGTCTCAACTACTACATCGAGTAAGTGGCTTCCTCTTACGAATATATAAAACCCAAACATATGCAGAGTTTAAATGATACATGTACATTAATGTAGGACAAGTACGCTCTAGCCCTAAAGAAGATTATGGCCGAAAAAGAGTCCATGCTCACATCATAGTTGCAAGCCCAATATAAGAAAGCATTGTTCGAAACGGATGGCCCTTCCCAAAGAATGGGTAGTATTTTTATAGAGTTTTTTCTTCAACATCAAGTAGAAAATATCATTGTTGTCAGCCATGGCCAATGACTACCCTTGATGCCAAAGCCGCTTGTACAGGGGGGAGAATGCACAAAATCAACATGATCTATATAACACAATACATAGAAGACTTAAGAGCGCATTCTTTCTAGATATTTTCATTGGTAAAAATTAGAGTACTGTTTGAATTCATATAGAAGCTTTAATGCCTTTATGTTTAATAAGTAAATTTAGATTAGTGATAATGACTCTAGAAAGGTTAATAACTCACCATGGGTTCTGATGCCATGTTAAAGTTATTCTAACACAAAGAGAGAGAGAAAATGAATCACTACATAATCAATGCTAATACCATTAGTACATGATTGAGAGTGAGACTGTAGTAGAGAGGGATGGAGCTTATATAGCTCTAGGTAGAATGACCATGGCATCACTACTTATGTTAGTGAGTGGTACGCTAATCCAGAGTAGGTTTACACCTGTGTTAAGATAAATTGAGATGGTTAATAAATTTATAGAGCAATTAGCAACCAATTAGGGTATGGATTCTATGAAAGATGGTAGAATCTCAAAAGACATCCTTCAAAATTCAAGTTGTGCATCGGGTTTTGGTACTTAAGATTTCTAGAATAATTGTCTTTGATGAGGATCTCAAACCTCCTATTTTCTAGGGAGACAATAGTGTACGCAACAAGGATGTCGACGCCTTTTTCCACTAGTGATGTCCATCAATTACAACTAGCACAAGATACTTGTATAGAAGCTAGTTTGGCACTTGAAGGCAAGGGCTACAAGTGGTGGATGTTTCTCAAAGTACACCAAAAGCCAAAGATCTAGGTACAATTCAAAATTGTGTTCGAAAAGAAAACTTTATCAACCAATGAGGATTAGAAAAATTAGAAGGCTTGGGACAATTCTCACATGCACAATTCTTCTCTTACTAGTTACGTCTCCAAGTACACGAAGTTTATTCTCAAACTTGATGAGCTAGATAAGCTTAAAGAAGCTTGGAGTTAGGTAAACTTGAAAATATTGAGGTTTACATTCAAAATCTCAAGGCTACACTTGTTCATTTTCATATGAAGATGCTAGAGGATGCAATCTCAACAGCTTTGTTTATGATAAAGATGAGAAACATTTGCACATAAAAGAACCTTCAAAGCAAAATTGTCCTTTCATTTCCATTCTCATAATAAATGCGAGGATTTTGTTCCAAATCTGGAGTCTTTGAAGGCGGCCACGGGGCCTAGAGGGTCTGTCTCCCCTTTAGACTCTGAGCAGGCAAAGAAAGATAGCTTTTTCTTTTGTTGTTTATCAAACAAGCATACAAAATGTGATTGTGCTGTCCTCAAGCACAACGATCAGCACAAAGCCAAGGGCAAGAACAAAGAACAAGATAAAGGCAAGGAGGAAGCTTTGCATATGTCTAGTTGTTATAGGATGTTGCAAAGCTCTCCCATAATGAGACTCGTGAGTGATTCTTAAAGTGAATGTGGCGATGCACAATTTGTTCACATGATCTTGTCAAAATGCACAGCTTCATGAAAGGGCATAAAGACAAAATCCTTGTTGAGAACGGAGCCACTCGTGATTTCCTTAGCTACACATTGAAAACGTTACATACCTGAGATCACGAGCATCATAGTTCTACAATGTCTTATATGCAAGGTGATGGTATGGACATTTACAATGTTCCTGTCGACATTTACAATGAAATTGGGCTTCCAAGTTGTGAATATGTTTAGAGCATATGTAGTGCTGAAGCATGAATCCCTTTATAGTCTAGGTCCATGTCTCAAAGGAGTTGTCAGCATATATCTCTATAGTCTGATGATAGCACTCATGTTGTGCTTCTGAGAGAAAAGGACGTCCCTTCTCCTTTACTTTTATGTATAGCATAACTACAATTGATACAAGCAACAAATGAAATAAAACATGTTCATGTGTTATTGCTTGCATCCGTGCATTCTCATGTTGATTGTAAAGTCAATTTTGATTCTATTTCTCAAAGTCAATTGGTCTAAATGAGATGACATTATAAAATTACACATCGTATGCCTAAGCTTGATGAGGTTTTTGATCGATTTCAACGTCAAAATGGCTTGCATTCCCCCTCTTCCTGTTATATACACGATCAAAATGGCTTGCATTCCCCCTCTTCCTGTTATATACACGCCCGGGGCTTTCTTAGACCTCAATTCATCGTTAGTCTAGGAGAGCTTCCTTCTCTTAATGAGCCCGGGGACAGCATGCTTTCTCGCACCTTCCCCCAAAATGCGCTTTGATTTTTGGCGGTGATAGATATAACGGTCTCACCATCAAGATTTACTAACCTATTCATTGCTGCTCTTAAAACATTGGTTGCGTCTTCTTGGGAGTAAAGCCTGCACATAGCAAGCAGGGCCATGCTCGTGTTCAAAAGCAGCCCCTCAGTTTTCAGATTACCTGCACACCAATGTTAAATGGGCTCTGACGGTTGGCACTTGCCTTGCATACAAACCTTCAATGCATGCTTGCCCAAGGTGTCAACCTTGCCCTCACATCAATGGCAGGGCACTAGCTTACAAGCAAGCCCCTTGCTTGGACAAGAAATAAGCCTTCTGCTAGAGCGTGAGTGCCTGAGCACGCACGCACAGAGCTTGTGTACATGCATGATGCTTATCTGCATTGTACCTCATCATAATTAATGCTACTGACAGATGTTCTCAAGTACTCAAAAGGTAGATAGGGAGGCTTGGAGGCTGGAATTGGAAATACAGCTCTCTATCTTTGAAAAGAGTGTGAGCATCTTCTCACCTGAACCTTGCCTGTTTATTATGAACATAATGGATAACTGCCAATCAGAGACAGTTCGATGTTTTGTCATGAACGTGATGGTCAAGCAGTGTAATGCATTACAAAACTCAACATGAAAAAGTGCAAGTAGGTCTAAAGGTCACCACATTTTGTAGCCTCTTTGGCAGGTTTTACATGCAAGGAGAGCCTGTAGAATCAGCAAACATTTCAAAGAAGCCTTTAACAATAATAAGTGCCAATGATATCTCCAACTCTCTCCTGGGTAAGGACCAACCTTTTGTCGGCTAAAAAAGAGACACAGCCAGATGAAAGGTATTTTGGGGTTGTCAGAACCATACGACAGTCTCAAACATCATGCAACATAGATGATAAGAATAAAAGCCTTCATAAAAACCTTCAAACATTACATTCATGGGAAAACTCTACGGTCTTACACAGGAGATGTATGTTTCTCCACCACCTCTTTCATTTCAGCTTTTCTTTTTGCAATAGATCCAGTATCAGATTTTGGACCTTTGTTATAAGATCAATCATCACAATGTATGGCCCATGGATCACATTTAGCAGCCAAATATCTAGTCTTTTCCATTTTTGTCCATATTGGCTCAGCTAGAAGCGGATCCTCACCACTGTTTTGGGTTCAGAGGCCGTGGCAGCTATTCAAGCTTCTCCCACAATGAAGCATAATCCCACATTGGCATAATACTGCAAGACCCCAAGGAAACCAAGTCTCTCATGAATGCTCGTCTTTACCTGCCGCTCAACATTCCCTTGTCTTTTCGGACATATTGGGTCAAGCTGAGATCAAATAGCTCACATCTAATTGGCATTTCAACTTCATAAAATGGATTTTTTAGTACATTATCGACGTAAAGATCATATATGTTTTTAAGTAAGGTATCTAGTCCCTGAGTACCTGGCTCTGCCACCACAAAGAATTTTGTACCTGGGACAAAAAACTTGGGTTAAAAAACGCAGCAGACAGAGTATTCCCTACAAGAAGCTCAGCTGAGAGAAAAGCAAGCACTACAAATCTCCTAAATACCAACCCAAAGGTTTATAAGAATCCAATCGTACAAGGTAGTACTATAATTTCAATCGCACAAACAACAAACCATAATAATTTATAATTTTCTTGCATTTATTCTGTGAAGCAGAAAAGCAAACACTGCCTTATGATGCAAGCCATGAGCAGAAATTCAAGACCTGTCCTGGAAAGCTAATGTTAAGGTCCAACTAAAGACCACCAAATGTCAAAGTGCAGCGAAAGGTGTGGTGACAAGGGAACACGAGAGAAATGAAATGATATGAATGTTATATTAACGTCTTCGAAAGGCCGAAATGACCTATGAGACCAAAAAGTTACAATTGGTGAATCTGATATCATGTCTGAGTACGGAAAGTACAAAGAACTAACACTAACAAAACACTAAGGACATGAATCTGAAGCTGGTTCGGAATTGAAACGAGATTTGGGGGGGGGGGGTGTTTGGGTTGGTGGGTTCAAATGAAATCTCTCATCGGACGCTATCGAATCTCATCAACATCCTCCATGGTCAGTACTCAGGTTGGGCGTCTTGCATGTCGAGCTAGAGTGATCTGTATCTTCTGCTGCAGCCTTCGTCGATGGTGGGAGACCCCTCGAGGTCATGGGCGTCTGGATCTGCCTAGCTCAATGGCTCGGTCAATCAACGTAACTCTAGTGTGGGTGGACTCTGAGATCTGCTGTAATATTTTTGGGATGTATGTGGGTGAGTTTTCAGACTATGTACAGCGTCAGGGTCAATATCCTTTATACACAGTTTATGGGATCTCCCCAAGGACAGATATGCTCGGCTTACCCTGGAGTCATCTCGACAACTAGCACTACAAGGCGATACAGCATGTTGGTATGGACAGATGACAGCATGGTTTCAGTCACATGGTTTCAGCATGGATAGATTGCCTCCGTTTCAATACTCCTTGGATGCACCCTCCCTGTCTCTCACACGGACAGAGATCACCAGACTCATACGCCAGAATCTCATTCAGCTAGATACCAAGAGCACATGGATACAGCCAACACAGGAGTTGGGCACGAAGATGGCCTTCTACAGAGAGCATCTTCTCCAACTCACGAGGCCGGTTTTGTGACTAGGCCTGCATACATGGATACACACTTATCTCATGGGATACAATGCGCTATCGGGCAGACACGCACATCCTCACATCAGCTCCAGATCGAGACTGACCAATTTCGAGGGGTACAAGCAAGGGCCATGATATGTAACCTATGTCACTTAGAGCTAGAGACAGCTGCACTACACACGTCATTGCCCGACGTACTATGAGATATGCGGCGGCTTCCACTGTTTGTTCAGGGAGGGTTTCGGACCATTTTTCTAGAGTCATGAGATACGAGGATCAGAGATGTCTTGGATTGTTCCTGCTAGAGCTATGCAGACCGAGGGAGAGCTTGCTGAGGACATCAGCGGAGAGAGAGAGTCTCAGAGACGAATCACAGATTTCTTTACACCAGCCAGGGGAGAGCCCGGGGGCATCCTGCTTCACTCCAATAGTGGAGTGGACCATGTCAGACATTCCCTCAGTAGTGCGTACCCGCCTCGTCACTTTCCTGTATAAAGCCAAAATACCCCATATCAGCTCTATAGGCACACCCATGTCCTGTAGTCTGCATATAAGTTTGGTTCTTGGCACTGTGTCAAAAGCTTTGCGGAAATCCACAAAGCTACAGTAGATCCTTTTACCAGTGTCAGAATCTGGTCAAGAGTGGAGAAACCTCATCTGAATCCTTCTTGCCCTGTTGCTCGTATGCCCTCTCGCTCTGCCCATCTACTCAACTCCTGCTCAAGAACGGATGCATACAGCCTAGCCAATGTGTGACCAACCACGATGGTGCGATAATTCCCGTGAATCATGGGATCTCCTGACTTGAAAATAGGCACAATCGTAGACATACTCCAAGTCTCAGGAAAGCCTTCATACATGGCTCGATTAAACATCATAGCGAGAAGCTCTGCAAGCATATCTCTGGCATGGATGAAGTGCTCTGCTACTAGACCCTCATGGGTCCGGTAAAGGTGGTTACCTTGATGCTGTATAGAGAGATGTTGCATAATCCCCCCATGTCTCTGTGGAGGTGACCGCTGGTGGTGGTGAATGCTCGTGGAATAGCCTCCATGCTTCGTTTGAGTCTTGACTCATAAATAGCTGATACAGATCCCGCTCTAACTGAGATAGATAAGCCCTTTTCTTTCGTCGCACTAGGCAACGAAAGATATTCCGTGACTGTCTATGTGTGGTAATACCCATGAGCACTTCCCTTTGTAATTTGATCCTTGTCTCTTTACACTCCTTATCATACTAACTATTCTGGGGCATGCTCCCAGATCGTCTCCGTGTAGGCTCACTGTGGGGGCATGCCTCTGATGCTGCATCATGGAGCATCTCTGTCAATATCTGAGTGAGTTCATCTAGTGGCCGTCCCGGCTCCTGAGTGCATAGCTGCCTGTATATCTCATCCATATACACAGAATCCGTCTCCCTCATGAAGGTATTTTAACAACATGCTGACGTGTCAAAGCCCTGAAGAATGGAGTCAACTTGCAGATGCCGATCGAGGGGCCTAAACCCTAAGAGAACAAGCACCAGAAGAAGAAGTCCTACCAACTTATGGGGACCCCGTCCGATGGGGCCCCAGTGACAAAGGATTAAAATAAAGCAGGACCCATACACACACTAAAGGAAATTGCGTGGAACTGATAACGTGGCAGGTTTTTTCCAAAAATTACGTTGATTGATGATGTGGCAGGCTATACGGATTTCCGTGATTTACGCTGGCAACTTTTTGGCTTTGCTTTTGGACCAGATGCTTTTGAGTTTGAAGGCTTTTTACTGTAAACTGCTTTTGGGGCCTAGGGCCTTTAAATATGAGGCTAGGGCTCATTCGCTAGCATGCTTCCTGGAGAAGGTGCAGAGTTTGGAGTACCGGCTTGTACTGTGTTGATGCAATATAAAGAAATACCGAAAGGGGCGCCAAGGTTTGGGGCCAATACTCTCTGGGGTGGAATTCCACCACTCCGTGTTGCGTGTGGTCTCCCTCTCTCTCTCAGTTCAATTGTTAATGAAGTGCTAAAAGTCTGTTTAGTCTGTTCTTTTCTATTGGCACGTGGTGCCCGTCTTCTGACACCGGTATCAGAGCATCAGGCGTATGCTTTTCTGATAGCATATCAGTCCTACAAAAGAGCAAACAGAGCTATTGGAAATTTATTTCGGCCAGTGAGTTCATCTAGTGGCCGTCACGACTCTTGAGTGCATAGCTGCCTGTATATCTCATCCATATACACAGAATCCGTCTCCCTCATGAAGATATTGTAAAAAACTGTTGATGTGTCAAAGCCTTGAAGAATGGAGTCAACTTGCAGATGCCGATCGAGGGGCCTAAACCCTAAGAGAACAAGCAACAGAAGAAGAAGTCCTACCAACTTATGGAGACCCCGTCCGATGGGGCCCCAATGACATAAAGGATTAAAATAAAGCAGGACCCACACACACACTAAAGGAAATTGCGTGAAATTGATGACGTGGCAAGTTTTTTCCAAAAATTACGTTGATTGATGACGTGGCAGGTTGTGCGGATTTTCGCGTTTTGCATTGGTTGATGACGTGGCAGGCTGTACGGATTTTCGTGATTTACGCTGACAACTTTTTGGCTTTGCTTTTGGACCATATGCTTTTGAGTTTGAAGGCTTTTTACTGTAAACTGCTTTTGGGGCCTAGGGCCTTTAAATATGAGGCTAGGGCTCATTCGCTAGCATGCTTCCTGGAGAAGGTGCAGAGTTTGGAGTACCGGCTTGTACTGTGTTGATGCAATATAAAGAAATACCGAAAGGGGCGCCAAGGTTTGGGGCCAATACTCTCTGGGGTGGAATTCCGCCACTCCGTGTCGTGTGTGGTCTCTCTCTCTCTCAGTTCAATTGTTAATTAAGTGCTAAAAGTCTGTTCAGTCTGTTCTTTTCTATTTGCCCGTCTTGTGACACCAGTATCACAGCATCAGGCGTGTGCTTTTCTGAAAGCATATCAGTCCTACAAAAGAGCAGACAGAGCTATTGGAAATTTATTCGAGGTATCTTCGGCCAGTGAGTTCATCTAGTGGCCGTCCCGGCTCTTGAGTGCATAGCTGCCTGTATATCTCATCCATATACACAGAATCCGTTTCCCTCATGAAGATATTGTAACAAACTGTTGATGTGTCAAAGCCCTGAAGAATGGATTCAACTTGCAGATGCCGGCCAAGGGGCCTAAACCTAAGAGAACAAGCAACAAAAGAAGAAGTCATACCAACTTATGGAGACCCCGTCCGATGGGGCCCCAGTGACATAAAGGATTAAAATAAAGCAGGACCCACACACACACTGAAGGAAATTGCGTGGAACTGATGACGTGGCATGTTTTTTCCAAAAATTACGTTGATTGATGACGTGGCATGCTGTACGGATTTTCGCGTTTTGTGCTGGCTGCTGACGTGGCAAGCTGTACTGATTTCCGTGATTTACGCTGGCAGCTTTTTGGCTTTGCTTTTGGACCAGATGTTGCTAATTGGACTATTTTCTTATTTTTAATGATTAAATCTCTTTTTTAGGATATTTTATTATGTGCACTAAGAACTGTTAAAAAGATTGTAGCTACAAGAACTGCCATCAGGAACGGACAACTCTGATGTGTCATTTGATGGGTGACGGTAAACATCGCGAAGGAGTTTCCGTAAGTTCGCTGGAAAGGGCCGGGTTACGAGTGCCTCTGATGCGTCACATGATGGGTGACGGGTGCATTAGTAAGGGGGCATCCCGTAGGCTAAGGAGGAAATCCGAACTGAGTAAGAAAATACGCGTAAGAACGCAAGCACAAGAATAAAGATGGGTTCAATGAAGCTTTTTACGAAAAGCAGGACCAGTCGCGGGAGGACAGATGTTTTCCCGCGAGGAGTCTGTGTCTGCATTGCATCTGTGTCGTGTCCTGCACCCGGGGACGCCTGGAATGTGTCCGTGTAGCATTGAAGGCAATCACCTCTGTGGATCCCCACGACAAAGGACTCCTTTCTGTGTCAAGATATGCAAAGGGGAAGCAACCTCTGCAAACTTTGGTATGAACCGCCTGTAGTATGAACACAGTCCCAAGAAGCTTCCAACTTCATGGACATTCTTCAAATCGGGCCAATCTCGGATAGTCTCTATCTTGGCCGGATCCATTTGCACTCCTGCTGCTGAGACAATGTGTCCCAAAAAGTGTATCTCTGGTAGGAAAAATTCACTTTTCTTTGCATTAATCACTAACTTGCGATCTCGTAAGGCTTGAAAGACCTGAAACAGATGATCTCTGTGTTCTGCCTCATCCTTGGAGAAAACAATGATGTAGTCAAAGAAAGTGCCAACAAATAGCCTGTACTCTCGAAAAATCATGTCCATCATCCGGTTAAACGTAGCAAGAGCATTGGTTAAGCCAAAAGGCATCACCAAAAACTCAAATAACCAAAAGTGTTCCGAAAAGCTGTCTTGTGGACGTCTCTCGGCGCTATCCTGATATGATGATATCCACTCTTCAAGTCAATCCTACTAAAGCACGAGGATCCCCTGTAACTTGTCGAGTATATCATCGATCCTAGGAATCGGAAATCTGTTCTTGATGGTGATTTTGTTGAGAGCTCTATAATCGATGCACATTCTCCAAGATCCGTCTTTCTTCAAATCCAATAACAGTGGAGATCAATATGGTGAAGTACTACGCTGGACAAGACCCTTTTCGAAGAGGTCTTTCACTGGGTTCATAATCTCTTCATTTTGTGCTCGGCTCGCATGGTAAGGTGGTCGGTCGGTGGCGTGCTTCCAGGTATCAGATCAATGGTTTGATCTTCAGGCCCTCTAGAAGCAATCGGCATGAGTGTGGAGAAAAATCTTGGCGTTCTTTTGTTCAGGTCAAAACATATTCAACCTTTATCCATCGTTCAATTCTCTCCCAAAAGAATGAGTAAAGAAACCGAAGTTCATCAAGTACAATCTCTAAGCCCTTCATTTATCAAAGTCGCTTTGTCGGCCCGGTAGTCAACCATGGCGTAGTTCTTGTGGTACCAAGGGTTTCCGAGTAGAACGTCAATCGCGTGCCCTGAACACCCCTGTCATTGCAAACGAAGTTTGCCAATGCTCGGTGTAATGGCAACATCCCGTCCGGGTGCCAGTCGAACTACCTCCGCCTGTGGCGTTAGTCTGTCGAGCGTAATTCCAAATCGAGCCGCCATTCCAAGTGAAAAGAAGTTGGCCTTGGCTCCTTCAAAAGAGCTTCCTATTCCTTCACTTTGCCCCAAAAGCGGCAAAGTTTGTACTTTCATTCATTAGATTCGGTGCAGATCCCACGCCATGTGGTATCAGTTCTGCTTTTCTATCTGCCTTTTCTGCCACGTTCCTCAGCTGCTCTCGAACTCTCAGGCCTTTCGTCATCCTTGCCGTTTCGTTCTTTCTGTGCATTTGTAGGGCACTTCGTGGAGATACGTCCAAGTTCCCCGCATTCAAAGCACTTCCCCTCCCTGATGAAGCGAGCTCTCTCCTAAGGAGTAAGCTTGGGTCGTGCATCCTTTCTCTCTGGGTTGCTCTTTCTCTTTCTGCTGTCATTCCCAGAAGTTTGTTCGGGTCGTTGTGTCATGACCTCATCTGTGGGGTAGGTCAGACTGCCAGAATGAGGCAAAGCCCCGCTTCGCATGACTCGAATAGAAGCTGACTTCTGTTCCAAGCAGTGATCTCGGATCTCTGTAGGTAGACCCAAGGTAAACCGCTCAATCTGTTGTCTGAATGAGATCTTCTTGAATGAAGAGGCGGGTAGAAAAGAGCTCCAGAATCTTTCACAATAAGAATTTACCGTATCGCTCTTGGTCATCCAAAGATGGTTCCAAGCAGCTCGTATATCTCGTTCAAACTCTTGCGTCAACCAAGAAGAAATAAAAAGCCTCTTGAATTTCAGCCATGTAACTTGCACAGTCTTGCTTAATAGAAGCGTGGACCACCAAGTGCGAGCATTTTTCTTAGAGTAAGAGGTAGCTCTCCGAATCTTGGAGTACTCTGAATAGCGTCCTCCCGCGAAAGCGATGTCAAACTGTTGTATAAAAGACAAAGCCTTCGAAGCATCGGAGTATCCCAAAAAAGTATCAAACTTGAGAGCTTGGCCACCTTCCTTAAACTCTCGGACTTTCTTGCTTTTATCTTCGAGAAAGTCATACTGGTTGGCTTTGTAAAAATTCTTCTTGTTCGAATAAAAGTTGCGGTTATCGGAGTCTAAACTTTCTGTAGACGAGTCCTTTGTAGAACTGTCTCTCACTGGGTGAGATTTAGACTTCTTTGCCTTTTTTCTTGCTCTTTCCGAAGCGTTGCTTCTTGCTTCGCTTTTTGCTTTTTCTGTCTTCTTCGCTCGAGTCTGAAGAGCTAGAAGAACTGTCAAAAGAAGAAGAAGAAGAAGAACTGGGTACTCCTTCAAATTTGACACGCTTCTTCTGTTTCTTTGCTTTGTCAAATGTCAACCGACGACCCAAATATCCTGGGAAGTCAGTGCCTTTCTTCTGCTTTTTGCCGTGCTTTTTGTCTTTGTTTTGCACGTCAAAAAGCTGAGCAATCCGTGCATCAACCACGTTCTCCAATTCCTTCTCTGTATATTTCTTGTGAGCAGAAGGTTTCTTGAGAGCGGGTTTCGGGAGTGGTGTTGTGGTTCTCTGCCACTCCGTCTGTACCTCCTCCAAAGAGGTCTGGCTCAAATATTTTGCCATCTTTGGGTCCTAAGCAAAATTGAGCATCATCTTTGTTGCATCGCCGGTTTTAGCAATTGCCACGTCCTCGTGACATAGTTAAGAGCTGCCACGTCCTCGTGACATACCCCCTCTTGAAATCGCAAACGTCCTCGATTGCATACCATAAATACACGCCACTAATGATTTTGTGTTGTTAACACTCTTTTATCATCGCATGTATCCGCAAGAAAGGTCGTACACATAGACACAAATGACTTAATGAGACCTTCATACTTTTGTCATTTTCATCTATTACACTGAATTCATATGTACATTTGATGCGCTAGCTCTATCATTATCCCTCCTTTGCACACGTTGGGTTGGGGCATAAGTAAGTTGTAACCCAAAGGCTTCAAGGTAAAGCTGCAATACATTTGGTGACTCTGACAGTTCATGCTCTTCCATCCACTTTGCATCCATAGGCGGATAGTTCTTGAACTTCACCAAATAACGTCTTGCAACTTGTCCTTGTAACTTTTCTGTCCTTTTGTGCCAAAACTTGCTCAGGTACCAAGATCTCATCAAGTTCCTCAACTTCTGGCTGATCCTCATCTGGCATATCTTCTGGCACATCACCCACGAAGGGTCTTAGAAGACTCATGTGAAATGCATTATAAATCTTCCATGCATCGGGCAATTTCAGCCTGTAAGTGTCTCAAAGTGATGACGTGGCAGATAGCAAAAACCCTAAAAAACCTGCAAACCCTAATTGCTTTTTGTTGCTCTCATTGAGAGAGAGAGAGAGAGAGAGAGAATTTGCTTTTGCTTTCAGAAGCTCTCTGTGAGAGAGGGAAAAGAGCTTTTGCTTTCAGGCTTTTGCTTTCAAGCTTTTGGGGCTCTGCTTTTGGGTATCCCTTGTAACTTTAAATAAGTGGTTTGGGCATTCACTTCTTAGAGCATTTGGATACAGAGTCTGAGAGTGAATCCCGAGCCACTCTCTTGTACTTTGAACTGATTAATACAAAAAGAAATACTAAAAGGGGACCAGTCTTTGGGGCCAATATCTCTAGGCACGGAACTCCACCGGGCCAATGCAAATCTATTGTGATTTGTGAATTGTTTTGAAGTGGTTATTTGGTGCTGTCGCGATTGATTCTTGACTTGGAGTGTCCAAGTTTGTTACAGCGGTATCAGAGCTCGGCCGATTTCTCTTCTACGGGAAATCCGATCCCCAATTTTTTTTTCCGCGGCACCTTTGGCTTCAGGCAAGGATCAGTCGACTCCCTCTGCATTTGGAGATGCAGGCAGGAATCACAACGAAGATTTCGGCAGAGTATGGCCCACCTCGGCCTACTCAGGCGGAGCGGCGAGAGATGGAGCGTCGTCAATTGATTTTAGTTGTTGGTTTCTTTCCAATGATTTTTGTTTTATTTTTAAGACCCTCTTTTTGAAGTAGCAAACGGTCGGACATTGTATGGCTAATGTGAACGGTAGTTTCACCCGCAAACGGGAAGTGGTCGGCACTCGAATTCGTATAGTAAGAGGATGTCTAGGCTCAGAGCAAGATCATGTAGGTCCCTCCGTCGCACTTAGCAAGTTGGTGGATACTAGGAAGTGAACTCAATAAAGGCACAAAGGAAAGTACCCGACAGTTGGGCCACATTGCATTTTTGGATGCGGTCCCAATGGGGATAGATGGTCAGATGACCGGTGAGAGTCCAATGGAAGCATTTCCTAAAATTTAGGGAGCTGCTATTTTGGGCCACGAAATCTATTCGCGTCATTAGCTTCAGAATGACAAGGGGAACATTTTGTTACTCTGCTCTGCAAAGTCAACTGATACACTAGTTGAGAGATTTTTAAGCAGGAAGCCCAATGCGGGGAAATTGCATGAGTGCCAAGTGGCACTTTTTGACCAATTTACCAAGTTTGGGAGAACAGAACTCGTAACTAACTTTTTGGAGCAGTTTTGGAGACTGATAACTTTGATTTTCAGCCATTTCTCTCCATTTTTGAGCTTCCTATGACTTTACCTAGGACCAAGGAGCTCGTTTTCAGCATTGGTAGACATCAGATGCGTGTTTACAGGGTTGTTTTGCTGCGTTTTCAGCGATACGCAGGTTTTGGGAGCCATGGAAATCTTCCCCTTTTGCATCTATTTGTTCACAGAAGCATTACAGGTCAAGGACAGAAGAGGGGGCGCTCGATTTATGCTGGGGGGATGCTTCATTGAGAACCTTCACAGGTTAAGAGCTATGGAGTGCTTTCTTTCCCTATCATGTACAGTGTGGTGCTACGAGTGATGCCTTGCACGCTACACACTGCTCTCTCTCTACCCTATGTGCAGTTATGTGATGCCCCACAAGAGGGCTCTTCATTTGACTAATGTACAGTTGTGTGGTTTCATGCTTTTGTGCTGAGGCAAGAGCCTCCTTGAGCAAGAACAGGGGTAGCTAGTTGCTACTCCAAAGCAGGCACCGGTGAGGGTCATAACCTCACCGTATAGGTGCAAATTCAGCGTTGTGTATGCGCTGTAAATTGACTGTTTTTCAGCCATACGGACGCTAGAACCCTTGGGAATCATGCCCCACTGACAGAGAACAGCTAGGGCACTGTTTGGGGCTGAAAACAGAGCAAAAACCAGTAAATACAGCATGCTGAATTTACTGTTTTTGGGCAGGAATCAGAGGGTATACGTCAATGGAAGTGAGTTCTAGCAGGGAAATTGGTTTCGCGCAAGTTTCGGGGTTGTTATGCTGCCGAAATTTGGCCAAAACTGGTAGTATCTAGCGAGATACAGGTAAAGGATTCCCAGGACTCTACTTTGTAATTTACCCTCTCAAAGTATAAAGAAATTCCGAAAGGGGCGCCAATTTTGGGGCCTACAGGTTGTCGGCGTCTGCTCGGAGCATTCTAGCTTCCGAGCCGTGTGTCTGCTTAAGTGTTAATTCCCGTCGCAGGTTTCCTTTGCACGTTCTCTCTATGTGTGTCTAAAGTAAAGAATTTCGGGTGAAAGCCAAAGCCTACCGCCCCACTGGCCGGTTTCAGGATCTCAGGCACACGCAGGGTTGTTCAACACATTTCCCACTTTGACCTGTTTTGGTCACATATTCCTCCATTTATATTGGAGGGTCATATTTTTAGGTCATTGGGCTATATTGAGGATTATTGTCCGACCAGCCCCTATTCTCCTATATATAGGAAGGGGGGCACCCTCTTTCTCATTGTCTTGTATTGTCTCACACCATGTAGCCATCTGGAGTTATTGGGCTGCCAGCCTTTCCACCATCTCTCTCTCTCTCTCTCTCTCTCTCTCTCTCTCTCTCTCTCTCTCTCTCTCTCTCTCTCTCTCTCTCGTGCCATTGTCTCTTTCTCTCTCTCACCTTTCGCTGCACACTCTAACATGCTTGACGCAGTCAAAGCTATTTGGAAAGCATAAGCGATGGGCAAACATTCTTTCTATGTTCCACTTCCAAATTATGCATGTGGAAGGCAAGAGGAACATGGTGGCTGATGAGTTATCAAGGAAGCCACAAATTTCACCTGTGTCAATTCTTTATCATCATGAGCTTGATGACATGAAGAAACAGTATGCTACTAATGAAGATTTTGCAAGGATTTTTGAACAATTGCAAGAAGGACAACGTCATGAGCACTACCTCCTCAGAGACGGTTTCATGATGATGCATGGCAGAATTTGTGTCACTAGGCCATTGCGACATAAGGTCATGGTAGAAAGTCATGTCCCACCATATGCAGCGCATCGTGGTATTGATGTGACATTTAAAGCGGTAGAGACATTCTTTTATTGGCCTACCTTGAGAGAGGTGTGGATGCCTTTGTATGAGCATGCGTGATTTGCCAAAAGGTCAAGTTTGACAGGCAAAAGGCACCAGGGTTGTTACAGCCACTGCCGATTCCGGATAAGCCATGGCAAAGCATTGCTATGATTTCTATCTTTGATCGTCGAAGAACGCCAACAGGGAATGATGGTATATGGACCATTATTTGCAGGTTCAACAAGCAAACCCTGTTAGGTGCAGCGGATTGAATGTTTGCGCTTTGCTCAAGATAAGTGCTCCGAACTGTGCTCAAGGTTCCTTTTGTTCTTATGGAAGGGAGAGCCTTCCGTTCTTAATGAGAGAGTGCAATGATTACAAACAAAGTGAATGGACACTGTGCATGCAAGTGTATGAGACTAAGAGATAGAGAGAGACGAGAGATACGACACCAAAGACGTTGTAAAACCCTCCTCCCAAGGCTCCACTCTCGTCGACGAGAGTGGTCTACTATTGATTGCACAAACTGGTACAAACTGAATGCATGGGACTGATGCAAGTCTAGGCTAGATCGACGACGACGACGGGGATGGCGAGAACGATCTAAGGGCTGAAATCTGCTACTCTTTATCTGCTGTCCAAAAACGCTATGGGCTGAAATCTGCTGCGGCTGAAAAAGCAAAAGAAAACGCTGCCCTTGTTGCTCTTTATGGCTGAAAACCTGCGGGTACTTGGGGCTGAAATCTGATGGCCTTTAGGGCTGCAAATGCAGGTCTTTGTCTGCTGAATACGGCGGGTCTCATCTGCTGAAAACGCTATGCCAAAAATGGGCGCTGATGGAGATCTAGAAACGCCAAGGCTGGGGTGTGTGGCGATGATCACATTGATGAAAAACGCCAAGGGGCCTGATGTTCTATGGCGATGAGGCTTGGATGAGAAAAAGCTGTGGATGTCTGTTTGAGGGAAATTGCCCCCAAGGGGTTCTTGCTTGAGAAGTTGCCTGTTGAGCGGTGAAGCTCCTGCTGCCTCTTTTGCCAATTAGTGCTAGTTTAGGTTTGCTTATATACAAACTTGTTCAATTTGCCCTACCTACTTTCCAACAAAAGTCACTTAAAAATAATAAGTGAAAAATGTCAAAAATAGAAAAAATAGGCTAAATACACTGGAAAATTCCCTTGAAGGATTCTGATGGATTCTGATGGGAATGCTTATGATCATGCTGTGTGCAACCAAAGGATATGCATCTACACTAAGTGACTGGGCATGCACGGTCTACGAATAGACTCACAAAAGTGGCAGATCAGTTCTAAATCTAGACTGACTGGACTGATTGAACCCTTGTCGTGATGTAGCTTATCCACGGCCACATAGGGTTGGATGTGTCACGTGACATCCCCTCCTTTTCAAAGTGAGGTACTGGTACCGAACTGTATGGCGTCGAGGGAGATCACCAATAGCATCCAAAATCCTGGAAGGGACTCTTCGCCGGCCCACTCTGATGTGTGGGTCGTGCGGTACTTGAACTTCATAAAGGTCTGCAACGCTTGCTTCTTTGGGCCGCGCCGAAAGCGACACAAAGTCTTCTGTGGCTCCTTCAATGCTTGAACTTCGTCATGAGTCATGCTTCTTTCTTCTTCAATAATCTCCATGGCTGAAAATTCCTGAAACCATTTCCAACACAAAATCATGAACATACCCATTCCATGTAAAGTGAGTGGAAAAAATCTTGTCTTCCTCAAAGATTGTGCATGCAATGTAGATGAACCAATAGACGGAGTGCCAAACTGTTCACCACATGCACGCAAACAATGAGATCGAATCTTTCTCTTCTGATCTAAAGCAATCAACTGTGGCAATTCACAACGGAAATGCCCATGCATGATGCTCATACTTTCATGTGCTCTTTCTATGAATGTGTCATGCCAAGGAAGAGACATGGAATGTGACTTCCTTACATACATACTTTTCAGCTTTTCATGAAAAATCCGTATGCATTCGTGCTCATTAATGAGTGAAACGTGCTCAACGTACTATTTAATATGTCATGCTGTCACAAAGTGATGACGTGGTGGACAGCAGAAACCCTAATTTTTGCCAGAAACCCTAAAATTCTTGCAAACCCTAATTTTTGCCAAAAACCCTAATTTTCGAAAATCGTGGAGGATGAGCGACGCGAATTTCGATTTTGAAGAGAATTCTTTTTTTAACAAAAAAAAGGAGAACTTGAGAGAGAAGAGCTTTTGAGCTCTTATGCTTTTTATTTTAAAAGCTTTTGGGGCTCTGCTTTTGGGCATCCCTTGTATCTTCAAATAAGTGGTGAGAGCTTCACTTCTCAGAGCATCTGGACGCAGAGTTTGACAGTGAAACCCTAGCCACTCTCTTGTACTTTGATCTGATTAATATAAAAAGAAATACCGAAAGGGGCGCCAGTCTTTGGGGCCAATATCTCTAGGCACGGAACTCCGTCGGGCCAGTGCAAATCGAGTGTCCATGTCTGTTACAGTGGTATCAGAGCACGGCTGATTTCTCTTCTACGGGAAATCCGATCCCCGAAATTTTTTTCCGCGGCACCTATGGCTTCAGGCAATGATCAGTCGACTCCCTCTGCATCTGGAGATGCGGGCAGGGATCACAACGAAGATTCCGGCACGGAGTATGGCCCGCCTAGGCCTACTTAGGCGGCGCAGCAAGAGATGGAGCGTCGTCAATTGATTGGCGATGCAACAAAGATGATGCTCAATTTTGCCAAGGACCCGAAGATGGCAAAATATATGAACCAGACCTGTTTGGAAGAGGTACAGTGGAGTGGCAAAGAACCACAACACCACTCCCGAAACCCGCTCTCAAGAAACCTTTTGCCTCCAAGAAATATACGGAGAAGGAACTGGAGAAGGTGGTTGATGCAAGGATTGCTCAGCTTTTCGACGTGCAAAAGAAAGGCAAAAAGCAGAAGAAAGGCACTGACTTCCCGGGATATTTGGGTCGTCGGTCGACATTCGACAAGGCAAAGAAACTGAAGAAGCGCGTCAAGTTTGAAGGCCTACCCAGTTCTTCTTCTTCTTCTGACAGCTCTTCTAGCTCTTCGGACTCGAGCGAAGAAGACAGGAAAAGCAAAAAAAAGCGAAGCAAGAAACAACGCTTCGGAAAGGGCAAGAAAAAGGCAAGGAAGTCTAAGTCTCGCCCAGTGAGTGACACTTCTACAGAGGACTCGTCTACGAACAGTTCAGACTCTGACAACGGAAACTTTTATGCGAACAAGAAGAATTTTTACAAAGCCAACCAGTATGACTTTCTCGAAGATAAAAGCAAGAAAGTCCGAGAGTTTAAGGAAGGTGGCCACTCGATCAAGTTTGATACTTTTTCAGGATACTCCGATGCTTCGAAGGCTTTGTCTTTTATACAGCAGTTTGACATCGCTTTCGCGGGAGGACGCTATTCAGAGCACTCCAAGATTCGGAGAGCTGCCCCTTATTTTAAGGGGAATGGTCGCACTTGGTGGTCCACGCTTCTATTAAGCAAGACTGTGCCAGTTACATGGCTGAAATTCAAGAGGCTTTTTATTTCTTCTTGGTTGACTCAAGAGTTTGAGCGAGATATACGAGCTGCTTGGAACCATCTCCGGATGAACCATCTCCGGATGACCAAGAGCGATACAGTGAATTCTTATTCTGAAAGATTCTCGAACTCTTTTCTACCCGCCTCTTCATTCAAGAAGATCTCGTTCAGAGAACAGATTGAGCGGTTTACCTTGGGTCTACCTACAGAGATCCGAGATCACTGCTTGGAATAGAAGTCAACTTCTATTTAGGAGTTGATGAGTCATGCAAAGCGGGGCTTTGCCATTCACTCTGGCAGTTTGACCTACCCCACAGATAAGGCCATGACACAACGAGCGGAACAGACTTCTGGGAATGAAAGTAGAAAGAAAAAGAGCAACCCAGAGAAAAAGGATGCACGACCCAAGCTTACTCCTGAGGAGAGAGCTCGCTTCATCAGAGAGGGGAAGTGCTTTGGATGCAGGGAACATGGACATATCTCCGCGAAGTGCCCTAAAAAGGCACAGAAAGAACAGAATGATAAAGACGATGACAGGCCTGAGAGTTCGAGAGCAGCTGAGGAATGTGGCAGAAAAGGCAGATAGAAAAGCAGAACTAGTACCACATGGCGTGGGACCTCCACCGAATCTAATGAATGAAAGTACAAACTTTGCCGCTTTTGGGACAAAGTGAAGGATCAGGAAGCTCTTTTGAAGGAGCCAAGGCCAACTTCTTTTCATTTGGAATTGGCGGCTCGATTTGGAATTCCGCCCGACAGACTGACGCCACAGGCGGAGGTAGTTCGACTGGCACCCGGATGGGATGTTGCCATTACACCGAGCATTGGCAAACTTCGTTTGCAATGACAGGGGTGTTCAGGGCACGCGAGTGACGTTCTACTCAAGATCCCTTGGTACCACAAGAACTACGCCGTGGTTGACTATCGGGCCGAGAAAGCGACTTTGATAAATGAAGGGCTTAGAGATTGTACTTGATGAACTTCAGTTTCTTACTCATTCTTTTGGGAGAGAACTGAACGATGGATAAAGGTTGAATATGTTTTGACCTGATCAAAAGAACGCCAAGATTTTTCTCCACGCTCATGCCGATTGCTTTTCAGAGAGCCTGAAGATCAAACCATTGATCTGATACCTGGAAGCACGCAACCGAATCGGCCACCTTACCGTGTGAGCCGAGTACAAAATGAAAAGATTATGAACCAAGTGAAAGACCTCTTGGAAAAGGGTCTTGTCCAGCCTAGTACTTCACCGTATTGCTCTCCAGTGTTGTTGGTTTTGAAGAAAGACGGATCTTGGAGAATGTGCATCGATTATAGCACTCTCAACGAAATCACCATCAAGAACAGATTTCCGATTCCTAGGATCGATGATATACTCGACAGGTTACAGGGATCCTCGTGCTTTAGCAGGATTGACTTGAAGAGTGGATATCACCAGATCAGGCTAGCACCAGGAGATGTCTACAAGACAGCTTCTCGAACGACTTTTGGGTTATTTGAGTTTTAGGTGATGCCTTTTGGCTTAACCATTGCTCCTGCGACATTTAACCAGATAATGGACAGGATTTTTCGAGAGTACAGGCTATTTGTTGGCACTTTCTTTGACGACATCATTGTTTTCTCCAAGAATGAGGCAGAACACAGAGATCATCTGCTTCAAGTCTTTCAGGCATTACGAGATCACACGTTAGTGATTAATGCAAAGAAAAGTGAATTTTTCCTACCAAAGATACACTTTTTGGGACACATTGTGTCAGCAGGAGTGCAAATGGACCCGGCCAAGATAGAGACTATCCGTGATTGGCCCGATTTGAGGAATGTCCATAAAGTTAGAAGCTTCTTGGGACTGTGTTCGTACTACAGGTGGTTCATATGAAAGTTTGCAGAGGTTGCTTCCCCTTTGCATACCTTGACACAGAAAGGAGTACCTTTTTCGTGGGGACCCACAGAGGTGACTGCCTTTCGGACATTGAAAGAGAAATTGACTACGGGACCAGTTTTGACTTTGCCGGACTTGCAGAAGTCATTTGAAGTATATTGTGATGCTTGTGGTCGTAGTCTGGGTACGGTCTTGATGCAAGAAGGCCATGTCATAGCTTACGAGAGCCGTTTGTTCTCTAGGCCGGAGATGACAGCACAGATTTATGAGAAAGAGCTTTTGGCGATTATCCATGCTCTTACTTAGTGGCGGCATTACCTACTCAGAGCGGATTTTATTGTCTTTACAGACCATCAGAGTTTGCGCTACTTCTTGTCACAGAAGCAGCTTTCGGAAAAGCAGATGCAGTGGGCGAACATCTTGTCACAGTTCTACTTCCAGATTGTCCATGTGCAGGGACAGAAGAATGTGGTGGCAGATGCTTTGTCTCGGAAATCGTTGGTTCTGGCTATTTCCGTGATACATCATAGGAGCTTCGAGGATATGGTCGATCAGTATGCCACAGATACAGATTTTGCAGATATTTTCACACGGATACGGGATGGGGAGACAGTAGCTGGATATTCCCTTCGGGAAGGCTACTTGATGAAAAAGACTATGTTCTGCGTTACACAACCGTTGAGGGAAAAGGTTATGACTGAATGCCACTGTCCACCTTTTACGGGTCACCGTGGCATTGCTACCACCATGAAAGGGGTAGAGAGATACTTCTTTTGGCCGAGACTCAAGAAGGATGTGGAGGAGTTTGTGCGCAGTTGCTTGGAAAGGCATAAGGCACAGGGATTGTTACAGCCTTTACCCATACCCACCTGCCCCTGGGAAAGTATAGCGATGGATTTCATTTTTGATCTCCCGAGAACACAGAGTGGTCACGATGGTATCTGGACTGTTATTGACAGGTTTAGCAAACAGGCTCATTTCATTCCAGGGAAGAAAACAGTCAAGCCGGATCACTTAGCGAGAGACTGTTTGTGGCCCAGATTTTCAGATTACACGGCATGCCTGAGACGATTGTCTCCGACAGAGACCCCAGATTTACGAGTTTGTTTTGGAAGGCGATTTGGGAGAACATTGGCACACGGTTGCAGTTCTCGTCATCGTTCCACTTGCAGATTGACGGGCAATCTGAGATTGCCAATTCAGTGGTTTTAGATTTATTGAAGTCTTGTATCTCGGATCAAAAGACTCAATGGGAAAAGAACTTACCTTTGGTGGAATTTGCCTACAATAACACGATACACTCTTCGACGGGGAAGACGCCATGTGAGATTGTTGAAAGTGTTGCGAAGGTTCCATCCTTCCTGAGCACGAAAGATTAGATATTGGAAGCGGATGAATATTCGCGAGATTTGGATACGGCTTTTGCCAAGGTTCGCGAGACTTTGCAGAAGTCTCAAGAACGACAGAAAAAGGCAGCGGATCGCCATCGTCGCGACTTGAAACTGAAGGAGGATGATTGGGTGCTCTTACTTTTGAGAAGGCACGCCTAAGAAAGAAAAAGGGAAAGGAGAGGCTTTTTCCAAAGCTTAGTATGTGATACTACGGACCTTTCCCGATTACTGAAAAGATAAATGATGTCTCCTTCCGATTGAAACTGCCAGATACTTGGAGGATTCACAATGCATTGCATGTGAGTCTCTTGAACCCTGTTAAGGGTGATGTGCCTGATGATGGGGAGCCTGATGAGCAACCCGCAGTGGAAGAAAACGAGGAGACCCTTGTTCTTGAACAGATTTTGGCACATACGGATACGAAGAAAGGTAAAGTCCGAAGGCGGTTCTTGGTTAAATTCAAGAACTTTCCTGTATTTGATGCGAAGTGGATGGAGGAGGAGGACCTAGCAGATACTCCTCGGATTGTGAAACTTTACCTCGATGCTTTGGTTTAGCATAGTCTACTCCAAACGGAACCCAGAATTCAGCTTGGCCGGAGATCTATGTATTATGATCTTTCTTGTGGGTACATGCGATGATAAAAGCGTGCTAGCAACAGCGTAACCGCGAAACGTTTCAAGGCCGAAACGTTTCACCTTGAAACGCGGCGTTTCATCACGAAACGTTTCAGTCCAAAATGAGAGCACAGTGAAACGTGAGACCGAAACGTGCGTTTAGCGACTTTGAAACTAAAACTATGGTAACTTGTTGTTAGTGAAACGGCTTGTGTTTCACTTGGTCAGCGAAACGTTTTAAGGCCCGAAACGTTTCACCTGTCCTTACCTGCCGAAACGCGTTTCATGGTGACGCTGGCTAGCAACACAAGATCATCAATGGCATGTATATATGGCATGCAATCGAGGACGTTTGCGATTTCAAGAGGGAGGTATGTCACGAGGACGTGGCAACTGCTAGCCTTAGTTGTTGGTTTCTTTCCGATGATTTTTATTTAATTGTTTGAGACCCTCCTTTTGAAGTTGCAAATGGCCGAACATTGTATGGCCAGTGTGAAACGGTAGTTTCACCCACAAACGGGAAGTTTGTCGGCACCAGGCTCACTTCAAAGTCATTTAGGTCCCCTCACCATACTTAATAAGTTGGTGGATACTAGGAAACTAACGCAAATGAGGCACATTGCCAAGGTGGGGTCACCCAGAGAAAATCACCTGAGAACTAGGCTACATTGCATTTTAAGCTGTGGTCCCAGTGGTGAAAGATGGTCATATGACCAATGAGAGTCCAATGGAAGCATTTCCTAAAATTTAGGGAACTGCTATTTTGGGCCACGAAATTTGTTTGCTTCATTAGCTTTAGAATGACGAGGGGAACATTTTATTACGCTGCTGCAAAGTCATCTGATACACCAATTGACAGATTTTTAAGTGGGAAGCCCAATGCGGGGAAATTGCATGTATGAGTGCCAAGTGGCACTTTTTGGTCAATTTACCAAAAATGTGAAGGGGGGGGGGGGGGGGGGGAGTAGAAATCAGCAAGGGGGCACATTTTTTCATTTCCTGTCCTCACAGGTCAAGAGATATTGTGTGCAAGCTTTCCCTCTCATGTACAGTGTAGTGCAAGAAGTGATGTCCTGCACACTCTACACTGCTCTCTCTCTCCTCTATGTGCAGTAACGTGATGCTCCACAAGAGGGCTCTTCATTTGACCTATGTACAGTTGTGTGGTCTTATGCTTCTGTGCCGAGGCAAGAGCCTCTTTGAGCAGGAACAGGAGTAGCTAACTGCTACTCCAAAAGCAGGCACCGGTGAGGGTGATAACCTCACCTTACAGGTGCATTTTCAGTGTTGTTTATGCGCTGTTTTTGGACTGTTTTGCAGCCGTATGGATGCCATAAGCATTGGGAACAGTGCCCCACTCTTAGAGGACAATTCCAAGACTGTTTAGAGCTGAAAACATGGTAAAAACACTCTTGCTGGCTCGCTGCTACTCCCTCGCGCTCGCCCTCCCCCCGGCCTGCTCCTGCTCCCCTTCGCCTTCGCCCTCGCGCTGCCCTTGCTGCGCGCTTTCTGCCCGCGAGCGCTGCTGCGCTTGCACCCAGCCAGCGCGCAGCCCAACCTGAGTACAGCCCCGCCCACTACCCCCATCCTGTTAGCTGTCCTCGCCTCTCCAGCCCCTTTATCCCCCCCCCCCCCGCCGTTCCGAAGGCCTCCCTTGAACTGCCTGGCAGTGGATTCTCAATTGGATTCTTCTTGCCGAGCTCTCAAGCGTTAGCCTTCTCGTCCACCCTTCTCCTTCAGAGCAGCAGACACTAATGGAGGCTCATGCTCCGCCCCAGTGGACTCCTCCGAAGCCCCCTCGCCTGACTCCGCTCAGCCCACCATTCGACTTGCTCTTTCACCGACAGAGCAAGCGAGCCTAGCCACAGAGGTAGAGCGTTTGCAGGCGACCTCGGTCATCTGCAAGATTCTCGGCACCCGACCCAGCAGAGGAGAGCTGTGTGACCTTCTCCAGGCCCGCCTTCTCGCAGAGGTGGGCAAGATCTTGGACGTTCAGATACTCGGACGAGGCTACTATCAGATCGAGTTTGAGGCCTCCGAGATGGCGTCCAAGGTCATCGCCATGAATCCTTTGACCATCCGAGCAGCTCGAGCCCACTTTCGACATTGGAGACATGGTTTTGACCCTGCTTCGGATGTTCTGGTAGAGGAGGCAAACATCCCCATTTCCGTCTGCTTCCCGGGTTTGCGGAGGGAGTACCTACCACTTTTGTCCAGGATCGGCTCAGCCATTGGGACGGTCCTGGAGACACCTCGCACGGCAGCCTCAGTAGCAGCCAAGGCAGCTGGCATTCCCTCAGTTCGCGTTTTGGTCAGAGACACTCACACGCTCCCGAAGGTTATTCTTTTGCCTCGGGTGAGTGGGGGTTGGTTTAGACAGAGTGTGGAGTATTCGGGCCTCCCGAACCAGTGCTTCATTTGTCGACAGATGGGCCATCTAGCAAAGGCATGTCCACGGAGGAGGCCTCGACCTACACCCCAGCCTCAGCCCCAGCCTACAAGGGCTGGCGAGCAGCCACAAACAGAGACACAGCGCACACATGCAGAGCCACCCTCTGAGCTTGGGGCTCCACCGGAGGAGGAATGGCAGCAGGCCCGTGGTAGACGACAACAGGGGCCACAGCGTCAGCCTAGCACTCAGAGTGGTCCTCAGGCGCCTACTCAGCAGCAGTGGGTTCCCACGGGGAACGTTTTGGTCCTCTTGAGCAGGAGGAGGTCCCTGCTCCAGCCCCGAGTCCCCCCCCGAGTCCCCATCCTCCCCCCCCGCCTCCGGCTCCCGGTGCCTCTTCCCCCCGCCCCTCTACCTCTGTCCCCCCCTCTCGCCCCTCCTCTCCACCGCTTCCCCCAGCTCCTTCTCCCCCCCCTCCTGCTCCAGTTCCACAGTCGACCCAGGGGGCAGGGCCTTCTCTGGCGGCTAGGAGATCTCTTGGCAACGCCTTTCCCACGAGTCGACTAGCGAGAGAGGGTGAGCCTTTCTTACGGCCCCCTCTGCAGGTACAGACATCTTCCCTTGCAGCTATCCCTCGAGGTCTGACGAGCATTGACATCCGGCGCCGATGGGACTTCTTCGACTACGGCTTCACTCGTTTTCTCGGCGACCCCTCAGCAGACCATGAGGCAGCCTGCTTCAAGGTCCATGTTCTGTTCCTTGCCGCTAGGGAGACAGAGGCCTTGGACTCAGAAGTTTGTTTCTCCTTCCCCCTTTGCGGCAAGGCCCAGACAGAGTGGACTCTCGACTCAGTGTTGGGATGGTTGCACACAGAGGTCCTAGAGTTCTCTCACCACATGGGAGAACTAGGAGTTACAGACATGCTTCAAATGTTGTGGCCATTGGCCAAGTTTGCGGTGACACCTCCAGACTCAGCAGGATGTAGGCACATTGTGGTTTACTTCTTTGCTGATACACAGTGCTTGCCATGCTATGTATACATTCATGAGGACTCCACGACAGAGGAGGTTGCTTTACGTACGGCTCGCTCTGCTTGGGCTTGGGCTAGGCACACGTTGCAGTCACGCCTATCTAGAGGACGCTCGGATGCGGATTACTCCCCATCCAAGCCAGCCTCGAAGATAGCCCGTCTAGCTGCTGCGACAGCATCTGTTCTCTCTCGCTCCCCATGAGGATCGTCTCATAGAACGTGCAGGGACTAGGTGGGCCCCAGTTTCAGCGTCAGCGGGGCCGACTACGTCAGGAGCTTCAGCGTTGCCTTGTGGGAGGAGAGATTGATCTCCTTATGCTTCAAGAGCACCATCTGTGTGAGAGCCGCATTAGACGTTGTGGTCAGCTCTTGCGTGGACGATATGATACTTTTTGGTCAGCTGCTTTTGGACCTGGAGGCATCCAGGGTGGGGTATGTATGACTATTGCGGACTCATTGCAGCAGGCCATTGTGGGCAGAGGGATTATTGTGCCGGGCAGGGCTCAGTGGATTACTATGCAGGTTTAGGGTAGCCTAGTGGGTTTCCTGAACATCTATGCACCCAATGTGGCGAGTGCTTGTGCAGAGTTTTAGTCACAGATTGTTGAGTCTCTACCGCAGGCAGAACATTGGTGCATAGGAGGGGACTTCAACATGTTGGAGGACCCCTCTGACAAGATTGGTGGCAGCCATGCTACTGTGCATGGAGTTGAATTGGCAGCTTGGGAGAGGTTTTGTATGACTCTGAGAGTCTCGGATGCGTGGCAGCACTCTGGTTTTTTGAGGCCCCCAAACAGTCTTGCCTTCTCTCGATCGGACCGCAAAATGGGAGGAGTGAATCTATCGCGGATAGATCGCTTCTACACTAGTGACCACTTCAGTGACTTGGGAGGGTCAGTGGGCATCCTGGCAGGGACCTCCTTCTCGGACCATGCACCAGTGATCCTCACAGTGGCACACAGGCAGAGGAGTGGGAGCACAATGCTTCGCATCCCAGAGAGGGTCTTGTTGGACTCAACACTCAGAGAGAGGGTAGAGTCTCTCTAGACAGAGGGCATGGACAGGCAGGATTCTCCTGCTGACAGAGTGGCCTCAGGCCTAGCTCAGATTAGCCATTTTTTTCTCCAGGAGTCTCTGGCTCGCCGGGCTACAGCGAGAGAGGCGGAGCAGCGTCTGAGACGGGGCATTGCTTCGTTACAGAGGATACAGGAGCAGCATCCTAACAGTCCTTGGTTGGAGGAGCAGTTACAGTAGGCTCGACAGGAGCTTGCTAGCACAGAGGAGAGGCGACATGAGTTTGTTTTCCACCGACATGCATCTCAGTGGACCCAGGTGGGCGACAAAGTGACTGGTGCTTTCTTTGAGGCAGTGGGACCTCGACATGCGAAGTGGGACCTCGGCACTCGCATGCCAAGGTCAGTCAATTGAGAAGGCTCGACGGATCAGTTGCTTCTGAGCCCGAGGATATGCGTGCAGTTGCTACTGACTTTTACCATGAGTTACTGTCTGTAGAGCCCCAATAAGAGCGTCAAGATACATGCAGGGAGCAGGTTTGGGCACAGATGCCTTGTCTTGTGATGACTAAGGAGATGCGTCAGAGGTTAGAGCTGCCACTTCAACTTAGGAGTTGCACACGGCTCTCAGGGCCCTCCCCATGGTAGCTGTCCAGGTGAGGATGGGTTGACTCCCAGTTTTTTCTTGGAGTACTAGCACCTACTTGGCCCAGATCTCTGTAGTGCTTTTCAATACATTTTGCACACAGGAGTGATGCCTGACAACATGAGTGAGGGCTTGATCTACCTCATTCCCAAGGAGGGTGGCTTCTTGGATGAGATTCGACAATGGCGCCCCATCACCATCCTCAACTCAGCCTACAAAATTCTTGCCAAGGCTCTGAGTTTGAGGATTCAGCCACTTCTAGAGAGCCTTATACATGGGACCCAGACAGGTTTTGTCAAGGAACGCAGTATCCTTGACAACATCTTTACTTTTTGGGAGGCTTCTGCCCTGGCACGTCTCCGTGGGGAGGACCTCATGATTCTTCTTCTCGATTTTGAGAAGGCATACGACAGAGTTAACTGGGACTTTCTAGAGGGCACTCTACGCAGGATGGGCTTCTCAGATGCTTGGATCAGAGGGGTGTCAGCCTTGTACAGACAGGCTCATAGTCAGGTACTTTTGGCAGGAGGTAGAGGTGATCACTTCATGCTTACTTGCTCGGTCAGACAGGATTGTCCTCTTGCCCCCTTCCTCTTTCTGTTCTATGCGGAGGCGATGAGCAGGTTTTTGGTGTCGCAACAGGTTGGTCTACGGGGCTTGGCACTCCCTATTCGGGGAGATGAGCTACTGGACGCTGAGTTTGCCGACGACTCAGCCTTGTACTTAGATGGCCAGGAGGCCAACCTTCACAGATGTGAGCAGGCTCTGAAGACCTTCTGTTGTGCATCGGGCGCAACCGATCAACTGGAGAAAGATAGTGGCTTTCTCGGTTGGTAGTGCTCCTGTGCCAGATTGGATGCCAAGAGAGGGTTTTAGCTGGATTCCCCAAGGGATTGCAGTTCGTTACTTGGGCTGTCAGGTTGGTTTGGACTTGTCTCCCGAGCAACAGATTGCTCCCCTTCTCCTGTCTATCAGGAGAAAGTTGTTACATTGGAGCTCAGCACGACTTTCTTTGGCTGGCAGAGTAGTAGTTGCCAACCAAGTGTTGTTGGCAACTATGTGGTACATCACTTCCTGCTGGACCTTCTCGAGTTCTTGTATCAGCCAGGTAGCCAGGTAGAGAGGCTGATCAGGAACTTCCTTTGGTCAGGACGTGACACTCAGATAGCCCGGGCCAAGGTGGCTTGGCAGGTCATCACTCTTCCTTGTTCATAGGGAGGGCTTGGGATCATTGATCCAGCACAACAGAGCAAAGCAGAGCCCTTCTTGGGAAGTTCATCATCAGAGGACTTCTTCCAAGTGAGGAGCCCCGGAAGAAGTTCTTGCTACAGCGGCTTCGTGCTAGGGTGCCTCAGGAGGCCCTTTGCAACCTTCAACCAAATGGATCTTTACAGAGATGCGCAGAGTTGGTTTAAGCAGGAGACTGGAGGATCGCTTCGCTATGAGTTTGCTTCGATCTTGGGAGCTCTTACGGTGTGGCCTAGAGCAGAGACAGCCTACGTGCACGGAGGAGCGCCTACGGCAGCTCCTCGTCTGGAACCCCATGGTTAGCACTCAGAGAGGCCACTTGGTTGGTAGTCGGCCTTATTTCCTTGGGTCCCATGGCAGCAGGTCCGGCGCGTTCTTTAGGTGACTCGCTAGAGTTCATAGGTTTGTTAGAGGAGGTGCAGGGGCTCCAGCTACAGGGCATGAGAGGGGTGCAGAGCATGTGTCAAGACATCTCAGAGTCAGTTCCAGCTGAGTGGCTCACGCCTCTCGAGCCAGTAGCGCCCGGTGGATGGGAGCCTTCACACGACTGGAGGTTCTCATCTCAGTCAGGGCCTGCTCAGAGACTGTCCCAGCCCTGTTCTTCGAGCTTCAGGGTGGGGGACGCCTACAACGAGTTGCAGTAGAGACCCCGCAGGTAGCAGAGTGCTGTTTTCAGAGGATCCGAGTAGTGGGCATCTGTGGGAGGACTTGTGTCATAGACCCTGACCTAGCAGCTCTTGAGACTGGACACTGGAGGCTGTGGGCTTGGGAGTGTTGTCCACTGGCACGAGTACAGTGGGATCCTGGTGAGTGGCTATGGAGGAACCCCTTCTCTTCTGCAGACCACCCAGGAGTCCCGTTCTTTCAGTACACTGTTCGACTGGGACGTCATATACTAGCAGCACAGAGGCCCGCCCCGCTGCAACACCTCATTGGCAGGAGGAGGGTCTCACAGTTGAGTTCTTGGCAGCCTTTTGGGAGAGACTGTGGGACTCCAGACAGCCGAGGCGAGTCAGCTTGTTTCAGTGGCTGGTCGCACACAGAGCTACAGCAGTAGGGAGCTGGCTAGTGCATAGTGGTCTCTCGGCCGCATGTGCAGCTTGTGACCATTTGGTGGAGAGTCAGCGTCACTGTCTATGGGCCTGTCCCTCGGCCCAGCAAGTGTGGCTACGAGTTCTTCGGCTGATGCCTGCTCTCTCCACGGCTTGACAGTACACTTGGGGGGCAGCGGCTTGGTCCACCCTCACGGGCCCATCACTTCAGTTTGAGCTATCTTCCACCAGCAGGATGATAGTGATGCAGGAGGGGCGACCTACACTCCAGCCTGCTACAGAGCTTACTCCAAAGGAGTGGTGCAGTGAGAGAGAGGAGTGTTGGGAGCTCATCAGTGGCCTAACACTCTGGTTCATCTGGCGGGCCCGCTGCTTCCGCATCTTTGAGGCTCGCCCTGTGCCACCAGCAGAGATTTTTCGTGATTTTTGGCTAGAGTAGATCCATACTCTCAGAGGAGAGCTTGAGGGACTACAGGGCAGCTCCGACCGCATGCGGAAGAGCCGCGAGGCTTTCCTTCGACTCTGGCGTCTTGGGCCTTTTTACACCATAGTCCAGGGTGTACTCCGATGGCATTACCGACCACCTGTGTGGCTCTTCCCTCCCCCCATTTCTTGATTTAGCCCCATTGTACATATAGTGGTTTTTTTCATTGGGAGAGTCTCCCACCATGGCTATCGTAGCCCTCTCTTGAAGAGGTGGTTGTAACCCTATGGGCACTTTCAGTAACTAATAGAAGGATCTTTTTCTTGAAAAAAAAGGAAACATGGTAAAAACAAGTAAATACAGCGAGCTGTAATATCTGTTTTTGGGATGAAAACAGAGGGTTTATGTCTTTGGAAGCGAGTTTCAGCAGGGGGATTTGTTCAAGGCGAGTTTTGGGGGCGTTATGTTGCCAAAATTTTGCCAGAACAGGTGTGATCTAGTTGGATACAGGTGAACTCTAATTTTGTAACTTTACCCTCTAAAGGAATAAAGAAATACCGAAAGGGGCGCCAGTTTTTGGGGCCTACAGGTTGTCGGTGTCTACTCGGAGCATTCTAGCTTTCGAGCCGTGTGTGCTTTGAAGTGTTAATTCCCATTGCAGGTTCCTTCTGCAAGGTTTCTCTGTGTGTTAAAGCTTAAAGTAAAGTTTTGGGTGAAAGCCAAAGTCTACTGCCCTACGGGCCGGTTTCAGCTTGTCTTGGAAGTCGACCCAACTGAAAGAGAGGGGTACGCCTTCCTCAACATGCTCAAGATGCTCAGCCATCTGTGTATTGTAACAAGCATATGTGAGCATTTGGGTTGCATTGTGATGTGCCAACCACTGAATACTCCTTATTGGATGGATGTTTCTAGGAAGCCAATGACCCAAGATATCAAGAGCTCCAATCTGGAATGAGACTCCTTATTGGATGAGACTTTCTAAGAAGCCAACGACCCACGATATCAAGAGCTCCAAAAATCTGGAATGAGAAAACTGATTGTCCCTCGGAATGACCCTCGAAAAGTTTTGAGCAAGGTCAAGAAGACTACCACATAAATAGGGCGGCTCCAATCTGTGCGCGCTCCTCGCTAGGACAACATTTTGAAATGCTACCCAAGAGGAAAGGGGCCATGTCACTTGATGGATTCGAACTCTCGAGGGGAAACCCCATGTACTTCATAGGCAAAAGGCTTGACCACCCGGCCAAAGTGACCATGAAGACCCAACCTCAACCAAAGGCTATGAATAGTGTTTTGACCAGCACTCATGTAGCTGCCTCGGTCCACAGAAAGTCCTCAGTGGAGGTGCCGGTTCATTGGTCTCTGGATTGTTAAGCCAAAGGCAAATGCAAGTGCACCGAAAGGGAAAGAGGCGAAGGCAAGCTTGACAAGGGCGGCAAAGACAGCGTTAGCACCAAGGAAACCAGCATGGCATACGTGACAGTGGCCACAGTGGCCTAGATGCCTAATTTCTAGCTCGGTGGCGGTTGCCACATCTTGCTTTAGACAAAGATAGACCTTTGACCAGCGGACAAGGGTAAAAGGAGCTCCTTATAAATGATTTGGACCTGTGTGTCGGAGTTCAAGTTATCGATGTTTGAACTAGTGAGTCAAACTTCAAGGCACATGAATTTGGCAAGGAGCCAACACAACGTATACAAAAGTTCAAACACTATGGCTGTGCGCAAAATCCATTGCTGTTGGCCGGATTATGGACCGGATGAGTTCCAAAAGTTCATTGTCTAGGAAAGTTTGAACATGATGTGTTCACAGTCCACGAATGGGGATTCTTGGACATAGTGTGGTCTACACTTCAATTTTAGGTGAGGCAACCGATGCTCAAGATGGCATTCTTCTCAGGTGACAAGGTGGTGGAAGCAAATCCGAGGTATACCCAATAGACAATTGCTACTCGGGTATCCATGGTAGCTTCTTTATCGACTTGGTCTTCCTACAAATGTCCACTGTGAGTTGCAGAATGTTGAAGTTGTAGCATCTCAAGCGAATAGCCCAATGTGATCCCAATATTTTTTTCGCCTTTAGATATTTATTTTACTTATTTGACAAGATTCTAGGTAGGGCAATTCTTTGAGGGGGTACCTAAGGCCCCCACGCTAGTATATAAGAAGCATCTAGCCCCCATTGTTTCATAATCTAAGTCATTGCCCTGTTGGTTGGATTAGCAGAATCTCTCTCTCTCTCTCTCTCTCTCTCTCTCTCTCTCTCTCTCTCTCTCTCTCTCTCTCTCTCTCTCTCTCTCTCTCTCTGTGCTGCACTGCCGCATCATCGACTTTGACATTATGAATCTAACATTGAAGGAGGAGCATATAAAAAGATCGTTCTAGGAGAAGAACACCCAATCGAAAAAAGTAGAGGAATTGTCAATTTCTATCAAAAACAGTATATTATACATATATACACACACACACATGTATGATAAAAGAGAGTACATTTGACCACTTTTGGGCAAGTTTGACAAACGTTGACCTCATGTTGACCAACATACAACTACATGCGTGAAAGCATGGCAAATCATCAATAAGTTGTTCTTATGGTCGTTTTCCTAGCTGGTTGCTACGAGTTCTCTCCGTCGTTCCCAGCACGTGGTGCATCAATTAGGTGGTCATGGTGATGCTACGTCTGGCTCTTGCCCGATGGTACGCGGCCCTTGCCCGACCATGTAACATGGCTAATATCTAGAAGGGATAAGAACCCTCCCATGTGGGCCCTCTGGTGTGTCGGAAAAAAAAAGCAAAAAATTTTAAGCTTCTACCCTATGTGTCTGTGGACAAGCTAGAGCATGACCAAAGTTCAGTTCAGTCAAGTCAGTTTAGAATAGGAAGTGATCTGCACTTTTGTGAGTTTGTTCGTAGACCGTGCATGTCCAGAGACTTAGATTAGATGCATATCCTCTGGTTGCACACAGCATGATCATAAGCATTACCATCAGAAACCATCAGGGGTATTTTCCAATGCAGAGAACCTATTTTCCCTATTTTTGACATTTTTCACTTATTTATTAAGTGACTTTTGCGGGGAACTAGGTAGGGCAAATTTGATAAGCTTGTATATAAGAAACCTAGCGCTAGCATTCCACAGCAGATGAGGCAGCAAGAGCTCCGGTTCAACAGGCACCTTCTCAGCAGGACCCCCCAAAGACCAACCTAGCGTTTTTGCCCAATAGCAAAGCCTAGCGTTTTCATTTCCAGATCAGCCTTGGCGTTTTTGCATTGCAAAGCAGCCCCGACGACAACAAGACACAGCAGATCAGCCCTAGCGTTAGCCGATTCCACAGCGACAGCAAATCAGCCCTAGCGTTAGCAGATTTCCTCAGCAAGGACAGTTTTCAGCCCTAGCGTTTTTGGTTTGCAGATCAGCCTCGGCGTGTTGCAATTCGATCGCGACAAATCAACAGTAGCACCAGCGTTTTCAGTTTTCAGCAGTCAGACTCCACAGTAGAACCCCCAAACCTCGCAGATTTCAACATCTGCGTTTTCAGCGCGTCGTCGTCACATTGTCGGCATCAACATCGACACCGACATAGAGTCAGAATTCAGCAAATACAAGATTTGCAGATTTCAGCCATTAGCGTTTCCAGATTTCAGTCGTCTCGTCGTCAACATCGTCGGCAAGTCCAAGCATTGTAGAGATTTGTGCAATCAAGAGTAAACCGCTCTCGCCATAGAGAGTGGGGCCTTCGGAGGAGGGTTTGACAACATTCTGGTGTCGTATTCTTCTCTCTCTTCTCTCAATCTCAGCACCTTTATTCCCAGTGTTTATTCACTTTGTTTGTGTCCATTGCACTCTCTCACTAAAGGAATGGAAGGCTCTCCCTTCCGTAAGTAAAAGGAACCTTGAGCACAGTTTGGAGCACTCATCTTGAGCAAAGTTCAACATTCACTTCCGCTGCACCTTACATTGGTATCAGAGCTTTGGCAGTGTTCTGTATCACTTAAGAAAAGAACCACATAATTTTTTTTGCTTGTTGCGATCACAAGTAACCCAAGTTCTCTTGAGTGTGTCGATCCCTAATCATTTTTTTGAAGAGTGAAAGGAAACCCAAGAAAGAAGGGCTTGTCTAGCCTCCCCTTGTGCCTCTTTTCACTCATTGAGAGTGGACCGTCCACTTAGCGGCCGGCCAATCGACGTGAGGTGGGAAAAAGCAACCTCGGTGTGAGCGCAAGGCCGCCAAGGGGTGCACCCGCAGAAAAGAGCAGAACTCGGGAGAAGAGAAGATCCTTCTCTAACACAGATTGCAAGCTAAAGAAGAACCTCAAGACCCTCAAGAACTCAAGAACCCAAGAACCCAGAACCACAAGAACCCAAGTTCCTAGTGAACTTAAGAACCCAAGACTTTAGTGGATGGTCATCACCCGAAGCAGAATGGATACTTCGCATGGAGGTGGTGAGCATGGGAGTGGTGAAGAAGAGTTTTCCCCAGCAAGAGGTTTTTCTGACCCTCCCCCTTTCCCATCTACGCCAAGGATTGCACTAATTCCTATGGAGGCTTTCGACAAGATGATGATGGACAGGAAGTTAGAACGCGAAGCAAGAAAAGTAGCAAAAAAGGCAGAACACAAAGCAAGAATGGCAACCATAGCACGTGAACACAAAGAAAGGAGCCGAAATGGAGCGTGAGCACAACGAAAGGAAAGCCGCATTGGTCCTATTTTTTTCTAATGTGCAGGTGCAGCTTAAAGAGATTCAGGACAAGGAGACTCTCTCAGTCTCGTCTTCTCCAAAGCACGACACACATGATTTACATGATAATGAAAGCATGATCAAGATGTGATTATTCACGAGCATGATGATTTGCAGGATAATGATGTGATTGTTCACAAGGATGATGGTTTAGTTGATACTTTTTCTAGTGAAGCTAACCTCATTGCAGATTCGATAGATCACGAAGAACCGATCTTGCCTCTCGAGCCTAGGTCCAAAGAAACCCCACAGGAAGTATTATGTGTTCGCATGATTAGTCAGCACGCATTGATCGAGTGTTTCGTTCGTAATCGTTTTCTGTATTTTAGTCAGCATCTTTATGTGATCCCTTTTCATAGGCATGCCATATTGTATACGTTGAGCACAATTCACTCATGAGTGAGCACGGATATAAGCGGATTTCTCATGAAAAGCTTAAAAGTATGCATTCAAGGAAGTCACATTCCATGTCTCTTCCTTGGCATGACACAGTCATAGAAAGAGCACAAGAAGGATTGAGCATCAAGCATCGGCATTTCCATTGTGATTTGCCATAGTTGATTGATTTAGATCAGAAAGACACAGTTGTAGAAAGAGCACAAGAAGGATTGAGCATCAAGCATCGGCATTTCCATTGTGATTTGCCACAGTTGATTGATTTAGATCAGAAAGACAAGTTTCGACCCCATTGTTTGCGTGTGTTTAATGAACGGTTTGGCACTCTGTCACTTTGTTCATCTACATTGCATGCACAGGTTTTTCAAAGGAATAGAATTTTTCCAATCACTTTACATGGAATGGGTATGTTCATGTTTTTGTGTTGGAAGTGGTTTCACGAATTTTCCTCCTCGGAGATTCTTGAAAAAGGTGAACCTACGTCCATAGAAGAAGTGGAAGCATTGAAGGAGACTCAGATGACTTTGTGTCGCTTTTGGCGCGGCCCAAAGAAGAAGGCGTTGCAGACCTTTATAAAGTTCAAGTATCGCACGACCCACGCATCAAGGTGGGCCGGCAAAGAGTCCTTTCCAAGATTCCAGACCCTGTTGGCGATCTCCCTCCATGCCATACAGTTCAGTATCAGTACCTCACTTTGAAAAGGAGGTGATGTCACGTGACACATCCAACCCTATGTGTCCGTGGACAAGCTACAGCATGACAGGCCTCAGTTCAGCCACGTCAGTCTAGAATAGGAAGTGATCTAGCACTTTTGTGAGCCTGTTCGCAATCCGTGCATGTCCAGACACTTAGATTAGATGCATATCCTCTAGTTGCACACAACATGATCATCAACATTACCATCAGGAACCATCAGTAGCATTTTCCAGTGCACATAGCTTATTTTCCCTATTTTTGACATTTTTCACTTATTTATTAAGTGACTTTTGTGGGGAACTAGGTAGGGCAAATTTGATAAGCTTGTATATAAGAAACCTAGCGCCAGCATTCCACAGCAGAAGAGGCAGCAGGAGCTCCGATTCAACAGGCACTTCTCAGTAGGACCCCCCCAAGACCAACCTAGCGTTTTTGCCCAACAGCAAAGCCTAGCATTTTCATTTCCAAATCAGCCTTGGCGTTTTCGCATTGCAGAGCAGCCCCGACGACAACAAGACACAGCAGATCAGCCGTAGCGTTAGCAGATTCCACAACGACAACAGATCTGTCCTAGAGTTAGCAGATTTCCTCAGCAAGGACAGTTTTTCAGCCCTAGCGTTTTTGGCTTGCAGATCAGCCTCGGCGTCTTGCAATTCCATCGCGACAGAATCAGCAGTAGCACCAGCGTTTTCAGTTTTCAGCAGTCAGACTCCGCAGTAGAACACCCAAACCTCGCAGATCTCACCTTCCCGCAGGAGATCCTCACCGCACAGTCAGAGCCAACGTAGTTTGTAGATTCAGCCGGAAAAACACAGATTTCAGCATCTGCATTTTCAGCGCGTCGTCGTTGCATCGTCGTCACCGACATAGAGTCAGAATTCAGCAGATACAAGATTTGCTGATTTCAGCCATTGGCGTTTTCAGATTTCAGCCGTCTCGTCGTCGACATCGTCGGCAAGTCCAAGCATTATAGAGATTTGTGCAATCAATAGTAGACCGCTCTAGCCATAGAGAGTGGGGCCTTCGGAGGAGGGTTTGACAACATTCTGGTGTCGTATTCTTCCCTCTCTATCTCTCAATCTCAGCACCTTCATTCACAATGTCTATTCACTTTGTTTGTGTCCATTGCACTCTCACTAAAGGAACGGAAGGCTCTCCCTTCCGTAAGTAAAAGGAACCTTGAGCACAGTTCGGAGCACTCATCTTGAGCAAAGTTCAACATTCACTTCCGCTACACTTACAGCTTCCATGTGTTTCAAAATATTCTAAAAACCTCCCAAACAGTTCACAGTTTGAAGATGCTACCGAAGCCCTATGCATTGACTCGAACAAATCTCAATTTTCACCACCTTTAAATTAGGGATTGCAGTTGCTACGGAAACTCTCGACCAAGGTGGTCTCGTACGGTCACGTACGTTTTGTCCACGTACGAAGACGTACAGTACTCATCGAACTAGAAAATTTATGTCATACAGCATCATTACGTACGTTAAAAAATAAGAACACACAATTCTTAAGCCTAGATTTTACACTTGAGACAATCAGACAATTGATTATCACATTGGACAAGAAGGCAGCTTGCAAGTGCCAAGTGCTGACACTCAAGAGTCAAGAGTCAAGACAATGAGACACAATGGACATGAACCGCGATTCATTATATATGTCAGAAATCAAAAAGCTAAGTTGAGATTCGAGATTCGAGATGATACAAAAAGTAGGCCCTCAAAGCCTCAATGGTGCAAAAAGTAGAAGTAGGGGCAAAAAAGATATGGGAGACACTGTCTAAGAGCTTCCTCCGCTCTCATCATCATCATCTTCCTCTTGTGAGCTATGCTCGTCAATGTCATCTTCAACCTCACATGAATCGGATTGTGGTGTGTCATAATCTCCCTCACTAAGGAGATTTCCCTCCTCGTCATACTCCGGCTCTCTAGGCTCCATAGTGTTGGATCTACGAATAGGCACATCCTCCATAGCGAAGGCCGCCGCAATGGAGTCGCTTGAGAATGACTCATGAGCTAGAGCCTTGAGTTGAAACTTAATGGAGAAGAAGAGAAAGAGGGCATCTTTATATAGATTTAGAGTGTAGACACTTGCCCTTGAACGAGAGAGAGAGAGAGAGAGAGAGAGGGAGAGAGAGAGAGAGAGAGGAGCCTAATGGAATTGAAATTTGGTATCCAGGACCAATGCAGAGAGAGAGAGAGAGAGAGAGGAGCCTAATGGTCCATGGAATGTTCAATGTACATTTGGTATCCAAGGTTGAAGGAACCAATGCAATGAGAGAGAGAGAGAGAGATGAGGCTAATTTGCTAAAGGCATGTGGGAGGTGGGGGGGGAGGGGGGTTGAGGAAAGGAATCCTAAGCTAGGTGGGAGGCATCCAATGCCAAAAAGGCAGCCCAAAACGTCTCCAAAAAAAGAGTAGTCAAACGGTCAACAATCCGTTGGCCAGTCAAACGAACGCCAAATCTACAAGACGGGTCGGGCGCCACTGTCGAAATGGGACGCCACCGAACGTGACCAGACGGATCGATCCGTCCGTCGAACGAGAACAACCTTGCTTTCAACATATAGTCTTTTCAAATGTGGAGATTCTTGATGGTTTTCGTGGTTTTCAACAACTGGAGTAAAGAATTTTTCTCAGTAGACGCATTAAAGGATTATAATAAAAAATTCTCGAATATGTATCTGCCAAGATCTAACCTTCGAGGAGCAATGTGAGAAGACACACTATTGGGTTGCTTTCACCACTACACAAGAATGACTTTTCAAAACAGGTTACCTCTATCCAAGGATTGATAAACCATGCAACAATTGATTCTAAGTTGATCTAGTTGTCAAGTCTAGAAAGTTATCACACTATTGTAGAGGCCCAAAGCGGCCTTAGCTGTAAAGGAAAGTCATCACTCTGTTGCTTTCTCATCACTCTGTTGCAGAGAAAGCAGACTATTTCCTTGGATATGAAACTGAAGAAGGATGCTTTCTCTTCAATTGCTTCTCCTCAATAACCAATTAAGGCCGACACAAACGAGGTGTGGATTGATGTATTACCCAATAAACAATGGGAAGACATAGATTGGCAGGGGATATGTGTTGGTATACTATGGGGCTATGTATAAGAGAAAGTTGACACCAACAATGAATTGATCTATGGGATGTATCGGCGTGATCAAGTACAGTTTAGCAAAATATGCTTCGTTGGGCATGCTACGGAACCATGAATGTTACCGGCACAAATTTGTGTCATCTACATAGTGCAAGTGTAAATCTTCTCGGTTCTTTCAATCGTGATTTTGTGTGTTCGGTGAGTCATCCGTGTAGCGCATTATAGAGAATTTCTCCAAACAATGGAGCTCCTTGCTTACTACTCTATGTGCACCATAGACCATATCCCACAAATTTCAAAGTCAATGCCCAATAGTGGATGTAGAACTGTGTACAAAGTTTTATGGTGTCCTAGATATAATCAATTTCCATGTTTTGTTGGGATCAAAGGACAAATTGTTAATGTTAGGTGCAGCGGAATGAATGTTTGCACTTTGCTCAAGATGAGTGCTCCGAACTATGCTCAAGGTTCCTTTTGTTCTTATGGCAGGTAGAGCCTTACGTTCTTAATGAGAGAGTGCAATGATCACAAACAAAGTGAATGGACACTGTGCGTGCAAGTGTATGAGACTGAGAGATAGAGAGAGAAGAGAATACGACACCAGAGACGTAAAACCCTCCTCCAAAGGCCCCACTCTCGTCGGCGAGAGTGGTCTACTTATGATTGCACAATCTGGTACAATGGGAATGCATGTGACTGATGCAAGTCTAGGCTATGTCGGTGATGACGACGGGGATGACGACACCGACCTAAGGGCTGAAATCTGCAATCTTTGATCTGCTATCCAAAAACGCTGATTGTCACAATACGGGAGCGTACACGAGCACTTAGAAATCTGAAAAATATAATACTTTGCAAACATGAGAGAAGGGAGAAGATCGACACAGTATTGGGGACCAGAAGATGGGCTGGTCCCCCCCCCCCCCGTTAAGAGTATTCTTTATTCAGGGAGAATTCTTATACAAGCACGAGAACCCGAGGAAACCCCTCCATTCTGTAATCTTAGGCCCGAAGGTCATGCTTTCCCGTAAAAGGGCTTGGGCACAAGGGCGTTCCTTCTCGTAAGGGACTTAGGCGCGAAGCCGTACTTTCCCATAAGGGACTTAGGCGTGAAGCCGTACTTTCCCGTAAAGGGCTTTCCCGTAAGACGGGAGATTCCTACAAAACAAACCACACAAAGCAACAATTCTCAATGCGTATCAACACCTTATACCTGTTGCTCCTTGCTCGGAAAAGCGACCTCCGTACTCAGTCGTCACACAAACACTTGCAATTTTCGTCGCCAACACGTGCTCCAGAATCCCAGCGCTAGCACCTTCTGCTGCTTCCGGCGTGCCCTCAAACTGGAACGCTTGCTGCTACTTTATAGGGCCTGGCACCCGGCGGGAATAGAGCCGAAAAAGCAGAGCCCTAGCGCCCTAGAGAGAGAAGAGAGAGAGATCGCTCGTGCTAGCGCTTTTTAGACAGAGGAGAGAGAGAGAGAGAGAGAGAGAGAGAGAGAGAGAGATCGCTGGTTTAGCCCATGCGTAGGTTTTTTACGTAATCTTTTTGAGAGCCTTGCTTTATTTTATTAATAAAAGGGCTGGTCACTTAAAAGTGACCGGCCACTTAATAAAATAAAGTGTGAACCTGTTCAAACTTTAAAAACTCACTCAATTAGTGAAAATAATGTTACACGAACACATTCCAGGCGTCCCCGGGTGCAGAACACGGCACAGATGCAATGCAAACACAGACTCCTCGCGGGAAAGCATCTGCCCTCCCGCGAATGTTTCTGCTTTTCGTAAAAAAGCTTCATTGAACCCATCTTTATTCTTGTGCTTGCGTTCTTACGTGTGTTTTCTTACCCAGTTCGGATTTCTTCCTTAGCCTACAGGATGCCCCCTTACTGATACACCCGTCACCCATCATGTGACGCATCAGGGACACTCGTAACCCGGCCCTTTCCACCGAACTTACGGAAACTCCTTCGCGATGTTTACCGTCACCCATCAAATGACACATCAGAGTTGTCCGTTCTTGATGGCAGTTCCTGTAGCTACAATCTTTTAACAGTTCTTAGTGCACACAATAAAATATCCTAAAAAAGAGATTAATCATTAAAAATAAGAAAATAGTCCAATTAGCAACACTGATAGCTGAATTTTGCCCTGCTTGAAAACGCTAGGAAAAACATTGGTATCTACTGTCCTTAAGGCTGAAAATCTGCTACTGTTTTGGGCTGAAATATGAGGGTTCCTAGGGCTGAAAACTGATGATCTTTACCTGCTGAAAATTGCCATGGTTGAGGGCGATTTTGGCATGCTGAAAACGCTAAGGCTGCATATCTGCTTGGCGATGCAACTGTTGCAAAAACGCTAGCTGTTGGGGCTGCCTGGCGATGCTGTTTGGGCTCAAAAACGCTAGGTCTATGGTCTCCGACGATGAAGCTTGCTGATGGGAAAAACACTAGTGCTTATGTTGACTGCTTGAGGAAAAACGCCCCCAAGGGGTTCTTGCTTGAGAAGTTGCCTGTTGAGCGGTGTAGCTCCTGCTGCCTCTTCTGCCATTTAGTGCTAGTCGAGGTTGGCTTATATACAAACTTGCTCAATTTGCCCTACCTACTTTCCAACAAAAGTCACTTAAAAATAATATGTGAAAAATGTCAAAAATAGGTAAAATAGGCTAAATGTACTAGAAAATTTCCCTGATGGATTCTGATGGGAATGCTTATGATCATGTTGTGTGCAACCAGAGAATATGCATCTACACTAAGTGATTGGGCATGCACGGTTTACGAATAGACTCACAAAAGTGTCAGATCACTTCTAATCTAGACTGACTGGACTGACTGAATCCTGATCATGCTGTAGCTTCTCCACGGCCACATAGGGTTGGATGTGTCACGTGACATCCCCTCCTTTTCAAAGTGAGATACTGGTACCGAATTGTATGGCGTCGAGGGAGATCGCCAATAGCATCCGGAATCCTAGAAGGGACTCTTCGCCGGCCGACGGTGATGTGTGGGTCGTGCGGTACTTGGACTTCATAAAGGTCTGCAACGCTTGCTTCTTTGGGCCGCGTCGAAAGCGACACAAAGTCTTCTGTGGCTCCTTCAAAGTTTTAACTTCGTCGAGAGTCATGCTTCTGTCTTCTTCAAGATCTCCATGGCTGAAAATTCCTGAAACCACTTACAACACAAAACCATGAACATACCTATTCCATGTAAAGTGAGTGGAAAAAATCGTGTCTTCCTCAAAGATTGTGCATGCAATGTAGATGAACCAATAGACGGAGTGCCAAACCGTTCACCACACACACGCAAACAATGAGATCGAATCTTGTCATTCTGATCCAAATCAATCAACTGTGGCAATTCACAACGGAAATACCCATGCTTGGTGCTCATACTTTTATGTGCTCTTTCTACAAATGTGTCATGCCAAGGAAGAGACATGGAATGTGACTTCCTTGAATGCACACTTCATGAACAATCCGCATACATTCGTGCTCATTCATGAGTGAAATGTGCTCAATGAACAATATGTCATACCTAGGAAAAGAGATCACATAAAGACGCTGACTAAAATACAAGAAACGATCACGAATGAAACACTCGTACAATGCGTACTGACTAATCATGCAAACACATAGTACTTCCAGTGAGGGTTCTTTGGACCTAGGCTCGAGAGCCAAGATCGGTTCTTCCTGAATGATCGAATCGTCCTATGGGGGTTCTTTGGACCTAGACTCGAAAGCCAAGATTTGTTCTTCGTGATTGATCGAATCTACGAGGTTAGCTTCGCTAGAAAAAGCATCAACTAACACATCAGTCTTATGAACAATCACATCCTTTTCATGCAACTCATCATGCTTGTGAAAAATCACATCTTGATCATGTAAATCATCATGCTTGTGAGAAATCACATCTTGATCATGCTCATCATTATCATTCAATTCATCATGCTTATCATCATGCAAATCAGTATCATTCAAATCATCATCATGCTTCTCATAATCATGCAAATCATATGTGTCATGCTTGGGAGAAGAAGAGACTGAGAGAGTCTCCGTCTCCTGAATCTCTTGCATCTGTGCCGACACGTGAGAAAAGAGTCGCAAGAACTCCTGCATGTGTCGGTCTCTCTGTTCTTGTCTTGCCTTCCTTTCTGCTTCTCTTTCTGCTACTCTTGCCTTTCTTTCTGCTTCTCTTTCTGCTTTGTCTTCCGCGTGCCTGCGATCCATTTCTGCTTTTCTTTCTGCGTGTCTGCATTCCATTTCTGCATTTCTTTCTCCATAGGAGTTACTGCAATCCTTGTCGTAGATGGGGAAGGGTCAAAAAAACCTCCTGGTGGGGAAAATTCTTCTTCGCCCCTCTCATGCTCACCACCTCCAAGCGAAGTATCCATTCCGCTTCGAGCGGTGACCATTCTGAAGTCGTGGGTTCTTGTGGGTCTTGGGTTCTTAAGTTCACGAGGAACTTGTGTTCTTCAGGGTCTTAGGTTCTTGAGGTTTTCTTTCGCTTGCAAACAGCGTTTGAGAAGGATCTTCTCTTCACCCGAGTTCTACTCCTTTCTGCGGGCACACCCCTTGGCGGCCTTACGCTCACACCAAGGTTGCTTTTTCCCACCTCACGTCGATTGGCCGGCCGCTACGTGCACGGTCCGCTCTCAATGAGTGAAAAGAGACACAAGGGAAGGTTGGACAAGCCCTTCTTTCTTGGGATTCCTATCACTCTTCAAAAACACGATTAGGAATCGACACGCCCAAGCGAACTTGGGTTCGTGCGACCGCAACAAGCAAAAAAAATTCTTGTGATTCTTGTGGTTCTTTCCTTGAGTGATACAGAACACTGTCAAAGCTCTGATACCAATGTTAGGTGCAGCGGAATGAATGTTTGAACTTTGCTCAAGATGAGTCCTCCGAACTGTGCTCAAGGTTCCTTTTGTTCTTATGGAAGGTAGAGCCTTCCGTTCTTAATGAGAGAGTGCAATGATCACAAACAAAGTGAATGGACACTGTGCGTGCAAGTGTATGAGATTGAGAGATAGAGAGAGAAGAGAATACGACACCAGAGACGTTGTAAAACCCTCCTTCGAAGGCCCCACTCTCGTCAGCGAGAGTGGTCTACTTATGATTGCACAATCTGGTACAATGGGAATGCATGTGACTGATGCAAGTCTAGGCTGTCGGTGATGACGACGGGGATGACGACAGCGACCTAAGGGCTGAAATCTGCAATCTTTGATCTGCTGTCCAAAAACGCTGATGGCTGAATTCTGCTCGTTTGAAAACGCTAGAAAAAACGCTGGTATCTGCTGTCCTTAAGGCTGAAAATCTGCTACTGTTTTGGGATGAAATCTGAGGGTTCCTAGGGCTGAAAACTGATGATCTTTACTTGCTAAAAATTGCCATGGTTGAGGGCGATTTTGGCATGCTAAAAACGCTAAGGCTGCATATCTGCTTGGCTATGCAACTGTTGCAAAAACGCTAGCTGTTGGGGCTGCCTGGCGATGCTGCTTGGGGTCAAAAATGCTAGGTCTCCGACAGCTTGCTGATGGGAAAAACGCTAGTGCTGATATTGACTGCTTGAGAGAAAACGCCCCCAAGGGGTTCTTGCTTGAGAAGTTGCCTGTTGAGCAGTGTAGCTCCTATTGCCTCTTCTGCCATTTAGTGCTAGTCGAGGTTTGCTTATATACAAACTTACTCAATTTGCCCTACCTACTTTTCAACAAAAGTCACTTAAAAATAATAAGTGAAAAATGTCAAAAATAGGTAAAATAGGCTAAATGTACTGGAAAATTCCCCTGATGGATTCTAATGGGAATGCTTATGATCATGTTGTGTGCAACCAGAGGATATGCATCTACACTAAGTGACTGGGCATGCACGGTCTACGAATAGACTCACAAAAGTGTCAGACCACTTCTAATCTACACTGACTGGACTGACTGAATCCTGATCATGCTGTAGCTTCTCCACGGCCACATAGGGTTGGATGTGTCACGTGACATCCCCTCCTTTTCAAAGTGAGATACTGGTACCGAACTGTATGGCGTCGAGGGAGATCGCCAATAGCATCTGGAATCCTAGAAGGGACTCTTCGCCGGCCGACGGTGATGTGTGGGTCGTGCGGTACTTGGACTTCATAAAGGTCTGCAACACGGTCTACGAATAGACTCACAAAAGTGCCATATCACTTCTAATCTAGACTGACTGGACTGACTGAACCCTGATCATGCTGTAGCTTGTCCACGGACACATAGGGTTGGATGTGTCACGTGACATTTAACTTCCATTACTACGGCTTCAAAAGTCACAATTTCCGAGTAGTCTAAAACATCTTGATTCTATTTCGTAGCACCATGTATACCTTTGTAGGTAATATACAAAGGACAATCTCTGCTATACTTTTATCCTCATATATCCTACTTGTGTGATGCAAACAAAGCAATTTGTCAGAATGGCCAAAAATTGGCTTCCATCTCCTTGGTTATTATGCCCAAAGATAGAAAATCTCAGGATCAGGACAGAAAAGAACTCAAAAAGATTCACATGTCATGGTGACAAGAAATGGAAAACCAAAGTGAGAATTAGCCAATTCCTGTCACAACACAGCAAGTATGAACAAGAAATGAGTATGAGAGCAAGGAAAAAGCTGGCATTCCTGCGCGTCTCTACTTGCATAGCCATCAACTTTCACTATTAGATGATATATCCAAGGGGAGATTCAAGTCAGCCTATGTCCGCATGCTATCACAAACAGTTCCATAAACCAAACACGATATCCTAGTCATCCAATTCAAGCATTATCTAAATCGATCCAGAACTCATCTCCAAAGAAAGAATGAACAATCAAACATGCCACGTTGCTGCTTGTTTATACAAAAGAAAGATAGAAATGCATGGCCGTGACCCCAAGATACACACAGAAAATCTAAAAAATAAAGTTGGCACCAGTAAGGGACTGGAAACAGCGGAGGTCAAATGTATCAGCTTCCAAGAGCTCAATGCCACCACAGCCAGGAATAGGCGAGAGCTGCTGGGAGATGGCGTGCATAGAATGCCAGAGACTTGCCAACCGTAAGCTGTCATTAGTGTCTAGACGGCCTGTAGATCCATAGTCCTGTAAGTACACAATAACCTATGTAAAAGAATGCCAAACATCCAAGCGTTTGCAACAGGATCTCTGCAAGAAAAAGCAAGAAAAATGTTCAAATCGTGCGTTTCCATAGAAAAAGCACACCTTGTAGAAGATCAGGCCGCCGGACTTGTTGATAATGAAGAGGTTGTAGATGCTTGTTGCCATGCTTTCTGCTTGAACATGGACAAAAATTGCATGAGCTTGCAAAACTGGACGAGAGCGATGGTAGAAAGTCCTATAAGAAAGACGTGACAAAATGATAAGACATAATATCAAGTTTTTACCTTGATTGTCTAATAGCAATATTGAGAATGCCCTATATCACTTGGCAGGAAAAGCAATGGTTGTGAGAGACCAAGCTGGTAGAGGTACTCAGACTGTGTGTGTGTGTGTGTGAGAGAGAGAGAGAGAGAGACTTTCGAAGGTGTTCAATGCACATAATTAAAGTAGAGGGGGAGGCTACGAATTCAGGCCGATGTGTAATTTGTTGCCATTGATGCAGCTTGTAAACCAACAACTTCAAGTGCTACTATTGTTGTGTGCTTTACTTGCTTTCGATCAGGAGGGATTGTAGCCACAAGGATGGTGACCAAAGGACTCATAGAGAGCATGATAATCGCAGGGAGAGATACAGTGTATATGTTGGCAGTGATGACGATGATGTGTGGAGATTGGAGCAGGAGAAAGAGAGATGATAAAAACCATAGCTCTTCAAAAAGCCACCAACCACAAGAACTTGAGCTATTCAATGTTTACCGAGGTAGGGTTTAATGTGTCAAGGATTATGGCTACTTTGTGCAGCTTGTGGGCTTTGTGATAAAAAGGAAGGGATCATGCATGTATCGCAAATTTCCTCACGTATGATTGTTAATACAAAAGACGTTGGGAAGAGAGATCAAGTGGTGAGGGTTAAGATTGTTTCTGCAAGAGTCGAGAGCGTAGAGGGCCTTGCAAAATACTAAAAATACCATGCTATATGCCATAAAGCAACAATCCTACAATTGCATAGTCATCCCAATACACGATCTGAGAGAGAGAGAGAGAGAGAGAGAGAGAGAGAGAGAGAGAGCACGAGCAAGTGCACCTCCTAGAGCGGGGTGCTACACAAGCACGGCGAGAGAGGATGTGAGAATTTTTCTATTGCATGTATTTATTTATAGATTCTTGAATACTCAAGATGATTACAAACTTTCACCCGGACGTACATTGACCATAGCTTATAAGGAGCACTTTAATAATAAAATATTCATAAATATGCTATCCTTTTGCATAGTCCATTGATCGCTTATGCTTTTGCCACTTGTCAACTGCAATAAATAAGTATATTTCCATTTTCATCACATACCTCTTCGTTAGAAAATCAAATATCCTCATTTGCTAAGTCACCTGCAAACCATACTTGTCAAAATAAATGATTAAAATCATGTGTCAAAAATAAAATTCTTAAATTTAAACAAATGAATTTTCTTATGCGTGTCGTCATCCACATACTGCATACTCTAGAGTTCCATACCACAAGAATAAGCAGTATATGTCATATCCTGATGGATCAGGATATCATTGGTCACACTCATTAGTCAATAATCAATTCTCATAAATTTCAAGTCCAATTCCATACATGGTGTTGACAATCAATCATTATAAATGATATCCAAATCCAAGTCCAACTCCTCTTTGTGTGGGGGGAGATACCATCGGAAATTCAAATCCAAAATCACTTCCATTACATACCCAGGTAACAAAATCATACTAAAGATAGTGGTGGGTGTTTGGGTAAACCTTATCTTACATTCACAGTGAGAACACTCCCTGAAAGCCAAGCATGCACCATTTAAGTGCATAGTCACATTTTTCCTATAGAACCCACGAAGCCTCACACAAGCTACTCATTCCTTATACATATGCGACAGACTTAATAGCCACATGCTACTTGTGGTAGCTCACATGACCCTTGCCATTACCACTTGTGATGCATATCCATTCTACCATAAATTGCACTTCTCCACATTGAGCCTACAAATGGCCAATATTCAAACCTTGTAACACTTTCTTATTTCCAATCAATCAAGCAAGTTATTTTCATTCTATATTGTGTATTGAACTCACTCTCTAATCTATAAATTATCTATTCGTTGGGATGTAACCATGAATGCCTCATTGGTCTATCCACCATAAGCTTTACATGTGGTATCAAAGCTAATGTGTAATTAGCATGTCCTAATTACACCAATTAACATCTCTATGCTAGATTTAGTGCTCTCTCTTTAAGCACTAAATCGATTTATAACTCTTTAGGAGTAGTACAATTAAGCTCAATCCTACTTACCTCTCTCCTTGGATTTGGGTATGCCTACATGGCCACTTCCCTAACCAATTGATTAAAGCTAATTGAGAATACGTATTAGGTTTTGTACCCTTTTTTGCATTATCTTGATTGTAACGCATTGTGTTTTGCTTCCCCTTGAGCCGAAGTACATTGCTTGAGAGCATTAATTGAATTGAAATGTACGTGTGTGTGTGTGTGTGTGTGTGTGTATGTGTGTGTGTGTGTAAATTCTCAGAAGCTTTCAACCGCATCAATTTATGTTGAACTTGTCCCAAGTATTAAGCAAAAGACATCATGACTAATTCTCATAGATTTTATACTTGATATTTTCTTCAATTTCTTGCTCATCACCCTTGAGTAATTGTGTGACTTGACTGTGTGTGAGTATATGTATTTGTGTGTGGTGCTCATATGTGGCCTAAAAGCCAAAGGTTTTTTCTTTTAATACCCTTTGGAAAAGCTGTCGAGTGGGAACCACTCTCTAAAGGCATAAAGACAAAAGGCTTGCTCGACCCCGCTACTTACTGTGTTGCCACATTGTCATCGCCCAAGAAGACTGCCCCATGGCTTGATTCTGCTATCATCGACTAGGAGCCCACACTCCAACCTCCTTCGGCCACCCGTTCATCGCCACGCTGCCCTCGTGCACTACCTAGGTGGACCCCTCACTAACTTTTGATGGTCTTCATCCTGATTTACTGGCCTACCTACTGCTTGTCATTGCTAGGCCTAGTGTTTGTCTTTACTCGGTTGCTTCCCACACTGTTGCGGTGCTACCCCACTTGCCCCTGCAATCACAAAGTCATGCTCATCATCCCTAGGCTGAGCACAAGTCAAACCTCGTCATCAATAGGTCAAGGCCTTATTACTCTGCACTGTAGCTTGATTTTTTTATTGATGTTGCTTACATCGGCGAATCGACACCAATGAGACGTGCTGCTTAAATTGGCAAATCTACTCTATTGATGTCTAAACCAACAAATTTGCACTGATATTGTTTGAAGTAGTGAATATGTTGTTTGTTGGTGTGCTACTTAAATGGACGAATCTGCACTAGTGCTACCTAAATCAATATGGATAATTGATGTTGCCTAGATTGACGAATATACAACAGGAGCATTTACACACTACGTAAATTGGTGAATGTGTGTGCGCGTGACCTATGGACTAGACAAGGCATAAAAGACAAAACATTTACTACGTGTTTGATACTAAATTGGAGTAGGTTGGAGTACTGAAGTATGTAGAAATATTGACGATCGTCCCAAATCATCTGAGCTTATGTGTGTGGTTGTATAGTTTCATGAAAAATCATCTCATTAAAAGTTTCAATCAATGTAAGTATAAGCCATGATGCTAGAGATAGTTGATTTAAAGCTTATAAAACAATGCAGATAAGTAAAAGAGCCACATCTTCTAAAAGTGCCCGGTGGTATTCTCGCTTGTTGCAAAATTGCTTGAGTGTAGTCTCTTAGAAATATCTGCAATGATAGTCACTTAAAGAAATTAAATAAAATGAGCATTAATGTATCAAACCAAGGATATTAAATTAGGGGATTGTCACATTAGGTCTCCCCAATCTCAGAAAAGTAAAAAGCCTTTCAAAATATCAAAAGGAATATGAGAAGGGTGGCTTTAGGAAATGAAAAGATGTTTGCAAGCTGGCATAACCGGTGGATATCGGTCTTGTGACAAAGTGGTACCAAGCTCAATGAATAACTATTTGGATAGGCTGGGTATCCTATGGAAAGGTGTTGATATCAAATTTTGGCAAATAAGTAAGTACCCTTTAGTAATCATAGCCCTTTACCAAGGAGTATTAGAAATGTTGGGAGGGATGTGATACATAAGCAAATAAATGGAGATGTAATATGCAATAACAATTTCACTACCATATGATGCAACATTTAAGATAGTTTCCGAGCAATCAAAGTGAAAATTTAATTACATTACATCACTATTAATGGGTATAGCCATTCATTACTGTGCTAATGGCTCATGCAGATAGTGAGGAGAGATCAATTTGCTTGTTTTTAGTATACAACTACTTACATAGTTGTATCTACATTCTAATGGTTGAGATAGCTACAATCAATTCATGTGTAGGTAGTTACAAGTGTATATGGTCAGATCCCTCATGTGGTCATGGTTATTGAGAGAATATTAAAGCCTGATGCATTTTGAGACATACAATTTTTCCCTGGCATAGATTTATCATGTTTACGATCCAGGGCATGAAAGGGGTGTTTGCAATTGCTATGTCCTCTTTCATATTGTTGTTGATTATATGTATCATCTACGCTTCTATGCCTACCAATGTGTGGTCATGGAGGGTCTGTGTAAATGGAATTTTTTTTGACACAGTGATGATAGTAATCAAGCAAATCCCAATCATTTGTTTAACTTTGAAGTTGGTCGGCTCTACAAAGTAAGTGTTTAGGGAGCATCATCTATGTATAGTAAAAGTATGCTATGAACAAAAGGAATGTGTTAATAAATAACATTTATTCATTGCTTCCAAGTGGCACAAAAAAATGGAACTTTGTAATGCTCGAACTTGGCCAGGACATAGCTGATGGGATTGATGCAAGAAGAAAAGTTTAGGGGTTGGTGGTGGGAGGAGATTGGGGGGGGGGGGGGGGGGGGGGGGGGGGGGGGGAGAGAGAGAGAGAGAGAGAGAGAGAGAGAGAGACTTGCAAAAAGTTTCTCTACTTGTTTTTTCAACTCCACTGCCCCTAAAACCAATGTTGATAAGGCAAGATATATCTCTGTAAAAAGCTCAAGGGTCCTATGCTACATGTATTTCTTTGTAGAGACAAGCAAAGCTACTTGTAAAGCATTTCAATAATCAGCTTTTAGAGCCACTTCTTCACTTTGAACCTTTGTTTTGAGAACTTGGACAGGACAGAGGTGGATCTTAGCTTTTTGAACTTTAAAATGAGTTGTTTGATTTAAGTGTTGGTTTTGCCCCCCCCCCCCCCCCCCCCCCCCCCCCCCCCCAAACCACCACCACCACATGCTCATATATATGTATGTCAATAATCATGTCTTTATATGGAAATATATATAGGTACAAGTGTACAGTGTATAAAAGAGAAATACACATAAGAAAAGCCCAATGTCACCTAATGAAGGCAAGTGGCACAAATAAACTCATGGTATTTTTCACACAAGTTGACATTTCCAGTCCTATCATCATAGTGTTCGTGTAAAACCTTTATCCCAAACATACACAAACCCTTTAAGCCAATACTTAAGCAAGAAATATTGCAAATTAAACTATATTTTTGGGCTATATTTATCCTATTTTCAGGCAAAATTTAAGCGAAATGTTTCCTTTTCATTCGCACATTAACCGGATGTTTTGAATTTCTAACTAGCTCAAGGGTAAGCTGGGACACTTTTCTTGAACACTAGTCTGACTCCTACGCAATCAACATAAAGTGAAATACTTTTGAAGGGCTCGTAAAAGACATGCTCTTAAAAACCTTGAGGCCATCTTACACTTTTATTTGAGCTTTTACTATGGCAAATACATGCCTACCAGCTTAGCATGGCCGCCGCATGCCCATCCTGGTGTGACACCAACTTAGGCAAGTAGGGCTATTTTGAAGCTTGATGGAACAAGAAGAATACAAAAACATGTATTTATGTAAGGAAATTCTAGATATTCAACACAAAGAATCATCCCACAAAAATGCACTTTGTTTTTTTATTTTATTTTTTAAATCCCACTTTGTCATCTTTGTCTCAATGCGTCACCATCAAAAAACAGGCAAAAATTTGAAAAGCCCATTTGTCTATGTGTGTGAGAGAAAGATCGATACTACTGATTTGTTGAAGAGGATCTATTGCCAGAGAGAAACTTCTTGTATTGTATGTGTGTGTGTGTGTGTGTGTGTGTGTGTGTGTGTGTGTGTGTGTGTGTGAGAGAGAGAGAGAGAGAGAGGGAGAGGGAGCTACTAAGAACTAATTGTCCTCTAATCACGCAATTTCCTGTTCTATGCTGGACTATGGTGTTGTGTGAATGATGAGATTAGTAAGTAGATTAGGATTTGTGCATATATTGCTCTAATCGTAACCTCATGAGCTTGGGTGAGCTTGTGATAAGGATGTGCCTACAAGGGTTAGTAGGGAATGCAAAGAAGAGCAATGTGTGATTAGCATAAGGGTTAGTGTGTGTGTGTGTGTGTGTGTGTGTGTACCACAAATCCTTTCCATTAGTTCTCTCTTCTTCCTATTCTAAATGGTCTCTCACGATTTCCCCACTCAGGCAAGGAATTTGCAAGAGAGGGAAGCATGGAAGCAAGCTCATGGAGGTAGCAGGTCACACCCAGTTCCTTGACACCTTGCATGTTTCCCAGATCTCATTAGTGCCAAGTGGATCCATGAGAGACTGACCAAAGCAAAGGCACGTGGAGAGGACATCACCTACAAAGAATGGGAGTATGCATGAGGTTGCCTACCAAAGGTATATTACTCATACGCTTAAACCATATTGTATAGTTTTTTCTTGATTTTATCTTTGTAATTGATTGTACACTTTTTTTAATTTTATAGTGCCTTTCCTTTAACTCTATGTGGTCAAAGGGTCGACACTTTTGTACATTCCACATTGACGAGCGCGCAAACCACCATGGATTGTGGCATCATGGGCAACTCTATCACAAATTGTTGTGAAGCCAGCTACTATGGCACTATTGAAAGGATACTAAAGGTCAATTTTAGAACCTTTCATACTTTCATCTTCGAGTGCAAGTGGTTTGCAAGTGTGTCTAGACGACATGAGAATGGGCTCTACATGGTGACCTCTATTGTGTATCACACAAGGAGGTATGACAACTTAGTTTTGCCACGCAATTGTGAGCAAGTGAGTGTAAATCTTCTTTACCCTTATTTTCTTGTAACATAATCCCAATGTCACTCACTTTGAACTTTTCTATGGGTCATCTATATCCCATCAATTTATCAACCAAACCTTTTGTTCGTAGTTCCCAAAGAACCATATTTTCCACTAATAAAGTGGAGATGGCGGTCTTTGACCCTCCCACCTATTACCTTGCATGAGGGAGAGACATGGGAGAGAGGGATCAATGATTCAAGTCAAAGCGCCACCAATCTCAACAAGGATGATTGCCATGATGATGATGATGATGATGATGAGATGGAAGATGACGAGTTCGAAGATGATGAAGCCAACACATCAACAAATGACAATTGAATTCCTCTCTTTATTAATTTAGGAGCCATGGGTTCAGATTTAGATCAAGCTACTTGTATAGATATTTTGGAAGATGATTTATAAACATTTGTATGCTTTATTCTATGAATTTTTTTTGTTGTGTGGCCCATTCATCGCTTTCTCTCACTCTATCTCTCTCACTCTCTAATTTTGTCAAGCATGATAATTTATGTTAATCAAGTGGGTGTGATTAATTTAATGATAAAATGTCTATCTTTTTTCGTACAATTTCTCATGAAAAATAACAAATGCATGCTTTATAATTAATTTTTTAGGAAAATAGAAAGAAGTACTCAAATTTGCATATTTTGGCTGTCCATTTTTTGAAATTTACAAATTTAAGTAATATTTTTTAAAAGTAATTTGCAATCAAAACAGAGGGAATACCCAAATTTGAATGAATCAGTGCCAAAGTGATGGTTGGTAATAATCACGATACTACTAGTTGTGAGAATAACTACGGTAATATATGCGGTAATAAATGTGATAATGCCCACGGTAATATTTAAATTGCAAAAAAATGTCCCCCCATCTCCCTCTCTCTTCTTTGGCTAGCCCATTTTGGACTTTCTCTCTACAATTAGCAATAAAAGGCCGTGGTAAACGTTTTCAAATTTTCTTAGTGTTTGCAAATTTATATAGCACTTTTATTATCTGCTTGTTTGTACTCAAAATTGCTTGCTTTCATTCTCTTTGATTGGCAATAATCCCAACCTCTTACCAATTTTACCATTAATAGCTAATGTATTTAGTGTGTTCTTAAATTGTTGTTGAAATTAACAAGAAATCGTCTGTAAAACTGTCTTTGAGAAACACTTTGGCAAATCAAGCAAGATACAATGCTACCATATCAGAGACCCTCCAGGTATGAAATTTCTCAATGCATGTTGATAATATACATCTAGCAAGATCATTTCAATTATCTCTATTGAGTAAGTTCTCCCTATGTATCTTTACACCTAGACAACATATATATATAACCCAAGTGCTTATTTCACCTCCTTAAGATCTCCAAATTTTCCCTCCACCCTGTACAACATCTTCCTATATGAGAATTCTTCACTTTAATATCGGTTTGATAAATTAATGCTCATTATGTTTAATTTCTTTTAAGTGACTCTCTTAGCAGATATTTCTAAGAGGCTATATTCTAGCAATTTTGCAACAAGCAAGAATACCACCGAGTGCTTTTAGAACATAGGGCTCTTTTACTTTTCTACATTGTGTTATAAACTATAAAATCAATTATCTCTAACATTATGTCTTGTACTTACATTGATTGGAGCTTCCCCTGACATGATTTGTCCTGAAACGATACACTTACTCACATGAGCTGAGTTGATTTGGCATGATCTTCAACATTTGATACATACTTCAACATTTCAATCTACTCCAATCCCTTATAGGGATTGAACCCATCTCTTTGACATGAAAAGACAATGTCCTAACCACTAGACAAAAGGGTCTTGGAGGGAATGAATTTCTTAATTTAGTTAATACTAGGTAAATGTTTCATTTTTTATGCCTTGTCTAGTCTATTGGTCATGTGCACACAGATTCGCCGATTTAGGTAAGTCTATGTAAATGCTCATCCTTGTGTACATTCATTGATTTAGGAAACACCTATTATCTGTGTAGATCCATTAGTTTAGGCAGCACGAGTGCAGATTTGCCAATTTAGATAGCACACCAACAAACTTCAGTTTCACTATTGTAAACAACATTAAGTGTAGATCCATCGGTTTAGGCAGCACAAGTGCATATTTACCGATTTAGGCAGCACGAAACTAAATGCAAATTTGCTGATTTAGGTAGCATTAGTGCAGATTCGTTGATTTTGGCATCAATAGTGCAAATTCACCGATTTAGGTAGTACGTTTCATTGTTGTCAATTTGTCGATTTGGGCAACACCGATCACAAAATCATATTGTATTGACTGATCACCAATGTCCTTACTATGATTTTGTTACCTGGGTATAAAATGAAAGATATTTGGATTTGGTATATGATGATTTCTTATCGCAACAATGTTTATGGAATTGGACTAAAACTTTATGAGAATGGATTATTAAATGATGAGTGTGACCAATGATATCCTGATACATCGAGATATGACATATACTGCTTATTCTAGTGGTATGGGACACTAGAATATGTAATTTGTGGATGACGACATGCAAAAGCAATGTTGTTTAAGTGTATGAATTTTCCTTTCATGCTAACGGTTGTATTTTATAAGTATGATTTGCAGGTTCTTATCTTAGCTATCGAGGATAATTTCTTTATAAACGGAGAGATATATAGTGGAAATTGATAAACATATGTTTATTGTAGCTGACAACAAGTGGAAAAAGCTTGCTTGATGTAGAGAGAGAGAGAGAGAGAGAGAGAGAGAGAGAGAGAGAGAGAGAGAGAGAGAGAGAGAGAGAGATAGAGCCGTGCTCTTGTCATTGGCAGAAGTCCCCCATATCTCTTAGAGAGCTAGATAGTTACCCAAATCTCACAGAGAAATTATTAAGCCATGCCAAGCGGAGAAAAAAAGTATTATTTCTAAATCTTGTTGTTATCTTGTTTTTGTTTTGTTAGTTTTTCTCCCAATGGCGTATGAAAATGTGTTTGCTTTGCTGTATGTGTCCACACACGCCGTAGGAGAAATAAGAAGAAAGTTTTATGATAGGTATTTTTTCTCTTATGCCACACGTTGGAGAGGGGGAATGATAATACACCTTCATACACACACAGATGCCTCTCTATAGCCTAGGGTACTCACAACACCCCCATCCAGTAGAAATCATCTTCAAAACTTTACACTTCCACAAGAAAACCATCTCTTATATGCAAACAAATGCACACGCGCCTTGCACAATAGCCAGCAGACCGCACTCACCCTGATTTTGCATGCTTCTAGCACTTCCACAACTCAATAACTCTCTCTCTTTCTCTCTCACACACACACAGACGGCCAGGGATCACACACCGCTCACATAAAGAAGAAAAAGAGGAAGGGGGAAGAGACGATGCAAAAAACGGAAATGATAGCTTCTTCTTCAACGCAAAACCCATATACAATCACCATATGCTTCCCATCAAGGGGCACACTCTTCCTTTGGCTTTCCTGATTTGCTGACAAACCCTCAACGACCATATGCATGCTCCTCTGCAGCCTCCTTGCTCAGAACCCTCTTGAAGCTCTCCTCGCTGAAAACCCCCCTCCAAAAGGAAAAGAAAATGTGCCCTTATAGGGCATCCCTTCTATGTTCGACATTTTCCCCCTATTTTTAGCTTCTTGCATGTGAACCACTTCTTTTTTCAGCCTTGCTTGAATCCCAAGTCTCGCATGTGCTGCCCCTTGTGGGATGTCATGGCAACGGGACAAGGGGAGGGGTTGACCCCTCTCTCATTAAAAAGATTTTCCCCTTAGGATGCAGGAATCGGACCATGCCAAGCCATCATCAAAATTTTGCCCAGAACAACCACCCTGACAACACCAACCGTCACCAGAGCAACACCACGTGCTACCCAACTCCGCACAAAACCGCCCGACAGGGCTGCACACAGCGCCGCACAGAGGACATCATAGGTCATGACCACAAGGGAGCTCCCCGATCCCTTTGATGCCTTATGGAGTGTCCCACTCCAATATAAAATACCCCACTCAATGATGTCGTGCGCATGTCCTCCAATTGGTTTTTATCTAGCACATCGGTTAGCACTTCTTCCTGCTCCTCAAATACATCTTTCACATCTGTACCCATGCAAGAGATCAAATTCCTCATACATTGAGTGGGACGAGAACCCGGGCGTCCACTAGAAAATATGTAAGATAGCACGTGCATTTACATAAAAATGTACTTACATAAAGGGTTTTTTAATTGAGAAAGTGAAAATTCTCATACATAAGGGCTCGTTTTTTTTACAAAAATGCATACATAAGGGGTACATATAATACTTGAAAATATGTAGGTAAGGATACCTCTTGTTCGAGCGTGCTATATGCAATTTTTACATAGTGGATTCCCTCGGGGGACGAATTGGTTTCCCAAGTTGTATTTGCATCCATAGAACTGCACTATAGTCTACTTCCAGCTCTTCTTCTGTCTAAGATTAGGGATTTTCTCTACCTTCACAGCTTCAACCTCATCTACAAACCTCACTTTCTCATCTCTAGCACACATCAATGGAGCTTGACCAATCATATGTGAACTTGCTTGTGCATCTTCTACCAAATCTAGAACTACTTGCACTTCTTTCATAATAGGAACTTCCCTAAATGGCATCCTGAGCATAGAAACTGCTCTATCTCTTTGCAACTATAGAACCCTTGGTTCCTCTAGCACCGATAGACTCTCTAGCATTAGCTTTCGCTTTACTTCCACCGCTTCAACTAGCTTCGGCACCATTGCACTTGACAAACCCTGCCTAGCTTGTCGCTTCTTCAAAATCTTTGTAGTCTGACCTCTTGCCATATTTACCATTTTTAATTACATCACAGGCCCATCTGTCTCAACTTTATCTCAAACGTCCTCATGCTGAAAATCCATAAATTTGCTCAACTTCAAAAAATCAACATATTTGCAGCAGTCACCTCGATAAGCTATCGCTAAGGAGCTTCAAACTCCCACTCGAACGTTCAAAAATCTCCCTCCAAGCTTTGCTTCAAACCATCCAACTTCTGCTTTGGTTCATTCAATTGCACATCTGGTATATACTTGCATCAAAAGGCCGCTTCCAAATTCATCCAATCCAACTTTTCTTCATACGCATCATACCATCTCCTGGTTTTACCACAAACCAGAAGTGGGAAAACTTGAACCATGCCTTCATCTTTTGACAATCTGCTCTCTAGAAGAAACACCCCATAATCATGCAGCCAAGTTTCACATTTGCAACCCCAATGAAAGAAAAACTCAACCATTCCATCTTTAACAACACTTTCTCTTCAAAAACTGCACTTCCACTTGCTTCGAAACCACATCTCCACCTTCAAATAGGAGCACTTAGTGTACTCCTCAATGGAGGTACGAGAAGATGGAGAGAGGGATTGGAACACACCTGAAAACATACACAGATGCCTCTCTATAGCCCAAGGTGCTCACAACACCCCCATTCTTTCAAAATCATCTTCAAAACTTCACACTTCCACAAGTAAACCACCGCTTACATGCAAACCAACGCACACACACTTTGCACAATTGCTAGACCACAATCACCCCGATTTTGCCTGCTTCCAACACTTCCACAGGTCAACACCTCTCTCTCCTTCTCTCTCTCACACAGAGACGGCCTGGGGGGTGCACACCGCTCACACATACTGGCACCACACACATTGGAGCAAAGCAAAGAAGAAAACGAGGAAGAGATGATGCTAAAAATGATAGCTTCTTCTTCAACAAAAAACCCATTTACAATCACCATATGCTTCCCATCAAGGGGCACACCCTTCCCTTGGCTCTCTTGCTTTGTCAGCAAACCCTCAACGACCACAATAATCCTCCTCTGTAGCCTCCTTTCCTAGAACTTTGTTGAAGCTCTCCTCCTTGAAGGCCCCCCTCCAAAAGGCAAAAAAAAAAACGTGCCCTTATAGGGCGTCCCTTATATTTCTGGCACTTTTTTCCCTATTTTTAGCTTCTTACATGTGAACCACTTCTTTTTTTTGCATTGCTTGGAGATTCTCTCAATAAGAAGATTTGCCCCTTAAGGCATGGGAATCGGACCTTGCCACATCATCATCGAATTGCTGCCCGACGACACCACCCCAACGTCAAGCTTCACCATATTGTAGCGCTGCGTGCCACCCAACTCCGCACAAAATTTCCCAATAGGGCCGCACACAGTGCCACACAAAGGACTCCATAGCTCATGACCCACTCCAATATAAATACCTCGCTCAATGTTTGATGTCGTGTGCATGTGGATTTTTTTTTTCCAGGGGCATCCTGTGGTGGCCCAACCTTCAAATAAAAAAAAATTCCTTTCCCAATGCTTCTAAAGACAACGGCTGTTGGCCCGACTTTAAATTGCTCTACTTCAATACTCACTTGGCCGATTGACTTGCCATAAGAAATTAGCAGAAGTTCAAGCCCCCGGCCTCGACCTCCCTTCCTCTCTCATGCACCTTATCGTGGCCTCAAACTACCGGTGTCGAGACTGTAGAAAACCATCTGCTCTCCCCTTCTTGGCAACTGCTCCAACTTCCACCTGGCATGTGACTTTGATTAACAAACTATTGATTCTTATCAACTTCAAATGTTGCATACTGTGCTCTAGAACCTTGGCAAGGCCAAAAAATACTAGATGACTCGCCTATCGAGGTAGTTAGACTGACACACAATTGGCCCCCGGTGAAACTTTACATGCTTATATGTTGGCCATCTGAACTTTGATTTCCAATCCAAAAAGACCTACATGAACTGTTAGACGAGAAATCCATGCCCATGCATTCATTTTAGCTCTAATCACCCATCTGCAATTGCCCATCCGGCAAGGATTTGCAAACCACTTCAAAATTCAAGCGGCCATAACTTGCACACTATAGCTTTGTTTGAGCCATCTAGACCACCCTGTAGACCACATTAAGGGCCACCTTTGGCAATTCCATTTCCGCACTTTACACACTCCAACCATCCACTTCTGATAGGGACCATAACATAGCATTCTGGCCCAATAAGCATACATAAGTGCTATTCCTTACCTGCTCTTGATCTCCACAACTACTTGACCACTTGAGAGTGTACATATTCTTGCATTGCACTCTTCATAGCATTGGTTAGCTTTAACTGCACGAATGTGGATGCACTAGCTTTAGATAAATGCATCTACACGCACCATAAAAGAAAGAGTTATAGTTCCAACTATAGAGATGGAGTAAGAAGGATGGAAATGCTAGCAAATAAACACTTGACAAGGATAGAAAATGCTAGTTAGCATATAGTCACATAGAGTATGCGTGTTAGCACAAAATCATAGAGCTGCTAGTAACTACACAATATCTACAATCAAATAGTTATTTCCTTCTTGTCCTACACAGCTTGTTGAGTCCAAACACACATCAAGATGGGCCAAAAGTTAGAACACTAAGGGCCATTCACTCAGTTGACCAATTCTCTTCAAGTTCCCAATGGACAATTCACTCATATACTTAGCATCTGGGTTAGATGCTTCATTGCACCCATCAATATATCCAAACCGAGGGAGTAGTCCATTCCATCTTCCAAACCAAGTGTCTTGCACGTTCTGAGGCTTGCCTTCAAAGTAGGTTGAGATGAAAAATTTTGCCTCACTCTCATTGGATGGGCCTTGCTCTCCCTCACACTCACCTTCCTTTCAGCTGGCACTAGACTCTTACAATCGCCTTTTCTTTGTTTTGCTTTGCATTGGAGGAGGAGCCAGTCTATTGTTGCCCATGGAATCCAATGATAGTAATGCACATTTTTGTGGTTTACACAAAGGATAGGAGAGCACTCTCTAGTATATTGGAAGAAAAAGAACATTTGGGAGACAGTACCCCTTGGGAGTGAGTGCCCCTTTTTGTCATTTCAAGTTTTGTAGATAGTGACACCTTACTTACTTGCAACTTTGGAGAGAGTGTCCCTTTTGGCACATCCATTTTTTTTTACTTGCTGGTTCATTGCATTAAAGCAAGAAAGAGTGTCCCTCTTATCTTATCCAATTTTCTAAGACTTGTGCACTTGGATACATGTAGATGTCTGTAGTGGATATATGTTACTTAGCATATCTTGAAGAGACTCACTAAGTAGCATTGTATAGCTACCAGGATGTCAAACATAAAAGGGCATGCTATTATAGATCAACTCATAGGTTTCAGGGTTGTCTTAGTGTCAATGTAAGGGGCGACTTTACTCTTGAAGGACTTGTGTGAATTGATCAAACACACACATGGATGCAAAAGCTTTTGAAGGATGCTTCTTCACATGCCGTATGAAGAGAGAAATATATGTAATATATGTGATATAGATAGATAGTTATGTATGTATACTTCATGCTAGCCAATATAAGGGGCAACCTTACTCTAGAAGGGCACGCCTAATTTGGAGTTGTGCACATCACAATATATCTTACTTGTGTGTGTGTGTGTGTGTGTGTGTATCTATCTTTATATAGGTGTGTGTGTATATACACACACACACACACACACACACACACACACACACACAAATATATGTATAACTTTTACATGTATATACATATGTATTTTCATCGTTTTTCATACAGGTTGAATGAAAATATATAAATTCTTCCATCCGAAATTCTCAAAATGGTCCTCGTTTTGATTGTTAGGATTGAGAGCTATCAAAAGGAAGAGATGAAAAATAGATTGAAAGTGTGCGTTTGGGCAACAACACGTAGAAGAGGATTCTTTGTAGTTGTTAAAAGGTTTGATGAAGAGAAATGTTGACTTCACCGAGCCTTTGGAGATTATTGGTATGGTAGCAAAGGACCTTTCCATGAGCATAGTTGTGGATGAAGAGGCAAAGTTAGAACCTTCTGCAAACATTGACAAGAACATTGTACCCCCCAAAGATTCATGTGCTCAACACATAGATGCAGGACATGGATTTTTCAACTATTGCATGTGGGCCATCTACAAAGAGTAGGACAAAGGAGCAGAGGAAAAAAGAGGCACTTACTTTAGAAGACCCTGTAGTCATCGATGAAAGGCCTTTTGACTTTAAAGTATCTTCAAGAGCTACTGATAAATTTCATAAGGTATCATGTATCTTTAATGCCACCTTCATTCTTGACAATCTTCTAACTCAACACAAAAATCTCTTAATGCCTAAAAGAAAGAAGTTTGAGTTGGAGGTGCAAAAGGGGAGGCTGATCCTTGATGGCATGGTTTTGGTCCACTTCAAAAATGTTTTTATACGAAAGGATGTTTGTATAAAAAGTACTATCAGTTGCCACTATCATATAGACCATCATAAAAATATTGCAAGCTAGTCTAGAAATCGTTTGGCTTTCTTCTATATCTAAATTTCTTATCTTCTGATCTTATGAAGAAGCCCAAGGAGGTTACGGAGGAACAAGATTTACCACCAGATGAGTAAGAGGATGAGGCGAAGGGCTAAAGTGAAGTGGATGATATCAAGGAGGCTATTAACCTTGAGGTAGAAGCAAAGGGAGGTTGAACATAGTAAAATGCTATCTATGAAAACATAAAAAATCAAACTACCATTGAATGCGTTTATATTCAATGAGAAACAAGCTGAGTTGATGCTACCTTGTGTGCCAGAATTTAGAATTGGCAACCAGACCTACATTTTCCTTCATGAAATTCAGAGTATTTTTTGCCTGAGGGAAGACTTTGCACTGGCCACCATCTTGAAATTCCATGAAGAGAGGAGTGACTTTGTTTTTTAAGATAGTAGCGATGACAGGGAAATGGAAACCTCCAATAATCCATTGGAGTGCCTTAAACTCTATTTTCAAAAGGTAGAAAAGTATAAAGAGATGTCACTCCTTGATCATAATTCATTGTATCCCTTCACTGTCTTTGGCTATCACAAGCGTTGGAGTTGTCAAAAGCCTCTTCAACAATAGCATAAGCAAATTTTTTTTTGGTATATGGCTAATTGCTTATGCTATTGCTGAAGAGGCTAATACTTGCTTTTGATGCATGCAGTGAAGGATTCTGCAATAGAACCATTGAAATAGCTCTTTCAAGTTGTTTGCCTTTCCTCGAGAGCCACCATGCTATGTGTGTCTGCTGAAGTAGGCATTGCTTGCCATGTAATGAGACTTTTCCAAGACCTAGGTATTCCATATGCATGGGTTTCTGTACTTTTGAATAAAGTATATTGGTAAATAGTTGAAAATGATGTGCTACAAATTAAGCAAAGTTGTTAAGCAAACAAACTACCAACATAATTCTTTATAATCACAAGAATGCTTGAAGAATACCATGTAATGAGTAATCTAAGTGTTGATCCATGCTATCTTGAATGATTATTTAGTAGATCCTCTTGTGACTAATCATCTTTGTCACACATAAAAAAGAGCACGTCTGTGGAAAGCAGACATCAGCCTAGTAGTTAGCTCTTGGTCCTTCACAACCATATGTAATTTTTTCATTGTAGATACTTGACTTTGCTAACATAGGTGGAGCGATACATCCTCCCATGCTTTGTCAACTTCACATCTTTTATGCTTAGTGGTTTAGGTAAAAACCTACGTGCCTTGACCCCACCAATGGATGGTTTGGAAGGCACATCCTTCTCATTTTGATACTTTTTTGTCCCACTAGGTTTTGACATTGCCCCCATGGAGACCCATATCTGACAATACTAGTTCAAGGGCTTCTATGGCTATTTGACGCTCACCTAACTTTTTGATTTTCCATGCAAACCCAATGTAGAGATATATTAACTTCTTCACAATTCTGCAAAGAGCATACATTATACAAATGGGGACATTAACAAGCAGAATAGCCAGAATTGGGAAAAAATTAGGGTCTTCATTGTGATGAGTAAGATACTTTCTCCACCACTTTGGGTCCATCACCTTTGTAGACTCCATGGAAAGCAAGCATGGAGATCTTGCCATGGCATGCATTCCACAATTATACATATACTTTAGTGTTTTGAGGTCACCTGCAAGATGCCATTAGCCTTGAAAGTCTCCCCTCCCATCCACAATCAACACCTCTCCTAGATTCATTTGTCAATCAATTATGTCAAAAATAACGGTTCGATGGAAGACAAAAAATAAAACATCATGGTCCTTTTTCTTTACTTGCAAGATTAACCCTAATGAGATCACTGATGTGAAATGAATTGTACTATTTTAGTACAAAATTTGGAAGAAAATGAATTACGTGAAATGCATCAAGTCACCATGTGTTTGTTTTTTATTAAACAGTATAAAGGATTGTTGATGGGACATTTCAAAAGTGTCCTATTCACTAGTGTGATTGTTACTGGCTCCAACTTTTCTCTTTAGGAATCTCACACTCATCTAACTTCTAGACAAAATGTAGCACACCACCGGCCTCTTCAAATGTGGCATTGTAGAACTCTACCATTCTAGTTTGCAACATAGTAAGGTCCATGAAGATATTGTTGTACTCATCATGAGTTATAGCTATTCCTTGTGCTTTATAAGTACCTTGAATATGAAAGGGACATCCAAGGAAGTCATTTTGTGTATGGTTGTGCTGAAGTATCTCTTTCAAGACGCTTGCTACTGTTGGTAATAGCTTAGACTTTATTCCTTTCTTCAAAAATATGGAGGAGATAGGATGTTGAATAGCTGAATATCCTCTCTTGCTCACACTAAGGGAATTAAGTGTGCCCTATATTTTAGTGGCAGGCACTACATTATTTGAAATAAAGGGGTCCACCATATCTCGCTACAAAACCTTAAACTTTCTATCATGGATATTATATTTTGCAAAACTATTGCCTATCAAGGGCCTCAATTGTTTTCTCACATTGGCTGTGGGATCAATGTTTTCTTGGTCTAGATAGATAGCATGTCTACAAAGGAAGCAATACACAAATCAAAGAAACTAACCAATTTAGTTGAAATAGTTTAGAATGTTTAGAATCCTCACCTCAATGCACTATGAAAATCTCTATATGTTTACTGCGGCCTTTTACCACGTTTTGTAGAGAGGGAGTCCAAAATGGGTTACACAGGGAAGCGAGAGAAGGACGGGGTTTTTCTTTGCATTTCAAATATTATTGTATCTATTACCTTGTTTATTATTGCGTCTATTACCGCGTCTATTATCGCTCTTATAGCGTAGTCGGATATTATCACGTCTAATGCTTTAGCCCAAATTAGGCGCTTAAACATTCAAATTTTGGCGTTTCCCTCTATTTTGCTTGTGAAAACATATTAAAGAACAAAATATAAATTTTCAATAAACCAAATTACTCACTCAAACATTCAAATTTTGATGTTTCCCTCTACTTTTCTTGTGAAAACAAATTAAAGAACACTATGTAAAAATTCAATAATATGAGAAAATTAATATTTAAACATAAAACAATAGCAAACATGAAACTACAAAAAGTTTGCTCCATCTTAAAGTTATGCATGCACCTCCATGTAAAACAAGCATAGTCAGAGATGAGAAGTCAAACATGGATGACATATTTTGTTGAAACATATGGAGACGATAGAGTGAAGCGTGCCCACATTTTACAAGGTGGTAGCACATATGTTAGTTTCTTAAGGTGCTAAAGTTATGCAGGCGCCTCCATGTAAAGCAAGCAATGTCAGAGATGAGAAGCCAAATATGGACGACATATTTTTTCAAGGCATGGGGATGATAGAGTGAAGTGTGCCCACATTTTACCAGATGGTAGCACCTATGTTAGTTTGTTCAAGTGCTATCTTAAAACAATGTGCACAATACAAAATGCTAGCTCCACTTGCACCCATATTGCTTTATAATATCAACGTTAAAAAAAATGCAAAGCATTTGTTACTTTTCATAAATAAATTATTTTAAAAATTTATAGCTATTTTGCAATCAACTAAATTAACCACTCTCACTTGATTAATCTAACTTACCATTCTTTACAAAATTAGAGAGAGAAAGAGGGATATAGAGAGAGATATATGGATGCTCAATGGATGGCACAAAAATAAATTTTCACAACTTAAAGTATACTAAATGTTTATGAATCATCTTCCAAAGATCCCTACAAGAAGCGTCATCCAATTCTAAGCCCATGGCTCCTAAATCAGTAAAGAGAGAAATAGAATTGTCGTTTGTGGACAATCATCATCATCATCATGACAATCATCCTTGCTAAGACTTGCTGCCGTGGGACTCGAATCATCAATCTCTCTCTCCTCTATCTCGCCCTCATCCAAAGTAGTAGGTGGTAGCAGGTCGAAGATGGTCTCCACTTCATTAGTGACAAAAATGGTTCTTCCCCAAGGTGTTATGGGAACTACAAACCAAAGTTTGGGTTGGTGGATTACTGGGATATAGATGACTTATAGACGAGAAGCTCAAAGTGAGCAACATTGGTATAATTAATGCTACAAGCAAGAGAGGGCAAAGAAAGTAGTCACTCACCTGTTCACAATTGTGTGGCAAAACTAAATTGTCATACCCTCCCTGTGTGATGCACACTAGAGTCCACCATGTAGAGGCCATTCTCATGCCGTCTAGACACATTTGCAAACCACGTGCACTCAAAGATAAAGGTATGAAAGGTTACAAAATTAACCTTTAGTATCATTTCAATAGTCCCACAGTACTTGGCTTCATCACCATTTGTGGCAAAGTTTCCCATGATGCCATAATCCATGGTGGTCCGACGCTCGTCTCAATGTGATGTGTACAAAAGTGTCGACCCTTTGACCACATAGAGTTAAAGGAAAGGCACTACAAAGCAAGAAAATATATTTTATCAAATTCAAAGATAAAATCAAGAAAAAATATACAATATGGTTTAAGTATATAAGTACTCTACCTTTGGTATGCAACCTCGTGCATACTCCCATTCTTTGTCAGTGATGTCTTCTCCGCGTGCTTTTGCTTCAATCATTCTTTCATGAATCCACTCGGCACTAATGAGATTTGGGGAAACATGCAAGGTGTCTAGGTACTGGGGGTGCTCTTGTGCCTCCATGCGCTTACTTCCATGCTTCCCTCTCCTACAAACTCCTTGCCTTTGCCATTGTCCACAAGTCCACCCACTTCGTCATAACCTTTGCATTGAGGATAGAAAAGTTATTGACTACTCGGGATAGACCCATATCCATGTTAAACAATTTTCCCTTTCCATTTGGCAAGTGTGAGGTCATCCTTGCGTCCTCCTTGTCTAACCACATGCGAGGCATCGAGGGATCAACTTGTGCCAAATACTCGGAGATGTAAAACAAATGCCTCTTGCACGATCCACCCTTCGGCTATACATGCCTCTGGCTGGGACTGTAGCTACACAAAATCCTTGAGGATCTTTAAAAACCTCTCTAGAAAGAACATCCATCATGCATGCACTACCTTGGTTGCATTTATATGCATGTACTAAAATAAATATACATATAAAATGTCATTATATGCCAAAATCCCAAATAACGAATAGCCAATTTTAAATTTTTGATCAAAAGATATTTCGATCGAAAAATTGTTTATATAAAGGCACTCACCGATTTTGTCAAAACTAGCGACTGCTTGTTGATTTGCTAGGAGTTGAGAGATTGCATAGTTGGAGAGCTACAAACGAATATAGACATTTGAGGTATAATTTTAAACTTGTTTATGTGTACTAACTATTTTTCTGTGTTCTGCCAGACTTGTGTGGTGTAGTAGTTTTTCTCTCACCACAGAGTTGGCTTGTAGGCTATATGCCACTTTGTGGTGTGTAGCCATCTGGCTCACTCCAGGAGTGAGTAGAATCTAGTCACTTTTCTCGTGATGTACAACCACTTGGATCACTACAGGGAAGGTTTTAGGGATAGACTTAGATTCTCACTCATGTGGTGCAGTGCTATATCTCTCACCACAGAGCTGAGTTAGAATTAGTGGTTGACTTGTGGAGTGCAATAGGTATGATGCTACACCTCTCACTTCAGAGCAGAGTGACCCTGGGGCAGTCACTTATCAAAAGACCCCTATATCACGTGCGTTCAAGAGGTAATTAATAATACCCCAATATACATACTATACTTACACTATGAGCCTATTTAAAAAACCCCCACCCCTCTCTGTATGTATACATCTTTATACATTTTGGTCTTTTAATAATCCTCTCCGGTTAACTCACGTGATATCATACACGTTCTAAAAAGTGACCGCCCCGGGAGAGTGACCTATAGGTTTCTCAATTTTAGATTAGATCACATCATCATTTGTACCACGTAGAAACGCAAGAGTTCTGCTCGTCAAACAGAGAGTGGAGAGATGCATAGTTCATGCCCTCTTTATCTTTGTGTGACGCACTGTTTACTCTTGTGCTTCGAACTCCAAATTCACGTCATTGTTCATCACTAGATGACTTGGTGTTGTCTTCAATGTAGATACATGCGATATTTGGCATGCATCTGAGATTGTGAAGTTGTATGTGTTGTGAGTTCCACACACTTCATCAGGAACTAGATCAAGTCACATCATCATTCTTACTACATAGAAATATGAGGGTTACGTTCGTCTACCTAAGAGTGGAGAGATGCATATCTATGCCCTCTTCATCTTAGCATGACATGCCTTTCTCTCAAGTACTTTTGTCTTGGATGTAAATATGTACAATGTTTAACCACAAATTTGAGATTGTTAAACTGTTCGTTGATGGTTGTGTTGTGCATTCCACACACTTCGTCAGGGATTAATTTGATTAAACTATCAATCAACATTAGAACAACATCCAAGACTTGTGCTGAGTGTACCTCACACAAGCTGGGTTGTTCACATGTACGGTTTGATTGTTTATGTGTATTCTATAATGCACATAACATGGTCCAATTCTTGTGATGAGTGTCCCTCACACTCCTGGTCAATTCACCTCTCTCTATCTCTCTCTTTGTGTGTTTTCCTCTCTCTATTGTACAATGTATGGTTTGCAATCATAATATATCGTTGTTTTCTATAAATTATGTCAGTTGTTTGAGGTTTAGGGTCATGACATGATTTTGGTAGTTTACCCTCTCCTCTGATAATGTTTATGTTCTAAAACTATATATTACAGATATGGTAGACACCAAGCTGGTGAACATTATAAAAAAAAATTCCTTCGAAGTTATAGTAGGTCACTTTCATCACATGTCAGAGATTGAGCTTTGTCGTTGACTAAACCCCTCTGCTTTGGAGCATTATTAGTAGTTCACAAAGGCCTTAGCGAAGTCTGTATTTGAGCAGATCTAATCATATTTATGCATGCTGCTTTTGACATATCTCTAATGACATCAGGTTCATTATTGAACATGGTCAAGCACTCTATTGGACATATCAAAAATATTTTTTAAGATCTAAAAAATCCTAAAATCATTGCTTTGCCAGACATAGCTACTCGCATACAACTTGTGCAACAATTGTATACTGAGTTTAAGAGCAAGGAGAAGCTGGAAAGAGCATCAAAGAAAACGAGAGTGGAAGCCAGCTCTTCCAATGATACCAAAGAGCTAGGAGCTACCGTTAGAATAGAGTTTGCTGCTAGTTCCACTCTTTCTTTGGATTAGTCTCAACTCCCCCCTGTATTGCATCTTTTTATCAGATACTGCAATCTTCAACATACAGGCTCCATAACTGGGAGAAGGGATATGGGCACACATAAAGCATGTAGGTGTCACTCATCGTGCATTTAAAGATCCAATGTATGTGGCAAAGATCTTCAAAGTCCACTTGCATGGATCCATAGTGGATCAGCAGGTTAAAGACGAAGCCACAGTTTCCGACATCGCTCAATCCGGCATTATTTATCCACTCGCCATGGTCCACCACATAGAGAGTCCAATGCTCATTTCACATTTTTAGAATGGCGGCCATGTAGATAGTGGATAAAAGAGTGCAATGCAGATGGCAGTCAACCTGCCATTTGCGATTATGTGACCACTAAAGAAACAATAGAGTTGTCCCAAAATAACATTTTGTAGATAATAAATGCTCTTCTTCAGACCCTAAAGTATCTACATGCCCACGACTATCTCCACAATGACTTGCATTCCCGCAACATGATGCTTCATTTTGGACAGAAGGGGTTCTATGCAGGCATTGTGGATTGGGGGTCATGTACAAAGACCAAAACAACGGCATGCTTTCCTCCTCTCTATAACTTGCAAATACAAACTAGAAAGGAGACCAAGAGAGATTTTCCATGGGCCACCCCATAATGCATATCTACTAATCCCCCTCCCTGGAATAAATCCATGGACATCTTCTCCATGTGTCATACTTGTAAACGACTCTTAAAGTGCAGGTCAGTGCCACAAGAGCAAAACAAAAGGGATTTTTTAAAGCAATGTACTTACCCACCTTCAGAGTGGCAAGCAAAACAATCCCTCAACCCAACCTAACGCTTTTGATCTTTCTCTCTATCTAAGCAATGTCCATAGAGTGGGCTATGACATTGTAATGATTTTTGTTTTATGACCAACTGATGTTTAAAGTGATAATTTGATTATTGTCCTGTCTAGTTGCAAATGTAAATTATATAATTGATCAAGTCATCTTGTCTCTTTCCAACGACATGGTGATAGATATTTTGTCTCTTTCTCGAAGCATGATTAAGTTATCCTGTCTTTTTCTTTCAAGGTTTAAATGTGATGACTTGTTAGCTTCATGATAAGTCGTTCTAATGATGACATATTTGCTTGATTGGCAGATATGGAAGAAGAACTTAACCACGCTGAAGCACATGCCATCTACAAAGAAGAGAGAGAGCGCTATGGCCAAGAGAAAGACCTCGAATCTAATATTGCTAGAATCGCAGAGGACGAGTCCGAGTTGCAAGGTGAGCCTCTCAGCCTTAAAGAGTGCAGGAAGCTATGTCCAAACCACTTTGTGTGCCAGTAACTATTTCAAATCAGCGGCAATGCAAAGAAATCAGCTCCCATAAAGCTATAAGATTTGCAGCACAAAGGGCTCACACGAGTATTGTTACGAAGATTCATACAACGAGAGAGAGTTATGCCAAACAATAACCAAATGGCCCTCTACTTTATACAGAAGTGCTATGTTTAAAAAATCCTTGGGAAGGCATGTAGATGGTCAGACTGCCCCAAGAATTCTGGTGTTGGGCATGGTCGGATTGCATAGAAAGTGGCAACAAGTAACGCCAATAATCCAATGCCTGCACACAAACGTCCCATAGTTATACTTCCCAAAGAATCAGAGATGCTCGTTGCATTAGCAAGCCAAGGGCAAGACCTTGCAAGCCAAGGAGAGACACTTGACATTTTGCACGGCAGAATCCTTGAGCTTTAGATAGAGCTATCAGAGACCCAAGCCAAGCTGCAACAATATGCATCAATGTACGGACCATTGCCAGAACAGGCTGGTCCTTTGCAAGGACCTGCAGACCCATCTCCCGCGCCTGAAAGTACTGAGTTTAACATAGATGAACTAATCAACAAGATGACTCAATCTTTGGCTTGAGCACTTCCCTCACTTTACCCCTATCTATTTTCATTTGAAGAGAATGCGAAGTGCTACAGTTTTTGTAATCATAGCTCGTCATTTATCCCCTCAACTGTCCATTTTTGTATTCGCAGTTTGAAATTGTATTGTATCTAACTGTAATTATGACTCTTATTGTCATGCCAAGGGCATACCCAGTGGAGGTCATGGACCTGGGCCAGTAAGTGGCTGACTGTCAGTGTGGAACAGGGGATTCAGTAGCCAGGGGCTATATAAGGGAGGTTGGGCGGTGAATCCAAGACAAGCAGTTCCCTGGGAATTTCACTGGTATCAGAGCCATGAGTTTTGGAACCAGGGTGTGGTGCTCATGAGCTTTGGGTGCATGCTTTTGCATGTTCATGCAAACAGGAGGGCCGAAAGCACCTCGCAGGCGGGCACGGCCGCTTAGCAGGCGAAGTGAGGTAGCTTGAAGATCGTGGGTAAGCACCCTTAGTCGCGGAGGGGGATGGGTCGACAGTTCGACAGCAGGCACGAACGATGTCTCCAAGGTCGGGAGGACAAGGGGAGCAACTCCCGCTGCATCAGCATCTCCAGCGGGTGCAAGCCCCGCGCGACATCTCTCCCTCCTTTATTCTGCAACACGCTGCTTGTCACCATTGCAAGCATGCTTTGTTTTCACACAGTGGGTTCCCCAAGGACAAGGGCATTAGGTTATTTTTAAAGAAGAAGGGAGGGTGCCCACGGGCTGTGTTTCCCCCTCACTGGTCGAGGCTCGTATTCCTTGCCAAATCAGTCAGGACCATGGTGTGTCGAAGGCAGCCCAAGGTTGGAGTAGAAATTGCATTTGCTGAATGTTCGAGGCGAGCAACAGTTGCAAAAAGTCCAAAGCGAACAAGCAATTGTCAAGGCAATGAATAAGGGCAACGACGACTGATGTAGCTTTTGGATGACATGACTACAATTCGTCTCTGACCTTCAAAGGTAAGGTATGCATAGCTTTGTTTTTTTGTTTGCCAAAAATTTTAAGCCATGCTGTGAAGCTCTCGCATGCACTAGACATGTAAGTGCATCCACAAGCAAGGCTTGTACCACACACAAGGTGCTTTTGTGGTTAGCGTAAGCATAGCAAGGCACGATCGGATGTATTTCTTCATTAAGGATTTGCAACAGATAATCCATGTAGCAGCAAATACTTTTAGGTATGCTTTGTCTGTGCATTAGAATGCTTATACCTTATTGTCATCGGCATAACTTGTTACACAATTCTTTCCGTATCTCTACATAAGGTACTATATGAGACTGGCATGAGGCACTTAGCGTACATCTTTTGATCGGTTTGCTATGTTTTTTCTCATTTATGTCGACCATGAATTGATGAAGTAACAACAGGGCTGTCAATTGCTTATGAAGCATCTTCTCTAGATGGAGCATGTATCACCTCTATTGCATATCTCTAACATGCATCAAAGGTTGTGCACTTTCTCCACTCCAACCACAGGCATGGCTTGTAATAGATAATTTAAGCATTACAATTTTTTTGGCATTGAACCAATGCTTAACCTGCCAACTTGCCTCAAGCATGGCTTGAGTACCTGCATCCTTGATCTGCTGCACGGATCATCAGCAGTTCAATTTTTGATGCCCATGGAATCTCAAGGAGATTAGCACACTCTATGGCTCGACTTCATGAAGGGTGCATAGAGCTCAGCATGGCCGACTTCTTGTCATTGCTTCCAAAAGCCAGCAAAGATGCTCGCCACACAACACTAGCCAATTTCATTTGAAATTGCTTGACAAGGTCAATTCTCGTTTGCCATGATCTTTGTACGTCGGTATCAGCATCTGTTGGCTATCAAAACTAACGTACTTATATGAAGCAAGGCTTCCATTTTGGCATCTTGCATTGAGATTATCCCCGTTTTGATTATGCTATGAGCATAAAAATTTGGAGGGATTTATCAATTTGCCGGCATGTTAATTCATTAGATGCCAAGGAGGTGTATATGATACACACAACAACTCTCTCTTGCACAACAAACTAGGCTATGAGCCGGATGGGAACTAGTTCTTCCATCAAAAGTTTAGGACAACTGATTACAGTAGAATGATCAGGTTAGAGCTTTTAAGTTTTGCTTGTTTTTCCATGTTTTACATTTACTTTGGAAAATATTGTATGTCGTGCAAGGCAAAGTGCTTTGCCATTTTCACATGAAGCATGGCTTCTAACTCGTGCCAAGATAATGTCCATTGATCTGGAATCAAGGGCATCGGCACACAAGTTTGGGGAACGGACAAAATAGGGCATATCAGCTCACAGACTCCTACCAGTCTAGACTGTGCCAGGCACTTATGGTTTTGGCTCTCACGTTTGAAGCCATCATTTTTGCCAAGGGCTTACAATTTTACATGCACGGCATGCTAGCTAGGTGGATTCAATTCTACCTACTCATGAAATACGCTTCCGCTATACAGTCACAACCCCTACATGGTAGGTTGGTCTCGATGTGATTTCTGTTACCTCTCTCGACGAGAGCGTCACAGAGGCGGATTGTTGCATGTTTATAAGATAAACTGACATGAGGCATCAGATGCACACAAGCAGGGGTACCAACTATACACGTCATAAATGCTTAAGGAAAGTTCCTCAGCTGTGCATGCTCTCTTTCTTATTTCTCTCAAAGAATAATGAAAACTTTCTAAGAAGCTTTTGAACATGTTTGTTTGGGAGTCAGCCTGAGCCAAGGTGCTCTAACTCTTAGCTAGAAAAGGGCAAGATTCCATCTAAATTAGTCTTCATTGGTTCATTGATTGAACACTAATTGCCATAAGGGCTATGAGCCACACACACTGACTAAGAGTCATTCTCAGATCTCGAGTAAGACCCAACTGTTGGCATTCCTTGGGTGATTGTTCTTAAGATCGAACACATCTGCCTAGTGGAGTACACATCGAACACATCAACGTTAATGGACAAGCAAGGGTCTTGTCATTATGGATGTTTAGGGTGTCATGTTTGCACTACATGTTTTTAGTGCGACGCTCAAGTTGAGTACACATCGAACACATCAACGTTAATGGACAAGCAAGGGTCTTGTCATTATGGATGTTTAGGGTGTCATGTTTGCACTACATGTTTTTAGTGCGACGCTCAAGTTGAGTTTTTGATAATCTTAAACTCACATCAGCTGATCTATACCACGGAGTCTAGAGGCAACAAATAGTTGAGATAGCATGGCTGTTCATACGAGCTAGGCATCTCACTTGTGTGGATCTCTTGCTCTCTCTATAGCACTACGAGTGTCTATGGCATCACAGGTTTGGGGTAAGACCCAGCGGGTGTTTTACTAAATCACCCCATAGGCATTGAGGATCACAGTTTGATCTATCCCAGTTGTACTTTCAAGGAAAGAAGTCCGGAATCTACCAGGGGGTAGTGGACAAATTCAACTTTTCAAGTTGATTCCAATCATTTTTATACACGATCGACTATGTTGGTTACCATTACCTTCTAGTTGAGCAGATTCTATAAAGGGTCTTACCAAGGGGTTTGACTGCGTAGATTATAACCAAAGGAGTCTGGTTTGCAAAGGCAACACCCAAGGTTACATGTGCAATACTACTTGCATTTCACTAATTTTCAATAAATGTTCCTAGGCCTTTGCCGGCGGGAAATTTAGGCAGGTGCTTTCCACTCCGATTCAGGTACGCATCTGTTTTGGTTTTGTTTCTTTTGGTTTGCTTTTTTATGTAGGATCATCAACTATGTTTGCTCTTCAAAGAAAACACAAGGTCATGTACGAGCCAAGAAATTTGGGTTGTGCTATGTTCATAATAAGTTTCTGCATTATGCATTTATAGCCCACTTGTAGGGTTTATTTGGCACATGTTGTCACATGGGATACAACATGGTGTAGGAACTCAAGGAGTTTGGTTTAGCCAGTGTGGAGCAAGGCTAACGAGGGTCCCTCTCACTCCTGTCGTAGAGTGTTTGTAGTTACCTCCACGCACAAGTACATCTCATACTTGAAGGATGTTCTTTTTTTTAGACACCCTTACATGAGACATATTCCATATGTGGAGAATATGAGTCTATGGGACTAACACTGGCGCCCACTATTTCAATTTTGTGTCATGACAAAGTCCCTAGGGGTGGTCAAATCTGTTTTGTAGACAATTTTTAGCACGACGTATTAGGAGAAATTTTGGTGGCCAAAAAGTCGGATACTTAGAATGACTTGTTAAGGTACAAGTGCAGCTAAACAACATTACAGATGGTTGTTTATGCATATAGCAAGGCTATGAGTTGTTAATGAAAAGGTTTCACTATTTGTACCTAGAAGTGATCACTGTTTCACCTTCTATTATGGTTCAAACGTTTCACAAGACTTGCAAATGATTGCAATAGCAAGTATTTAGTTTCTTTTTGCAACTATTTACACTCCTCTTCAATGTGTGCCAGGAACACCATATTCGCCATTAGTATTGACAAGGAACGATTATGGACATACAGGTTCGGATCTATTTTTTGCTAAATGCATGTACACTAGGTGTTATGGGCCGTAGTGTTTAGCAAAGGCTGATTTGGAACTGCATGCACATTCATCGAGTTGTTGCTTATGAAGCATTTTGCACTCTATGTACAGTATCTCTATGAGCTTACTTTGGGCTCTACCAATCACCAATAGAGGTCATGGCTCGGTTTGGGTGTTTGTGGATTTTTCCAGTTAACCACGATGGTTATTCATGACATTGTTGATTCCTCAGCAATGTTGTACGATATTGTGGTCCCCGTTTACCAGTCCTCTAGGATGACTGTCTGTAAACCGTGGAGAAAAACACATCTCAATACTGTTAGAATCCAAAGATAATAGGTAGATTACAACTTACAAGTGTACTCTTGTGTTGAAGGATATGCAAAGTGAGTACGTTAGCAACAAGTACTCCAATTAGCAAGAATGTATTGCTCTAGTTGGTGTTGCTTACAATAACGTAAAGCATGTTTGTGACTCAATTTAGTCCCTTCATGTTTAAGTTTGGTTCTCAACCTTGAACACTAGTTATGGTGGGGTTGTTTACTGTTGAAATTTGGAACAAGTCAAGGACTTAAACTTGGTTGTTGATGAGTTATGTCGGCAAGTTACTTTTCATGGAAAGTGGTACTCTTTTGGGTACACCTTTGTTGTGATAGCTCGTTTCGCATACTCATGTGCGTTCTAAATGGAGTCTATACACTATGATTGGATAGGAACTGGTAACACAAGATGGTTACAAAGGGACAACAATGTGGAAAATCAATATGTTACTCTTGGTTTCATTGAACCTCCTACTGAACCGTGTTCCACTCATGCAAACAGTTGGATCCATGAAGGATGCCACTGTTGAAAACATTAGTGTATCCTCTTGTTTCGAGGACGAAAACGCTTCTCCAAGGGGGGAGTAATGTCATGCCAAGGGCATACCTAGGGGAGGTCAGGGACCTGGGCCAGTAAGTGGCCGACTGCCACTGTGGAACAGAGGATTGAGTAGCCAGGGGCTATATAAGAGAGGTTGGGCAGTGAATCCAATCTAGGCAGTTCCCCGGGCATTTCACTTATTGCAAAAGTAGAGAGAGAGAGAGAGAGAGAGAGAGAGAGAGAGAGAGAGAGAGAGAGAGAGAGAGAGAGAGAGAGAGAGAGAGAGAGAGAGAGAGAGAGAGGTGAGCATCAAGTAGTGTAGCATGGCAATCTTTCATAATTTTCACGTTATCACAATGGGTAAAACTTATAGACCTTTAGTCGCACATCCTCGTCTCCATCAAGCACACCAATCATATCATCTACTTTATCCATATCAAAGCATTCTGAATCTATCTCCCAGTCCATATCATTGTCATCGTCAACTTTCACAACTATAGCTTCATGGGTTTAAAAGGCACCATAGTGATTTTATGCTTCTCTTGTTGCAATGTTCACTGGCTTATGGATAAGTCTCATGTTGCAAAAAACACAGACCAAATCAACAGCCTATTTAAAGTGAAGATGGTTTTGTTTCTTGGTATGCAAAAAGTCAAATGCCAATCAATTTCTCTCATAGCTTCCACTTGATGTTGCAATAGGTAGAACCCTAGTTGCAATGTGTTAAAACTCCACTTTCTCCCCACCATACTCCTTCCACCATAGAGGCGCACTTGTGTGTGCAATGGCATCTATATGCCATGGATCCTAGAACATGCCATTTCTATTACCATAATCAAGTCATAAATGAAAAGCAGTTTTTCCATCCTGATGTCCCAATAGTTGAGAGAACACTGTTTTGAAATTGGTCATGACTTCTTATTGGTTGATTGTTGATGCTTTGAAATTTGGGATCCAATACAAATGCAGCACCATGCAACGATGTATGCAATTGCACCCATTGCTTGTTGGCAGCTGTGATCATGGCAACTTTTTCCTTTGCACCAAAGCCAACATGCTCTCCTACTTTGCATAATGCCTGTGACATATACCAATAAACTCGACCAAAGACAAAAAAGTCTTTGTCAACTATTTGCAAAAGACCTACAAATGGTTTGGCCAGGGTGACAATTCTCTCTACATTGCACCAAAAAAATTGGCAAGTTCACAAGCTGTGCACATCTTGTAGCTGCCTCTTGGTAGCTAGGATCTTGCTGAGCCAAGTATCCATCATCTATTGTGTTAGAAGCTGGACACACCCTATGGAAACTGACTACTCGGTAGATTATCATTTTTGTAATTATTCATTTATTGAGAAAACTCGACATTTCACCTTGTAAATATTGGGGCTTACAGAAGTTTCCAGATTGTATCCCAGTTTTGACATTTAGATTGAGTAGATGGTTTATTTGGAACTTTAGGGTTTGAGAATTGTAAGGTATTTATACCACTTTTTGACCTTAGTGGAAAACCTTTTGTCATTTTAAAAAAAAGGAAGTTTGAGGTCTGTGAGCAAGCGTACTGTGTACGAGAGAGAGTGTGAGCTTCATCTTAACGCTACGTGTGCACTGGTGGTCGGAATCAAGTGCGGAGAAGTGAAACGTGTTGCCCCCGATGAGAGCTACACGTCGATACCTACATTGTGCGCGTACGGTCCGGTTTTGCGAGCTCCATCTACGAGCTTCATCTGGTGATTCGGTGAGCATACATTGTTCGATTTTGCATTGCAGCATATCCACGCGTTCACATTGAGTAGAGCTACACATTAGGGACTTTAGATTTCGAAAAGGAAGACTTGCAAATTTCGGCCAGACATCCTACGTGATTTTGCACCGGGTGTTTTGGGTTGGGTTTTTGGTTCATAGACCTTAGGGAGAGTGACCTATTGGTGTTAGTAGGTTCTCCTTCAAGTTCTGTGGTGTTTTGAGATTGTTTGATGGGTGTTCAGCTCTAGAAAGCGTTGTAGGAAGTTTCCTCTTATGCACTCCTGAAGGCTGTGACTTAGACATTGGGTAGAGACCTCTGTAGGAATTAGTTAGGAGTCGGTCGAGTGTAGGTTGACACCCTATGCTTGCTTCCACGCGCCTGTGGGTCGAGCGTCGTCCTTAGCTGACAAATCTTGTTAGGTGAGTTCTCGCTGTGCTGACGTCCGTCGTGGCGTATCCGTCCAACATTGGCGCCGCTGTCGTGGACGAAAACCTTAGGTAGGTGACCGAGACTAGTCCTTGAGGATAGGGATTTTTTGGCTTGCCAAGAGTCTCGTTTTACTTTTAGATAGGATCAGAGGGTGGATGACTCTCTAGGTCTTAGAGGGAGTCTAGGGAGCGTGTGTCTGGCCTAGATCCTTCGACTTAGGTAGATTTAGGTAGACTGAGATAGTTTTCGATATTAGTTGAGTTCTTGAGTAGGAGTTGGAGTGGTAGAAGTGGTGAGAGGAGAGCTTGAGAGTCCGGAGAGGCCAGAGAGCAACCAAAACACCATTATCACCATTTCATATGATGAGTAGGGGTAGAGTAAGTAGGACATCATGATTCATGATCTAGAGCACTTCATGCATGTATACTTGCTTGGTAAATTCATCACAAGCTTGTAAAAGACGCAAAAGTGTGTTTGAAAGCTGAAGTGAAGTCCAAAAGTTACTGTGAGTGTTTCTGATAGAGCTACAGAGCATCAAGAGCATTTCTGTAAGGGAAAAATTTAATTTTAAGCCAAGAGACATCCTACGCGTAGGATGTCTACAGGCTAATCTGGTGGGAATTTTGGAATTTTGAGTTGACCAGTGTGTTCAGAAGGTGGGGTTTACCCTGTTTTCACCTGGAAAGTGGAAATTTGACCATATCTTGACAGGATAAGGCCAAAGAGACTGAAATTGCCAGACATCCTACCCAAATTGTGCCAAAGCATTATTTTAAGACCAAAACCATAGGATGGCTGCATGAGCATGATCTATATGATATATTGAGTGACTGAGAGAGGCTTCATCTCATTTGGGTGAAAAAATTGGGTTCTAAGCAGACTTTAGCACTTTTGACTGAAAAAGGCTAGAACAGCTAAAATTGGAGACTTTTGAAATCCAAACCAAAATTTAAGCATACAACTGGGTTGCTGACATCAAGGGGAAGTTGTGGGTCAAGTCTAGGGTCAAACAGGCCAAAAAGACATCCTGCGCGTAGGATGTCATCTGTGTGATTTTTCACTCCAAACTTGACTGTGAGCATACCAAAGTGATCAACACCTCAAGGAGAGCCTGTGCTTTGAATTTGAAGCCATTTTGGGCAAAAAGACATCCTACGCGTAGGATGTCTGAAGCAAGAAATTGAAGCCAGATACTGACTGTGGGCATAGCAAGGTGCTGTATAGCCTGAGGCAAGCCTCCTATTCAATTTTGGTCCAAATTGGAGTTGATTTGACTGATCAAGACCAGTAGCAGGCTGTCGGAACAGTTTTCTGATCCATTGACCAGCTTATAGGTGTCCAAATCAAAACGAGAAAATAGATGTGGACTTAGCACATCAAGGGGAATTCATATTGCAAGAATCTAAGCAAAACAGAGCAGGAGACATCCTACGCGTAGGATGTCTACTGGGACTTAGTGAAGAGAAAATTTGACTGGCTTAGACAGTGAGGTTCCATTTGGCTTAAGGGTTCCAGAACTTCTTTCAGAAGTGAATTTGGACCTTGTTTGGCCATTTGAAGGAGCAAAGACTGAATTCAGACTTTTTCACGTAAATTGACCAACATCCGAGGAAGTACAGTTCCAGAATAGCAGACCTGATCCAGAACATCAACAGTGTATAAAATACAGTAGTGATTGAGATTAACTCTCCAGTTATACCAATCATTACTAAGATCACCTCTAGCAGATAAATGCTTTGATTCGATTGCCGCAATTAAATGCTTGTGTACATGTATATTCGGCAGCAAAGCAAGAAGTGGTGCGGAGACTGATCCTTCGCCAAGTGAGTGGTTGGATTTGTGATAAATCGCATTGATAAGTTTGATGAATTTAAGATCACGAAGATACAGTTTTAGAGACTAGAAGGTGGCAGGTGACCAAGGTAGCTTAGTGTCCACAGAGGAGAGTGTAACTCAGGCAAGGCTAGATCCACTAGCACCAATTATTGAGGAGGGTAGTGATACTGACACTTCGTCAGACAAATCTTTCTTCATGATGGGTAGCCAATAGCCAGGAGGTTTTACCTATGACGGACTAATGCCAGGAGGAAGCACCTCCCTAAATCCACTGAATGATTCCAAGTTCACTGTGATCTTCTTAGAAGGAACAAACTCGAGGGGAGCCCTAGTCTATTCTGACTATCGAGGACGCAAGTGTATTTGTATTGAAGAAAGACCCGCTGAGAGACTAGAGATAATTCGAGTCTATAATGATGGAGATAGATTTCAAGACGAAAAGGGGAACCACTATCTAATAGTTAGTAACCCTGAAGACTACAACAGATGGAGATAACGTGGCGAAAGGGAAAATGGTTTCAGAAACTCAAGAACCGCCACTAAACATTGATCGACCCGGAGCAATTTTTATGTATGATAAGAAAACAACCAGGGTTTCAACTTATAATGAGAATGTGGGAATCTACAAGCATGAGAGCGAAGGAATAGTCTCTTAGTTTCGCTGCAAAGAACCATACCCAAACGAGTTAAGCAAAGACAAGGTTCTTTACTTATTCTCTTATGAAATTGCAACAAGGAAGGATATAGTTTTTGTTGATAGGTACGGGCGGGAATACCAACGTATTCTCCCAAAGGAGGTAGAAAAGGCAACAGTTCCAAGAGCATCAACATATGCCCCCGACGAAGTGCCAAGAGCCACCTACACCCCTAGCAAGTCTACAAATCCCTTTTTAGAGGAGTATGACGCTACCTCACATTCTATCCGACCACCGCAGACATTCAACAATCAGAACCAACCAGCAACTCAGCCATCATTGCAGGCATGGCTTCGATAGAGTGCAACATTGGAGCAAGACAGAAATCGAGATGTTTATCAAGCCGCACGAGGGCTAAGGGATTTGCAAGAACCACCACTCTATTCAAGGTATCAAGGCGAGAGTAAGCCAAAGACTCAAGGGTCAAGAGCACCCATAGAACGAGTTCGAAGAGATGGACCATCTCTGCCAAGAACTGTTAGAAATTATGGCTTAGGAGCACCACTGGGTGAGGAACCAGCCTACTATAGAAGACCAGAGGAGGTATATCGATTAGGACGTGGAGATCCAATGATGAGGTTTGTAGACCATCGTAGAATTAGACCTTCTCAAGTACAAAAATGGGTAAACAAGAAATACATAGGAAACAGAGATCCAAGAGATCATGTAGCAGCCTTTGTGCGTGTAATTAGAGCGGAAGAGGTGTTAGACTTTCCTACCCAATTTGCATGTTTTGGGCTAACCCTAGAGGATGATGCCGCTACTTGGTTTGACTCTGTGGAGCGTAGAGACTTTGAGTCTATGGAGGAAGTGTTTGATGAGTTTATCGAGGAATTATCACAAAGGGGGATAGCTCATAATACCGTTTCACAAATCCATAAATTCAAACAGAAAGACAGAGAATCTGTGCGAAAGGCGGCCCTAAGACTAAAAAGGTATGTTAAGTTCTACCCTGTGGAAGAACTGCCAACTCAGTCCAGACTTATGCTTATATTCATCCAAGGACTAAGGAATGCAGATCTCTAGAAGGACTTACATATGAAGAGGAGCACGATGTTGAATGAGTTAACCAAGGAGGCTCTTTACCTTGTGGACAATTGTTCGGTCTACAAAGAAGGTGAGTTCAAGGATCTTGACGACGATTCCTCCTCACAACAAAGCGGAAGCAAGTCTTCTAAGACATCACCGAAAGGGGAAGTAGCTGTAAACCAGGAGCAGCTTGTAGAGGAAGTGCTAAAAAAGATTAACTTGTACACCAAACCCCAAGCTAAACAGCCCAAGTGGTGTGCTATTGAACAAAAATGGACAAACCATGGGATGGAGGAATGTTATTATAACAATGGATATGTGTGAGAGAGGCATTATGCTCCCCAAGCTCAAGTAGCATCTCCTCAAGTTCCACCGATGCCTAGGTATCAAGGAGGCAACCTACTGTTGGGGTATAAAGCCCAATGTGGTCGCCCAGGTAAGTGGGTGGGCCGCCAGGTATGTACACATATTCTTTTGTTAAAACCTAATAAGAACTCACTATGCTCTACACATTACAGTAGAGCGAGTTCACCATATCCTCGTACTCTTCTTCTCGCACTCTCTCTCGCGTTGCACTTCTGCTCGTACTCCTTCAACTGGTATCAGAGCTCAGATCGAGGCTCAGGGCAGCACTGCAGGAGGCTAGAGTCACCAGCTCAGATTGGAGTGAAATTCGACAGGCGAAGACAGGGCCCCAAATCCTGTTGGATAGCCCGAAGGCCTAGGTGTTCTCAGAATTTCATTCTCAGGTCATCTCGGCCACCGTTCGGCTTCGACAAAGGTCTGCGCAGGCCATTTTTGACTACGTGGTCTCGGCGGGTGCAGATCCGACTCTGCAAATTTGGGGTTTTTTGGCCTACAATTGCAGGTGCTGAGGATATCGACACTCCGAGAGTGTTGATTTGTGGCTGTCTACACATCGAAGCACGGCTCACAGTTCTTGGAGGCGTGTCACATACGACACGGGCGCATCTACACAAAGACTGTAGGCGACATCCACTAGTTCATCAGGTAGCTTGTGTTTGCTGCTTGATATTCCAGATTTCATCCTGACATTGCAGGTATTTCCACATGGGATATATTGTCAGAGATGATGTATGTCTGTTGAGGGTTTGCTTTACTGCCGTTGAGGCATTGTCGCAGTCTATGCTTACAGGACAGTGATAGGACAGTCAGAGACAGTACAGGTGCAGGACAGGTTTACCCGCAGCTTACAGTGTTAGAGAGACAGTGTTTTTGAGCTGTTTTTGGTTTGTTTTTTATTGCACCAGAGCCATTTTACAAAGGAGACTCTGCCGAAATTTATGCAGAATCTGAAGCTTTCTTGGTTCATTTGACAGGTTGATATTGGTTCAGAGGTCAGTTTACAGGGGAAAGTAAACTACTGTGAACCGTAGCTATGGCTGGATCACAGGACACTGCTCTTTACAATATCAAGAAGCTGGATGGAACCAATTTCCCATTGTGGAAGAAGCAGATTTGGCACGTGTTGGTACAAAAGAAGCAGATAAAACCTATAAAGCTCAAGGGGATAAAACCAAAAGATATGGACGAAGATGAATGGAGCGAAATGGATGAATTGGCACTTTCTACCATTATGCTGACTTTGGCAGAAAGCGTTTACTTCAATGTAGCAGACGAGATGTCGGCTTATCAAGCATGGTTAAAGCTGAGTTATCTTTATGAGAAACAGAGTGCAGCTTCACAGGTATACTGGCTTAAGAAGCTTGTTGACTTGAAGATGAAAGAAGGGACACCTATGTCCAATCATCTGAATGAATTCAACACAATCTATAGTTAGTTGTCAGCTCAAGGTGTCAAGTTTGATGAACCTGTTAGAGCTATGTTCCTGTTGATCACATTGCCGGAAAGTTGGGACACTTTTCGCACAGCTTTGAGTAATTCTGCACCTCCAGATGGTTTGAACATAGCAGGTGTAGAAGGAAGTTTGCTTACTGAAGAAACCAATGGAAAGACAATGGACAAAGGCAAAGGAACAGCCTTAGTTGTCAGGGGAAGGACCAAAGAAAAGTACAAAGGTGGAAAGAGGAATCAGTCTCGTAGCAAGTCCCGCAGTGCTAAAGGCAAGAGTGACATAGAATGCTACCATTGTGGCAAGAAGGGTCACATGAAAAGAGACTGCAGAGAATGGAAAGCAGAAAAAGGCAAAGAGAAAGCTGAAGACCATGGTGAGAAGAACAAGTCCTCAGTGAAGATTCAAGAAATAAATGTGACAAACACTGTTGCAGAGGATTACAGTCTAGTGTCAGGAGACATCTACTTCTTGAAGAATACAATGGACTCAGCTCTTCTTACAGCATCTGATGGAAATGCACTGAGTGACTGGATTATAGACTCAGGGGCATCACTTCATGTGTCTCCAAACAAGGAGTGGTTTACCTCTTATGTGACCACTAAAGATCATGTTCAGCTAGGCAATGGGCAGACATGTGAGATCTTAGGTGTTGGAGATGTTCAATTGAAGTTTCAGAATGGCTCTTCTTTCACGCTGAAGAATGTGAGACATGTTCCCGCAATTACAAAGAGCTTGATCAGCACAGGTTTACTTGATGATGCTGGCTACGTCACCACTATTGGACAGAACATGTGGAAGATATCCAAGGGTTCTATGACAGTAGCACATGGAGTAAAGTCTGGAGGACTTTACACGATTTATGTATCAAATGTCTCTAAAAATGTAATCAATGTAGCCGAGCAGCCGAACGTTTCTTTGTGGCATAGCCGGTTAGGACATATGTCCAAGAAGGGAATGGAAATCTTGTCTCTTTCTGGTTATTTGCCTGGCTTTTCATTTAATGATTTTGAATTCTGTGAACATTGTCTGTATGGTAAGCAAACACAGCAGCCACATAAGCATAGAAGCAGTAGAAGAGATACACAGTTGGCACTTGTTCATAGTGATTTGTGTGGACCTATGCCTAACCTATCTCTAGGGGGAGCTTCTTACTTTATGACATTTATAGATGATTACTCGAGGAAAGTATGGGTTTACTTTCTCAAGCACAAGGATGAAGCGTTTAGTGTTTTCAAAACGTTTGTGACACTTGTGGAGAATCAGAGTGGCAAGAAGCTTAAATGCTTACGCACTGACAATGGTGGAGAGTATGTTTCAAAGGCCTTTCAGGACTTTTGTGAGTCAAAAGGTATAAAACGTGAACTTACTGCTCCTTACAATCCTCCTCAAAATGGTGTTGCTGAGAGGATGAATAGGACCATACAAGAGAAGGTCAGAAGTATGTTGTCTAATGCACAACTGCCAAATGGGTTTTGGGCTGAAGCTGTATCAACAGCTGTTCATCTTGTAAATAGATCTCCTAGCAAGGTTTTGCAGAAGGATTCAGTGCCAGAGATGGTATGGTCAGGCAAAATGCCCTCATACAAACATCTCAGAGTCTTTGGCTGTGAGGCATATACTCACGTTCCAAAGGAATTTAGGAACAAACTTGAGCCAAAGAGTAGAAAGTGCATCTTTCTAGGCTATGGTAATTCTGGCTAGATGGGGTACAGACTTTGGGATCCCGAATCCAGAAAGGTTGTCCGCAGCAATGATGTTCACTTTAATGAATCCAAATATCATTCTAAACCAGAGAGGGTTGAGGAGATTAGAAGATTTTTCTTCCAAGAAGATGGACCTGCACGTGCAAGACAAAATGTCAGGGCTCAAGAGGAGCAAGGACAGGATAGAGTGGAACCACAGGTTGTGGCTGAGCCTGAGCCACCTATTGTGAGTAGATCTGGACGTGTCACGCAACCTCCTGATAGGTTTGTTCCACCTATGAATTATGTCATGTTGACTGATTGCAATGAGCCTTCATGTTACAAGGAAGCAGTGCAAATGAAGGACTCCGGGAATTGGCAATTGGCCATGCAGTCAGAGATGACAGCTCTGCATAAAAACCAGACATGGAAGCTAGTTAAATTACCACGGGGCAAAAAGGCTCTACCCTGTAAATGGGTTTACAGGTATAAGATCACCGCTCATGATAGTCAGCCAAAGTACAAAGCACTGCTTGTTGCCAAGGGCTTTAAGCAAGAACAAGGCATTGACTTTGATGAAGTCTTCTCTCCGGTGGTCAAGATGACTACATTGAGATGCTTTCTTGCATTGGTTGCCATATTAGATTTGGTGTTGCACCAAATGGATGTCAAGACAGCGTTCTTGCATGGTGATTTAGATGTGGAAATTTACATGCAGCAGCCAGAAGGGTTTGTTGAGAAAGGCAAGGAAGATTGGGTATGCCAGTTGTTAAAGAGTCTTTATGGCTTAAAACAATCACCGAGGGCATGGTACCATAAATTCCACAAGTTTATGCTTTCTCAAGGCTACAAACGTAGTGAGTTCGATCACTGTCTATATACAAAGAAGGCTAAGGATGGCAGTTGGTTGATCCTTATTTTGTATGTGGATGACATGTTGATTGCTGGCAAGCACTTGGAAGAAATTTCAGCTTTGAAGTCAAAGATGGCAAAATCGTTTGACATGAAAGACATGGGTGAGGCAAGTCATATACTTGGTATGCGCATTGAGAGAGACAGATCAAATAAGTTGATTTGGTTATCTCCAACAGAGTATATTGACAAGGTTTTGCAACGTTTCAATATGGATAAGGGAAAGGCATTGAGTGTTCCATTGCCACCATATGTGAAACTTAGCAAACAAGATTGTCCTGTGTCTGAGGAAGAACAGGCTGAAATGGATAAGATTCCATATGCGTCTGCAGTGGGTAGTTTGATGTATGCAATGATTGCTACTCGCCCAGACATTGCATTTGCAGTGGGAGTAGTAAGTCGATACATGTAAAACCCAGGCAAGAAACATTGGGAGGCAGTGAAAGGAATATTGAGATACCTGAAAGCTACAAAGAGTATGCGTATATGCTATGGGAGTCGGAGCTAAGTGTAAAGGGTTTTACAGACTCAGATTATGCAGGTGACTTAGACAACCGAAGGTCTACGTCAGGGTATGTCTTTACATTGGCTGGTGGAGCAGTATCATGGCGTTCTAGATTACAAGATTGTGTTACTCAGTCTACTACAGAGGATGAATATGTTGCATCATCAGAGGCATGCAAAGAATCAATTTGGCTTAATCGACTAGTAACAGATTTGGGAATCAAAGAAGAGATGCCTGTGTTATATTGTGATAGTCAAAGTGCTATACAATTGGCTCGCAATCCAGTTTATCACTCAAAGACAAAGCATGTGGATGTGAAGTATCATTTCATCAGGGAAATGCTCGAGGATAAGCAGCTTCAGCTTGTCAAAGTTCACACCACAGAAAATCCTGCTGATCTACTTACAAAAGGACTTCCCTCAGAGAGCTTTGCGCATTTTCGCAAGCAGTTAGGTGTAGGGTAGTACATCACTTCTCTACATCTCTTGTATATTAGCTTGTATAGTAGCTTCTCTCACACTTAAAGTACCACATTGGACTTTAAGTGGGAGGTTGTTGGGGTATAAAGCCCAATGTGGTCGCCCAGGTAAGTGGGCGGGTCGCCAGGTATGTACACATATTCTTTTGTTAAAACCTAATAAGAACTCACTATGCTCTACACATTACAGTAGAGCGAGTTCACCATATCATCGTACTCTTCTTCTTGCACTCTCTCTCGGGTCGCACTTCCGCTCGTACTCATTCACCTACCAGGACCTGTAGGTGTAGAAATAGCACAACCAGTGTTGGGGCAACAACCACCCCTACCAAGATTACGACCAGTCGGTATAAGATACACACCAACAGTACCCGAATCAGAAGAGAAGGCTTTGGTGCCTATGCATGCATATTATGAAGATCCGAATGGATATGCGGCAAACCCTGTCTATTATCCACCGGAAGAACCCTCGACACCAGAACCATGGAGCATGATAGGAAATACAGGACCACCAACAATTGCACATGCAGCAGGAGAAGGAAGATATAGCTTAGATGAACGAACATTGTTGTTCATAGCCAACGGAGGCATGGGCGGACAAAGACATGTATACCAACAAAGAGGAGCTCAAGGAGCACCTCAACAACCCAAGGGACCCTGCTACAAGTGTGGTGGAGACCATTGGCTAAGAGACTGTCCTCATGATGAAATCATTAGAGTCAACGCATATTGCACTGAGTGTGGAGTTACTCATTTGATTCTTGATTGCCCTAAGAACCCGAGCAAAGGAGCAAAAACTACCTTAAACATGCATAAAGCAGTGCCTTCCAGTGGGGGGTTAAAAAATGAAACAATCATACCTATTCAGGCGGTAACACGAGCCCAAGCGCAAAGAATAACGAACGAACCCATAATTGAAGAGCCAAAAACTGATGCCCCAAGTTCAGAAACAAAAAATCAGAGAAGCACTTGGAAAGCTAGAAAGATGCGTATGAAAGCCTGGAAAGAATGAGAGCAAATGGCTCTATCCGAGGAGTTAAAACACACAAAGGATAGATTAGAGCGGTTAGAGGATCTAGCTAGCCTAAGCTCACACACCATGGCAACCATAGCACCCAAAGAAGCAGCATAGCCCAAAAGTGCAGAATCAGGAGGATCAGTACTAGCAAACAAGGTAAATGAGCAATTGGATGCACTTCTAAAAGCTTATGAAGCCAGACTAAACAAAAACCAAATCCAGGAGCAAAGATGGATGACTTATCCATATGTTGAACTAGAAAAACAAAGGTTGGAAATGTGTAGAAAGATGATTGAAACAACTCAATCTTTGATAGAAAACCCACTTGGTAAACCTGCAAATTGGCATGAAGTACCAGCTCCAACCCCTATCCAACCAACTTTAGAGGAATAAGTAGAAGCGAAGAAAAGACTCACGAATGCCTATGAGTCCAGGGAAGAGCCTATCATAGTGCCAAATACAACAGATGAGGCAAGTGATGGGTTCCAGCCTAAAACATTGACAGAAATGGGTAAGGACCGTAACGGTCTAGATGATTTGTGGAAGCAAATCCGTGAGGCCAACGAAGCTAGCAGGGTGAGTTCCCACATGAACAACACGAGAAAAGAGAAAAATGAGACCTTACCTCCTATTGAAGAATTTGAGGCAAGGTCACAAATGAACTTTGATATACATTCACAAGGGGGAGACCAAGGATCAATTAGTTCGGGGCATAGCCATCCAGACTCACAAGGATTGATTGAGTTATTGTCCACCCCGGTGGCATGCACAATCACATTAGCCGAACTCCTATGGTTACGACCAAACATGTGGATCACAGTAGGCAAAATGCCTAGAAAAATTTGGAGTGAAAGACCCCAACTCGAAGCTTCAGGAAGGGATCAAAGAATTGGGCAGGCCTCAACTAAACACTAGGCTAGTACCATTAAACAAAGTTGGAGAGTATTGCGAGGGAGAAGATGGAAACACCACGCTACCAGTAGAATTCCAAGGAGTAGTTTCCAAAGCTATTCTTGACAGTGGAGCTGGAGTTGCTATCGCCACCAAGGAAATCTGGAAAAAATGGGGAAAACCACCTTTAAGAGCTACCAGAATGAAATTGCAATTGGAAGATGGGTTCATGGAGAAGCCTCTAGGACTCTTAGAAAAAGTGATTGTCACTTCATGCGGAATCGAGTATGAGCATACATTTGCAATAGTCGATTTTAACAAAAAGAACAATTATGAGATCATCTTGGGAAGACCGTTCATGCGACAATTGAAGATGGTCCAAGATTGGGGTTATGACCACATATACCTCATACATGGCAAGACAACAACCAAAATACACCTGAAAGACCATAGTTACAAGGATGTGAATCAGACACCAGTGGAAAAGTTTGATTCAGCTACAGTTGCAGGATCGGAACTCCCAGCATGGTTAGGGCAACAAAAAGAGATATGGATGTGCGGAGCTTCACATTGTGGGAGCTTAAAAAGAGAGGAATGTGCTTTAGAAAGAGCAATTGAGGACAAGGAGTATATTCCGGAACCTTTTCCTGAAGATGCCTTGGAACCTCTAGAATGGGAACACATACTAGCAACATTGGATGTCTGTACCATTACAGATAGTCCAACAACAAAATTTTGCGACAAGGATGGCTATGATGTGCTACCCTACTACATGGTAAGCATTATACCAGGAGGAGATGAGACGATAGAACCACCAGAATAAGAAGAGTTTTATAACTCCTCTGAGCATCTGGAAGTAAACAACGATGCAGATAATGAGTGTTCAGACAACTCACGTGAGCGTGGGGAGAAAACAGAGAATATCAAGTTTTATGATTTTTCTAATCAGCACCCTAGATGCTAGGAACGCTATAGGAGAAAACGAGCAGGAAACAAAGCAAGAGAAAACCTGATACCCAGGATAAAAGGTAAAACTCACTATCTGATGCTTGTAAAAGCAGCGGATTGTGTAAAAGATCGAATATCAGGAAGATTCTCAAAAGTTCAAAAAGAAGAAACGCGAGAGGAAATAAGACAAGTACGGAAAGCTAAAACAGAAACAAAATCACAGAAATCTCAAAAATAAACAAAAGAAACAACGAAAGGCCAAGAGTGGACCAAACTGGAGTGTAAATAGAAATACCAAGAACTGAAACGATCTTTACGAGAGATATGGACTACTGAGGAAGACAGTGATGGTAAAGGGGAGTCAGAAAAGGGAAACATGAATGTACCATCACACTATCGGAAATTCACCCTCCAAGACAGAAAAATCATAATGACACCACCAGTCAGGGAAAGAACCAACCAGGAATCTTACGATGGGCCTGAAAATGCAAAAAAGGATAGACCTCGCGGAACCCGGTGAGCAGCCTCAGCCGGTCTATATAGCAATCGATTTAGAGACTGAAGAGGAAGAACGGCTAGCACAACTTCTCAAGAAGTATAAAGATGTGTTTGCATGGTCCTATAAAGACCTCAAAGGAGTTGATCCATCGATATGCCAACATACAATTCCTTTGAAATCGGATGCAAAACCCAGCAAACAACGTCCTTATACATATAATGACACATTTGCTAAACGAATCAAAGAGGAGATTGACAAGCTGATGGAAGCTGAATTCATCTATGAGATCGAGCATATAGATTGGGTGTCACCCATTGTGATAGTCCCCAAAAAGAACGAAAAACTGCAAGTGTGCGTAAACCTCAAAAAGGTAAATGCAGCCACCATAAAGGATAATTATCCCTTGCCAATCACATAACATGTACTTGAGAGGGTGGCCAGAAAACGGGCTTATTCCTTTCTAGATGGATTTTCAGGATACAACCAACTGGCAATTGCAATGGAGGATCAACACAAAATAGCGTTTGCCACAGAATGGGGAATATATGCGTATCGAGTTATGCCGTTTGGCTTAACTAATGCCCCAACTACCTTCCAAAGGTTAATGACGCACGCGTTCAAAGAATACCTGAGAATATTCTTAGAAATATACATGGATGATCTTTGTGTACACTCTCTTCTACGAGAGGAACATATTGACCATTTGCAAAAGGTATTTGAAAAATGCAGAACATATCGAATCTATCTTAACCTGGAAAAGTATATTTTTATGGTTAAGCAAGGCTGCATCTTAGGACACATTGTCTCAAGAAATGGCATAACCACTGACCTAAACAAAGTCAAAGTCATAGTAGACCTACCCAGGTCTACTAATGCGAAACAAGTGCAATCTTCATGGGACACTGTGGGTATTATCGAAGATTCATATATATGTATGCAGTCATCGCACAACCTCTCTATTGTTTGCTAGTCAATTTCGATTGGACCGAGGAGTGTGAAACTTCATTCGAAAAGCTGAAGAAAAACTTTGTATCAGCACCTGTACTTAAAGCACCGGATTGGGAAAAGATATTCCATGTTCACATTGATGCTTCTGCATATGCAATCGGGAGTATTCTGGCTCAACCTGGAGACGGAACAATGGATTTTCCAGTTTGTTATGCCAGCCGACAGTTAAAAAGTGCAGAAAAGAACTACATAACCACCGAAAGAGAGGGGTTAGGAATGATTTATGCTTTAAATAAATTTCAGCATTATTTGCTCGCAAACAAATTTGTGTTCTTCACAGATTATCAAGCTCTTTTGTATCTGGTGAATAAACCATGCAATACAGGGAGGATTGTACGCTGGTTTATTATATTGCTGAAGTTTGATTTCACAGTGGTGGTCAAAAAGGGTAAAACCCATCTAAGAGCGGATCATCTTTCAAGGATACACAACGGGGAAGCTCCTGAAGGAGTAGACGATGACATACCAGATGCTTATCTTTTCAATATTGAAATGATACCCAAATGGTCTCAGGAAATTGTTAGCATTCTTTCCTTTGGAGGTAGGTTTGATAACACGGAATATAGATCCAAACAACAAACAATTCGACAAACAAAAAACTTCCAGTTGATTGCAGGACCAAATTCTACGATTATGTATAAATCCGAAAGAATTCGAGTGTTATCTTAAAGAAGTACATGTCCAAGATTGTGCATTTCATTGTTCAACGATGAAAGCACACCAGAGATTGAAACAGTTAGGGGTTTATTGGCCAACTATGTATGCGGACTCACATGCTTATGTTACCAATTGTACTATATGTAGTGCCAAACGACCAGTAGATCACGTGACATTGTTTCAGGTAAACATTGCACCTGCATGGAGTCAATATATCATTGATTTCTTAACCACAAGGACGTTTCCTGAAAACATAACAAGAGCACGGAAAAGGGCTATAGAGCTGGAGGCTCGGGACTTTCAGTTAATTGGGAACCAACTCTATAACAAGGAAAGGACAATCAACTTAAAATCTGTGCAAGTGAAAGTGAATACCTACTGATTCTAGAACATGCACATAGCGGAATAAGTGGAGAACATTTTTCGAGCGAAAAGACGGCAAAAATCTTCTTAACCGCAAGAATATGGTGGCCTACATTGCATATGGATGCTGAAGAGTTTGTAAAGCGTTGTGACGCATGTCAGCGCACAAAGGTGCCGATAAAGAGAGATGAGATGCCACTACGGCCAATGATGGGAGCAAGGGCATTTGCAAAATGGGGCATTGATTTTGTGGGACCTATTTCACCCCTTGCATATTGCACCCATACCCAATATATCATTGTGGCTACGGATTATCTCACAAAATGGGCGGAAGCTAAAGCAACACAAAAAGTAGATGCACGGACCACTGCACAATTTTTGTATGAGAATTTTTTCGTACGATACGGTTTACCAATAGAAACTGTCAGTGATCGTGAAACACATTTTTTTAATGAAGTCATTGAATATCTTCTAGAGGAATTCATGGTCATACATAGGAAATCTGCTCCATACCATCCACAAGCAAATGGACAAGCTAAGGCCACAAATAAAACACTATGCACGGTTCTCACGAAAATTGTATCAGAGTCAAGAACTGATTGGGATCAGCAGCTACACTCAACACTATGGGCATACATGGTAGCTTACAAAACATCGATAGGAACGACACCGTACAACATGGTGTTTGGTCTAAATGCTATTTTACCCATAGAGTTTTTAATTCCAACTCTACGAGTAGCAAAACGCCTAGAATGGACAGGGCATGAGCTCTCTTCAAGAATAGATGACCTTGAAAAGCTAGATGAACTCCGCTTGAGAGTTGTAGCTTCGATCTATGCTAAAAAGAGACGACAGAAAGAGTTTTTTGACAAGCATGTGTGCACGAAAGAGTTCAAAACAGGTGATTATGTACTTGTTTATACTTTGAAGCAACATGCCAAGAAACTTAAAAATCGAGGGATGGGACCCTTTGTGATTAGTGACCTATCGCAAAGCGGACCTGTCAAGCTTGCTACATTAGCAGGTGAAGAAATGCCAAATTGGATTAGTGGGTGTCGATTGAAGAAATATGATTTACCACTAACACAGGATATGCTTCAACAAATCCATCAAGGAAAACAAAAAATGAAGGAGAAACAGAGGGTATGAGAAGAAGCTCAAGCAAAAGCAAAAGAACGCATTGCAAAAAGAAAACTTCTGCGACAACAACAACAATGTGGAGCACCATTGAATCAATGCCATTCGACTAACGAAGTTTGATGAAGACAAAGTGGAGCCAATAATTGCAGTCAAAGTGGGTAGCAATCAAGTTGAATCGACGGCATTTCTTGATTCTGGAGCTCAAGCAAATTTAATCTCTTATGGATTATACAAACAGCTCAAGCCCACAAGTCAACTTCATCCTACTCCACAAGTGCTGGAAAGTAGTACATCACACTCGTTGAAAACATGCGGCTGGACTATATTACATGTACAAGTACATCAATACATCTACCCACACAAATTTTATGTAGTCAAGGATGACAACACACAACACACAATGTTGTTGGGACAACCTTGGCAAAAAGAATACAATGTGCAGATAGATTGGAATGCGAATGCAATCAAAATTCAGCATGCACAAGAACAAAAGGTGATAGCCTTTGCTCAACAACCCTGGAATAATCAGTTGTTAGCAATGCAATCCCTGGATAAAGAGCCAAAAGCAAGGTGCCACCAAAGAAAAACATGATACCCAAGGCTAACAATCAGGTAAAAGCCAACCATGCTCACTACATACATACGAAGTCACCGACCGCAGTGCAAAGATCTAGGTTATTAAAACAAGTATGGATGCGAAAAGATAGAAATGACATGACAGACAGAAAACAAGACAGTGGGGGAATTCAACCGAAGACGACAGTTCAACAAGAGAAACAAGTATGGATGCGGAAAGATAGAAATGACATGACAGACAGAAAACAAGACAACGGGGGAATTCAACCGAAGACGACAGTTCAACCAAACACCAAGGGCATAAAAAAGCTATGGATCCCAAAGAAAATGCTCAGCAACAACTCAAACGTGACTCGCATTTGGATACCGAAACAAAAGCAAAAGGAACTCCCTTCTGTACAAGCAACATCGGCAAGCAGACAACTGCATTTGCAACCGGCAAACCGACTTATGTGGATGCCAATAAGCAACAAAACAGTGGCAACCAAGGAAGTAGCAAGAAACCTACAAAAACCGGCAAAAACAAGATACCAATGGAAAGCAAAAGAGATACGGTCTACGGCCATTCCGGCCAAGCCAATTCTCTCCAAAGAGATAACTATGGCCATATCAACAGTAGCGGCAAAGCAAGCGACTTTTGCAAGAAAGACAATCAAACAAAGAGCAGTAGAGTTACAGATGTTACTTACAAAGAAAATAGGAAGCGTCGATGACGAATGCCAATAAGCATCTTGCTTATACCCTTCTCTTGCACAACATTAATTTTTCCATGCATTGACCAAGTATGCATAAAATAGGGCCACATTACACGGCCAAGCATTAGCACAAATTTTTCAACCTATGTACAACACATACTCCGAGGCGATACCTTGTCGTCCGGGAGGACTTCGGCTAGGAGGGGGGGAGGCATTCTCAAATGCGGAACCAATAGCAGAAAGAGCAAAAAAGGGCATGATTTTCGACTATTTTAAAGGGTTGTTGTTTGATTGCAAAATTTCTATGGACTAACCCAAGTACATATGCCCTTATACAGCATGTATCTACAAGTATATGGGGCCAAACGCCGAATCAAGCCCCTAGGTGTGTGTATATAAGTAGAAATAGCCATTTTTCTGGCAAAATATTGGTAAAACGGAGAATTCCGGCCATAAAAATTACATGTGAGTGTATATAATGTTTTGCGGTGATGTTTTTGATTTATTATGATTTTTGGAGATTTTTTGGATTTGATTTGCTATTTTTCTTTTAATTTTGCTAATTTTCGGAAGAAAAACTTCAAAAATATAAAAAGTAGGTGAAAAACGGTCGTAATGAAAAAAAATAAATATGGGGATGATTAGTGACTATAGGACAACCTATGGCACAGTGGGGGTGCAATTATGAGACTGGAGCGGAAAGCGTGTTGACCAAATTTTGACCGAAATACCAAATTTCTGGTAAACAGAGCAAATGGAGTCCAAATCAAGAAATTTTTGAGCCTAAACCGCATCTCGCAAGTAGTTAGCAGCACATGTCAAATTTCATGAAAAGTGGTTCGGGGACCTCCATTATAATAAATTTTCACCTCATTTTCACTATTGTCCTTTGAGAGAGAGCTTCTGCCACCTAGAGAGAGCGGAACTTCCAGTAGCTTCTACGACGCGCACGACTACCCAACGGACTTCAGACATGAGAGATAGACTCACCACCTTGAGCTTTTCGTGCATGTTTGTCGTTTTGTCGCGAAAACTAGCGTAGGGTTCACACACAAAGCGGGCAGTAGAGACCTACAACTAGAAGTGGCCACCTAACGGCTAACCCAAAAGCAATGAGACTTCATCGGCAGCTTACCCTATCATAGGAGACCAATCTTGGATGTCCAAAGGCAGTAGAAAACCATCGAGAAAAACCCTAATTCCTAGAATCCCGCAAGAGGCCACCAAATGGGAAATCGGCGGGAAGGCGTCCAAATGCTACCAAAATTCATGGGTAGGAGCATCTCGACATGCTCGACAAGTCTATGTAGCCCACATGACTAAAAGGTGACCCGAATTAGCACTAAACTTCAGAAACGGCATCAGACACACAAAGCCTCAAATAGCTCTCGCAGCCAAACCGCATGTCCGTTTGCCACCAAACTTCACGAGCGGCTTTCCTAGACCATCAACAACCAAGTCCTATGGTGGTAGACCACCACAAATCATCAAAGACATGTAAACACAACCACGGGTGCTTATAGAGCGACAAATTGCCAAATGGAGCTCCGATGAAGCCAAAGTCGACAAAAACCATACGGCAACGATCCCCAAGGGATCGGGAAGCTATGGAGACCAACATCAAGAAATTTCATCGCCGAAAAGCACTCCCAAAGTCAGAAAACGGCTCGGAGGCTTTGAAATCCACACAAAGAGTTACTTTCTATCCATTTGACTTTTTGTTGAAATTAGGCTTAAAAGGGACTCAGGGGGACTAAGGGCAGGCACTAGTGACAGATTCCATGAAAAAATCATAAGGAGACATCCTACGCGTAGGATGTCTGAAGGGCATTTCTGAGCACATAACCTAACATTTCTCATCACAAACATTTTTTGAATGGCCTTTACATGCTAGCCACCAAGTTTCATCACATTTGGACCAAAATTGATCTCATATGCAGGAAAAAACGCAAAGTCAGGGCATAGAGGCAATAATGGGCCATAAACCTACCAAAACTTGTCCAAATCACATGTAACTTGCACAACACATTCTGTTGGAATTAGGGTTGCAGAGAAACACACACACCTTGGAGAAGACGAAGGAAGCTCAAGGCACATAATAGAGAGTGTGTTACTTAGTGTGCAATGGAAAGATAGATAGGCCTAGAGTGATGGGCGTATATACAATGCTCGGAGGAAAAAACCTCCTAGAGAGGGAAAAAATGCCCCGACGGTCCTAGTGTGTTCACACACATCACTACCACATGTATATGGTAACAAATCCCCCCTGGAGTGATGCGGTGAACGAGAGCTGGCACATGAGTAAAGGGAAGTGCCATGCCCTGAGGACAGGATCAGTCCACAAAGGGGAGTAAGCCCAAAGCTTTGCGGAAAGCTTCAAGCTTCTCACGAGACAATGCCTTTGTGAAAAGATCTGCAAGGTTGTCCTGTGTTGGCACATAAGCCAAGCTGATCTCTCCTGCTGAGAGCCTCTCCCTGACATAGTGGTAATGCACCTCAATGTACTTTTTGCGAGCATGAAAAATTGGGTTCCTCGCAACTGCCAATGCGCTCTGACTGTCAGTGTAGATAGTGTTGGCAGTGTCCTGTCCAACACCCAAATCAGCCATAAGGCGTCTGAGCCATACACACTCAACCGTAGCTGTGAAGACTGCCCTGTACTCAGCCTCAGTGGCCACAGTAGGTTGCTTCTTGCTCAACCATGATATACACTAACTGCCAAGCATGAAACAAAAACCACTTGTGGACACTCGCGTGTCAAAACAACCAGCCCAATCTCAGTCTGAAAAAGCATGTAAGTCTGGCGGCAATGATCCCCCCTTGGGATAAAACAAGCCAAGATGTAAAGTGCCACTAAGGTAGCAGAAAATCCTCTTGACAGCCTGCCAATGCTTAGACCTTGGGCTATGCATAAATCTGCTGACCTGTGAGACTGCAAACTGAATATCCGGCCTCGTGTTGCATACATAAATGAGGCAGCCAACAGCAGTTTGGTAAAGAGTGACATCAACAGGATCACCATCATCATGTAGACTCAACTTCAAACCTGTTTCCATGGGAGTGGCAATAGGTTTTCAATCCTCAAGTCCGAACTTACATAGCAATGTCTCTATGTAATTTTTCTGACACAAGGCAATACCACCATCACACTGCTTAAACTGTATACCCAAATAATGATGCAACAGCCCCAAATCTTTCATCTTGAAAGTAGCATTCAAATCAGCCTTAAATTTAGCAATATGTCTCTCATTTGGTCCAGTGATCATCAAATCATCAACATAAAGAACCACAATGAGAAGTACATCACCTTACCAAAAGAGGCGGCGACCAACATCAAAACACTAATAGACTCATTTTGTACCAATGGCTTTGAAAGGGAAAAGTTATGGAGAATAGTTCGGATATCCCTACTAGAGGCTACCACGTCCCCTCATACATGTGACCATCACCTTGTCTTGGACCTTCTGAGAAATGGTGGGCACTAGGACCCCAATTTAGGGGGACCTAGTGCCCCCTAAAAACGGGATACCACATTGCTAGTGTGGGAAGCTCCCTCTCTCTCTCTCTCTCTCTTGTCCTTTAAAAATAAGTGCCCCTAAGAAAGATCTTTTTGCCTAAAGGAAGACCACAAAATTAAAAGCCTTATGTTGGGACCCTCCTAAGGCAAAAAGCGTGACAATTTGGAAGCATGAAAGGGAATCACACCATGACACCCTCTCATATGTAGCTCCCAAAAGAGTAGAGGCATGGGGTACCCCACCACTCCCCCACCTCCCATGAACTGGATACTTTCTTGGGCAAGGAAGGGATGAAAAGGGACTACTATAAAAGAAAACCAAAAGAAGACAAGGGATCCACTTTTTGAGATTGCAGGACTACTTGAAGGATACCTCACCAACCTTCTTCCTCTCTAGCATGGAGCCTTCTACTAAGGTAGGAGGTCAATATTTGTTGTAGAAATTAGAATGACATTGATAACAAATAGACAAATCCTATGACACCTGTCTTCCACTTTTTCAAAGACTAACATTCTCATGTTGTTTTTGTGGTGATGGTGACAGGTAACATGACTCGTCTCTTCCTAATTTACACAATCATGTTACCTCCTCTTCCATCTCCCCTTTGTAAAAAGCTCTGGTCAACAACACACATGGTTAATGAGTCTAATTTGATGCTGCTGTTTTGACTGGTCCAATCGGGCTTGGCACCGCTTACTTTGAACTTGTCCAACTCTGTTTTTTTTGTTTTTTTTTTGGTAGTAATCCTTTTAAGTAGCCTACCCTCATGCTTTACATACAATGTGCTTTCTGTTGGACTGTTACAAAAGCCTTGTTTGACCAAATGAGTGTCAGCTTTCTCATACCAAGCACGAGGAGATTGCTTCAACCCATACAAAGCCTTGTTACATTTGCACACTTTGTCCTCTTGTCCTTTTATGACAAAACCGCGAGGTTGCGTTACATAAACTTCCTCAAATATGTCACCATTCAAGAAAGCGGTAACAATGTTTGATTGATGTACATCCCAACCAAAATGAGCTGCCAATGCACATAGAAAACGCACAGTAGTCATACGACAAGTGGGAGCAAAAGTCTCCTCATAGTCTATGCCTTTTTGCTGTGCATAACCTTTTGCAACAAGTCGAGCCTTATGGTGATCGATCTCACCATCCGGCTTGCGTTTCAACTTGTAAACCCACTTCGTACCAATGGCCTTTTTGCCAGGAGGCAAATCACATAAAGTCCATGTGTCATTTTCTATAAGTTCATCATATTCTGATTGCATGGCAACCATCCAATTTTCTGAATTATGTGCTTCATCAAAAGACAGAGGCTCCTCAACATCATGTAAGCTAGACACAGCCAAAGCATAACAATCTGATGCATAAGATGCATGGCGAGAGCCTGAACGAGTACGACTAGACAAAGGTGCATCCAATTTACTGTCACGCAAAGTGTTCACCAGCCATTTTGGCATACCTCTAGCCTGCTCATTTTCAGCCCTTTCCTCATCAAGTACATCATGTACATCTGCATCAGTAATAGGCTGATCTAAGACATTTTCAGAAACCCCCATAGGCTGTACATTTGCCTCATTGGAACTTACATTCGTATTTCCACCACTGAAAAGAGGCAACAAAGTGTCATAAATGTCCTGTGAGCTTACATTACTGTCTCTAGTACATGACAGCAAGGGCTGAACAGAATCTTCCACAAACACTACATCCCAAGAAACCAGAATACGTTTTGTTTGCGGATGATACAACCTATAACCTTTGCTTTCAGCACTATAACCAACAAAAATACATTTGAGAGCCTTATCATCCAATTTTCTGCGCTGCACTTGTGGCACCAAAGCATATGCCAAACAGCCAAAAACACGCATGTGCTCAATAGAAGGTTTTCTATCATGCCATGCTTCATATGGAGTAATAGACTGCAAAGCTTTCGTAGGACACCTATTAAGTACATAAGTGGCACACATGATGGCCTCAAGCCAAAACGAATGTGGCAAAGCTTGACTTTTGACCATACATCGTGCCATTTCTGTCAGTGACCTGTTTTTCCTCTCAGCAACACCATTTTGCTGAGGTGTATAAGGCACTGTACATTGGTGTTTTATCCCACGACTAGCCAGAAATGCATTAAATTCATGAGACATATACTCCCCCCCTCGATCGGAACGGAGGGTGCCCATAGTACATTTTGAGACATTTTCAGCCATAGCCAGAAATTGTTTGAAGCACATAAAAACTTCGGACTTCGCTTTAAGTGGAAATACCCATGCATGCCTGGAGTAATCATCAATGAAAGTCACGAAGTATAGGTAATTTCCCAAGGACGGAGTTTGCATGGGCCCACAAACATCACTAAACAAAGCTGCAACCTGCATGTGGCCCGAACTGAACCATCCTTTGGAAATTTAGAACGTTGCATCTTACCCAAAATACAGCCTTCACAATCATGTTTGACAGATGCTTCAAGAGGCGGCAAAGAAGCAACCATATCACATTTCTGCAAACGCAACAAACTGGCAAAATTCAGATGACCAAAACGTGCATGCCAAAGTTTTGCATCTGAAATAGCCCTTGAATCTGCAACAGCATTTGCAAAATTTTGTCCACACTTGTCATACAAAGTGAGCTTATACAGCCCACGGCACAAAAGGCCAGATGCAACAATTTCATCACCAAAACTGAGATCATGAACTGTACATCTGTCATCCACAAATTTGACTACAAGTCCAAGTCTAGCAAGTGCGGATACAGACAAGAGATTCTTCTTGATCCCAAGTACATAAAGTGCATCAACAAGTGTGAAGGAACTTCCATTAGTAGCAGTGAGCACAATCTTTCCAACTCCTTGAACTGGATAAGAGGCGTTGTTGGCACAAGTGATTGAATTCCCATGAGGGACTGACTCGAGAGAGGTAAACAATTCACGATGTGAGGTAATGTGCTTTGTAGCACCACTGTCAAAATACCACACATGTGAATCTGCAGAAACTGACAAGCATGCATCATGGACAGCAGGATTGTAAGTGCACTCTGCGCTAAAAGCCCATTCTGCATCAACATCAGCATTACAGTCTCCTTTCACAGAAGACTCAACAATGGCCGCATTTGTAGTGGAACCAGCATTTGCAGTGGAACCACCCTCTTTCTTCTTAGCCTCTTTGGCCTTCAACTTACGACACGACTTGATCAAGTGATCATTGGCTTTACAATAATGGCAACGCATCTTCTTTTTGCCCTTATCACTAGAATTGCCAGACGAAGTGCTGCCAACAGAAGCATTAGGAACATAATTTTTGCCACTCGCAGCAGAACCATAAGAAGTGGCTGCATTACTGTTACCACCCTTTCTTTGAGAAGCAATAAAAGCCTGTTCAACTGCACGCTGCCTAGTCCTGTTTTTTCTGGAAAGTGACTCTTGCAACAGCAATGTGCATAATGCATCAAACTTGACAACTTCAGGATTTCCTTGGGTCATAAGTCTCCAAGTACTAGCAAAAGTCTGGTAGGAATCTGGTAAGGCATCAAGAACAGTCTACACAAGGGAACTGTCTGAAATGACTTCACCTACAGAAATAAGCTGCTGATTGATATCCTTGACACTAGCAAGGAAAGTGTCCATATCATCTTCCTCATGCATAATCTTCGACTCCAGCTCTTTACGCAACAAAGCAATTTTAGCCTCATTGCGGCTTGCATAAAGACCTGCTAGAATATCCCAAGCGTGTTTTGCAGATTTTGCTGAACGGATGTGAGGAACAATGGTGCGCTTCACAGACAACGCAATCAATGCATGAGACTGCGCATCCTTAACATCCCAACGAGCTTGTTCTGCCGTAGGCAAAACAACTCTAACAGCTGCAATCCTTGCAGCAAGACCTGCAACATCCTCAACATCGCCTACATCCTCAGAACCAGGACGTACATCAATGCCCTGCACAATGTTCCAGACACCCTTTGACACAAGAACATGTTGCATCATATAAGCCCACATAGGGTAGTTGTCCCCATCCAACCTGTCCTCAGCAGCAAACATCTTGAACACATCTGTGTTGTTGTTGTCAGCCATGATAAATGCTGCACCTGATGTGAAAACTGCCCAAAAATAGGAGAAAAAAGAGCGGGAACAACCTGTGCTATATAGCACAAACCGTAGAAGACTATAAGGCACCTGTTATGCAAAAAACGCCACTGACAGAAATTTTGCACAAATTGACGAAATAGCCTGTGCAGTACTGCCTGTAGTGGAAATGGAGGCCGAAATGAGCCCAAATCAAAATTCTGAGCAGACCAAGCTCTTTGAGCTTACCCAAAATTTTTGTCGACCTGCGAACGCTCACCAAAGCTCACTGAAATCGAAGAAAGTGAGCAGGCGTGTGCTAGAGCAGCTGGCAACTAAGCCCGGGAGGACGTGACCTACTCTGATACCAATTGTTGGAATTAGGGTTGCAGAGAAACACACACAGCTTGGAGAAATCGAAGGAAGCTCAAGGCATAGAGAGCGTGTTACTTAGTGTGCAATGGAAAGATAGATAGCCCTAGAGTGATGGGCGTATATACAATGCTCGGGGGGAAAAACCTCCTAAAGAGGGAAAAAATGCCCCTGCGGTCCTAGTGTGTTCAGACACATCACTACCACATGTATATGGTAACACATTCATGAGCACATAGCCAACCAATCTGTGTGGTCACCTGCAAGAAATGATGAAGTAGACATCCTACGCGTAGTATGTCTATTTGACATTTTTGGCCTACAGAGGGTGTTTGTCCATTCCAGATCTAATCACATCATCTTCAAGAGCTCATATACCAAGTTTGAAGCCATTCTAATCATTTTTGACCCCCAACACCTTCAACATACACTTTTTGAGCCCAAAAACACTACACAAGGTCTTACCAACATCAATTCTTGTCCAAATCAAGATCCAAGAGCATGGCCATGTTCCCCATGCCAAGGACTACCCACAAAACAAATCCCAAGCCATTTTGATGAGATAGACATCCTATGCGTAGGATATCTCCAGCATGTTTTTGAACTTCTGTGCAAAGAATGACATCATGGGAGCCATTACCATGGTGCAAGGAGCCCATATATCAATTTTCAACCCATTTGGACATCAATTTCTACCAGTTATGGACATTCTACCCAATTGGTGACCTAAAGCCCGAATCAGCCCAAAAATCCACTTTTGGATGCCCAAATCCAAATCCAAGTACATAGACATGTTGTACAGGCCAAGGACCACCAACATGTCAAGTATCACCCAAATCTGATGAAAAAGACATCCTACGCGTAGGATGTCTAACTGAAAATTTGTGGCCAGAATTGCACTGTGAGCACATGCACAGTTTCACAAGTTCCTTTTACGCTTTATTTTCAATTTTCAAGTCATTTGGATAGTTAAAACTCAGTTTCTCAGCTGATATGGAAAAAAAAAAATCTCTAACTTCGGACTACTGAGTGCAACAGGATCTATGGCAGCCGCAAAGTCACCGGCAAAGAAGAAGAGGATGACCATAAGAGATTACCTAGAAGAGGTAGAGCCCTTCGTCATACCAGAAGGAACTCTAAAGCCAACCAGCACCTGGATCCAAGAAGATCTGCTAGAGTCAAATGATCTAAAGATTTACCAATGCGTGTTCAAAGACACCGAAGGAAATGTGATAGAGCTACCAATGCTACCGCGGGAACTCAATGAGTTCGTCTGAAGCAAGATGGAAGAGTATCTGGAGAAGATTAATCTCCACAATTATTTTGAAGCGGTGTCGGCAGGTATTGACATAAAAAGAGTATGAGAATTTGTGACAAGAATAAAAGAAGATGGAGTGGCCCAAGTTACAGATCTGCAGAGCAAGCCAGGCACAGAGATTCTAATCACAGAAAGAGTAGTGGCAGCTGCACTAGACCTCTCCAACAAGGGGGATAGTGTAACCAAAAGGAGGGACGAAGTAAAGGTGTACACAGAAAAGAAAGCCAACTACACCTTTGAAGACATTGCCAACCCTAAAGTGGAAATCATGAGTCAGCTGTACAATCAATATTTCCATATGTGTACAAAGCGGCCACAAAAATATAGAATGCCGCCTACAGCAATTGCCACAACATTCACTTGGGCAATGCAGAAAAGCAAGTCGAAGGTCATCAATTATGCAGCTTATGTACATGATAATCTGGTGAAGATGGGCAACAAGAACCCCACATACATCGTGCCAAATGAGCTAATTACGAAGGTGATTTATGGAGCATTGCACGCCAAGGGGAGATGGCCTGAGCCTCCATCACAAAACGACTGGTTGAGGCTCAAGGAAGATAAGGAAGACGAACAACCAAAAGCACCAAGGGTGGCAACCCGTTTGAAACGCCGGTTAGAAACCGTGCAAGCAGAGCAACGAGAGCTGAAAAAGGGAAAGAAAGAATCTTCCCAAGTGCCGGACAAAGAGACGAAATCACAGAAAGCGGCACGTCTAGAGCGGCTGATGGAAAACTTCAGGGCAGAAAGATCCCTCAAAGGAGATTTAGACGAGCTATGGAAGCCATCTCTAGAAGCAATGTCGGGATCATCCCGAAGGGGGCACAGAGACAGATTCGATGATTACATTAAGAATTTTGAGATTCTGGATGCCACAGCAGAGAATATCCCACATGTACCCTTGAGGAAGTGGAGCAAGTCCGACGGAAACTGCTAGAAGAGCAGGAAGGCCAAGAGAGAGAAAGGAAGACAAAGGCGGACAGAGATTTCAAGAAAAAGCCGACAACTCCAGAGGCCCCAGCCCTGAGTCTAGCCCACCGCCCTCACCACCTCCTCGTAGCCCTCCACAAGAAGAGAAAGAGGAGCAAGACAAACCAGAAGACCAAGAAGAATCAAAGCAAGAACAAAGCCAAGAGCAAGAACCAAAAGAAGAGGCTAAGACTAAGAGTGAGCAGCCAAAGCCAAATGAAGCAAGGTACAACACATTTCTAGACCTGCTACCTGTCGGATATACAAAGGAACAGGCAAGCATGGGACCCAAAGAGCAAATGGAAAGCCTACGGTTAGTAGAGCTAAAGGAGATGGCCACTGATACAGTGGACCTGCACCCACCCACCAATGATTGGGATGTGGTGATGACAAAGCTAACCGGGCTAAGAGCACAGTCAATGGCCTCAGAAAGTGAAATGGCAACTCTCAAAGCCACTGAAGTGCAGATAAAGCTTGAAGTTGACACTTTACAAAAACAAAGCCAAAGGCAAATAGAGAGAGAAGCAGAGCTGCAAGCCAGTCTGGCAAGGGCATTGCAAAGATGCCAGAAAATGGAAAGAGAAAATCAGGCAGCAGATCAAAGACTGCAAGGAGCCAAAGAGGAGTCAGAGAAACGGCCAATGAAGCCTTGGAATGGGAGCAGAGGGTTTTTAAATCCATGATCATTCAGAAGGTAGACGCCAGCAACCTCCGGCATGAATAGCTTCAACCCTTTCTCCCATATCCTTTGCTAAAGTACAAAGCCTCCACCATCAACAAGAGGATCAGAGAAGAGCCAACCATGCCACTCTACACAACAGATATCTCCCAGCCTGAAGGGGCAAAGTTGATAGTCGACTCCCAGCCCAGGTGGAGAAAGGCATGGCTGATGAAGTATCCACAATACCTAATCCATTTGGTAGAGGCACCCAAAATCATCAGAGACAACCTAAGCTTTTGTTATCTACCAAGGATGCGGACGTGGAAGGCCCAGGAGATACTACAAAGAAGCCAACCCACTTGGCTGAACTATCCGAAGCTGTCAGGCTTGAAGGCAGGTGAGAGAATAAGTGTTCAATACATGGTGAAAACCCTAACGGGTGCCATCAAGTTGTTCACTGGCTCGCCTGACCTTTCTTGCATAATGATGAGGAAGATCTGCAAAACCCTTTTGGCAGTCTTCGAGACGTTCAAACCAGGCCAGGTGACAAACATTATCTTCTTCTTTCAGGATACTATCAGATGTGCATACGATCTGTCTGATCAACCTTCCAAGGAGGTGATACATGCATTGTATCAAAGGATCATGTTTTTGCCATCCTATCACCTCTAGGCCTTTGAAGAAGCTTTCTACACCGGCTTCTTCACCATTAACACTGATATATTCAGCCCAACACTACTGGATCTACATGCAAGATACAAGTCGCTGCTTAAGATGCGCGAAACCATAAGATGAAAAAGCAGCTCAACAGCCATGTCGGGGACGACATGATCAAGGAGGGGAGGAGTGTTAGAAGCTGGACACACCCTATGGAAACTGACTACTCAGCAGATTATCATTTTTGTAATTATTCATTTATTGAGAAAACCCGACATTTCACCTTGTAAATATTGGGGCTTACAGAAGTTTCCAGATTGTATCCCAGTTTTGACATTTAGATTGAGTAGATGGTTAATTTGGAACTTTAGGGTTTGAGAATTGTAAGGTATTTATACCACTTTTTGACCTTAATGGAAAACCTTTTGTCATTTAAAAAAAACGAAGTTTGAGGTCTATGAGTGAGCGTACTGTGTACGAGAGAGAGTGTGAGCTTCATCTTGACGCTACGTGTGCACTGGTGGTCGAAATTAAGTGTGGAGAAGTGTAGCGTGTTGCCCCCGACGAGAGCTACGTGCCGATACCTACATTGCGCGCATACGGTCCGGTTTTGCGAGCTCCATCTACGAGCTTCATCTGGTGATTCGGTGAGCATACATTGTCCGATTTTGCATTGCAGCATATCCATGCGTTCATATTGAGTAGAGCTACACATTAGGCACTATAGATTTTGGAAACGAAGACGTGCAAATTTCGGCCAGACATCCTACATGATTTTGTACCTGGTGTTTTGGGTTGGGGTTTTGGTTCATAGACCTTAGGGAGAGCGACCTATTGGTGTTAGTAGGGTCTCCTTCAAGTTTTGTGGTGTTTCGAGATGGTTTGATGGGTGTTCGGCTCTAGAAAGCGTTGTAGGAAGTTTCCTCTTATGCACTCCTGAAGGCTGTGACTTAGACATTGGGTAGAGACCTCTGTAGGAATTAGTTAGGAGTCGGTCGAGTGTAGGTTGACACCCTATGCTTGCTTCCACGCGCCTGCGGGTCGAGCTTCGTCCTTAGCTGACAAATCTTGTTAGGTGAGTTCTCGCTGTGCTGACGTCCGTCGCGACGTATCCGTCCAACATATTGGTTACCATTTCAATCAAATCAAGCTTCAATTCTTGTAAGGTGGCAAGTACATAGTATGCGGTTGCAAACCTTGTGCACAAAATATATGTAAAGTTTTATTGGCTGATTTTGTTCGAAAAGAGCATACAAAATTGATGCTCTCTAATAAATTTCACAACATGGTTTGCATACAGTAGCGTTTGTTTTATGACAGCCATTTTACCATTTTACCAATGTCTTTTAATAGCAATAAGATTATCAGTGACACATGGCACCCAAGTAATCTCTAGGTACTTAACTTGAAAAGCCCTCCCTGCAGCCTTGTAATTGGATGCATTATCTGTAACAATTATAGTCACATTCTTTGGCCCACCTACCTTTGCTATGGCGTGCTCGTATATCTTTGCTCGATAATCACTGGTCTTCTCTTTCAAAGAGGTGTCAATGGCTTCTATGAACATGGACCCTCTAGGGTTGATAAGAATCACATTGATGAGCGGCTTCTTCTGATAGTTGGTCCATCCATCCAGCACTATGGTGCAACCATTTGCGAAAACAAAGTCTACCACTGTGCGCTTGAGGATGGCTTCAATATTGTCTTTCACTTTATCTAGATACTCGATGCACATCTGATGATAATCAGGAAGCACAAGGGCCTTTTATAGCTTTGCTCATTAAAGCATCTTGAAATATGGGGTTGCGCAGAGCATTGAATGGTATACCGTACGTCACAAAAGCTTGTGTCCATTTCAAGTGCAACTCAAGCAACCATTGCTTATCTAACGCTTTATACAGTGTTTTTCCATTGGATTATGCTTTACTAACTTTAGTTGAGCTAGGATCTGCTGCTGCTGACATTGAAGCATGTCCATGAAGAGGAGCTGATTGGGGATTGTGATCATTTGCTTCCGTAGGCACATGCTCTATCCTCTCATTGACAATAGATATTTCAACATATATGCAACTTGTTTGGTGGTAGCACTTTTCTTTTTAGCTGCAAGAATTTGCTCTACTATGCAAGCATACTTTGGCAGTCTAGCATGAATATATCTTGGCGGAGCCGTACACTTGGACACATTACCACAGACTTTAAACAGATGCTCTTTAATTTTGGTTGCATTACAACTGAACTCGTGGCCGTAGGTCTTGCAATGTATTCTTTTCGACACGGAGCTCGCGGACGTAACTCCACTCAGGTCCTTTCACCATGCTGACAAATGAATTTAATTTGCTAGAATCAACAAATCCAACTGTCAGTTTTGAGATAAAAAACAATTCAAAGCAACAAACTACACAAGCAATGCTCTATCGATCAATATAGTGATCAAAATCTATCCACATTATCAATTAGACTCACGCCACATTATCAATTAACAATAAGCAATGATAGTCTTATCGTTCTTCACGTATAAACTCATGTCAATCAAATTATCTTTTCAAGTGCAAAATAACTTCATCACTTCAAACAAAACATTTTGATCACAATGCTCACATTGCACTACATCGATTCATCTAAAGTGCAAGCTTTTGTCTTTCACTCATTACAATACTCGATATTATTTAAAACAATACAAATAAATCTCATCATCACGTTGCACTATATCGATTTATCTAAAGTGCAAGCTTAAGGCTTTCACACGTTACGATAATCGATACTATTAATCAAATCTTGCAATTGATTCTCATTGTAACATGAGGATTACGTGCAAACCTTGATGATTTCTATATCTATCTGAATTGCAAACATGAAGTTCTCACACTCCACTATAGATCTTTGAGAGCTTACCTATCTACAGTTGATGCATGTGTTCGATCACACAGTATGATAGACGTAGAAATCCAAATAAAGATAATTTAGTATCAATGTATTTGGACATGAGATTCCTTAATTTAATTCCAATTGAGAGCATAGTGTGATGGCTCTACACGGGAGGAAAAAAATTCTACCTATGTTCACTTTGAGGTGAGAAAATATCTGCGCGTCAAAATTGAACCTACCTAAATAAAATTAACCTCTATTCTATTATATTTTGCAAACTGATTACCTCATGTGAGAGTACACTTTGCACACAACGGCAACCTCTAAATTATATCACTAATTCACTTCCACATGTCAGTAAGCTGAGTACGTAGCAAGTGATTCCTAAAAAATAAACACCTTCTATGAGTGAGAGTTTGAGCTCTACACAATATACAAAGCTTACACAATTTAAATCTAAAAAAAAGAATAAATCAAAAATTTTTAAAAATTAAATTGATTTTACACAAAACTATTCTAAATTTTAATGATTTTTGAATTATAATCTTTTTTCTTTTGATAATGACACGGAATACCTTTTGTGATGAATACTAGTCTCAACAAGGTGCTCTGCTGCTATATATACTTTCTTTAAAATCAATGTATTCTTCGATAAAAAAAAAACTTTGCACAAAGTTTTTTCGATTGAAAAGATTTTCGATCAAAGTTTCTTCAATCCAAAAACCAGGAAAAAAAATGGTTGCCCGTTTTTGTTGACATGGCACCGTATAATATGAGGTCGTGTAAAATACGTATGTATATGATGTATTATACGTATCCTATATAACATATAATGAAAATTAGTGCACTACTCCACACATAGAGATCTCCTCAACCACGTGAACCAAGAGGTGGATTTGGCTAAGAAGAAAGGACAAGAGACTCTTGTACAAGCCATCCTTCGGCCATGCTACCCTCGGGGCAAGCCCTTTGACAAAAAAACCCCTTTAAAGTCTTCATAAATCTCTCCAAGAAGAACATCCACCTGCTATGGACCACCCTAGCAATTGCAACTTCATCGATCACATGCACAAGTACATGCATTTGGATGGTAAGAATGTTTGTTGGAAAGTACTTCTCCACCATGCACATTGCTTCAATAGCATTTAAGCGTGCTTCATCGATGCTGTCTTCTCTTATCTCTTTTGAACTGATCCAGCGTACCAACTCACTGATTTTGTAGAATGTTCTTTTAATGTCAAACAACCCTTTATGGCAATTGGTAAGATGAATTGTAAAAATTTGTGCCAATCGTGGGACTTAAGACCATTGAGATTGTCATCTCTCGTAAAAGCCATTTTCAAACATCGCATGCACCCTCTGGGAGTCTTGAATGAAGATATAGTCTCCTTCGCTTGTTGCTCTTCTGTGCGACTCAGAACCCATGGACCTTTTGGTATAGACCACTTTCCATTGGGTTTAAGTCGAGGCCACATCTCTGACATTCGACCCACAGCCTGCAGGTCATCTCTTTGGGCCTTGCTCTTCCTTTTTCCAGTGATGGTCTTCTAGATGATCCGACCCCACATTCTTGAAGATGTGCATTGGGTTGAGCAAATGATTAATCAGCAGGTCACTCCAGTACGGGAGATCATGGAAAATAGAAAGTCTTTTCATTCCAGGTGGCATCCAATCTCCCCTCTCCAGTCATATGTTTTTCCAATCGCTCGCTTTCAGTGGATGCATGTCATGTTTGCATATGTTTGGTCCATGTAGCTCATGTCCTTCAGGAAAAAATCTACCATGCTCCTCGTAAAGTGTCTTGCTCAAATACTCAGAGCAGTGGAAGCCAAGTCGAGGACCACATTTCGGACATGCATGATTGCCCGAGTAACTCAAGCCTGAAATATCACATATTAATATTTAAAAGCGTTGACATAGCCATGAATCACATGCGTGTGAGGGTTTTAAAGGCACTTACTTGAGCACTCACCGAACCCTGGCCAATAAATCATGGTCCACATGAGAATGCCTTGCACATGTACATTCCATCATCCGATTGGTTGGGACATATCAACCACATCGATTCCTGTCCATAAGATTTGGAGTTCTTCTATAAGTGGTTCCAGATAGACGTCCATGTTCTTTGCTTTGTACTTTCCTGGGGACGATCAATGACAACAACAGATGGCCCTTCTTGATAGCGAGCCATGGTGGAAGATTATAATTAACTAGACAAATAGGCCACGTTCTCCATGACGAAATCCGTAATCCGAATGGGCTTACTCTGCCCATTGCCAGACCAAAGTGGATACATCAAGGCTCGTTCTTAAATGTAGGCCAACTTTCCTCTATGTGCTTCCATGCACAAGAGTCAGCAAGTACCTGCATAACATCATCTGTCGATCTAGTATTTGAGTGCCATGTCATCAAAGCGGCTATGGACTTGCACCTGAACATGCTCTTTATTCTTGGAATGATAGGAAAGTGTCGAAGGACCTTTGCAAGGATAAATTTTCCTTGTGTGTCCTCCCTGTGCCTGTTTGATCCACAATTGGGACACTGTTTCATGTTTGCATACTCATTGCAAAAAAGTATACAATCATTAGGACATGCATGTTTTTTTGGATAATCCAAGCCTAAATTAGTAGGAAGCTTTTTAGCGGATGGACGGGTATGGGGCATTAGGGAAAATTTGGACTCACAAAGGGGCCTTATAAGGAGTTTGACTTCCTCTCTCATGTCCAAAATGGGCGTGTGGTAAAATTTTTGCAAATCAACTCTAAACTTGGCGGAGATTTGGGAGTTAGAATCTACTCTTCAAGCTCTTTCTATTGATATATAGCACTCCATGAGATTCCTCATATTTTGAAAGATTCTATAGAATCTTTCAAAATATGAGGAATCTCATGGAGTGCTATATATCAATAGAAAGAGCTTGAAGAGTAGTATCTAACTGTATAGAATCTTTCAAAATATGAGGAATCTCATGGCGTGCTATATATCAATAGAAAGAGCTTGAAGAGTAGATTCTAACTCCCAAATCTCCGCCAAGTTTAGAGTTGATTTGCAAAAATTTTACCGCATGTCCGTTTTGGACATGAGAGAGGAAGTCAAACTCCTTATAAGGCCTCTTTGTGAGTCAAAATTTTCCCTAATGCATGTGATTCCCTTCTGGCAAGATTTGCTCATTTAGCAACGTGATGTTACATGAACAAGTCAGCCCTTTGATCACTTTATATGAACTGTAATTTGCACTTTACCATGCTTAGGATAAATATGTTTACCTGAAAAGCTCTGTGGATTGAGGCGTCAGACCAACCGTAGACAAACTGCAAATTAAGCATTGCCAATGCGGTATGGAGAACTGAGATTTTTGCACCAGTGTAGAGTGGCATGCGTGCAAGACTTTGCATCATCTCCCCCTTGTCATCGTTGCTATCATGCCATTGATATAAACGAGATGGCTGAGGTTGGTCCATAGTACTGCGTTCAATGTTGTCGCCTTCTATGTTGGAATCCAAGTCAAAGAACTCATCCAACATCTGCTCCATCTGTACTTCTTGGAATGCCGCTTCAGGTATTGGTTGGGAGGACTCGGTCGATGGTTTCTCGTTTGAAAATTGTCTTCTCTGGGATGAAGTTGGAGCACTATCTACTTGCGGACTTTGACCTTCAATCTCTAGACCATGAGATCGATAAAGCAGGTCTTGTACTTGCTCTATTGGAAAGAGATCGTGATTGCGTATGTATTGGTTGTAGATTTTTCGTTTTTGAAAGATCTGATGCTTGCAATGCGTACAAAGACACACCATCCTATCGTCCATACTTTATCTATCAATGATGCAACAAATAATTAAAACACTCTAGTTGTTATAACTACACACTACTAAGTACATGACAAACTTTAACAACCTCATATTCGCTAGCCAGGCCCGATCCTCGCACACCTCGGTCTAGAGGTGCACGGAGATTAGGACCACAGGGTAATAATCTCGTCTTTATTGGTCAATGACTATATATTAAAGTTCTTGAAGTCTGTGTGCACTTTTGAAGTTCGATTGCATTTTTCCAACTATTTTCTGCCAGCTCTAACAACCTCACATTCTCTAGCCAGGCCCGATCCCCACACCTTGGTCTAGAGGTGCACAGAGATTAGGACCACAGGGTAATAATCTCGTCTTTATTGGTCAATGACTACATATTAAGGTTCTTTCAGTCTGTGTGTGCTTTTGAAGTCTGATTGCGTTTTTTCTACTATTAATTTGACGCTAGCTCTAACCTAACCTATAATCTAACCTAACCTATAACATAACCCTAACCTAACTTATAATCTAACCTATAACATAACCCTAACTTAATGTAACCTAACTTATAACCTAAACCTAACCTAACCAAAGTCTGTTTGCGTTTTTAGAAGTACACGAGTCATCTTCGAAGTCCGATTGCATTTTTTTACTATTAATTTGACGATAGCTCTAACGTAACCTATAATCGTTATGCCTAACCTATAATCTAACCTAACGTAAAACCTATACTTAACTTAACTTAATGTAACCTAACTTATAATATCTACCTAACCTATAATCTAACCTAACCAGAGTCCGTTTGTGTTTTTAGAAGTACACGAGTCATCTTCGAAGTCCGATTGCGTTTTTACTACTATTAATTTGACGCTAGCTCTAAACTAACCTATAATCGTTATGACTAACCTATAATCTAACCTAACGTAAAACCTATACCTAACCTAACTTAATGTAACCTATCATATAACATCTATCTAACCTAACCGAAGTCCGCTTGCATTTTTACAAGTACACAAGTCATCTTTGAAGTCCGATTGCATTTTTTCTACTATTAATTTGACGCTAGCTCTAACCTAACCTATAATTGTTATGCCTAACCTATAATCTAACCTAAAGTAAAACCTATACCTAACTTAACTTAATGTAACCTAACTTATAACATCTACCTAACCTAACCGAAGTCCTAACCGAAGTCCGTTTGCGTTTTTAGAAGTACACGAGTCATATTCAAAATCTGTTTTGTATTTTCTCGAATATTATGCCGTCGATAGCTCTAACCTAACCTATAATCTTACCTAACATATAACCTAAACCTAACCTAACATAAAAACAACACAATGGTGAGGCTTTTAGCAAAACGACAAGCCATACAGCTTGCCCACAATGCATATGCGATGTGGGCAAGCTCTATGGCTTGCCAATTTGGCAAACGGCTCACCATTGTATTGTTTTTAGAGTTACGTACGAAGCAATTTTATGGCATGAAAACCGCTCACAGACATATAGACAACACAATGGCAAGCCGTTGGCAATATGGCAAGACATAGAGCTTGCCCACAATGCATACGCCTTGTGGGCAAGCTTTATGGCTTGCCGTATTGCCAAACGGATCACCATTGTGTTGTTTTTAGGGGCACGAAGTAATTTTAGCGCTTGAAAATCGCTTGCAAACATATAGACAACACCATGGCGAGCCGTTTGGAAATACCACAAGCCATAAAGCTTGCCCACAATGCATATGCATTGTAAGCAAGATCTATGGCTTTCCGTATTGCCAAACGGCTCGCCATAGTGCTATTTTAGGACTTGAAAACCGCTCGCGGACATATAAACAACACAATGGCGAGCCGTTGGCATTACAGAAAGCCATAGAGCTTGCCCACAATGCATATGTGCTGTGGGTAAGCTTTATGGCTTGCCGTATTGACAAACGGATCGCCATTGTGTTGTTTTTAATATGCACTGTGGGTAAGCTCCATAGCTTGCCGTATTGTCGAATGTAGCTTAACCTAACTTAACCTAATGTAGCTTTACCTAACCTAGCGTAACATAACCTAACATAACTAAACCTAACGTAGATAAACTTAACCTAACTTAACATATAAGATAACCTAACTTAACTAAACGTAACTTAACCTAACCTAACCTAATATAACTTAACCTAACGTAGCTTAACTTAATCTAACATAACGTATAAGATAACCTAATGTATAACCTAACATAACAATGTAGCTTAACTTAACGTAACCTAACCTAATCTAACTTAACTTGTAACCTAAACTTAACGTAAAACATAAACCCCATCAACTACATAATTTGAAAAACGACATAATTCAATAAAAAATTTCTTCAAAATAAGATTTTTTCATAAACTTAAACAAATTTTTTTCATAATTTAAAATGAAATTTCACATAACAAATCCTAATTTCTTTTAAAGTATTGAAAGCTTAAAGCATTTAAAGTTTAAAGCATGAAATTTTCTTTTCTAAATATACAAAGTAATTTAAATAAACTTAATATGCATTTAAAGGTTTAAGCACTCACATTCGTCCTATTTGAGCAATGAAAGTTGTTGTAAGAGTCCTGGAACCTGCAACAGCGCACACACAAACACAAAGTTAAACCCTAAACCCTAAATCTACAAGTAAATATGAAAACAGTCTTACCTTGGTGTTATGCGCTAACCCACAAGCAAGATTAGCACCTCCGACGGCGTGTATCGCAGCAGATCTGTGAGAGATGGTGAAGAGGAGAGCTTGAGATGTGGCACAAGAACTAAGAGAAATGCACAGAGAAAGCCCACGATTTAGGGTTTTGCAGGTACCGATGGTACAGCTATCGATACAGCCATCGGTACAATCATCGAAAGGTGCGTCGGAATGCACATTCGTGCTGTCATCGGAATACGTACCGAAAGAGGCATCGGAAATTTGAAAATGAATTTTTTTAGAAAACCTTAGCCCCCTCCATAAATACACACACATATACCAACGCCCGCCAATGACGGCGGTAATGTGGCGGAATTCAAGTGACCTCTTGTAGTGAGATATTCTCTAGACAACGTTGGAAAGGGAAGGGTGGTACTTCCAATTGTTACACAATTCTAAGCTAAGGGAGCTAGGTATTCAACAATGAAAGTGAAACTTTTCTAGGGGGAAGCAAATAACTCTCATGGTGGCAATTCTAAAGGCAATCGACAGCACATCGTGATGCACCACAGAGCACTTCTTCCAGCAAACGAGGATAACCCCTACCAAGGTTGTAAATGTGACCTTTATTTGCTTTGGTTTTCTGGTAGTCTTTTATAGTGGTTGTTGTTTACAACAGCTCGCTAATAGCATAATACCCTCATTAGTGTTCATGAAAAAAATTTATCCCAAATATACACAAATCCCTTTATAGGAAATACTTAAGTGATTTTTTTTGCAAATTGAACTATATTTTTAACTATATTTACAATATTTCATTGCTAAAACTAATTAATAAAATTTTATTTCAGTCTGTTCTCAACTGGTTTACATATTAAATTTTTGACTAGCTCAAGGCTAAGTTGACACACTTTTCTAGAACATCGGTCCCTCGTGATCAAGAGGTTGCTTCAATTAATTGAAAAAATAACATTTCCCAAGTTGAAGCTACTCAACATCTAAGTTCTAACACTAAAGTGTGAATTTAACGAGAAATAAAGGTTGATAGAAAGAACTACTAGATTGAAGCCCTATAGAGGAAGTCTCCATGGCCGAACGAGGCTCAGTGCACGTGTGAGCTGCCCTATAGAAAGGTCTCCATGGCCTTTCTCTATCACCCATGGTGATGGTCACAACTTTCTACTCATCTCATGTTCAATAGCACCACTATTTGGGAAAAGTGTGTCTCTCCTTACAATCGTGCTCCTTTGAAATTCAAAAATGCTTCTTGAGAGAAAAAGGAAAAAAGAAATGTCCCGCCCAAAAAATAATGTAAAAAGATATCAAAATTCAGTTTGAATTTTGAAAATTCCTTTTTAGAAAAAACATAGTGAGGAATTGTGTGAGGTTTGGAAAGAGATTTTTCTAGAATACTAAGTAGCACCCTCTCTATTCGCGACCCCTCGCCCTTGTCTTGATGGATGTGAGTAGAAAACCCAATAATACCATGCGAGATGAGAGAAATGGTGCCCATGATTGGTTAACATACTGATTTTTTTATAAAAAAAATACAGTCTTGATGGAGAGTAGAAAATAACGCCATGCGAGACTTGGTAGCTTGGGATATTGTATCCGTGGCCGGTATAAAGAGCACTAGAAAAGCTCTCTCTCTCTCTCTCTCTCTCTCTCTCTCTCTCTCTCTCTCTCTCTCTCTCTCTCTCTCTGTGTGTGTGTGTGTGTGTGTGTATGTGTGTGTGTGTGTGTGTGTGTGTGTGTGTGTGTGTGTGTGTGTGTGTGGACGAATCTTTCTCTTCAAGATTCTGCACACGAACGAGCATGCACAGGCCTTTTCCCAATTCCTTGTCGGTAGCCCGTATAAAGAGCACTAGAAAAGCTCGCTCTCTCTCTCTCTCTCTGTGTTGTGTGTGTGTGTGTGTGTGTGTGTGTGTGTGTGTGGATGAATCTTTCTCCTCAAGATTCTGCACACAAACGAGCATGCATAGGCCTTTGCCCAATTCCTTGCAGTAGCATCGTAGCTGCAATTGTGTGATTGCCGAGTAATCCAATGTAGAACTGACGTTGATGGGTGCCTGAAATACACATCATGCACATGCTACTCCAATATTGTAGGGCACGTACTCAACGACCGATGCTCCAACACTTGCGAGTGGGCAATGCTCCATGCGCTTTTGAGTGAATGAACCTACCTTGTGGGTGTTCCTTCGTGTTTTGTGGAAGATCAAGTCATCTCGTAACCTATCAGAGTCCAGACTAGCATGTTGTAGGCAAGTCTCAAAACCAAGCACGTGGCGGCTTCAAAGTTGAAGCTTGGCGGCTCTAGAATGGCAATGCTGCAGTCAAAATTTTTGCAAGAATTTTTCCTGTAGCCATCCACGCCGGCGTGGATGGCTATAGGCAATTGATAGTGTGAATGTAAGTGTTTAATACAAACATACCTGTAGCCATCCGTGCCAGCGCGGATGGGTACAGGCAGTTGCATTTTCTACCAAAGTAGGCGCGGTCCAATCATTTTTATTCGTGAGATAGGCCGAATCTTTTAAAGATGTGATGCATGGATGCAACCCCAAGGGCAAAAAAACATGCAAGAAATAGTGGCGATGGTCCTGCCCAGATTGTGAGGATGACTGTTGTGGCAAGGGTAGCGATGGGAAATATGTTTTTTAATGATAATAATATGGTCGACCAACAGCTGGTTACGGCAGAGTAGGTAGGGAGGCCAATTGTTATAAATCCAAAATTGGCACTAATCTTTGAGGATGCCCATTGAAGGGTGGGCTGTCACCGGACAAGGGTCAGAGAGTAGGGAAATGCTCCTTTGGAGGTGGAAGAAGAAGGCGAGCAGTTGCACAAGTTTGTCGTAAGAGGGATGATGCAAGGAAGAGTGCAAACATTATCTTCTCTTTTTTCAATTAAGGAAAGCGGTGCTTTGGACATCGTGAGCCTCGCATTGTTGGTCTACGACAATGATTCACATTCCTTTGAAACGAGTGAGTAGAATTCGATTTTATATTGTTGCTTATATAATGATTGCCAGTGGACAGCAACCTTAGGCTTGGCATGAGAAATCTTGTGGAATCTACAGGAGAAATGAATAAACATAAAGTAGAACCAGTATGTAGTATAAAGTATAACCCTTTAATTTTTATGGTGCAAATGTAACAAGATTTAATGAATTGTTTTAGTGCATGAAGAATTTTGTGTCCTTGACACCTTTGAGTTAATATTCTACTGTAATTTGCTTACCAAGAGCACTTTCACATGCAACAAGAGTAGCATTTTTGCTTACTTGAGCAATCGTGAACAATCGTGGTTGGCTTGCGTAAATTGTCCATCAAAAACCTTTGATTGCACTAGAAAGGATGAGAGAGAGGGCATAATTTTTCCAACTCTGCTGACATTGATGGCTAAAGACACAGCAAGAGAGGAAAATATTATTAACACACACCAAAAATTATAAATTATGCTTAATTTTAATGACCTAAGTTGACCTATGATGGCACTCTTCTACCATAAAGAATTGCACATAGCCATTCGTGCTATCTTGAATGGTTGCTAGTCCTCTTTACGCAAAAACCAAAGCTAGGGCTCACAAACTCCTTTCTTTGTCACCTTCCATTGCATGTACCCATCCGTGTCCGCACAGATGGCTCAAAGAGATAGAAATAGGATTGTTTTTTCTATTTTTATGACAGAACAAGCATTGTTGCTCTCAAGCTTCAAGATACAGAAACTTGACATGCTCTATTTTCATCATAGAAAACACACTAGAGAAGGGAAAGAAAATAATTGGAGAGATGACCCTTCATGGGCATGTGCCATTGCAACATGGTGATTGTTCATTCCAATTTTTTGATTAAATATCTATTGATAGCTTGGTTATAGTGAAAAAATTGCCCTTTTTTTGTTGTAAAGATGATGCACTAGGGTGGGTCGCAAAGTATACTCATTAATTGGACTTGACTATTAGTAATTTCATTATGGTTTATTTCTTTTGGCTATCTTGAATTCTTGGGTGATTGCACTGAGTAAAGCATGTTTTTACTTTAAATGGAGATTCAATCATATAATTTGTTTCAAGCCATAGCTGTTGGTTTTTGTGTTTGTAGTGCCAATACTCTATGATCTTCATGGGGCATAGAAGAGGTGCGAGTCCACTTGATTGCACTGAGGAGAGGAAAATTTTTTTCTACATCTCGGAAGTATCACCAATTGATTCATTTATGTGACACCACATACTTAATCACCCAAGTGTGGTAAATCGGTTATTCCATTTCCCTCTTGAATAATAGGTCTTGAGTTCAAGTACTCTCCTCGTTGGCTAGATCTTTAAGGTCTCTTGGGATATTTTCCTACGAAGTTAAAACTCTTTTCTTCTGAGGTGTGTGTACTCTCCTCGTTGGCTAGATCTTTAAGATCTCTTGGGATAGTTTCCTACGAAGTTAAAACTCTTTTCTTTTGAGGTGTGTGTGTTCTTGGGATAGTTTCCTACGAAGTTAAAACGCTTTTCTTCTGAGGTGTGTGTGGGTGTGTGTGCTAATAAAAAGAAGAAAATGGTATAGCCTTTCTATCACCCAAGTGTGGTAGATTGGTTATGCCATTTCCCTCTTGGATAACAGGTCTTATGTGAACTCTTGTCGTCGGCTAGATCTTTAAGGTCTCTTGGGATAGTTTCCTATGACATTAAAACTCTCTTCTTCTTCTTCTTCTTGTCTCTCTCAAATTGCTACTCGGTTATTTACTTGCTCGAAAATATTCGCTCGCCATATGGTAGGACTCGACATCAGCAAGGACAGTGTCCATATCATCCTCCTCATGCATAATCTTCAACTCCAACTCTTTATGCAACAATGCAATTTTTGTCTCATTGCGACTTGTATAAAGACCGGCTAGAATATTCCAAGCCTGTTTTGTAGATTTTGCTAAACAAATGTGAAAAGTAATAATGTGCTTTATAGACAACGCAATCAATGCATGAGACTGCCCATCTTTTACATCCCAACGAGCTTGTTCTGTCATAGGCAAAACAACTCTAACAACAGTAATTGTTGCAACAAGACCTGCAACATCCTCAAGATCGCCTACATCCTTAGAGCCAGGACGTACATCAATGCCCTGCACAATATTCTAGACACCCTTTGACATAAGAACATGTTGCATCATGTAAGCCCACATAGGGTAATTGTCCCCATCCAATCTGTCTTCAATAGCAAACATCTTGAACACATCTGTGTTGTTGTCGACCATGACAAATGCGCGCACTTGATGTGAAAACTGTCCGAAAAGAAGAGACACGAAGCAGGAACAACACGTGCTATATAGCACAAACCGTAGAAGACTGTAAGGGATCTGTTATGTAGAAAACGGCACTGACAAAATTTTTGCACAAAATGCTGAAATAGCACGTGGAGTACTATCTGTAGTGGAAATGGAGGCCGAAATGAGCCCGAATAAAAAATTTGAGCAAACTGAGCTCTTTGAGTTCACCCAAAAGATTTGTCAACCTATGAACAATCGCCAAAGCTCACAGAATTCAGAGAAAGTGAGCAGGCGTGTGTTGGAGCTGCTGGCGACTAAGACACAACCTGCTCTAATACCAATTGTTGGAATTAGGGTTGCAAGAAAACACACACATCTTGGAGAAGACGAAGGAAGCTCAAGGCGCACGATAGAGAGTGTATCACTTAGTGGCAATGGAAAGATAGATAGCCCTAGAGTGATGGGTGTACATACAATGCACAGGGGAAAAAACCTCATAGTGAGGGAAAAACTGCCCCGGTGGTCCTAAGTGTGTTCACACAAATCGCTACAACATGTATATTGTAACAGAATTTCCACCATGCGCCATGATTTCGCCCAGTAGATCTTGTCGTACTCTTTCGATCTTATGTGCTAGAGGACCCCCACTGAATGAATTTCCAGCTTGGCAAATTAGAGATTTGCAATAGCAAAACAAGCCATTCTCTCCATCACCAACAAAGTTTAATAAACCAATAGGATTTGCAAATGTAGGAGAGGCATTAGTTATAGGTTTTTCAAAGGATACAATGAACCCTGTGTTCAAATGTCTACATATTTTGCTCCCTCTACTCTGAGTCTTTCTTTCTCTGCTAGCTGTATCACTTATGTGTGTACTAGCTTGTGTTGGTAGTTATACCAATGATTGTGTACTACCGACACCTTGTATAACTACTGACACCTTGTATGACCAAGGTGTACGCTGACACCCATAGCGATGCCTAGGCTAAGCCACATGGGGAAAACCTTTTCAATGTACAAACAAATGGCATGTTGGAACTTATAAACCCATCTTGGGTCACTATCAAAGGTGCCAGTATGGCCATGACCCTTTGTAGTATCATGGTAGCTATGCTTTATAAATGGTGAGTGCAAGTGGACATGGCAAGAGTATCATGATTGAGGTAGAGTCGGACATAAAAGGAATCCTTGGCCTAGATGAGAGGGCCAAGTTATCTTTTATGTATGTGTGTTTGCATAAGTGGGTCAATGCATAGCATGGATGCCTCATGCATGTGTGGAGCCTTGGGCTTCTAGGGTTTAAGCCTCACAAGCACCCCTACGAGGAGGATAGGGGTGGTATAAGCCGTGAGGCCGGGTTGTTGCAATCGATACTAACCCACTCTTTGTCAATAAAATTTGCAATTTTGTCATGCGACCCTATGAGGGGTATTGGGTTGGTTGTTTGCTTTTTCCTAGGCTTAAACTCATGGGATGCCTTCAGAGAGATGACCTTGCACACTTCGATCTTCCCAAGTGTACTTGTCGATAGTCCCACATTTTATCATACCTCCCTCAAAAAGGATGTGGGAAAAGCTTTATGTATCTATAGTTAGAGCTTGAAATGCTAAATTGAAAGAAATGTCCTAGAAAAAGTATCAAGGGATAATTTTTGCATACACGCCACATGAAGCATTATAGCCTGTTGCTTCACAAAATTTAAAGTTATCTTTGTAGTACTATTAGGTATCTTAGTGAAGAGATGCCCTTAATACTTATCCCACATGACGCAATGCTAGTGTATTGTGTGATCCCAATTTTCCAAATTTGTTCAAGAGCCCAAGTTTCAACACATGTAGACAAAGAAGGGTGGCATATTTGGAGATGAGGATCGAGGAGCAAAAAAGAAAAGAAAAAGGGCTCCATAAAAGTAACACATGACTTACACTGGCAAAGGAGAAATCCGGAGGGTCATTATTTGAACTATTTTAAGAATGCTTTTTTGATGAAATACTTTAAATTTATTGGTAGGGTACCTAATTATTAGGGTTTGTGAAAGCAACACACATGACTTACATAGGCCAATGAGAAAAAGAGACTAGGGTTTGTGAAGGCAAGGAGAAAAGGGTGGAAAAGGGGGTTGTTATTTGAAATGTTTAGAAAAGACTTAGTCTATTGGTAGGATTAAGTACTTTGTACCATAAAAAGAAGGAGATCCAAGATTGTTGGGGACAAAAGCATAGAAATTCTCAAAGGGTGAGCTTATAGGGAGTTGAGAAATGAGACTTGTGGGGAAGTGGGTCGTTCATCTTCCTTCCTCATGTCCCCCATTAATTTAACCACAAAAAGGCTCCTCAAAAGGGGTGACTCTTGGCACTCTTTTGATTCACCATTAAACTAATCCTAGGAGGTTCAACCCTTGGTTTGAAAAATCTTCAAGTCTTTCCTCGAACGGATAATAACTAGTCTCCGGACCGGTGCTCCGTGGCGGGGGCAAAAGATCACAACCCAACCTACTCTCTCTTTGTGTGAGAAATGGACACACTCTCTATGCAATCACATGGAAGTGTCAATGTTATGATATAATTTAGAAAAAACTAAATGATTACAGTTACTTTTTTAGAGGTAATTTCTCCATAGCTTCATGACAAGGCACTAAATAGTGGCAAGTCATGAAGTCTTAATAAAAATTGTCAATTGTAAAATGAATAGAAAAGTAGAAGGATCAAAAAAATTTGAGCCTATCTTTTGAGCAATGGAAACAAAAAACGTGCTTATAAATGCTAGGCGAGGATATGAGGGAATCATTTCCTTGCATAGTATTGGCCACAAGGTCAGCATAAGCGGTTATACACTCCAAGGGAGCTTTCAAAGTATAGGGTAAAAGTCCCAATAAAAGGATGGAGCTTGTAGTATAGAGACAGCTCTACAGGGATTTATTTTGTACAACACATCTCCAAAACATGGATATCCATGTGGGTGTAATGGTACAAGAAAGGTGACGTGTTCAATTTTCATTCGTCAAGAAGTGAGTTTCATCCCCGATTAATCGTGTCCTGCGGGTATCACAAGAAGATTTAGAAATTTTCTCATGTAGGAGAACGGAGTCTTTGTCAGTGTTTTCCATACAATGCATAACATCATGAGCTTCTGTTCGAGAGGCACCGCGTACCTAGCTAGGTACGATCGGGGGGAGAGGACCACCGGCCCCCCCACCGGGCCGGCGGTCCCCTGCCCCCAATTGTACCTAGCTAGGTATGCGGTGCCTCCCTTGCAGAAGCTCATGATGTTGAGGTAAGTCACAATGTGGGAATATTGTGAGAATTTGTCCAAAACTTCTTGTGTATGAGCCTTGCTATTGGCACTCAATTCTGTTACACAACAAATGAAAATGCGCATTGCGACTTCATTATGGTACATGAAGTGCAACCCCGCCTTTTGCGCATAAAAGCCCTCTTCTCAAGCATCATTTTGTGGCATTCCTCGCCTAAATCGAATTTGAGATGATAATGATCAAGCTGCCTTGATCTCGGTGTCCTTAACTTGGCACCTTTACCCTAGACGTTTTTGCGAAATGCCATTGGAAAGAGTAATTACAAATGGTAATCAAACTATGCCATTTTTGGAGATGCATGTTATGAACAAGATCAAGTCTTCAAGTGGTCGATTTTTTCTTAGAAACTACCATTTATCAACAAAAAAAAGGTTTATTCAGTGCTTTGCATAAGTTATGAACTGGATATTCGGATTTGTTGGCTTCATATGCTGGTTTATCTAAAACGGTTGATCTTTTCGTTCTCTCTCTCTCTCTCTCTCTCTCTCTCTCTCTCTCTCCGCGCGCGCGCACACACACACACACAGAGAAGAAAGTCTTGGGTTCAAACCCCGTCCGATAGATCTTGGAGGTCTCGTGGGATACTTCTCCTCTCTCTCTTTCCCTTCTCTCCCTCCCTCTCTCTCTCTCTCTCTCTCTCTCTCTTTTGAGTCTGTGCTTTCCACCTTACTCTCGTCCCTCGTGCTCCACTTTTGTCTTTCCTCGCATGTATGAGGAGGTCTCTCTCTCTCTCTCTCTCTCTCTCTCTCTCTCTCTCTCTCTAATACTGCTCGCCAATGGCAGCAGCAGTCGAGAGAGGCCGAATAGAGCAGGACTCGCAGGATGATAATATAATGGAAGCAGCTGCTCGGAGATATAAGCGCAAATACATACATGCATGAATAAAGTGCAGGTGCATAAATTAGCTAACGATGCTGATATTGCAGAGCAGGGTATTGTATACGCATGAGACGGGCATCGAGCTGTGGTGGATCTAAAACCGACGTCAGTAGCAGGAGTCTAGAAGGAGAGATGAATATGCAGGGAGTGGAGAGGAGCAAGGAGGCTGCGGCCATGCTGGCCCTACATGACGCCCTCAGAAATGTGTGTCTCAACTACGAGTGGACCTACTCCGTCTTCTGGACCATTCGCCCTCGCCCGTGAGAACTCACCCCTTTCTAATTAATTGCAGCTGGCTAATTTCACAGAGATTAGCATCTGATCGCCTGCATGACCTAATTTACTTATTTCAGGAGGTGCCGTGGCGGCAGCACTTGCAAAGTTGGCGAAGACAACGGCAGCCTGTAAGTGCACCGCTCTTTTCTTTTTTTTTGCCATAAGCGCCCTTGAAAATTTGAGAGATGAAAAAATGGTGCGACTACTCCCACATGGAGCGGAGAAGTGATTGTGGCCTTTGGAGTATCACGCACACGGGGACGTCGGGTTGGCCTTTTGCATTTGTTTTGCAACAGTTAGTGGAGGGGGGAGCTGGGGTTGACTCAAAACAGTTAAACGGTAAACCCCCTAGACAATGGTTCGATCATATTCAGGGCTAGAAAAATACATTTTTCCTAACCCATCAAAATAAGGGGAACCTTGAAATATTCCCGGTTTTCATGTCAAAATTTGAAGCTTTTGCCAGTAATTACACTAAAAATTGTGTAAATTTACCAGTTTTCTTAAAGGCAAGCTCAAAATCTAACCGGGATTTTATAATTTTAGCCGGTTAAAATACACTAGACCCCGGTTTTTTCTAACAGTGGGACTCATATTGTTACTTTTTGAAATAGCTATGCCTCATGCATGGTCACACATGCACCATTTATTTGTCGTATATGCAACTATGCAAGACCTTTTGTAACTATGCCGACTTTGACATAGCTGCATCAATAAAATACTTACAGATAATTAATGCATGTGTGACCACATGCTTAGTCCAAGGAACTGACTCCAGGATTAACATTTGATTTGTATGGTATTTTTACACTATGTGTACTATCTTTATTTTTTTGAAAGACATAGGAAATAAAGATGTAGATATTATTACTATTTTTTAATTATATACAATCTAGTAGGCCAAGGATTTGAACTGCATCCATTGTTCATAACGGTCTTTCACAATATGTATGGAATTTTGTTGGTTTTCTTAAAGGTAAGCTTATTAATTAAAATTTGCAATTTAGCTTTATCGACTCAAATTTAGGCGTCCGGTATCTAATTACATATCATTGATCCCTTGTCCTAGGGAGATAGTGGTCAATGTGGCCTACATATTGCTCATTGCGGGAGTAGAGTACATTAAATATTGCTAGTTAGATAAACTTTTCACGTACACATTGTGTTGCATTTCTTGCATGGGATTGCCTTCATGCATGGGATTGCCTTCATGCATGAAAGGTTAACTTGTAGACATAGTCTCATTGGCTGGGTTGGACAGACTGCCCCTTCAACAATGATCACTTGTGTTATCTCTAATACACTAGGAAACTTAGTTAGTTTTGTCCACTACTTAGTGCCTGTAGCATGTGCGTTAGTGGCCATTAATTCAAACAATGTAGCTAGCATTTAGTATAAGGGTCTACTTATCTAATCTATTCTTGAATCTCTAGAATCTGGACCAAAGGAAAAAAAGCGTTTGAGCACGTGAGGTGTCGAACAAGGGAGGTGAGAGATCGATGATGTATATGTAGCACTAGGATAGTGTGGTCAACAACCGCAACAAAGGGGCTAGAACAGTTTTTGTTTAGTGTGGTCTCTCATAGAGAGTAGCAAATTACATGCGTTGGGACAATGTGGTAGACGACCGCAACAAAGGGGCTAAAACAGTTTTTGTTTAGTGTGGTCTCTCATAGAGAGTAGAAAATTACATGCATTAGACTGGCTTAGGTTGATTCAAGTCATTTCTTACTACGTAGGTGATGGGGTAGACTTTGATCTCTACGCGTTGATTTTGAGAAGACTCTTTAATTGAGATATACCCTTCAAGGTGTAATCTCGAGAGATTTTGCCTAATGAAGGGAGTATGGAGCCAATAATAGAAGTGGTATGTTCGTATCATTGCCATCATGAACTCGCCTATAGAGTCATGCAATTTATAGGACATAAGTACAACAAACAGTTTTACGTCCGAAACAACAAGAAACAATCACCTTATGGTAGGTTACATTGCATCTTTCTTTCTTTTGCTCATATGCTAATCTTCAAAACTTAGTACGCTGGTTTCTTACAGTTGTGGTCTAATGCTATTTACGTTAAGACCTAATTTTTAAAAAGATACAAAGATTCTTGGACAATGTAAGGGCTTTTTAAATTGTAACTAAAGTTTACATAAGGTTAACACTAGAATGGTAACAGGACACTTTTATGTCCTTGGACACTTTTGTGTCCTGTTAAGTGACCATTTTGCTTGAATTATTTGAAGAGTATGAAAATGAATTTTTAGGTGCTATATATCCACAAAGTTGCCTTATGATCTGAAAAAAACTGAGCATTTTTTTATAGTATCGATCTCACCATTAACCTTACTCTTGCACAACATTTTTGAACCTAAACTGTGTGAAAAAACGGGTCCTGTTTTTGGTTTTTTTTCAATTTTTGGCAACTATACCATTCTAAACTTCATGTTTGTGAGGTTTAGATGGCTAGAGGTTAGGCCTTCATAGTTCTCAACATGTTTTGATGCTTGTAGGGAGAGCTAAGTGTTAAAATTGAAAGTTATGACCAATTTACAAGAATTGCATAATCCTGTTTTTTTGACCAAAATTAGCACTTTTATGATTTTTTTGGTGGCTTTCTTGATATCCAAATTCAATTTTGATTGTGTAAGTGTAATGTATAACATAAAGCTAATCTTCCTTGAGTTTTGTGGGACCTAATATGCTATATAGCATAGTATGTGATGATGGTTGAGTTTTTTGATTGTTGAAGAATACGATACATTTTAGAGTAGCAAGTATAACTTTCTCAATATTGCTAGTTTCTTAGGCCAATTGTGTGTATTTTGTAGGTAGTAACCATATCTAATCATAGACTACAAACTTGGCTAGATATTGAGTAGTTTCTATGGGTTTCTAGAGGCCATAATGCTAAACCCAGTTTTTTCATGTTTGCTGTATTTAGCACTTTATCATTGCCCCCAAGGTTCCAATTTGTAAGAGATCCATTATCCTTTTGACATGCTCCATGGCTCCTTTTGAATCCAGAGGCCCAAAGGGAACTAAGAATACATGTATATAGTATCTGTATTGAGCGTGACTATAGAAACTTTGATGATAGGTCCGCAGAATGGCAAAAATGCAACTTTTTTATATCTATTTTTTTTGCCCAAAAAAAATTAGTGAGGTAAAAGCAACCATATGTTTTGGTCACCAACCCATTGAAGTTAACGGGGCATTTTACCTCATGTCCTACAAAATCCTCCACTCTTATTTATATGCAATCAACCGTAAGAAATTGCTGTTTTGGGCAAAATGCAATGGTCCATCAACTTTGGAGGCTTGTAGTGACCAAGGGATGAGAAGAATTACAAGTTTCTCATTTTTTCCATATGTAGTAGTTATTGAACTATAAGCTCATGAAAGGATTTTTCAAAATGAGTGGATCTACTCTGGTTTTGGAATTTTTTTCCAAAACCCTGAAAGGACACTTTTATGTCCTGTTAGGTTACCATTCTAGTGTTAAGGATGTGCTATCCCCATTGTATCTAATCTTTGACAAATCAATAAAATTTTTCATTTTAAATTATACAATATTTGTCAAAGATACTCTAATGAATAATTGTATCTCTTCCCATGGTTCATTAAAAGTACCAAGTGATCTTTATTTATTTCTAAATGAGCATGATGAATTGTTCATAGATGGCATCCCAAGGGAGTTACCTCCTAAAAGCAGAGATGTTAATCACAAGATTGATCTGATTCTAAGGAGCTCACCTCCTAATAAGCCTCCTTATTGAGTCTTACCAGCTCAACAAGAGAAAATTATGATGTAAGTTAACGAGTTTGTATAAAAAGGAATGGCAAGGCCTAGCTCTTTGCCATATTGTTCTCTTGTTCTATTATTGCACAAAAATGATGGTACATATAGGATGTGTCTAGACTATTAAATAAATTAATAATAGGATTCTAGCACCCAAGGATTGAGGATTTGTTTGATAAGCCACAAGATTCTATCCACTTTAGTAGAATAGACCTCAAAAGTGGTTACCATCAAATACAAATCAGTGTCCCTAAAGATAATCAAAAGACAACTTTTGGGCTATATAAATATCTTGTCATGCCTTTTGGAATGACAAATGTTCCAACCACATTCAATCAAATGATGGAACGTATCTTTCATGTACATAGAACTTATGTTGGAGTATTTTTTGATAATATCATAGTCTACTTACATCCTTGGAAGAACACAAAGAGCATCTCATGGCAATGTTTCAAGCATTGTGAGATAAAAAGCTTTACGTTAATAGTAAAAAGAGTGAAATATTATTACAAAGGATTTAATATCTAGGTCATAGTATCTCCAAGGATGAAATCCGAATGGATCTACAAAGGCCTAAGGTAATAAATGCATGACATGATCCAAGAAATCTACATGAGCTACCAAGTTTCATTGGAATGTGGTCTTACTATATAAGATTCATAGCAAAGCTATATGCTATAGCAAGACCATTAATTACATGATTTGACAAAGAAGCACATCAAATATGTATGGGTTGATAAAGAGTGAAAAGCATTCACTGAACTTAAAAGGAGACTCACATCTTAACATGTTTTAGTATTACGTGACCTCTTTAAAGCATTTGAGGTTTATTATGGTGCTCTTATGGTGCTTGTGGTAATTACCTTGGAGTGGTTCTTCTCCAATAAGGGCATGCCATAGCATATGAGAGTCATTGATTGCACTCTGATGAAATGAGCCGTGGAATCTATGAAATTGAGCTTTTAGCTATCTTACATGCCTTGAATTCATGGAGGCATTATTTGCTTGTTGCGACGCTATAATTCATCATATAAACAGATCATCAAAGTTCAAGTACTTCATGACAAACCAAGATATGCCTTGGATTCATGGAGGCATTATTTGCTTGTTGCGACGCTATAATTCATCATATAAACAGATCATCAAAGTTCAAGTACTTCATGACAAACCAAGATATCTAATAAATAAATGAGGTGAAAAAATTTTCTTTTGCAATTTCATTTTCATATTTCTCACATTCTTGGCAAGCACAATCAAGTAGCTGATCCACTATCATGATGACCTCATTGCAATGTTATGTTTATAGCCTCTCATAATAATCTTGCCCTCTATGGTAGATCAGTATGCTATATATGGAACCAAATTTTTGAGATGATATGTTAGCCCTAGCTCTAGAAAAAACATAAGAACCATATAAAATTCAAGATGGTTGCCTTTTCTATGGCTCCTAGCTATGTGCTACCAAATCTTTGAGAGATAAGATCATGTATAAGTGCTCCAACTTATGTTGGACATAGAGGGATTTGGTCAACAATGAGTGCCATTGAAAAAAAATTATTTTGACCTACTATAAAGAAGGATATACAAGAATATATATCTCAATGCATTACATGTCACAAGATCAAATATGGGCGTGGAAAGCAGCCTGGTTTTCCACAGCCACTTCAAATTCTTGATTCTCCATGGGAGAGCATAGCTATGAATTTTATCTTTGTTTTACCAAATCCATCCGAGGGAGCACGGGAATATGGATAATCATCAACATGTTTAGCAAACAAGCTCATCTTATACCTATAAAAAAGACCATAAAAGCTCTACATATGGCACAACTTTTCATATATTTAAGCATTAGGGCTTGTCAATAGGGATCCCAAAATGAACACTAATTTTTGGAAGGAACTCTTGGAGAATCTTGGAAGAAGCCTCACCTTTTCTTTGGCCTATCATCCTCAAATGGATGGCCAAAGTGAAATTGTTAAATCCATTGTGCTTGATCTACTAAAAGGCTACGTATACGTCACAGAAGTAGACTAGCACAATCAATGGGAGAAATATTTACCTCTAGTAGAATATGTATATAACAATATTGTGCATACCTCTATGGGTAAAACACCTTTTGAAGGCAGAGCAAAAGTCCCCTCAATATTAAGAATGCATGGAATTTTTTTCGTTGCGAACAAATATAGTGATTTATGCATGAATTTTTTTTCGTCGCTAAGATCAAAGAAGCCATCTCCATGGGTGCACAACAAAATCACAAAGCTTCTATAGAAAAATATTAGACAAGCTCTCTAGCTCAAAGAAAATGATTGGGTTCTCCTAAAATTTCTCAAAGCTCGTTCAAGACATACTGCGGGAAAAAGTTTGAAGGGTGAGCTCATGTCATCAAAAGTACTCTGTTGAGCTAGCACGCAGGTATTATGGACCTTTTACAATTTAAAGACCAATCAATTCCAAATAGATTATCAACTTAAGCCTCCCTCGATCTCATTGGTTAATCCATAATGATTTCCATGTAAGTCTACTCAAAGGATGTAAGGGTGAACCACCACTAGAGCCAATAGTAGAAGATCGTCCTAAATTTGAAGGAGCCAAGGAGATATTGCAGCTTGAGCCGGTAGCAGAATATCCCCATGAATTTGAAGGACCTAAAAAGATATTGCAACGTGTGTATATTCTTCGCCACAAAGACAAAATTCTATGTAATGGTAAGGTCTTTATATATATCTAGTTAAATTCAAAAATTATCCTTTTGAAGATGCTAAATGGATGCAAGAGCCACAACTAGTCTTGTTTGGTGGGCATTGCTAGACATACCCAGATTGACATCAAGCATTCATGAGAAAAGAAGTGTGCATCTATTTGATATATATATATGATGATCAAGATTAAGTGTGTATCTATTAGATATATAGATAAGATGATCGAGATTGAGCATGTACTAGTGAGGAAAACATGTAACTAAACTTGCTATAAAAATTAATATGCACTACCGACATGATAATCGTGCACGAGTGTCATCCAGTTTTCCAAGTCGGAGGACAATGTTTGCGTCAAGCTACATAAAACCAATGTGAATAGTTAAACATTTCGTCTTGCAATGAACTGCCACATCTTGAAAATGCTAAATTACAGTGCACGGTATGCAAAAGTGCCATACAAAAGTATGGTGGGGAGTTGGCACTATGGTCTCTCCAAAAATTAAAAGAAATAGAAGCCGTGCCCTGCCCCGTAGCATTTATGTGTTGCTCCAAGCAAACGTATAGACATAGGAAATTGGATAAAGATAATGAACCTTGCAATATTTTTGAGCCGGTGTCGTACTTGTGCAGTCAAAATGTCCATTGTTGTGAATATATGTTCTTTCTATGACCTCGTTTGTGAACAACTTGAACAAGGCCTTAATCCACTTCTGGGATTCAATGGTACCAAACTCGGGCCTCTTTTGCTTGCTGATTTTCTTTTCAAAAGAATATAGTTTGAGGACATCTTTTGCAATTTCTTTCAAACTACTCATGTAAGCTCTGATACTCTATCTTGATGACTTTGGCTTCCGCCAATAGCACATTAGGCTTACCAAGTAATTATAACAGAAATCCAATGTTTCTCCTTGTCTGTAGTCTTGATTTTACAAGAAGAACATCATGAAAACTTGTGGGAAACTTTTGACAAAGTACATAGGCCACAACTCAACACACACACACACACATAGAGAGAGAGAGAGGTCAAGCCATCGTGAATCCTTGATGACAGCCTCACTTACTTGTTTCCCTCGTAATTTTTATCAACCCACACTCTTCTGTAGTTTGGCCATAACTTTGCCGTTGGTAGTCATTGCTTTCGCCGTGGTCCATAGCACTAATTACGACTGCTGCATCACCACCATCCATCTTCGTTTGATAAATTGAAAACACAGATAGCAACAAAGACCGCATGGGTCTTTAGAGATGATCATGAGCCCTCGTTTACCTGATCATATGAGCAATCGTTGGTCCGCAAACATGCCTTCGTCGCTACCTTTGCTTGTAGGTGTTGTTGCCAACTCATTCACGCTCAATAGTCTTACTAGGCCAACGACAGACATAGAATATGCACCCTCCATCTTATGCTGGTGTGTTCAACTGCAATATCTTCGTGTACCACCAACTGCAATAAAGACAGATGAAGTGAGAGTTGGAGCAATATTGTCGATCCCAAGGTTGTAAGAGCTTATAATATAGTATGCTGGCCACTAGCCTTCCCCGAGCACCTGCTCTCATGGGCAACGCCACTGTTAGCTAGCTCAAGGTCTCGATCTCCGTGTGTAGTCCCACTACCTATCGTCTGAAGTCAGCTCGAGCTCCCAATTGCTATTGTGTAGACTTGTATTTCTAATTAAGGCAACAAGAGGGGATTTTGTGCGCCGATTTCTGTCGTTGTGGAGCAACCGAGCTCCTTCTGCACAAACGTCCGCCTGTTTATTGGCCACTCCCTTTTTTTTGCAAGGGTCCTGTGGCCTCTTCTTCTGCACACATCTTGGCAGCCCACCAACTACTATCAACCCATGCACACAACTCCCATATTCTTGTGACCTTTCGCCTCACATCCAGCACACCCGCTTATTAAATATTTGGCAGCTCATGTTACCAGCTACCAGCGGTCTCCTTAGCCACATGCCATCTGGATCGATGTCTTCTCCTCTGCAGCAGCTTTGCTCTCTGCTCATTCCCTCCTATCTTGCCCAGTAGTGACGTCGATCCATGGCGCTCCTCCCTTGCGCTTTTTCTCGTAGCCTTCCAAATTTCCTTATTTTAAAGAACAATTTAAAAACAAAACAAGCGTCAGGTACTATTGGCCGTTGGTGAGGGCAATGGCTGAGATGATTCCAAGTGGCCAGTTGTACATTCAAGAAACAAGAAAACCTCCTTTGGCTCACCAAGTAATTAAAGGATCATAACCTTATCTTTGTAAATACCTATAATAAATTACACCCAAAGCATTAATTTGTTTTCATCGATGCATTCCATGGAAAATATACTAAAGAATAACCTGATTCTCTCTTGTGAATTTTGTTCTTTCATATTATTCTTTAATGTTTAAATGTCTTAAGTGTAATATGCATATCAAATGTATCACACTTGTGACAGACTTTCTTTCCAACTACCAAGTAGCTTTATAAATGGGTAGATATACCCACTGCTTTCTCCCAAGTGCCAAGTAGATTGGTCATCTATTCTCAAAAGATCTTAGTGTGTTGAAAGTGGATCCTGAGCAAAAAGTCAATGGGCCAAGGATACCTCTCTTGTATATATGCATAGTCAAGGATGACTATCATTTCAAAGGTGAGTAATGTCACAAAATTTTTGCTTTGGTCTACTAAAATGATTTTCTCTTACAATTGGCTATTCTAGTGAGATAAAATAAAAAATAGTAAAAGGGAAAATGAATGCATTTTATAGAGTGCCAAAAGAATTCGATAAGGATTCAATGGGGATTTTATGGGACAAAACTCGGATATTTACGACTCTAGAAGAGTCCAAAATAAATCTTGAAATCATGACTCTCTCTTGTGAATTTTGTCCTCTCATATTATTCTTTAATGTTTAAATGTCTTAAGTGTAATATGTGAAGGGGATCGGGGAGCACCACAGACGGAGAGTGAGAGAGAGAGAGAGAGAAGGAGACAGACACGATGTGGGTGGGGAGACTATGAAGTGGCAGCCCCCTATACACTTATGCTATGTACAAGGTATACAAGTCAGTGGGCGCCCAGACTCTGGGCGGTCGGGCAAGGCACATGCGCCTATACCCCAACAACCTCCCACTTAAAGGTAACTGTGCCTTTAAGCAAGAGAACCTAGTCTAAAGACTACAAAAGGTGAGAGAAAACCGCTCTCAACCGATGCCCACTGGCTGGCTGTGATCGTGTGCATCCGGCTGTCCTGCTCCCGTGTATGTTCATACACCACCAGACGTACCGCACACGTACTGCAAGTATGTACGCAATACCTTCATATCTCCCTCGTGCACTATGCCATCATCAGTCAACAAACGACTGACAACCCCAACTGCAAATGCTCCCACTGCAGCTACGATATCCGGTCTCAAGATCAACATCTCATACAGGAGACCACCGAATGCCGATGCAATGCTAGCGGGCCCTGCTAGCTCTACGGAGCATACATCAACATATATATCCCTGGAAATAGGCATCTCTGACTGACAAGGCGTGTCAGCCACATGCATCTCCTGACTGTCCGCAAAAGACGCATCAACCTGTCGTGCAACCTCAGAGCAAACCAGCTGCTCTAGGTGTCTGCTGGAAGACATATCCTGCACAACTATATCCCCATGCTCACTGTCGAGCATAGAAAGGAATGATTGCATAATCGCTGATGTCTCAACCCCCTCTGCAATCATCCACTGTAAACATGACCACTCAATCTGTTGTGACTCACTAGAGCTCTCATGCTCTAACTCCGTATGCATAGACTCTTGCACAACATCCTCCTGTCGTGACTCACTAGAGCAAGACCGCTCTTCCTGTCTATCCTGCATAGAAGTATCTCGCACAACTGACTCTCTGTTTTGCTCAGTCACTAGCAAAGCATGCATGTCTGACTATGTCACCTCTCTGTGTGACTGCTCAAGTTGTGCCCCAACTGTGTGCACAACGAGCTCACTACTCTGCACTCCATGCAAAGCATCTTGAAACCCATGAGAAAAAGAGACTGTCCGGGTCTCTCGCTCTCTGCATGGCTGTAACAAGATTGAGACTCAACCATCTCGCACCAGTACTACGTGCAATGGGTACCATGTGCCAACTCTAGCACCTCTCGCAATCACTAGCGAACCCAAATGCAACGCAAAAGATCGCTCAAGCAGCGATACCGGACATCCACTATCTCGTAACTGTCTGACTGAGATCAAATCCCGTCTCAGATCTGGCACATAACGCACATGACGCAGGATAAATCTGATACCACTGGGCAAGGACAAACATACGTCTCCTGCACCCTCAATGTCATACACAACACCATCATCCATGTGCACACAACCAAGTCTCCCACGAGAAAACGTGCTAAACCACTCACGATGCGACGTGACATGGAAAGTAGCATCTGAACCTAGTAATCAATGTGAAGACAATGTGCAATCCGATATGCAATCCGTAGACATAAGATCGTCTGAAGACAAGCTAGATGTAAATGTGACATCGCCGTCACAAGCATACTCAGTAACCACCGTACTGATCTCACTAGCATTTGTCATGCCCAAATCTGCATCACGCATCTGTCGCCTCCGTTGTCTCAAACGCCTGAAACATCGACGCCTAATGTGCCCTCTATGTCCACAATGCCAACATGTCAAGTCTCTATGCCGTCGAGACTTGCGTGTGGGACCAATCTCTCCCATGGACATAGAAGTGGGACTAGACTCCCCTGTAGACATGGATGTCGCGTACATAGCATGTAAACTCTGCCATAAAGCATGAGTTGTAGTCTCCCTCGAGACCTGCAAGTAAATAGACTCAACCAGATGCAAACAAATCGTAGACATGGCTAACTCATCAAGATCCTGCCAATCATCATCACACATAGACTTGGGCTTCGCCGATAAACCACGCAAGGGTTTATCCTGCCCCAAATCCGCCAATGCAACAAGCATATGTTCCTTCCAAGCAACAAAATCTACACCATCAAACTGTGTCAGACCATAACGCTGGAAGTCAAATGAAAAATCATCCATAATGCTCGCAAAGAGCAACCAACAATGAGTAGCAAATGTCAACCAAATCAGCCCTAAACTGGCTCGAATCGCATCAACAAAAGTCTGCAAATATGGATGTAAGATATAGCTACAAATCAGCCCCAAAACAGCCCCAAAATTCAGCTCTTAAACAGCTGCATAAACAAGTCACAAACGTGTCCCAGATTAGCCTACAACTGAGTCATACATGGACACCTGCAAAGAGGAAACAATGGCTGAAAATTCAGCACCCAAATAAGCCCTCAAACCTGCCTGTAAACTTGTAAACCTGTAGCTGAAACCTGCTGAAAAACCTCAAGCCATTAGTGCTCGAATCCGGCTACGTAGCTCGTAGCCACACAAGCATACATCACAATACTCACTCCTGTGAGTGTGCCAAGATAACTGTACGCCTGTCAAACTCGTGAGCTAATCACCAAGCCCACACTGTGCCGTATCGATGCATACACACGCACAAATCTCCCACCTGCAGAGAACACCGCACGCAAATGCTGAGTGCAACCCGCAATCTCTACCTAGATCGCATAAATGATACGCATAAAACTCCTGGGAAAATTTCGCCAGAGTTTTGTCAGTAAAATGGCCACAAAACCAGTAACCAAATTGACTGCACGCTCAAAACCACGAGCAACCAAAGCGCATCAAACCGCACTCCAAATGCATACACCAATCTCCACACTTTGCATACATCATTGCAAACACCTGCAAATCTAGTACACAAATATCTGCTCTACCTGTGACTGCCAAAAAATATGCTCGAGGCATACATTGACGAGCTCAAAATGCAATCACATTAGTCTCCCTGAGCATCAAACCACATAAGACATACATTGTATCCTCCCACCTGTGAGGAAACTTGCAACAAATATCACTCACATTTGAGAGCAAACCATGTGTGGAATCCTCGACACACAATAAACTGCTGCTGCAGAAAATTCAGCGTTCAGAATGTTAAAATTCTTATATGACGAGCGCGTCCAGAGCGTGCCAAAACCTCAAGGTAGACTCCTGGATCACATGTATTCGAGTCCGGGTGTGAAAGCTATGCCAAAAACCTCCGTTTCAACCCAAAAACGCAGCATAAACTGCCAAAAGAGGGCTGAAAAATGCATCTCCTCAACCGTAGCTCGAATGAGGTTTTTGATGGCTCGAATGGCTTCGAAAGGGGGGTTAAACGCCAGGACGCCTACTGGAAACGGTCTCGGAAAGCTGAATTTGCCGATGCCGAAGTCGAAACCCTGTTTGCACTCTTGAAAGTGCGCGCGCACGCGGACGCGATTTCAGGAATGAAACAGGCTCTCCGCTGTCGTCGTGACTGTGTACACACGCGCTCCCTCCGCACCTACGCTCTGATATCAATTGAAGGGGATCGGGGAGCACCACAGACGGAGAGTGAGAGAGAGAGAGAAGGAGACACACACACAATGTGGGTGGGGAGACTGTGAAGTGGCAGCCCCCTATACACTTATGCTATGTATAAGGTATACAAGTCAGTGGGCGCCCAGACTCTGGGCGGTCGGGCAAGGCACATGCGCCTATACCCCAACAATATGCATATCAAATGTGGCACACTTGTGACAGACTTTCTTTCCAACTACCAAGTAGCTTTATAAATGGGTAGACATACCCGCGGCGTTCTCCCAAGTGCCAAGTAGATTGGTCATCTATTCTCAAAAGATCTTAGTGTGTTGAAAGTGGATCCTGAGCAAAAAGTCAATGGGCCAAGGATACCTCTCTTGTATATATGCGTAGTCAAGGATGACTATCATTTCAAAGGTAAGGTAATGTCACAAAATTTTTGCTTTGGTCTACTAAAATGATTTTCTCTTACAATGGGCTATTCTAGTGAAATAGTAAAAGGGAAAATGAATGCATTTTATAGAGTGCCAAAAGAATTCGATAAGGATTCAATGGGGATTTTACGGGACCAAACTCGGATATTTACGACTCTAGAAGAGTCCAAAATAAATCTTGAAATCCTATGAAAGTAGGCGGTATGGCTAACCAAAATGTGAGAATGGGAGACAAGGTGTCATTATCCACACATGAAAACCTAAACTGTGTGGAGGTAAGGGATGTGGTCCACAAACGTCCCATGCAAGAGAGAAGGTAAAAGGAGTAGTTCCTTAAAATAGCTAAAGGACCTAGTGTGAGTACTTTTAGGATTACTAAAAAAGGAAGGTGTTTCTTAAAAAATGGACTAGGAATTTTTCTAAAAATTACAAGATGAACAACTTTCATGCTTAAAGTTTTTCGATTTGAGGATGGCAAAAGGGAGATTTTTTCTTTTTTTTCACCAGATTGCACTCGAAAGAGTAGAGGTACTTCTATCTTCCTAACTCTTGAAGCACCATTCAATCCTCACTCTAAAGAAATATCTCCATGCTCTTCTCAAGGTTCATCATGGTCCATGCTCTCTCTCTCTCTCTCTCTCTCTCATGAGTCTCCATGGCTAAGTATATTGATTATGGTAATTAATAGAACAGAACACGTTATTACTTCTTAAAGTTTATATATTCCTCTTTTATAATCTAATTTCTCAATTAATCTTTGTAGATCTTATCCCCCGCAAAGTGTTTAAGGCTTTTAGATTGAGTCTCATGAGTTAATTATATATCACGTTTATTCACAAGATGCTGTCAAAGTCTAGAGTCTCTATCTCTCTAATTTGACTACTAGCGAGAAGTATGATTAGCATTGTAATTAAAATGCTCTTTGATTGAAGAGAACAATCAATACAAAGTCTTTCGGAGGGGGGTCAGCTCCAAAAAGTCTGGCTCTCAATTGGTGTCGCATTCTCTCTCTCTCTCTCTCTCTCTCTCTCTCTCTCTCTCTCTCTCTCTCTCTCTCTCTCTCTCTGTGGTTAACTTTACTTTCTATATTAGATATTTACAAGATTTCTACATTTCATAGCATGACAATATACTTATACATTTGCCTTTGAATATGTTTTGGCATACTCAAGTAATCCTCAATATTAACCTTATTTCTGATTTGAGACGAAGGCAAAGTCAGAGCAAAATTTGACCCATCAAAGAGTTGCTTGTTTTGGCCATTCCAAATGAAGGATAACATTCAAATTTTAAAGACAACACGTAGAATAAAAGACCTGGTTTCATGTTGTGCATCAAACCAAAAACAAACTTGAACTTCGTCAAATTGGGCATCCTTGGCGAACAAATCTTGAAACCAGTACATCCTTAGACAATCTATCGTTAGCTAGAATATTAGACTTGGCCCCAGTCCCCAGTAACATGATACATGAAAACATTCTAGCACCAAAGCCAAGCTTGCTCGTCAACCTAGCCACAAAGTCCCAAATAACAGAATCAAAATCTTTTGCAAAGTCTAGCTGAAGGAACACATTTTTTGATTTGTTTTTTACATGCTTCAATACCAAGCATCACTGTAAGTATGTTTTCCATCATGGATGTCAACCCAATTGAGATTCGTGTATGTGTTTTCTAAGAAAGGGGCTAAAAGATTGCAATAGTCTTGGCCAATACTTTGTACATAATGCCCATCATTGTCATGGGTCTCCAATCTGCTAAGGAGGATAGAAAAGTCTTCTTGGGTAACAGTTTAATGATTCCTTGTTTCAATGAGGGGTCCATGCATTGAATTAGCCATATATGTGGTTGATATCTCTCATCACGAAAGGTATCAACTTGTTCCAGAAAGTCATTACAAATTCTTTTCATAGTCCACAATATCCATGTGTTTTCTCATTTCCCAATTTTTTGAGAGCCCACAATATTTCTTTCTCACCAAAGGGAGCTTCCAATCTTTTGGCATTGCTTGGCTCAATGCCTGGATCCACCACTAAAATCATTAAATCAATCTCCTACTGCCTCTCAGTAGACAAATCGACCTCCTTATTCAAAATACCCTGGAAGTATTGTTTACATTCTCCCATAATCTCGCCAGGCCGGTCTGTCACTACCTCCCCACCTTCCTTAACAATTATGTGAATGCTTTGTCTTGCATGTCTGTTTTTGAGTCTATCAAAGAATAGTTTGGAGGAGCAGTGAACATCCTTCAAGTCATGCTCGGGGGGTTCACCTCTTAGACATGTAAATTATCATGTGAGTTCAAATGAATGGGGTTTTAAATTGTCAAAATTTTGAAATTTTAATAGGTTCTTATTAACAAAAGGGGTTTTTTAATTGATTTTAGAGAAAAACTAGTAAGCTTTTGAAGAAAAAGGAGTCATTTTATTACCTTAAGCTTGTAAGTAAAGGGATTTTCTAATACCATTTGAACACACGTTATATGAATAGTTTCTTAAAGGTGCACCCCCCAAGAACTCATGTTGCCTATCATCAATGAACCCAATTATATCATCATGATTGAGAGTGGCAACATTAATTCTTAGCCATAGTACTGCATGCAACATACAAGTAGATGCCTGAGTCACCTCTCTCTTTTTCTGTATGGCCACAACTTTCCCTACATGTCCGAGTACAACCTTGCATCTCTCCATAAAAATTTTCCAAGACAACACTGGTTGTTCTAATCCATAGATGGTCAAAGAATTAGTGAGAGTAGTATGAACATCATGTTGAAAAGCTTCCAATTTGAGCAATAAATTATTAACCATCAGATGTCTGGCAGTACCATACAATTTAAAAGCATCTAAGGTAACAATATCAGACAACTAAACCATAACTAAAAATTAATGAGAAATCAACATTCGAATATCAACATAAAATTGAGCAAAAGCAGGTAACCACTTAGACACAACTAGTAGACTCTATCCCAACAAGACATTAAGAAGTATGAGATTGAGAATGAAAGGTGAAGCCAGAGTTAGGGGTTTGGGTGGAGAGACAAAAGTCGGTCCAATTCCCTGCAATTAGAGCATCCCATGCTTGCATTTCAAGCCGGGTAATAATTGACCTATTATGATGTGGTATCCTGGATGCTACACACCATGTTAAAGTCACCCCTAGCTAGCCCCTTAGGCAAGTCAATCAAGGACAACCAATTTCAAAGTTCAAGCCTAAATTTAGGGTTATTATCAACATATATATTAACTAAAAATTTTGATCCCCATTCAATAAGAACCTAAAAAATAAAGCATCTCCTAGAAGGGTGATCCAAAATCCATTACGGTCTTAAAGAGGCCTTGATGCATGTAAGGACTCTTGAGTACCCATTGGGTGCCCCACCATAAAAAGCATTGATACCCACGACAATGTAAAACTTGCCCGGCTCTATCATGCCTTTTATGTTCTTGAACCAAGCACACATCTAAACCAGCAGCTAGCATCCACTTGTTAAAAGAGTACAACCTGGAGGGTCATTCGACTCCTTGACATTAAAAGTGGAGATTTTCATAGAGGAGTATTATGGACAACTTGGGTATCTCCATCCTCATTGTCTGACTCATGCATATGAACTTCAATTTGAATACCAGGGGGGTTACCCTCTTCTGAGGATAATTTGGTTTTCTTACTGGAATCGTCTTGTTCCACAATATTATATATTGCAGCGAGGGTCTCAATTGAGGACATATCCTCCATAAGGACCTCATAAAAGTTATGGTAAGAATACCCAGATGAAAACCCTTTGGGCTTAAAGGTTTTTCTAGAGGAGGTCAATCCTTCAGAATCCACTATCCTTTTTCCCTTATCTATGGGCTTAGGGACTGATGATGATGAAGCACTTGGATATGCCCCACTAGACTTACCCTGAAATAAAGGTCTTGGATTGGAGAGAGCTCTCTAACCAAGTGTTCTAGCATAGCTAGGGGTGGCCGAGATTTTTTTAGCAAGGGTAGAGCCTCCTTTCACAACCGGATCCCCTTAGGCAACTGTTTTCCCATATATTTGTTATCTAGGAACTAGGGTTTTACTCTCAGGATAGGAGGGGATTAGATCAGTTGCCCTGTTGACAGTGGACAATTCTTCAAGAAATGCCCCAGGTGGACACAATGAAAACAGGAGCCTACAAGTTTCCCCCATTTCAGATAAATAACCAGTTTACCCACAGTTTCAAGGTCAATTTCCAAAGTATCTTGAAACTTTTTGTCACTTTGCCATAAGATACAAGCTTTTTTGCGGTTGGGACAGTGAATGGTTGGTGAAAATAGCACTTTTCCCATGAGTCGGCAAGTTCCCCAATACAGAGCTATAAGAAGGTTGGCAGATCCACAAATTTGACCTAGATAGGGCATTTTGTTAGCATTTCTTCTTTAGTGAGTGTAATTGGCTGCCACAGTATTACATGTAGTACTATCTGCCCGCATAGGATGATAGTTAGAGCGGACAACAGCGTCAGTTTGTCCTCCTTTTTTAAGAATAGGAGCTCAAAAAAACCAGAGCCCGAGTATAAAATTTTATCTACCATCAGTTTGTTTACTAGTAAAGAAAAGTACAACCGCTCGTTCTCTAAACACAGACAACTGAGACCAGACAACATAAGAATTTAGACAAACTTTGTGATCCCCTTTCACTTCGGGTTCGGGGGTCAAAGCATCTTTCAAGATATTTGCCATGACATTGAGTCATATTCCTCATACCCTCTCACCAACACCGGGTGGCCTGCGGCGGTGCGGGGATCCTGCTGGAAAGCCGAGCGAACAGAATCCATGGCTACAATCAAATAGGGACCACAAATAATGGCAAGATCGGGGTCCTTTGTTGAGTGGTTACGAGCCGGTCCGAGATGATTGCTGCATGTTGTGGTCACCCACTACGACGACAGACAAACCCTACTCGCCATCATGTGTGCATGTGTAATTCAATCTTGATGAAATTATACGTGCTTAGTTATACACAAAGTTACTGATCTACAAATTAATCTCCATTTTTTTGTTGTTATATTGTCAACATTCTAACATAGTCCATAAGTCCCCATGGCAAGGAAACTTTTCATAGGTGGTGGTGTATATTTCTTTTACCTTTTAATACAAATATTCCACTTAATATGGATAAAGGAAACACTTTCTCCTTCCATAAGTAAAAAATGCTACCACCTTATACGCGGTCAATACGCACGTAATATGGTTTTTTGCTTTCTGGAAGAAGCCTTAAAGAAGAAATATATTTGATGGAAGGTAGTTTGGGGTGCTCTACCGACAGGGGTGAAGATTCAGGAAAGAGGGATTGGGTCAGATCGATGCTTGGGGTGCAAGTTGGCTAGTGAAGATCTGGCCCACCTCTTCATGGATTGCCCAACTATCAAAGGCCTCGTAGGGAAAACATGTAAATGGGTCCAAAGAATATGGAAAAATTGGTTTTTACAAGAGTGATCTATTCCTTGGAGGGAAGAATTCACGTGGTCCTGCCATCCTCATCAGCACTCAAATTGTCAGGTACTTCTTCTTGCATAATGTATGGCAAACAAGGAACCGCCATGTGTAATTTGAAGGAGGTCTTGAGGTGGCAAGCTTCGCAAAAATTATACAAGAAAGCAAAGTGCTAATTTGGACGCTCGGGCACAAGCAACACTCGGATGATTGGTCTAGGACTACTTGTGCCTTGTTGTCAGTAGAGGGTATGCCTACAATGGGGGAAAATCTTGGCTATTGGTAAGTAACATATCGCAAAAGAACATGATAATGGACCTTTGGTATCAAGGATAAGGGGGCGAGTTGGTTGGGATCACTGCCGATGTAATTATGGATGATGTCATGGCTCATCACGAGCATGACAAGACATTGTAATTTTTTGGGTTGATTAATATAATTCACTCACAGTTGTGAGTTTTGGGAATATATATATATATATATATATATATTGTGGTGTGTAGGGCGTGAGCCCGCCCAAGGTGTAGTGTGAATGCCCCGAGGACATGTGTGTGCCAAGATGATGGAAGTCCGTTGTAGCTTCATGATGATCAATATAAGTGGCTGCCTCGCTAGTGGAAGGGAAGCCTAATTTGGTCTTATTCCCGTGTACACCACATTGGTGGAGGAGACAGGCACTTAGGCAGTTAGAGGACCCTTCTTGATTTCACATTTCTTGCTCCCACTGCTTGCTGTATGCAGCATGACGTTCTTGTTTGATACTGGGTGAGAGAGGTGCTAAGAGGAGGGAAGCCCATCGACTAGAGATGCTGGGGAGAGGGCTGCTGCTGAGGCATGTGGATGGGTAGCTGTAGAAGCACAAGAACGTGTTGCTGAGAAAGCGGTAGCAGAAGCAAGGGAAGGAGCTGTAACTGAACGAGCAATTTCGGGTGCAAGCTGGGAGCAGCAGCGAAGGAATGAAGGCTAGTTCTCCGCCAGCTAGTTCACCAAGGCAGGCTTCCGAGCACACATGCCTTCATCACAGGCTTTTGCCTGCAGCCACACAAGCTTTCACCTATCTGTTTCTAGCCACCTACGAGCCATACAACGCCCCACTATCCGTCCATCAGTTGGTGGAGGACGCAGATGAATGCATGGTTCTTGAAAATGAGGCCCTCTATGATATCTGCATCTGCACTCTGACGCTTGTTACCCCCACATTTGGTGACCTGAACCTTCTCCTCTCTTCTACCATGAGTGGAGTGACCTGCTGCCTGCGATTTCCTGGTCAGCTTAACTCAGATTTACACAAGCTTGCGGTCAATCTGATTCCTTTCCCTCTTCTGCATTTCTTTATGGAGGGATTTTCTCCATTAACTTCTCGTGGCTCTCAGCAGTATAGAGCCCTTACTATGCCAGAGCTCACCTAGCAAATGTGGGATGTCAAGAGATTGTGCAAGAAAGGACTTCGAATGACAGAGGTTGTGCAAGAAAGGGCTTCGAATGAGGCAATTCTACCACATCAAAATTATGCTGCATAAAAACCAGGCTACGATGGAACAACAAGGGAGTTGCTGCATCTTTGCTGCAGAGGTGCCCGGTCTTTCCGCTTTCATAGTCGTGATGCAAAGTTGGTTCTTCAGACAATTTTCTTCATAAAGTTCTAGTTTTTTTTTCCTATCTTCTAGCAGAGTTTTTCCCGTTGTATTGAGCATCAAGTCAAGCCCACCAAACCCCTTTTGGAAAAGATGTAAGTCGTAAAAAGATCCCATACTAGTTATTATGATGCAGCCCTCAGTCCTTTCTCGTCTTGTCCATTACATCAGGATAGCGACCTGATGTTTGCATAAGCGAGATGTTCGAGTTCCATGCCTTGATGATGATCGGCATGATGACGAGTCTAGCCCCCAAGCTCAGTCCCTTAGCCCCTAAGCCGTTGTATGATCACTCCCCCCAGATGAGGCGTTGGAGTTGATCCCTTTGTGTCGAGTCTTTTCTCAGCCCAAAACTCTAAAAAGGTGTCCATCTTTTTCTCCCTAAAGAGGGAGGTGTGGTGTGTAGGGCGTGAGCCCGCCCAAGGTGTAGTGTGAATGTCCCGAGGACATGTGTGCCAAGATGATGGAAGTCCGTTGTAGCTTCATGATGATCAATATAAGTGGTTGCCTCGCTAATGGAAGGGAAGCCTAATTTGGTCTTATTCCCGTGTAGACCACAATATATATATATATATATATATATATATATATATATATATATATATATATATATATATATATATATATATATATATATATATTTGATATTTTATATATTTACTGAACCTACGTTTTCATGTCTTTCACGTTTCACATGAAGCATTGAAATTTCTTCTAGTATGTGAAAAGCTCCCTTCATTTTATGGCTACGTGAACCTTCAGCTTGTTTCATGAAAGTTAGCAATTTAAGTAACATCAATATGTCTTATGGAGTGTGACCTTATCACGACCCAGAGAGAGGTCGGCTTGTTCCCTTGCCTCGTGAGCAAGGAGGCTCGATTCCTCGAAGGAGGGGGGTTGCATAGGGAGTTTTTTGCTTGAGAGCGGTGCGTTTTTTATGTAAGGAAGTGCCTATCATGCATAGGGCAAAGTTTGGTCCCGAATGAGGGTCCCAGACTACCCGCCCCCTGATCAGCCTAGCCATCACTTCAGTGAGCTTTGGATTGATGATGGTGGAGGGCGTCTCATTGCCCTACTTGCAGGGGTGCTTTGGCACCCAAATTACTTAGCGATTGAAGGTTGGCTCGCGGTGCTACCTTGTGTTCCGGCAATGGTTAAGTTTTGGGGTGCTTGCCCCCGTGTAGGTGTAGGTGACAGGCACAGCCGATCATGATGGATTTCTCGGGGCGCTGCACTTTGTTTAAGATTATAATTTGTTACTCCCTCTATAAGGACAGGAGCATGCGTGTAGGTGAGGCGGTAGAGCTCTCGATTTCTGAGGCCTCAGGCGCTGGGTTCATTATCGTGTGAGCGTTGGCTAAAGTTTGGTCAACAGGCACTAGCCTGCTAGGTGTGACTGGAGACCGGATGGGGCGTGCATGCCAAAATGGCAAGCACCCCAAAATCTACCCTTTGGCTTGGTTGTCTGGCTTCTCTTTTGGTCTCTCACATTATTGGTGGTTCCTAGAAGGAGTTTATGGTGCTCCAAAGTGGCAGTCAGTTGCTCCATCAAGTGGCGCCCATTCTCAAAATCTTGTATTGTAATTTTTTTATAAAAAAAACAAAAATTGTTGGCTTGTTAAACAAGGTGAGGAATCACGAGCTAAAGTGAGGTAAAAAGATCCCATTGCCATTCAAAAAAATATAAAATGCAAAAGAAGTAAAATAAAAATTTATAATAAAGAGACACATTGACAAATTTGCAAAGCAAAATAATGCTTTCATGAGGAAATTTAGGTTCACTAAGCTTAAGAAATAATAAAACAATTTAATGATAATATGTACTTTTTATGAGGTCTTTAAATAAAAATATTCTTTCACAAATTAAAATATTGCAATATCTCATATCATGGGATCAAACTTCTATGAATATACTTAAGGCATTGGGAATTTAAATTATTTTTTAAAAAAAATTATCTTGCAATTGTATTTTAATTTGTGAAAGAAGGAGTACATTCATAGAAGTAATTTGATCCATAGATGTGAGATATTGTAATATTTTAATTTGTAAAAGGATCTTTTGATTTAACACTAGGTTGGTAATGGGACACTTTTATGTCCTATTATGTGACCATTTTGCTTGAATTATGTCAAGAGTTTCAAAATGGATTTTGAGGTGCTATCTATCTAGAAAGTTGGCTAATGAGCTAAAAAACACTCGATATTTTTTTGGAATATCAATTCCATCTTTAACCTTGTCCTTGCGCAACATTTCGCAACCTAAACTGTGTGAAAAAGAGGGTCCTGTTTTTTGCTTTTCTCAACTTTTTGCAACTATTAACCACTCTAGAACTCATGTTTTGTGAGGTCTATAATGCTAGAGAACTATCTTTAGTAGTCCTCAACATGTCCTGATGCTTCTAGGGAGAAATATATGTTAATGTTGTAAGATATGACCAAATTACAAAAATTGTCAAATCCTGTTTTTTAGCCAATTTTAGCTCTTTTATGATTTTTTTGATGGCTTTCATGATATCCAAATGCAATTTTGATTTTTTATGTAGCATATTGTAACATAAAGCTAATATTCCTTGAGTTTTGGGACACCTAATACCTATTTTTCATAGTATACAATGATGGTTGATTTTTTCAATTATAGAAGAAAACTAAACATTCTAGTATATCAAGTATAGCTTTCTCAATATTGCTATTTTCTTGTGACAACTATATGAATTTTGTAGGTAGTAACCATGTCTAGTCATAAGGATCAAATTTGGGTAGATATTGAATAGTTTTTATGGGATTCTACAGCTCATAATGTTGAACCCAGTTTTGTCATGTTTGTGTATTTAGCACTTCATCTTTATCCCCAAGATTCCCCTTGGTAAAAGATATATCATGCTTTTGACATGCTCCATGGCTCCTTATGAACCTAAAGCTGGCCAATAGAGAACTAAGAAAACATTCATATATTATTTATATTGAGCATGGCTATAGAAACTTTGATAATAGGTTCGCAGAATGGTAAAAATTCAACTTTTTTGTACCTATTTCTTTTGGCAAAACAAAAAATAGTGAGTGAGAAGCAATTATATGTTATGATCACCAACTCATTGAAGTTAACTAGGGAATTCATCTCAAGTCCTACAAAAATCCCTAATCTTATTTTTATGCAACAAAACGTAAGAAATGATTGTTTTGATGAAAATGTACTGGTCCATCAACTTTGGAGGCTTGGTGTGATCAAAAGATGAGAAATTTTACAAGTTTCTTATTTTTCCCATGTGTAGTAGGCCTTGAACTATAACCTCATGAAAGGATTTTACAAAATGAGTGGATCTACTATGGTTTTCGAGGTTTTTTTCAAAACCCTGAAAGGACACTTTTATGTCCTATTAGGTTACCAACCTAGTGTTAAGGACTTCCTTTTTTTTTTCTCATTCAATTGTATTTATTATTATATGTTATGCTTATAATTAGACCTACCTTTTCTTAAGAAAGCATTAAAGTATTATTTTTCTTTGATATGTCAATGAGCCTCTTTATTTTGTTGCTTTTGTTTTACTTGTTTTGCATTTTATTTTGTTTCTTTCAAAGCTATTTCTTTATTGAATTTTATTCGTTATGTTTTAGTAAACGATATACATGTATACATATATAAACACACTTTCTTTTACATCTTTTCAAAATAGAAAATTTACTTTTTAAATCATGTAATTTTGTTATAAATTTATATTTTTTTTAAATTTACTTTTTTTTTCTTATATTTAACACTAGAATGGTAACAAGAGACTTTTATGTCCTTGGACACTTTTGTGTCCTGTTAAGTGACCATTTTGCTTGAATTATTTGAAGAGTATGAGAATGGATTTCTATGTGCTATATATCCACAAAGTTTCCTTATGAGCTAAAAAAAACTTAGCATTTTTTTTGAAGTATCGATCTCACCATTAACCTTACTCTTGCACAACATTTTTGAACCTAAACTGTGTGAAAAAACGGATCCTGTTTTTGGCTTTTTTTCAATTTTTGGCAACTATACCACTCTAAACTTCATGTTTGTGAGGTTTAGATGGCTAGAGGTTAGGCCTTCATAGTTCTCAACATATTTTGATGCTTGTAGGGAGAGCTAAGTGTTAAAATTGAAAGTTATGACCAATTTACAAGAATTGCATAATCCTGTTTTTTTTGCCAAAATTAGCACTTTTATGATTTTTTGGGGGGCTTTCTTGATATCCAAATTCAATTTTGATTGTGTAAGTGTAATATATAACATAAAGCTAATCTTTCTTGAGTTTTGGGGGACCTAATATGCTATATAGCATAGTATATGATGATGGTTGAGTTTTTTGATTGCTGAAGAATACAATACATTTTAGAGTAGCAAGTATAACTTTCTCAATATTGCTAGTTTCTTAGGCCAATTGTGTGTATTTTGTAGGTAGTAACCATATCTAATCATAGAATACAAACTTGGCTAGATATTGAGTAGTTTCTATGGGTTTCTAGAGGTCATAATACTAAACCCAATTTTTTCATGTTTGTTGTATTTAGCACTTTATCATTGCCCCCAAGGTTCCAATTGTAAGAGATCCATTATCCTTTTGACATGCTCCATGGCTCCATTTGAATCCAAAGGCCCAAAGGGAACTAAGAAAACATGTATATAGTATCTGTATTGAGCGTGACTATAGAAACTTTGATGATAGGTCCGCAAAATGGCAAAAATGCAACTTTTTGTACCTTTTTTTTTCCCAAAAAAAAAAGTGAGGTAAAAGCAACCATATGTTTTGGTCACCAACCCATTGAAGTTAACAGGGTATTTTATCTCATGTACTACAAAAATCCCCACTCTTATTTATATGCAATCAACCGTAAGAAATTGTTGTTTTGGGCAAAATGCACTGGTCCTTCAACTTTGGAGGCTTGTAGTGACCAAGGGATGAGAAAAATTACAAGTTTCTCATTTTTTCCATATGTAGTAGTTATTGAACTATAAGCTCATGAAAGGATTTTTCAAAATGAGTGGATCTAATATGGTTTTGGAATTATTTCCCAAAACCCAGAAAGGACACTTTTATGTCCTGTTAGGTTACCATTCTAGTGTTAAAGTCTACAAATTTTAAAGGGCAAAATAAACTAAGAGACGCTTTTTGAGAGGATTATATGTTTTAACATGCCTAAGTGATGATCTTTACTTTGTCTTCATGAAATTTGCATTATAGTCACAAATGTGCTCTCGCTCTCTCTTTCTCTCTCTCTCTCTCTCTCTCTCACACACACACACACACACACACACACACACACATATTGGAGAACTAAAGAAACTCTTTGCAATAATACAACCGTTTCACCCTATAATAAACCATCTATTTAAGCTAGGCTAACTATGGTTTTGGGTTGTAGCATGCTAATGTGGGAGGATGGCTACTGCCACTTGGATCAAAGGCCTTCACAACCCAACACTATAGTGATGCAGCAGAGGACAAAGGATCATCAACAGCATATGCACATGAATGCCAACACTACAATGCATAATCTAGGAATGACAAATGGTCTTGTGAGTAGCAATGGCCCAATCCATGATCATCAATACCTTTGTCATCATGAACAACTCAATAATGTAGCAGATGGTGAAGATCCTGTGTGGAAGGCCTTTCGCAAGATGTCCATCCAACTTTACAACTACGGGGAAGGGTAGGTGTTCTAATATCTATTCGTATTGTTAAAAACCTCTCTCTCTCTCTCTCTCTCTCTCTCTCTCTCTCTCTCTCTCTCTCTCCAAGAGAGAGAGAGAGAGAGATTTCTAGTCCCCAATTAACGATGGTGGTTTCATTAAGGTTGATGGGAAAAGTGGCATCAGATAAGTGTCACAAGTGGGTGTTCAAAGAGTCTCCTGAATCTGAAGCTGGCATTTCAAGCTATTGGCAAAGCTCTTTCGATGCTGTAAGTTTTCTTTCTCTTTACTACAACCCTTTTTAGAATACATATTGTTTAGTGTGTCTTGCCTCAAATGTACTTTTTTATGCAATGTATTGCAGCATCCACCTGAGTGGATAGATCAATTTGCCGCCGGTATCCAGGTGCTCTCTCTCTCTCATGTTTAGTTTTCAGATGAATTATTAGCTAGTACTTTTTGGTCCCGACAACTTCCTCAACTTTATTTGCCCCTATGCAGAAGGAGCCTTGTCACTTATCATGAGCGTTGATCTCTTACCAGCTAAGCTAACATTATATGGCGGAAGGGGGAGGCTTTTAATTACACATGTCAAAATATGCGACATGAAGGCTAAACTCCAAAACTGAGAGAAGCCCTTGTGCACGTGATAAAGAGGGAGAGAGAAAATGAGAGAGAGAGGCCGTCGAAGGCGGCCGGCTGTACTAGTAAAAATTAATCTGAGGAGCCCTCCCATGGTGTGTGTGTGTGTGTGTGTGTGTGTGTGTGTGTGAGAGAGAGAGAGAGAGAGAGAGAGAGAGAAGAAGACGATTTGAAATTTTCTCATGTAAGAAAACGGAGCCTTTTTCAGTGTTTTTCATACAATGCATAACATCATGAGCTTCTGCTCGAGAGGCACTGCATACCTAGGCAGGAACGATTGGGGGCAGGGGACCCCCGCCCCCCCCCCCCCCCCCCCCCCCCCCCCACCGGGTCGGCGGTCCCTTGCCCCCAATCGTACCTAGCTAGGTATGCAGTGCCTCCCTCAAAGAATCTCATGATGTTGAGGTAAGTCAGAATGTGGGAATCATTGTGAGAATTTGTTCAAAACTCTGTGTGTGTGTGTGTGTGTGTGTGTGTGTGTGTGTGTGTGTGTGTGTGTGTGTGTGTGTGTGTGTGTGTGAGAGAGAGAGAGAGAGAGAGAGAGAGAGAGAGAGGGAATTATTGTGAGAATTTGTCAAAAACTGTGTGTGTGTGTGTGTGTGTGTGTGTGAGAGAGAGAGAGAGAGAGAGAGAGAGAGGGAATTATTGTGAGAATTTGTCAAAAACTGTGTGTGTGTGTGTGTGTGAGAGAGAGAGAGAAGGGGGGGGGGGGGTATGAATGCTCACTCGAAACAACCCTTGCCTTTGATATTTGCAAGATGTTGTGATTTTTTTTGGCATTTTAGTGTAGCTTTAGAAGGGTAGCTCACAATTTTCACGTATTAAACACAGGCAAAATACCCAAATTAGCAGGTCAATTTCCCCTTGAAAAGCAATCCTGACTCCAAAGCTTTGATGTTTTGTTGATTACAGACCATTGCCGTTATTCAAGCTGGACAAGGGCTACTACAATTGGGCTCCTGCAAAGTGGTATATAATACTCCCTTTATGCTCCTGACCAGCTACCACAAGAAGATTTAATTAGAAATTTTCTCATGTAGTAAAACAGTCTTTTTTAGTGTTTTTCATACAATGCATAACATCATGAGCTTTTGCTCGATAGGCACCGGATACCTAGCTAGGTACGATTGGGGGCAGGGGACCACCGGCCCCCCCACTGGGCCCAATCATACCTAGCTAGGTATACGATGGCTCCCTCACAGAAGCTCATGATGTTGAGGTAAGTCACAATGTGGTAATTATTGTGAGAATTTATCCAAAACTTCTTGTGTATACAACCTCATGGATGACTTGTAAGCTTCTTTTTTTTTTTGTAATTTGGCAGATCTCAGAGGACTTGCACTTTGTATTGAGAATGCGGCATGCATTTGAGTCGTTGGAATATCCTTCCAGCATCTTCTTGCCACCGGGGTTCGCCGGTAACAATAACAATAATATAATGATGAGAGGCAATGTGCACGTGGGAGCGGCCGCCAGCATGCTGAGCAACATGTACACAAACGCATTGGGGTTGGCTCCCCCGCCGCCATCCCCGCATAGCTGGAGCCTCTGCACAAACGGCCAGCTGCAAGCAGCAGAGACGCGAGCGCTCCGGTCTGCTACCGGCGCCCTCTTGCTCAAGCAAAGCCCGGGTGATGGCGGCAACAGCAGTAGTGTGAACGTAGCTGCATGCAGCGACAACGACATGATGAATACCATGCAGAGCCCGAGGTTGACGTTGAACCCATCAACCTGCATGATGATGAGCCCAAGGGGGGCTGATCAGCGGCGAGAGTTGAACTCGCCCCTGAGTCTCCATCACCACGTTGTGGCAAGCACGCCATCATCAAGCAAGCTCTACCAAAGGAGGTTCAGCAGCTCTAGTCTAAATAATCTTATGCCTCCCGTTGGTGCAGCTGCTGCTAAGTTGGGCATGCATCACACGAGTGGACTTTCATTCCTGTCCAATGTGGGAAATAGCCCCCCTGCTTCCATCTCTAGCCTGGAGGCTCTCCTCTCCCAACGCTCCCCCCTCCATGCAGTAGCTTCTTGTCGCAAATCTTCCCAATAGAAGCTGGAGTAATGGTTTCAAAGTCAGTTACCTACAAGCTTGCAGTACTTCCTGCATGGAATGAATTTGCTTTGGATTATTGTCTTTATTGTTTTTTCATAGAGCAACCATACGTTACTACTAGCATGAAAGGATCTTGAGAACATGTTCAAGAGACTTTCCCACACCATTGTGACCTAAAATTTTAAACAAATAGTTTTTTGGTACATAGTAAGGTCGTGGTAATATAAAGTCTAGCCTAATGATAGTGTACATACAACCAAACATGAAACCATGCCCAAAATGGCTTCATCCACATCAATTCTCAATAAAATTAAGTAAACAGCAAGAGTTACTTGATGTCAGAATAGCTTTTTCTTGAACCAAAACCATTACTCTAATCATATAAGGTAAGTTGGCCGAGGCAAACATTTTTTAATCACAATACTGGCAGTAAGCGAGGGCGCCACAACGAAAGTAAACTACATGACTGCTAGACTTGAATCCTTTCCACCTCATCATCCACATTACCATCCTCTTCTAATTATGCATGCTCATCCAAGTTATGATCATCCTCCTCCTCTTCTTATCAATACTCTTATAGATCTTGTAAATTAGTAAAAAGATAATCTTTCTTCTAATCAAGCCATATATCTACCATACCCTCTATTTTTCCTTAGCCTCTTCCTCTTATCTTGCATTAGAAACACAAGGTAGTCTATTGTTCATATGCAAGCTCCTCTATTTGTGAGAATGGCATTTTAACCTATTTCTTTTATCAAGTTGCATACGAGAAGATGCAAGGTACTGTAACATATTAACCTATTTCTTGCCTAAACTCGAAAAGGAGAAAATGTTCTCCGATTTCTTTCACATGGAAGAGCACAAGTACCTTGGTAGAGTCTACAAAAAACCAAGCACTATGAACTTCATGTACTTGCTCCAGCTATTTTTCACCATTTACACTCTTGCATTATTGGTTACTAAGTATACCTTTGTTATACTTATGGTAAAATCGCCAATAATATTTCTATACAATTCCAAAGCTCCACTCATGTAAGCCTTAAATCAAAATCATCCAATTTTTAAGCACTGCTTTTATGCATCACACCGCCTTGCTCTGTGTCTTCTCATTCAAGACGACATAAGATGTATCAAATCAGTATGTAGAATAGAGCTCAAAAGACATGTGAGTAGGGACATAAAATATTAACAACACCAAGAAGAGAACATAAGAAATACAAGTATGGATATACAAAGAATATATAGCACTAGTGAAGCTAAAAGCAGCACGTATGTGTAAACACTAGTTCCAAAACCACCACTCAATATTTGAGGCCGGTCCCTAACTTTGGATGACAAAAACCCCAAAGCGGTTGATTTTCAAAACGTGTATCATACCATGTGGGTTTACCAAAGAGGATAAATATACTCCAAAAATGATAAATTTTAAAGGTGAGTAACACAAGAAGATTTAGAAAATTTCTCATGTAGGAAAAGGGAGATTTTTTTTAATGTTTTTCATACAATGCATAACATCATGAGCTTCTGCTCGGGAGGCACCGCATACCTAGCTAGGTACGATTGGGGGCAGGGGACCACCAGCCCCCCCACTGGGCCTACAGTCCCCTACCCCCAATCATACCAAGCTAGGTATGTCGTGCCTCCCTCACAGAAGCTCATGATGTTGAGGTAAGTCATAATGTGGTAATTATTGTGAGAAGAATCTGTCCAAAACTTCTTGTGTAAGGGTTGTTAGAAAGGCACACCCAAAGTGTAAAAGTAGCTTTTATATAGCTTGGGTACTATCAATAAACTCTTGATGCATGTGATACACAGGACTTTTTATGAGTGACCACCCAAGAGAAAAACCTATGAGAGGTAAGGGAAAAGTTCCACAATTTTTTTATTTTACTACTCTTTTAAGTAATTAAATTGGTAAAATCGGTAGCAATGCCATCGACGTCTTACATTAGGAAAAAATATCTTACATTTTGTTTATTATACTAATATTTCACTAAAAGTAGATCTATTCAAATTTGGAACTCTTAAATTCAGCAAATCCAAGTCTAGATTTTCCATCTAAGCAATACATAACATGGATATTGTTCTTAGGCTCAAGACCTCTTTGAAACCTGAACACTCAGAATCTAAGCCTCATTCTAGTTTGCAAAAAATTTGAAGTACACAAAATCATAATATCTCATAAATATTTAGCTTTGCCAACTTGTTACATTCTATCAGCATTTTGGTGGGGATAATCTTTGATTGCTTTGGTGTCTACTCCGTCCGCGCGGGGGGGGGGGGGGGGGGGGGGGGGGCACTACGTATATATATAATCTATATATGATGTGCATTTAAGGACTATTTATAAAACCCCATAGCTATTGCTTTTTCACCAATAAAAGGGAACATTTTCCTATTCAATTTGTAAATTTTTTCAAAATATCATTTTTTCAACACCCTTCTATTTGTGAAAATATGACAAAATATAATTAAATAATCCCCACAGTTGAACCCATTTGTAAGACATTTTTTTCATATTGTAGTAACCCCTCCAAGGGTGTATACCCCATGTATACTCTCAAATCATATCATATGGTCACTACTAGTGATATATGGTGGTCGTCGTATTACCCATGCGAAAGGTAATTACAACATTTTTTTGAGGTAATAATTCATTTTCATCCTTTGAGTTCTCTTTTATGGAAACGTGTTCCTAGCCTCCTGCCCCCCAACACCCCCAAATACTGCTTGTACATAGCTCTTTTGGAGTGGTTTTACCCTCCCCTTCTCTGGTTATATACTGCATGAAGCCATTTCTGCTCTTTCTAATAAGATATATATATCTATACAACTACAAGGTGCTCTTCTAACTTGTGGCATATTAACATGGGTCTAGTTTTACCCATGGTCTTGTTATAATTATTGGTATAAGTATAGTTATGATCAAAGTGTCACTATATACATCACTATGAAAATCTCAAAACGTTTATCGACACCTTTTATCATGTTTTGTAGAGAGAGTCCAAAATGGGCTAGCCAAAGAAGAAAGAGGGGGGCGGGGAGGCTTTTCTTTGTATTTCAAATATTATCGCAGATATTGTAGCCCATATTACTGCGTATATAATCGTAATTATTGTCGCTTTAATTACCAAGCTTATTATCGGTTCCTGCTTTAATGCTTAAACATTCAAAGTTTGGTGTTTTCCTTTGTTTTGCTTGTGAATAAAAGTTAAAGAACATCATTTAAATTTAAGAAAAAGAAAAAAATGATATTAAAACATGAAACAATGGCTATGTATGTGTGTGTGGGGGGGCGCGGGAGAGAGAGAGAGAGAGAGAGAGAGAGAGAGAGAGAGAGAGAGAGAGAAATGGACGGCACAATAAAACCTTATCATGAATTAAAGTATACAAAATATTTATGAATCATCTTCCAAAAGATCTCTACAAGAAGCGTCATCTAATTCTAAGTCCATGGCTCCTAAATCAATAAAGAAAGAAATAGAATTGTCGTTTGTCAATGTGTTGGCTTCATCATCTTTGAATTCGTCATCTTCCATCTCATCATCCTCATCTTCATGGCAATCATCCTCGCTAAGACCGGTGGCCGTTGGACTTGAATCATTGATCGCTCTCTTCTTTATCTCCCCCTCGTCTCCCCCCATTCCAAAGTAGTAGCTGGGAGAGGGTCGAAGATGGTCTCCACTTCATTAGTGGAAAAATTGGTTCTCCCCCGAGGTGTTACAGGAACTACAAACCAAAATTTTGGTTAGTGGCTTGTTGGAATATAAATGACCTATAGAAGAGAAGTCCAAATTGAGTAACATTGGTATAATTAATGTTACAATCAAATAAGGGTAAAGAAGGTAATCACTCACCTCCTTACAATTGCATGGCAAAACTAAATTGTCATACCTCCCTGTGTGATGCACACTAGAGGCCATTCTCATGCCGTCTAGACACATTTGCAAACCACTTGCACTCAAAGATGAAGGTATGAAAGGTTCTAAAATTGACCTTTAGTATCCTTTAAATAGTCCCACAATACCTAGCTTCATCACCACATTTATGTCAAAGTTACCCATGATGCCCCAGCCCATGGTGGTTCGACGCTCGTCAATGTGACGTGTATGAAAGTTTCAATCCTTTGACCACATAGAGTTAAAGGAAAGGCACTAAAAAATAAGAAAATATCTTTTATGAATTACAAATATAAAATCAAGAAAAGAGTATACTATATGCCTTAGGTATAAGAGTACTCTACCTTTGGTACGCAACCTCATGCATACTCCTATTATTTTTCGATGATGTCTTCTTTGTGTGCTTCTCTCATTCTCTCATGTGTACTATAATTTTAGGTTAATAACAATAGAAATGCAAAATAACAAATATTTTGTTAATTGACATTCATCTTGTTTTACCTCCAGGGAGACCTGGAGACCGGCTCGTAGCCCATCGGGCCCGTCGGGCTAGTGAATCTTCCCAGCGGTCACGCCGAGTAAAGCTATTTTCCCGTCGGGCCCGCCATGGCTATATAAAGGTGACGGGTGCTTGTCTTTTCACAAAAGAGGTACATTGAAAAGTCTTCACCAAACTTTCTGGCAACTTTCCACATTCTCAAAGCAGTGTAGCAGTAATGTTTTAAACCCTTCCTTATTTTATTGATCTTTTTTTGAGTTTTTTGCATTAAAACTTAAAGGTTTAAAATTTCTTTTATCAAATCATCGTACGTGGATGCACTGGCACATGGTTGCAATTGCGGCTTGCTGCTAGAATGACATGAGCATTTGTTTGAAAGAAGTAACCGTGCATGAATGCACTGGCACATGGTTGCAATTGCGGCTAGGTGTGTCATTGCAAAAGCGTAGGGTGATTATGTTTTATGTTGCTCCCAGTCATTCATGCTTCGGCACATGGTTGCAATTGCGACTAGGTGTGTTGCTGCTAGAATGACAGGAGCATCTGTTTGAAAGAAGTCACCGTGCGTGGATGCACTGGCACATGGTTGCAATTGCAGCTAGGTGTGTCATTGCAAAAACGCAAGATGACTATGTTTTATGTTGCTTCCCGTCATTCATGCTTCGGCACATGGTTGCAATTGCGACTAGGTGTGTTGCTGCTAGATTGACGGTAGCATCTAATGCATGAATGTGTGCTCAAATAATTTCATAATGCTTCATATGCTTGAATCTTGAAAGAAGACATCGTGCGTAGATGCACTGGCACATGGTTGCAATTGCGACTAGGTGTGTCAATATTGCAAAAGCGTAGGATGACTATGTTTTATGTTGCTCCCAGTCATTCATGCGAGAATCACTTGGATAGTTTTTGTAACATTTGAAAACATTTACTCATTGTCTTGCGAGAATTTATTAGTGAATTGTGAATTGTCTTCACTTCAGCTTCAATTATGATATGTGATAATGTAAAGATTTGTTAGGGCTTTGTATATGATGAAGCTTTAATAGTGATTTGTGGCCTTGTAAAGGTTTTTAAGGGCTTCGTTTATTCTTAAGCAAATGTCTAAACCTTAAACTAAATATAAAAAAAAGCTTATAAGATAAACAGTTTCTGAACTTAAACAGAAGTCACTCAATGGATTAGATAATCTATTAATTAAACCACCGTCGCTTGTTGCGACGGGTCAAAGTTGGTTCAATTTCCAAATTCTCTTCAATCTCTTCTAAAGTACATGTAGTTTCTACTTCATGAGATTCTCCTTGCAACTCACTATCTTCGTCCACCTCATCATTGGTTACATCATAAGTCCAGCACGGCATCTCCTCTTTGTAGTTCTCAGCTTGCACTCTTGCCAATAGTCGATGGTTGCAGTGCATATACACTAATTTTTCAGCTCTTGAATTTAGAATGCGGTTTCTGATGGTGGAATGTACATATTTATATGTACTCCAGTTTCTCTCATAACTTGAATTAGATGCACATGGGCTAGGATTCTAACAGCTAGGCGTTTAAGGGTGGGTGCACTACCACCATTCATCATCCACCACTTCCACGCTGGTTGCTCCGTGGCAAGTTTCTGCACAAATTCTGTACCAAAATTACCCTCTTTGAGTTTAAACTTCGTAAGATCAGTAACAGCTGATGCATGCTCATCAAGATCAGCATAGAACCTGCCTATCACATCATAAAAGTCTTCCAGCACCTCCTCATCAAGTTCGTCTATTTCCATTGCCCAATACTCTGGATCCAATAAGAAAGCTACGCTGTGTAGTGGACTATGTGCTCCAACCCATCGACCATGCACATACTTTCTCAAAATTTCTCTCCTCTTTTGAGTGAATGGTGTCTTCCAAGGCTTCACAATTGGCTCCTGGGGCTCCTCTAGATTTGCAAGGCTTTCTTGAACACTCCACCAAGCCATCCACACCTTACCTATGTTAGGCAAGGCAGAATCCAGTTCGCGTAATGCGAGCAATACCAATAAACATAGCATAGTATTCATACTCCCCAATGCGTTTCCAAGCTGAATTCCATGCATCACGGGTGACAATGGCCAATGATCCCCCAGTGAAATAGACGGCTTTAGCTAGTGCAAGTTGTGCTTCTTCTAAGGCAAGCGTTTTGAAGCTCGTCTGTAAGCTAACCTGTCTACTTTTTGATGATCCTACCTGAAAGTCAGGAGATCCATGGTTTTGAGGTGTAGTTCCATCGATATGAGAAGTTGGTCCCCTGCTTTGAGTGCTTCCATTGGTGGGCGTTACACCCAATGATCCCTCGTCCTAGTTTGATCTTATCGATACCGGGGTGTGATGGTTAAAAGTAGAGAAATTTGATCTTTTGCTCGTGGAAATTAGCTTACCAATTAAAGCTTTTAAGCGCATAGCTGCTTCTTCTGCACCTAAGCCCTTGCACTTTCCTCCTTAGATTCTGGTATTTCCACCTAGCAAATGATCCCTTATTCTTGGTGCTCCTCCAGATTTCTCTTCGCCACAAAAGTTACATTTCCAATCTTGATACTTATTTAAATTTGTGGAAAAATTCCACTTGGGTCCTGGACTTTTTCCACCTGCCTTTCGCTTGCCCTTCGAAGTGGTGCCCTGCGAAGGAGGACCTGGCATCGAGGTAGGAGGTCTCCTCAAGGAAGCCAGGCTTGAGACACCAACATCACCGCTCACATTTCCGGTGGAAGACATACTTATTGGATGCCTGCAATACCAATAAACATAGCTCAGTATGCAATCTCTTCTTTCAAGTATTATTCAAACCAAACATTAGTGTTATAATCAATATCACACACAAGCGTAGTAGTGAAGCCTGAAGGGAATAAACCTCAATCTACTCAAACATGAGCAAGCAAATACAACGGTGAATCAAATATGTGTTCAGTCCATCCCAAAAGTAGAGATATTGACCCAAAGATTCACCTTCCTACCTCCTTTCATGAATCAGTCCAGTCCAAAAAAGAACTAATGACCCATGATTGGAGCTCTAATCGAAATAACAAGCAAATATAGCAGTGAATCAAACATGTGATCAGTCCATCCCAAAAGTAGAGATATCGACCCAAAGATTCACCTTCCTACCTCCTTTCATGAATCAGTCCAGTCCAAAAAAGAACTAATGACCCATGATTGGAGCTCTAATCGGAATAGCAAGCAAATACAGCAGTGAATCAAACATGTGATCAATCCATCCCAAAAGTAGAGATATCGACCCAAAGATTCACCTTTCTACCTCCTTTCATGAATCAGTCCAGTCCAAAAAAGAACTAATGACCCATGATTGGAGCTCTAATCGAAATAGCAAGCAAATACAGCGGTGAATCAAACATATGATCAGTCCATCCCAAAAGTAGAGATATCAACCCAAAGATTCACCTTTCTATCTCTTTTCAAGAATCAGTTCAGTCCAAAAAAGAACTAATGACCCATGATAGAAGTTATAATCAATATAGCAATCAATTTAGCAAATATAATGGTGAACCAAACATGAGATCAGTCCATCCCAAATGTAGAGATACCGACCCAAAGATTCACCTTTCTACCTCCTTTCAAGAATCAGTTCAGTCCAAAAAAGAACTAATGATCCATGATCAAAGTTACATTAAGTTTTAATTTTTTTAAAAGACTATTCATTTTTTTACCTTTAGTTTTTCTTCTAAATTTTAAAGGATGACCAAATTTAGAGGAAGAGGTGATGTGATGTGATGTGATGTCTATAAAAGGGTTATATAGAGCCACCAAATATGGAGGGGGTACACGACGGGCCCGGCAGGATTCTTGCTTGTCCCGCCGGGCCCGCCGGGTTTCATATTAAACCCGCCGGGTCTGCCGGGATTGTTGGTTGTCCCGTCGGTTCTACGTTTTCTACCGGTTTTTGTAGGTCATGACATTAGATATGCTATTAACATGAAAAAAATAGTGATAATAACAACAATAATTAACATTTAACAAAATGCGTCATCGCGTAATTAAAATCCCTGGCTGTGGTGTACCTTATTAGATCCCCAAGTTTGAAAATAGTTTCTGTCACTTTCTTGTCCTGGCATATACACATACTCACTGGCAAAATGAACTACAATGTCAAAATAGTAAATCAAAAAGTGAGTGAAAGTCGTATACACAAATTAATATCTAGACAAAATGAGGGAGATGGAAAGATAGAGCCTTAGAGAATTACGTGTAGCATCTTGCATGTGCCAATCATGGCACTTCAAAACAATACAGTTAAACGCTTCCACCTTTCCTTGCTTTTGTGAAAGCTCCCTTTAGTAACCTCATGTATCCCGTTGGTGTGATAATAGATGCAATGGAACCCTTCACTTGATCTAGCTCTTCTTTGGTTAGTATCCATGGAGCTTTATAAAGCACAATCTTCCCATTGGGGGCTCAACGTGGGGTGGTAGAGGCAAGGAGACGTTTCAAGGCCCTCAAATCCTCCCTCGCACACAATGAGGCATTTTTGCCAATAATGTGGTCCCGTAGGGGTGAGCTACATTCTTGAATATGTGCATGGGATCCAAGAGGTGTTGTATTTTTAAGTCCTTCCAGTATGGAAGCCTTAAAAATCTGGAATACCTTGACATACCTTTTAATGGAGTAGTCGGGGCTGCATCACTGTTGTAGGGCTCTTCCCAAATAGTTTCCCAATCTCCCATTGTGCGCTTTAGTGATGTCTTCTCATCTGTTGGAGCCTTGTATTTTCTATTATCTTGGGCAAGAAACAATGGTTGTTTGGATAGATTACCTTGCGCAAGGCATCTGGCCTCTCCTCACCAATGATGGCGTGCAATTAGGGTGGGCATTGTGGCCCGATGTGGACAACCTTGCACACATATCACATCGTTAGAGAGAAGCTTCAAACTCCAAATGATAACTAGAGAGAAAGAGGGAAAACAACATACCAAAGATCTCTCCAAGCCAAGGATAGTCATGCATATTTTACATAAGGATTCCCCTCACAATGGCTTCTCTCCTCTCCTTTGGAAGTGCGACATCTACAATGGGGATGCCTCTCCGTAACTCCTCCAACTCCTCAATGAGGGGCTTGTGGTAGATGTCAATATTTTCCACCTTGTACTTCCCTGGCACAAGCAAGGAAAGAAGTATATTTCCCTTCTTGGTTGTCTCTCATGGTGGAATATTGTAGTTGATGATCACAACAGGCCAAGTGCCCCATGAAATGGACTTGGTGCCAAAGGGATTGACATCATCGCTTGCCAGCCCAAGTCTCAAGTGTCGAGGCTCTATGTGCCTCCATGAAGGTGAACCGGAAGGGACACACTCATTCTATCATTTAAGTGGTGGTTGGTGTGCCATTGAGAAGCTCTAGTAGACCTGACTTTAAACATGTGTTGAATACGAGGGATTACTGGAAAATGTCTCAATACCTTGCGGGGTAGGTGCATCCCACCACTCACTTCAGTCCTGTAGCGTCCTTCCCTGCACACGAGACATGGGGGAGCATGTGCATGCTCGTTGCGGCATAGTATGCAATCATTGACGCATGCGTGGATACGCTCATACTTCATGCTAAGTGCAGTGACATACGATCTAGCTCGTCAATGATCTGGAGGAATGTGGGGATAGGAAGCATTTTGCCCATCAAACTACAACAAAAAATATTATCAATACAAATGCAATGCAATCCCACTTCGTGAAGGAAGTGCCATGTATAAAAATCCATATATAGGGCTTACCCAAGGAGTGCATCTACACTTGCATTGCTCCAACCGGATTTTGCTTGCAATTTGATGACTTCAAAGGGTGGACCGTGAGAAGAAGGCATGGGATTGCAAGAAGAATCGATTGCATGAAAGCTCTACATAAGAGGGACGGCAAGAAGATACAACCATGAACATAGAACAAGAGGTAAGATTCTTTACCGACCCACCCCGCTCTATTGTCTTAAACTCACATACAATAGAATAGATAGATGCAAAAATCTCATACCTCTTGCATATTTGTTGACGATGTTTGCTTCCTTGCTCTCACTTTGTTTGTTTTGCTTGAGTTCTTGATATGTTGCCGTCACTTGCATTGCTTGATTGCTTGTAGAGAGCATGTGATTAGCTTGTAGGTTTTTTCTTGTTTGGTGTGTGATTAAGAAAACAGAAAAAGGAGAGAGAGAGAGAGAGAGAGAGAGAGAGAGAGATTAGTGTAGATTTAATGCTTAATGTGAAGTTAGTGTTGAAGTAGATAGAGAAAGCCTTTTTATTTTGTATGTTGAATGTTGAGTTAGTGTTATATTAGAGTTAAAAAATGTCCTATTTAACATATGTGTAATTTAAAAAAAATGAAAGAATGTCCAAAAAATTTAAACATTAATCAAAAGACCTAAAAAAAAGAACTTAGAGAGAGAGAGAGAGAGAGAGAGAGAGAGAGAGAGAGGGGGGGGGGGGTAGAGATAGAGAGAGATAAAGATAGAAAGTGGGAGAGAATAGAGAGGGAGAGAGGGAGGGGGTTAGAGAGAGGTAGAGAGGGTAGGGAGAGAATAGAGAGAGGGAGGGGGATAGAGATAGAGAGAGATAAATTATAGAGAGAATAGGGAGAGAATAGAGCAATAGAAAGAGAGGGACAAAATAGAGAGAGAGAGAGAGAGAGAGAGAGAGAGAGAGAGAGAGAGAGAGAGAGAGAGAGAGAGAGAGAGATAAAGATAGAAAGAGAGAGAGAGAATAGAGACGGAGAGAGGGAGGGGGTTAGAGAGAGGTAGAAAGGGTAGAGAGAGAATAGAGAGAGGGAGGGGGATAGAGATAGAGAGAGAGATAGATTATAGAGAGAATAGGGAGAGAATAGAGAGATAGAAAGAGGGGGACAGAATAGAGAGAGAGAGGGAGAGAGAGGGAGAGAATGGAGAAAGAGAGAGGGAGGGAGGGGGAGAGAGAGAGAGAGAGAGAGAGAGAGAGAGAGAGAGAGAGAGAGAGGGAGGGAGAGAATGGAGAAAGAGAGAGGGAGGGAGGAGAGAGAGAGAGAGAGAGAGAGAGAGAGAGAGAGAGAGAGAGAGAGGGAGGGAGAGAATGGAGAAAGAGAGAGGGAGGGAGGGAGAGGGAGAGAGAGAGAGAGAGAGAGAGAGAGAGAGAGAGAGAGAGAGAGGGGGGGAGGGAGAGGGAGAGAATAGAAAAAGAGAGAGGGAGAAAGAGGGAGATAGAGAGAAAGAGAGATAGGTATCTACCTCCGTCTCTATCTATACATTAGATAGATAGAGGAAAATAGGAGTAGAGAGAGAGCAATAGGATCAGTAGATAAATCTCATTTTGTTCTCTCTCTCTCTCTCTCTCTCTCTCTCTCTCTCTATATATATATATATATATATATATATATATATATATATATATATATATATATATATATATATATATATATATTCTACACACCTCATCCTACACCCCTCTACCTCTTCATAAAGAGAGTGCAAACATAGATAGTTAGTTATTAGAGCCTAAGTTTCTTTCTTCTCTACCTAAGAAGACATGCACCCCTATAATCTATGAAAGGTTGGAGTTGTTCGTTGCAATAAGGTAAGTGGGACTGGGATTTATTATCTCAGTTGGCGTGCCTATTTACAGGGTTCGAGGGACACCATCAGGAACTATGGTCTTAATAATGGAGTCTATTTAGACTTGCCTATGGCTTAATCATTATTGAGCTATTAACAAGTTCGATAGGAAAAGGTGCCAACTCAGCACTGTTAAACCCACTCCAAAGCTCTTTGTAATAAACAATATTCTAAACCATGGGTGTAGTCACTTGGGTGCATTTTTTGAAGGCTAAGAGAAGTAGTAATTAAAGCTTTAATCTCTATCTATCTCTACCCTTTATATACATTAGATAGAGATATGTACTACTTAAAGATATGCCTATTAGCCCCTACTTATGTATAATAGTCTGTATGTGTGTAAGATGTCGTGATATTTACCTACATTTAATGTAGATGTTGAATGAGATACTACCTACTGAGGAGCAACCCACTCATTCTTCCTTTGGTTGGTTCACATCCCAAATGCACCCCCATCCAAGGTGGACGTCGCCTCTAGTGGACCCAACTCTTCAGCAAGCATGTCTCTCTTACACCTATAGAGGTGTTGGCCCATCTACCCTAGTTACTCCACCAGTGGTATATCCAAACCTCCAACATGCACTCTCTTTGTAGGACGAGTACCTTCATTCGATGAAGGGATTGTTTGGCCGCTACACTCCACAATAGCTTGCATCCTATGATTTTTCTCAGTAAACCATGCCATGGGAGAGTCAGGGAGGGACTTCCTACGTCCGAAGCCTCGCACCGATGGCACCTCCTTCTACGGTCCCTTCTTACAGACCTACCCCCCTTCCATCGCAAGGTCCCACTCCTCTTCCATCACAAGTCCCCACGCCAATCCATTCAACTTATGCTTCACCCTAGCATCATCAATAGTCCACATCTGGTCGATGAACTTCTTCTAGCAATGCACGTTGATGTTTGTCTTAGGGCTAGACGATGCAGAAGACTCTAACATCCATTTTATAAAAAACAAAAGACCATTTTTGCTCATTTTTACGAAATGTTTTGCCGGCTATTGATGAGCATGAGATCATTCAAAGCTCTTGGCATTCCCTTTAGATTTTTTGCACTGAGAGAGATAGCAAGCATGCATGCACTCACACACCCATTAGAAAGCAATTGGGGCTCTTGCCAATTGGAAACCCATAGGGGTAACATGCACATGCACACATATTACATGTCCACTAGTCAGTTGAATTCACAAATAGTTTAAAAATATTTGATGGCCATGTGAGTGCATGTGCTATGGCTATCTTGAGTGCAAAAAAGGATGGCTAAGAGTCTCCCCATTGTCCATGAAAGCTTGGAAAAAAATCTTCTAGCGGCTCGGTGATGCATGTGCTCTTGCTATCTCTCTTAGTGCAAAAATAAATGGGAGGGCCAAGAGCCCCCCCATCGTCTGCAGAGACGATGGCAGGGATCGAGAGCATCTCATGGAAGAAATGTTTGGGAAAGCTTGTTTCTGGAGTAGTAGTGGGAATCTCTCTATCTCTGTCTCTCTCTGGACACAACATACACTACCATGGGGGGTCTTCTCTCTCTCCCTCTTTTTCTCTCTTCCTTCCCTCCTCTTCTTCCTTGACAGAGGCCAGTTATGAGTAGCTTACTACCATTGTCATCGCGATATAGTTAGGTGCAGGGCTAGTGTCGAAGATGAGGGTTCCCCAAAGGGTACCATTTATGCCTTATACATGAGAATGCCCTAGGGATATCTAGTTGTCTTTGCATATATAGGAGAGTTTGAAATAAGCACAGTATCATCGACATAAAGCAACATAGATAATTATGTACTCACAAATTGCTCCCCGCTATCCCTTGCAATCTCAGTATAGTCAAAAATCTCACCAATATACAATCAAAACACAGTTAAAGAAAGTCTAAATTCTTGCTTAACCTCAATACTAGAGTGAACAGGTTAAGCTCTAATGGGACTCCCATGTAATGTAGAGTTTGTATGAATCTGGCTATGGGACTTTTGTGAAAGGCTTTGTGGAAGTCAACAAAGCTACAATAAATCTTCATCTTGTTGGAGTGGTGGAAGTATTCGGAAAAAATGTGGCTTAGCTAGCAATCAACCATTTTGAAGTTAAAATTCATGTTGAGAGGAAGATGAAAATGAAAAATCCCGCCTATATTTTGAAGAACATAGTGCTAAATTGGTGCTTTAATTTTCAAAATTACCTCTTTGAAATTGGATAAAAAGAAATTGTATATGGTTGCCAAAATTCTTTTTCGCTAACACTTAGTGTTGAAGTTCCTCTTCAACAAGGTACAAGATCTCATACTCTTCTCGATTTCTTCACAAGGCAAAATGCTAGAGAGAGACCCCTATGCACATATTTAAACGCCCTTGGTCTCCCCAAGAGTAGTTACATAAAAAGCAAGACATCCAAAAGCTAAAAGGCTAAAATTTGGCCCCCAAAAGCAATCAACACACATCAAGGAATTTCTTATAGTAGTCAACAAAAAATCTGGGCATGCCTATGTAGTCCACCACAGTAGCATATATACACACATCTAGTCTTCTTTTTATCTTTTGGGGTTTTAGTCCCCCTCAGCTAGCTATGTAAGTTAGTTTGGGTTAGGATTTTAATAGTAATCCCCTTAGCAAGCTCTTCTTATGTTTTGGGGATTTACGCCCCCTCGACTAGCTCAATAAGTTAGTTAAGGTTATGATTTTAATACTAATCCACTTTGTCTTCAGCTCCTAGCTATGATATGGTCAAGGTTAGGATATTATTCAAACCTATCTTTAGTGGTTGTCACGTCAACAATTTTTAACATAACCCTCTCTTAAAAGAAGAGTAATCGTCCACTTTTGGATTTGCAAAACTCGATCAAGTTAGCTCAAAAATATGAGGGTCACTTAGTATTAGTATTTTGTATTGGAGCTCTAACATTCCGGTATAGCAAAGGTAGCCATTACACATAGATCATGGCTATGGCACAAACAAGACCATTTTGTCATAATCAATGATGTTAGAATTACAAAACATATATGCATTACAATATAAAGGCAAAAAGAAACTACTAGTTTAAGAGACAATGCACAAATTTGAAAGAGGTGCATATATGTGGACTTGATCAAGTCCACATATATGCACCTCTTTCAAATTTGTGCATTGTCTCTTAAACTAGTAGTTTCTTTTTGCCTTTATATTGTAATGCATATATGTTTTGTAATTCTAACATCATTGATTATGACACAATGGTCTTGTTTGTGCCATAGCCATATTTCTTTCATAGGCCTATATAGATCAAAGTCTACAACCAAATTATGGCTATGTTGTAGTAAGAGACCAACATATTGGACTCCAATCACCATCAACTCCACCTTGCAGGTGGGCTGGGTGGGCTAAGAACTTGGTGGACCTCGAGAAGTCTACCTAAGCCGCCACCACCTCTAGGTCTATTGTGTAGCTCACATCTAGCCCTATGACACTAAAGTGGAAATATCTAAGATATATGCAATGGTGAGGTAACAAAAGTGGAGGCATGGGATTCATTAAGAAGCACAAAAATATTAGAGGCAGCCAGTAGTATGTTTGTGTCCTTATGGAGGAGTTTACATTAACCCAAAGGCTCCATGTCACAAGGTCGTGAAAGTTTTGTTTTAAGGTTGGCTCTTGTGTTAGTGGCCTCTATGTAATCTTTTTTGATAATGTATTGGTTATTGGTAAATTTTCCTATACTATGGTATTCTACAGTTTTCCCCACAATCCACTTCATTTTCTTCACTTGTATACCATGATTTATCATCCATTTTTTTGTAAGTATTAGTTGTTGTGATGCAAGATATATATCAATGTGTAGCTTTGATGAAAATACAATAATGGAAAAAAGCTCAAAAAATAGTTCCAATTGCAAAAGCACGAAAAAAAAACCTCACAAATAGAATACACTCAAACCTTACTAGTCCAAGAAAGGAACAACTCTTTGAAGAGAAATCATTTCAAAACTCTATCGAGGTAAGGAGTACAAATAGTATCTTGCCATTTTTTAATGCAATGACAAAGCCCAACACTTTGACAAAGCTTCTTTCAAAGATAGTGAAAATCAAACAAGTGTTGGAAATACCAAAGGTGTACAATGGTAGCATGATGTTTGAGTTTCCACCGACCTTAGGAAAGGTCCATCCAATGGATGCTATGGAACATAATTATGATCCACACCATTGGACCAAACTGTAAACCTCAAATATTGCATTTTCTGGAGTGTGTCACAAAAGTCAGTGTGCAAGTGCTCTAAAATGTCTCAATGAAAGTTGTCCCAAATTGGTTAATTTTGCAAAGTCAAGCACAACGCATGTCAATGGCAACATGCTAAATTACCTTGCATGGGCGAGTTTTGCAACGAACTTGGTGGCAAGCTTACTTGCCACTATTGCAATCAATTGCCCATTTGTTTGGGTAGATATGATTGCTTCGTATATTATGTCATGCCAAGGGATGAGAGCATGAGCATATTAATGGTACATCAAGGAAACTCACAAACATGACATGCAGGATGGGTCGTCAAAAGGGCTCACCGATAAAACCAAAGAAATGTTTGCACGAGTTCCCAATGTGGATAGACATGTAGACACAAGAAAGGTAAAAATGTGTGTGGAAAAGGAAATTGTGACGACAGCTTTGATGCAAGAGGGGGGCTCTAGCCATGTACTTGGTGAGCAAGAATTTCTAAATGTTGCTGAGGCAATGGGTCCCTTGGTGGAGGAAAATTGGTGAGGATTCTTTCATGTTTCTCTTGTTTGGACATAATATTTCAAAGTAATTTAACTTTGAAGTACAAGTTTCAAAGGTCCGTGGCTGCAACTAGGAATGGGCGAACAAAGGAGAGCTTTAGTGTGGACTCCTTGCTTGCGGCTAAAAAGAGATTGCACATATGATTTTTTCCACAAAAGCAGGTTTCCCAGGCAAGGAGCGGAAGGGGAGCATTGTTTTGTGTTCAAGATATCTATAGTTGGTCATGCATCTAGATTGGATTTGGTTAATTAAATGCAATGAAAAGTGGACCTCGAGATCTTCGGCACTCTTGGGTGCAGTTTGACCACACTCACCGAGTGGCGGATTGGGTGACCATGGCATTCCACATTTACGATCCGGGGCTTGTTGTCTTAGGAACATAATTCAAAATTTTGGCATATCTTAAGAAATAACCAGCAACGTGTTTACTAATGTGCTTGTCTTATGTTGCAGCATGCAAAATCTCCTCACTATTGCATCATGTGAGATGAAAGAGGAAGACATGGAAGCACAAATTCTTTTCTGGCAGTGCCTAGATGAAGTTGTGGAGGTTCATGGATGTGAGAGAGTGGATTTCCACGGATTCATGGTGCACGAAGCTCAAGCCAACTGGAATGTAGTTCGCACAATGCTCAGTGGTGGCAAAGACAATGTTCTACAACATCGAGAGCAATCTTTCCTTTTTCATTGGAAACAAATCATGGTGGCACACACCACAAAGTACATTGCCTCTTTATCTCAATAAACTCACAAAGACATGTGCAAAAAGTGGCATCTAGTCCCCCTCTAAAGAGGCAGATTTAGTGGAGTCTTGTCTACTTTGACAATGGTGGCGAAATGAAAATTGCATGGATAAAAACATCCCTGCAATGGACTCTTGGTTGAGCTGGTGGGAGATGTGTATTGCACATTGGGGGAGCATCATGTCAGAAATAGAGAGAAGTGATGATGGGAAAAACACTCCAAGAACCAACTTGACCGAGAGCAATCATGGTAGCTAGCTTGCAGGCGAAGGCTTCAAAAGAAAAATATCATTGTATGAATCTTCAGATATGGCAAATGCAATACTACAAAGCATGAAGGCAATTTCCTCAAGGTAAAAATATTGGAAAGGGTCCTTCCCTAGAGAGGCACATCAATAATGTTAATTTTGTGGTTGTCTACATATGTAATATCTATTTATGTCTACTATAACTATCCACAAAATGTAATACATATGTAATTTTGTGGTTGTCTACATATGTAATATCTATTTATGTCTACTATCCACAAAATGGAGCCTCTGTATCACTATGGTTAAAGGTATAAATGCTATGTGTTAAAAATAAAGAGACACTGATTAGTTTTTAGCTATCAATAGTATACATTTTTGTCTATGTATCCATCCCTCATTTTATATATCTATCTATTTTTGGGGATAGTCCGTACAACATTAGAAAATATAGAAAAACAACCCTTTGACGGGATTCTTTTTTGGCGAGCATTTTTTGACGAATGTTTTTTTGGAATCCGACGAGCATATTCCAAAAAGATTCTTTCTTCTCTTCTCAACCTTATGATCTCTCTCTCTCTCTCTCTCTCTCTCTCTCTCTCTCTCTCTCTCTCTCTCTCTCTCTCTCTCTCTCATATTTTTTTCCTTGGTAAACACACCTCGATCCCACATCGTTGTCACCGTCACTTTTCCTCTTTTTTTATCTCCCTTGATCCTCTCTCTCTCTCTCTCTCTCTCTCTCTCTCTCTCTCTCTCTCTCTCTCTCTCTCTCTCTCTCTCTCTCTCAATTTTTTTCCTTAGTAAACACACATCGATCCCACATCATCGTCATCATCACTTTTGCTCCTTTTTCCTCTCCCTTGACCCTCTCTCTCTATATAATCCCTCTCTCTATCTTCTATCTCTCTCCTTCTCTCTCTATCCCCTAACATGTCCACCTCTCTCTCTCTCTCTCTCTCTCTCTCTCTCTCTCTCTCTCTCTCTCTCTCTCTCTCTCAAGGAGAAGTATACACCTAAATCAATTAACATCAAGATTATTTCTAACAAAAAGAGAGATTAAATTTGTACAATTCATCCCCCCAAAGGTCCAACTCCTACCCAATCTATATCAACTTCTCCAGCTACAATACATAACAAAAAATGTGTAACAAAATTGTACAATCTTGAGCTTCACTCTAAGTTTGGACATGTGTGTTCACGGCTGAGAGCATTGTAGACATGTACTTAGCACGGGTTGATGCATGAACATGTTTTCATTTTGGCTCAATCCAAGAACTAATAAGAAAATGAAGTACAAGTGCTTGCAAACCAAATAATATTTTCTCTTGGCATCCCTATCGGTGAAAGCAGAGCATGTGCAATAGGGCTCATCCTTAATGTGCACCTCATACACCCCCACATGTCCATCTACTGTGTGATGCTAGCTCAACCTTGAAAAACTTCATGTGCTTTGTTTACAATGCATTTATCTTCAATACCTTAGCCTTTAAACAAGAGCGAGACCAATTTTCTTAGTTGCCTCCTCGAAAATGGAAGTTCAAAATTTGACTCTTATGCCATTTCTTAGTATTGAACCACTACTACTTGCTTTTGGTGAAGCGGAAGAGGAATCACCTCCACCCCTAGGAGGAGTTCTCATGGTTGTTGCACTCTCTCGATCTCTTCCAATTGTCTCCACTTAAAATCATCCTTCAAGTAGTACCTCAACTTCTTCATCTGTGAGATTTATTCCTAGATCAACCGGCCAAGTTGTTGGAGGAGGAGCTAGACTTGGTTCTATATTATGATCCACCACATGCAATGAATAACATTTCTGGGACAATACCAAAACTATTGTCTGAGTAGCCCATTTGGATGTTTTCTATACCCCTCAAAGGATGGTGCAGGAGTCCTTTACTACATGCCACAATATTTTGTCGACATCTTTTTCCACTATTGAGGTGCCACTGCATGTCACACGACTACCGATAGAGGTTCTTCTTATTTCCCACATAGCTTCATTGACATTTTCATTCCAAAACAAAAAACTTTGTCTTCTCTTTGGAATTCTCACTCCCATCTACTACCCCTGAATCTTCAGTAAAAATGATCTTCCTTGGCCTTCTGTGTGTTCTCCGGTCTTGTGTTTTTGCATTGTACTCTGGCCTATGTGTCAATTCATCCTCAACACACAATCGACAGCCCTCTCTTTTGCTGACAAACAGTTTCTTTGTCTCCTTCAAGTGAGGTACGATCCTTATACATGGGTGTTCCAAATGTGGCCTCGTTTACTACCTTATCACTTGTGTTGGACTAGAGGAAAATAGCAAAGAAGGTGTCAATCATGTGACTCTGAGAGCTCATGGCTTAATCAATAACAAACAACTATGCATGTTTTTGATAGTATATCAACTCAACATGCATATAACTAGTGAGAAAGCTACGTGTTGTACAATTAGCCCATAATTTATGGGGGGGAAATATTGGCCCACTAGTGTCCAATTTTACCCTTGTAAGATAGACAAAGCTTTGATGGTAGGATTGTCCATGTTAAAATTTACGATTGGCTTTAGAATTGTAAGCAATAGTGACAACAAGTTTGATACCCAACCTAGAGAGGAATTTCCTACCTCGATCCTTAGCATCCAACTCACCCTTTTCCACTATTATTTTCCCAACATAGCCATAATGGAAAATTACATCTTCCAAGAAAGACTTATAACATAATGCTTCTGTAGTCTTTCCTTACAATGCATGACCTTCCACCTGATTAAGTATTTTCTTGTAAGAACTATGTATCTCATTTTCATAATCCCAAAGGCATAGTTACAAATCTACTACCCATTTGTAATGCATGGCTAATGGGTAAGTAGTGTGCTTATCATCATGATGCCTTACTCATAGATCACTAGTATGCTCATTCTAGTCTTGAAGTTGATAAGAAAAATGGAAATAAGTCATTTGATCTGTGGTTCATTATGCATTAAATAGACTGGTGGGTAGAACCTATCAATCTCATCTTCTTTTATCGGCAATGCATACGTTAAGACACAAAATTTCAACATATTTTTAATATAGTACTATACAATGTCATTCTTTGCTATCATCTTTGTGGTGATCCTAACCGAATGGAACAGCCTCTTGAGGGTTTGTTCTTGATCCTACACTTTGATTCTCATCACATTGCCTTAACTACTTGATGCATTTTTTCAGCAATTTATAGCTTGAGGAGTGTTGGGCCTTCATTTCATCCTTCATTACCTTCATGCACTTATATGCCAGTTGGCTCCCTAATAGGACATCTAATTAAATCTCAAAAAATTATGTACTCATTGCAAAAAGCCTTTTGATTTGGGGGCTCCCCTATTCATTTGCATTTCTCTTGCTCATGATATTTTTGTGCCTTTCACGTTGCCATCGCTCTCTAGGATCCAAGATAAAGCATTTTGATCTCTTCAAATCTGAGTAAGCATCATCGTCACCTAGAAAGCCCTGGATATGGGGTTTCTTTTCTTGCCTTAGCTTCTTATTCAGACAGACTTAGAGATTGTGTTGAAAAAAGAAGTCAGACTAGAGTCTGAATCTTTCTCTACATGAATGGTTTTCCCCTTCATTTCTACATATAAACACCAATTGATTCTAAGTTTGATCAATTTGTTGATTGTCTCAGTCTAGGTATCCAAAATTTGATGAGAATGATTATCTCAAGTTTGATTAGGTTGCTCCTTGCATTGATTTGGGGTTTGTTCAGCCTAGCCACTTGAGTGTGTTTGTTCTAGAGCATCATCATCATTTTTGTTTGACTTTGAGAACAAATTTGGGTAAATTTATGTAGTTTCATCATCCTTATCCTCTTATTTATCTTCATCAGACACATTTGTCTAGATGGCTTGGCCTGCTTGCAAGTGTTGAATCAATGCTATTTGGCCAAGGAATTTTTGTATCTAGAAGTAGAGTCTTCTAGATCATACTTTAGATTCTCAATTAGACTTCTTAACTCCTCTAGGTTTGAATTGATATCTCCCTCATTATCAATTATATATACCAGATATCGGTAGGTATACTTGTGTAGGATGGCTTTCTTCATAGCATTGTTTGCTGCCTTCATATTGTTGGTTGTTGATTGCTTCTCTTTAAGGGTTAATTTGAACTCAACAATGCTCTTTTTTACTATTGCATATTAGATTCTTATTTTCATTAGTGGCTAGATTAGAGTTGATTGCTTTCAAGTCTACATAGTTTCCTTTATCCCGAGGATTTTCTACTTTGTACTACTCCCCATCCCCTTGTTCTTCCTGAATACAAGTTTGGAGCTTGAGGACTTGATACTTCTAATTATCTATTTGGTTGATCTCTTGTGCCACCTGGTCCTTTAGCTGGACCAATTTATCAATTCCCAATTGCCTTGGGCTTTAATCATCTTTAAACAGTCTTAATTATGATATTCTACCTATTTGGATAGCGGCTATATAGCCAACAGTTATGTACTAGTCCACATCCTTGTTATCACTAACAAATTTCATATTAAGTATAGAATATGATAAGGCTAGTTAGCTTGAAATATCCAACTATAGTTTTCTCACTAGTGGTTGTTTCTTGGGGGGGGGGGGGTTCACTTGATAATTATGTGACTATCACTTGAGTGCAGCAAAAGGGGTTATTTTTCTTTTTTTCTCACATTTTCACATACGAAAGGGTACCCTAAAATTTAATTGGGAAATAAGTTTATAGATTGAATAGGAAAAGGGTGTACTTTATTTGTCAAAAAATTACAGATAAGGATTTTAATAAATAGTCAATGAACGCATGCAATATACTCAATTTATACATAGTGACCTCCCCTAGGCTTCTTTTGGTAATGCTTGTAGCCTATCATGTAGTTATTTAACAACAATTGAGTGGTTGTGATAGCTTGTATTGTACTAATTTTGGTTGTGCTTGTTCAGGTTGCTATGTTGCTTTGATATGGTCTGGCTTGCTTGGTTGTTTATATTGTTAAATGGTTTTTTTGGGGTACTACATAGTGGGGATACTATGGTAGGTGACTGGTGATCTGCTTGCTAGCTCAACTATCCCTATGGCCCTCTTGCCTTCATATGTTTAAGACGGTTTCTTTACCTTATATGTCCCATAACTTCTAGTCAGTGGTTATTCTCTCTTTCTTAGTGATTGGGTTGGATGAGCGTGCTTAGTTAGTTTCCAGACCATCTTTTAGAATGAGCTAGATATTCCAAGTTGGAGATTTAGAGTTAGATGTCAAATTAGATGGAGAATCAATTTCAGACTTTAGACAAATACAAAAATTAGATATAGGCTGAAATGAAAGTACAAAATCAGATACTAGACACAAGAACTAGAGCTGGTATCTTCAAATAATGAAGGAAAGCACAATTAGCACCAAGTTCTGATTACAATAGAGATGGATAAAAATCAGGGCAATATCTCAACAAGTACATTGATTTAAGACTAACTAGTGATGCAAAGACTCACAATAGATCCCATAATGGCCAACGCTCAAAATGAAGTAGCAGGTCAATTTAAAGGTACACAAACAATTGGGTTTTGATTGGTTGTACATTGTTATAGTTACTGTGATAATGATAGCTGGTATATGTTAGATCCAACTATGTAATTGGACTATATACAAGCTCCTTCTCACTCCATGTCTAGCATCATAGAGAGTTTGTAGGATGGTCTCAGCCTGACAAGCTTAAGAGATTTCCTCTGTGTGCCTATCGTATCATCTGTGTCCTCGATTGACATTATGTTGATCTAGGTAGTGTTTGCATGCACTTCATGGGTGTGTGAGACTTCCCGTCCAACAGTGATGGTAAAGGGGAGTCAGAAAAGGGAAACATGAATGTACCATCACACTATCGGAAATTCACCATCCAGGACAGAAAAATCATAATGACACCACCAGTCAGGGAAAGAGCCAACCAGGAATCTTACGATGGGCCTGAAAATGCAAAAAAGGATAGACCTCGCGGAACCTGGTGAGCAACCTCAGTCGGTCTATATAGCAATCGATTTAGAGACTGAAGAGGAAGAACGGCTAGCACAACTTCTCAAGAAGTATAAAGATGTGTTTGCATGGTCCTATAAAGCCGATGGCACATTGACAAAAATGTACATAGTATAGGTAGCTAAACTAACCAGTGTCTTTGTTTATAAACTATAGCATTTATAACTCCAACCATAGTGATACATAGATTCCATTTTATGGATACTTATAGTAGAGATAGATAGATATTACATATGCAGATAATCACATAGTTAACATTATCGAGATGTTTGCAGTATATCTAAGAAGGTGTTTCTCCTCTAAATCTAAGAGCTCATGGCTTAATCAATAACAAACACATATGCATGTTTTGAACAATACATCAACTCAACATACATATAACTAGTGAGTATTTTATGTGTTGTACAATTAGCCCATAGGTCATGTGACAATAATCTTGGCCCACTAGAGTCCAATCTTATAAGACATAGACAAATCTTTGACGGTAGGAGAATTTCCATGTTAAAATTTACGATTTGCTTCAAGATTGTAAGCAATAGTAAGAGCAAGTTTGATACACAACCTAGAGAGGAATTTCCTAGCTCCTTAGCATCCAGCTTACCCTTGTTTACTGTCATTTACCCTTGTTTACTGTTATTTCCCAACACACCCAAAATGGGAAATTACATATTTCAAGAAAGACCTACATAATGTTTCTGTAGTATTTCCTCTTAATGCATGATTGGATCTTCTCTTACAAGAACTATGTATCTCACTTTTCATAATCCCATAGGCATAGTTACCAAATCTACTACCCATTGTAATGCATTGCCAATAGATAAGTAGTGTGCTTCCCATCACAATGCCTTACCCATAGAGCATTGGTATGCTCATTATAGTCTCAAAGCTAATCAAAAAGCTGGACATATATCACTTTATCTCTGCAAGTACATTATACATTGGGTAGCCTGGTGGGTGGAGCTTGTGAAACTCAACTTCTTTTATCGACAATGCATACTTAAGACGAGGGACTCTGGCACTTTTTTATATAGCACATTGCAATATCATTCTTTGCCATCATCATCTTTGTGGTGATCTTGACCAGAGAAGACCGCTTCTTGAGGGTTTGTTCTTTCTCCTACACTATCATTCTTGTCACATTTCCTTTGCTACTTGATACATCCAAACTAAAGTTTTCATTAATGTAGGGATACCCAAGAAGTTCAAATTTTCATGAGACACAAACCATATGGTGTGGAAGTTAATATAGTGCTATAGGACTCCTAGAGCAAAGTTAGCATAAATTAAGGGCTATTCAAGAAGTCTAAATTTGCACAAAGTGCACATCTTCATGTGCCCTCAACATCATCTTGGTTAGAGAAACAAGTTGAAAATTTGAGGAAAATTTCTCATAAGTAGGAAAGAATATCACTTGTCAAACCCAAGGTCTCTATATAGTACCACTCACATACCCCACAAAACAATCCCAATAGCCAAATACAATTCCCAACGGTTATATTTTTCTTGGAAATTATGCCCATGCAAATCAGTATCTTGGGATGTGCAAACCTATATAAAGGGAAGAACCCCTCATATTTCATTTTTTTTCAACCTCCTACATTTGACCCAATCCCTCTACCTTTATGTACCTTCCTAGGGCCAAAGTACAAACAAAAATTTAGTGAAAATTTTCACCACAATCTTAGCAATTTTCATTGAAAAGCATCCCAAAATCCTATTTTTGCCACATTTTCATCCCACAAGAGGATACCACCTAGACACCATCAAGTAGTGCACCATCAATTGAGACCTATGTGCTCCTGTTTTATCCTTATCATGAGAGGTAAGGAGGTCTGTAAAGTTTTTCTATATTTTATGGTTTTTACCAGCCACTTTTTTGTTGTCAAAATTCTCTTTGGAGCCTTATAGGGATTGATATCACTGAAAATGCATGCTACCTTATGAACTCCATTGATGGGGCCCATGGAATGGCAAGGCTATGAGTTTCATTTGCTCATGCTACTTCACCATAGTTTTTTATAAGCCTTGGCTTGATATTAAATTTTTTTTGGCAATGTATACCTATTTCAAAGCTCATGAACTTGATGGAATTTCTAAAGTTAATGTATTGTTAGTGATGTGTTTGAATGAAGATTGTAATGTTATTAAAATATTTTTGTTTCACTTTTTACCTCCTTGTACATCCCACCTCTAAGTAGAGTCCTTGTCTTGTGGATGGAGAGTCGTTTCACCAATGCAAAGTTGATAGTTGAATAAATCTACTACATCTACTACAGCCCTACTAGGGACATTAAGATAATCAAATTTCTAGTTGAAAGAATGTGTATTTTTATACACATTGAAAGATAATAAAGTATTGAAAATTTTTTTCGCATTGTTCCTTTGAAAAAAATTTCCTATGGATAAGGTAAAAAATATTGTCGACTACATGCTTAAGGTGAAAAGTTCACTTGCTAGCCATCAACATATTGGAGAGTGCGTTTTATTTGCGAGCTTTCAATTTCGAGCCTTTGCAATCAAACCCAATTTTGCGAGCTTTTTGATTTTAGATTTAGAGCCTTTTCTAACGACACAAAAAATTAATCCAAAACAAAGACATCAGAATATTATACACGACAAAAAAGATCTATAATCTCACAAAAAATTGGCTTAAGATTTTGAGTCTCTTTTAACGATACACACCAAAAACATGTACAAGATTCCAAAAGCCCTAATTTTGAGCTTGTACAATTGTCTAGATAGATACCACAAAGCATGCTTCTCTTACTAAAAGGAATTAAAATAAAGTCTCATATGTCTAGAAAATTGCACCTGTCCTACCTTAATGTGTACATCATAACAACTCTCTGTCAATATTCGAAAAACTATGTGTTGTTCACTTTCTAATTTCTCATCCAAGAACGTTACAACCATGCTTGCAGCTGACTCCAATCTCTTTTGCGCTTCTTTGGAAATACCATGTCTCCACTTACGCTTCCTGCTACTACTGGAGCCTCCTTGTGTAAGAGTAGCATTTGTATTGTTCATGCGTCATAGTGGTGTTGCAAAATCTGCAAATTGAAATCCACTTTGTACCAAGCTGTCACTCTCTTCCTTTGATAAATTGGTTCCAATATTCACTTGCCAGAAAGTAGGAACGACAGGTGAGAATTTAACTTGCCTCTGTACTTTTTGTGTGTGGCCTACTTCATAATTGCAGAACCATATCCACTGTGCAATTGTCTTGTCTTTAAAAGTTCTCTCAGACCAAAAACAAGGAGCAACCATTCCCACATTATGGCTTTGTAATTTGTTACCACAAATTTTCTTCCCTACCATTCCAAAACATTTCCTCATGCAATTGGCTTGCATCCTTCGTAAAGCCCACTCTTCGCGGGCAACTTGGACCTCTTGAATACACCTTGCTAAATTCTCCCCAGGCTGCACTGGAATGCTATCTCCTACTTCACTATCAGTGACAACATATACTTCTTCATTATCCTCTCTATCAAAATGTATACTCCGTGGTCTCCCTTTGGTTTTTCGTTGTCTTGCTTCCATTACATATCCAAGTTTATGTGAGCTTGTACCGACTGCACATGTTTTCTTCTTCCGTTGTACTGTCTCTTTGTCACCTTCCATCACAGGCTCCTCATACAAAGGACTACCAGCAACCAAGACTTTTAATGTACTCGTAAAATGATTTGGATTTGGAGATTCTCTGCGTTTGGAACTGGCCATCATTGCTTCTATGGAAGGGCCCGTTTCGATGTATCTGCCTGTGGTGTATCCCAATCTTTTTGCACATTGAATATATGCATTCAAAACATCACTGACACATGCATAAAGTGAGATTTTACGTTTACCACCTTCACCTGCCAGCCAACTAGCATGGATGCTCTCTGACAAGTTTATACTTGGAATTTGAGCTCTCTCCCATGGACTCTTACTAACCTATAAATACAAAACAATTAAAAGCATATAAATGTAAATCTCTATTTTCAAGTATTTAAAAAGAACCAAAAAATGATTGATATACCATTGTCTCAGCGCTTCCCCAATGGGCAATCCGTTGCTCCCACCAATTAAACCATCTCTCTAAAGCCTTTTTATTATCCCCTATCACATATTTCACCCACCATTCTCGTATTGTGGAAGCTATACGAGAAGCCTCATTTGTAGTCTTTGCTAAGCGCCATGCTTCACACATTTCAATGTGATGCATTTGTCTATCTGTAGCGACATGTTTTTTTGTATGCTTGTGTAGACTCTGCTCCCAATGGAAAATACATGAGCGCTCCCTTCCCTCCATTACATTATGCCATCCACCATTGTATACAACTCGTATTGCCAGCCAATTAGCCCCAGCTTCATCAGACATAACTCCAACAAAGTTTGCTGGTTCATGCCCACACCTCTCCATAACTGTGTTTAAATTTCTCCAAAACAAGATTTGTGTTTCTTCGTCTTCTTCTTTACATTCACATATTGCAATGCTCGCATGTTGTACACATAGAACAAATAAGTAATAACATGTGTCTTATATCAAACATGCTATCTAACATATTTTTATAAATTCACTTACCCAAGATCATAAACAGAGCATGACATAGTTGCCCATCCTTCAATTTGATGAGTATGATCAAAGTGCACCCAAGCACTACTCAAATCTCCTGTCCCTCCTCGCCTCATTCTATTGACTAGTTCAACTCCAGAAGCAGGTCCTTTTGTGGACATTTTGAATACATAACATTTGTCATTAGGTCCACCTTGGCCTGGAAAACGACTTCCATGAAAGAATGGAAAAACACACCGTTTCTGTAGCAATAGTATAGTGTCGTATCCATCACCAACAACCTGACCCTGTTTAGCTTTCTCATTTGACAAAATACTTTTGAATCCCCTATTTTGAACAAGGGGCATCACTTCCTCAAGAAAATGGTTAAGCTCTACATCAGTGGCTTCTAAATCATCTTCTTTAGTCAATGATTGAAATAGCATTTGACGAGCAACTAACATTTGTACTTTTCTAGGACCCCCCTTCTCAATCTTTTAACAAGATTGCACACTTTTTCAAGAGCTGCCCTTCTAGTACCTGGCTGTACATTGTGGTCATGCACTCCCAGATGGATCACCAAATGTGTTATTGTTGTTTCCTTTGGCATCACATAATAGATCATACACTTGCAAACATTTGAACAAGTGACCAGTCTGTCACAATAGTGGCAGGTTATTTTAGATTTACCTTCGCTAGCAGGATAGCCCATGTTGATTTGTCTGTCCAGATGTCCATGAAAGAAGGCGTCATTGTATTTCCTTTCACCAAGGTAAAAAGGGCATGTCACTCTGCAACATTGAAGGCTTCCAAGACAATAACTCAAACGCACAGTGCAATCTATGGCCATGTTGGTCGATGCTGGGCAAGACCAAAGGTGACCTTCGTACTTCTGCTCCATACCGAGCATCCTTTTATTGTTGTGAATTGGAGGAAGCTCGAAACAAACATTGCCATTATAAAAATTTGGGAGCTCGTCAACCTTTTTGGGAGTTCCACAAATCTCTAAAAGTTTAGATAACCTGCACGATTTACCTTTGTCTTTCATCCATGAAATGATGGATATATCCTTTGAATACTCCTGCATTGTATGCTCCACCCCATCTTAAGAGCTTTAAAATTAAAATGGACATAGTATAGTATATATAGAATATATGGTATTTAAGTATATAGTATATATAGTTACATTACATTATACCACTACCAGTACCGGGCCAGTCCAGTCCAGTCCAGTAGCAGTACAGTACCAGTCCAGTCCAGTACCAATCAAGCCCAATCTAGTAGCAGTCCAGTCTAGTCGAGCAGTCCAGTACAATACCAGTCCAGTCTAGTACCAGTCAAGTCCAGTCCAGTACCAGTCAAGTCCAATCCAGTACTAGTCCACCCAGTACAGTCAAGTCCAGTCCAGTCCAATATCAGTGTAGTCCAGTACCAATGAAGTCCAATCTAGTAGTAGTCCGGTCCAATCTAGTCCAGTACTAGACCAATCGAGTACTAGTCCACCCAGTACCAGTCCCAGTCAAGTACCAATCCAGTCCGATCCAGTAGTTGTACTGTATCATTCAAGTTCAGTTCAGTACCAGTATCAGTCCAATCCAGTACTAGTCCAGTCCAGTATCAGTGAAGTCTAAACCAGTACAGTACCAGTACCAGCTCCAGTTCCAGTCATGTACTAATACTAATATAGTCCAGTACTAGTACCAGTACAGGATAAGTCCAGTCCAAGATAAGTACCAGTCTACGATAAGTCTAGTCCAGTATCAGTACCAGTCCAGTACAGGATAATCCAGGATAAGTTCAGTCCAATACCAGTCCAGTCCAGTATTACTCCAGTCTAGTCGAGGATCAGTTCAGTCCAATACCAGTCCAGTCCAGTAGCACTATAGTACGTTATATAGTATATAATGTTATACTTACAGTAAAAAGTATATAGTAAATAGAGTATATTATATATATATATATATTGTGATTATACATATATTGTACATAATACAGAGTATAGTAATGTTATATAATATTTATCATTCATTTCACCATTTTCCACAGTCTAGGACTTTATTCTAATCATTTCCGTGAAGTTTCAAATTTTGACCCGGGACACCTGTTGGGAGCTAGTTTTGAGGATGCTAAGGTCAAAATTTTGAAAAGTTTTGTATGCAGGAATTTTAGTCTTCAATACGAGGAAAAATATTGCTTCTTTAAGTTTTTTCAGATTCCTTCATTTTGATGCTTGTTTCAGCCCGTAGATTAGGGAAAAGTGAGAAAATGCTGTTTTGCTCTGTTTTTGTAGAAATTGTCAACTTGTAGGTGAATTTTCAACCAAACTGAGCTGGATATGAATTTTTTGTATCACACAACTGTCGAAGAGCTCAACAAGGCAAACAAATTCATGTGAGTTGGCCCCGGGCAAATTCTGAACCGTTTGGGAGTTACGGCTCTTTGAAAATGGCCGAGAATCGTGGACTTCAAAAAAAAAACTCAGTTGTGGCCGCTTTGCTTAAGACTAGAAAGAGGTCAAAAATAGTGAATGTCAAAGCTTAGGTTTGAAGCATTACTACTTCGGGAACCAATCGTCTACCTGCTCGAGCTAACACAGTCCAGTACCATTGCGCGCGCATCATGTTGGTGCCTCCTCTCTCTCTCTCTCTCTCTCTCTCTCTCTCTCTCTCTCTCTCTCTCTCTCTCTCTCTCTCTCTCTCTCTCTCTCTCTCGCGGATGATGGGCGGGCTCTGCGCCCCCTTTTTTTTTGCGTTGAACGGTTCTCTGCGGTCTATCTTCTTGCGATGATGACTTGCTTTCTTCAAGTTCTGATTAAAAACGATTTTGGTGTTCATAACAAATCTATCTCATAAATTGTATGCTTTAATCAGAAATTGCCAAAAAAAGGGGGGGAGGGCAGATGATGGGGGAGCTCTGCCCTCCCCCCCTTTTTTTGGCAATTTCTGATTAAAGCATACAATTTATCAGATAGATGTCATTAAATTTTGGGATTAACTCCACAAAATTAATGAAAATAGCACAAAGCTCACCAAATCTACAAAAATAGAGGGAGGCAGAGCTCCCCCATCATCCGCGCGCGTATCAGATAGATGTCATTAAATTTTGGGATTAACTCCACTAAATTAATGAAAATAGCACAAAGCTCACCAAATCTACAAAAAAAGAGGGAGGCAGAGCTTCCCCATCATCCGCGCGCGCGCGGATGATGGGGGAGCTCTGCCTCCCCCTTTTTTTGTCGATTTGGTGAGCTTTGTCAATGGTATTGTAGAAAAAATGGTTTTGCTTGAGGTTATTGAAATAAAACCTAAATTATTTGATATATATTTTTTCAATAAACACATCAAACCGCAAAAAAAAAAGGGGGAGACAGAGCAACCCCATCATCCGCGCGCGCAGATGATTGGGGAGCTCTACCTCCCCCTTTTTTTGTAGATTTGGTGAGCTTTGTCAATGGTGTTGCTGGAGATAGTCTTTTGATTAAGGTTTTTGAAATGTTTTTCCCCCATCATCTGTGTCGACAAAAAAAGGGGAGGCAGAGCTCCCCCCTCATCCGCGCGCACGCGGATGATGAGGAAGCTCTGCCTCCTCCCCCATCATCCGCACACACGCGGATTGGGGAAGCTCTGCCTCCCCCTTTTTTGCATTTTTTATGTGGTCTTATATAAACTAAAAACTATATTATATGTGTTGTGTAGATAATGGCACCAAAGAGGGATAGCAAGAAAAGAAAGCCTCCAGTCTCTCCTTTTAGCAACCGTCAAGTGCGCATGAAGCTTAGGTCCGGTTGTATACCAAAGGGAGCTATCGATCAGGAGGCATCATCACAAGTCCGACATTTGGACACTCCACCAAATAAAAAGAACATGATTCTCAAAAGGTGTGTTTTTATTGATGAAGACTCCAACAACATCGAAGATGACGTAGAGATCGCAGGTAAATTATGAGTGTATGCTATAATTTTATGTCAATACGTAGTTTATATTATAAATTTTTCAATGGTAGATTGTTAAATTTGATGGACTTTTTTTTCATTTGGAAAGTTTGGTAATTAATAACCATGTGGGAGAGTAAGAAAGGGTGAACCATTTTTTGTATACATACCATTGATAGTTGCTAGAGAAAATATTAAGTATTGTTTTTGTTTATGTTGGAGAAAAGGTCCTTAAATCTCATGTGAGAGCCCTATATAGAGTGTGCGGGTTTTTTTTTTAAATTTTGTCTCCGTACAAAGGAGACTCTGGCAAAATTTCTGTAAATTAAATACTTGACACTATCTAATCCTAATTGCATATGTTTTTGAACAATTGAATGTTTGTCACTTGTTATCTCTATGCAGAGACCAATGTTCACATTGAGATCATCATGACAATGAAGAAGATAGTGATGTTGAAGGGGATGAGGAGACTAAGCATTCCAAACACCTAGGCAAGCAAATTTCGCTTGGCTTGATGAAAGATGTTCTAAGTCAATTTTATGTAAAGAAGAAGACATTGCCTCCTCCAGTTCCATTTGTCGACTCATGGTGCATGAGGCTGTTAGGTTTGCTAAAGATGATGTAGAATGGCTCATTTCCTCATTTGATTCTGCTGGGTATTTAGAAACTATGGGGCATTTCCTTGTGTTCGTTGTTGGGGATTCTAGATCAAGAGATATCATTCCCCTGACCGCAGCGGATTTGGAGGAATGGGGACCACTTTGGCGGGAAAGAAATGCTGAGTTCGAGAGATCACTTGGTAGAGAATGGTAGGAGCTCAAAGGAAAAAAGTTTCTGGCATGGGATGGCAACCATAGGCTAAAAACATGGTGGAAGAGAATCAAAGATAGTAAGATCTTTCACCTTTTTCACTCTTTTGTTGTAAAGCTTTGTTTTTACAAATGATGATTTTTTTGTGTGTGATAGAGTACTCGGACAATAGTCAATACCATGTTAGTGTTCATTGCCAATTCCTTGAGTTGTCCAGAGCAAAAGAAGCAGAGTTGCTTCTTGCACTTGACACTTCCAATGCGTAAGTTTGCTAATTGCATATTGACTCTCATTTTTTTGCAAGCAATGCTTGTGTTCAACTCTTTGTTTTCAATTTTTCTGCAGCATTTCCAGGGCACATGTCATGCCAAACATCACTCATGAAGTTTATATGTTTCAAAGATTTGGCATGGCAAATAAAGATTCAATCCTTCAAAAATTGACACCTGATATGAGAGAATGGGCTAGGGTGGAGATGACTGTGGAGGCAAGGTATTACCATGGTGTTGCACCATGGTACAACACTCCATGTGAATTGATATCTCAACTTATGTGGAAGGTGATACCTACTCTACATGTTTGGTAATTAATGTAAAATTTTATTATGGTTTCAATACAGTGTTTTGTATTAGGATGAGTTCACTGCATTTATGTCCAAAGAAAGAGCAAAGCTAGATGCACTTGGACTAAATGATGTTGAGAAGAAGAAGAGATTGGACAACGCCACAAAGGTAGAAGAGGAACGGTTGAAAGATCGGGGCTACAAGTACTTGTCAATCGCCAATCCTCTTAATGGTGATGAGTTCTTCAAGTTGCTTTTTAGCATTAAATGGGATGAACCTGGAATGCTAAAGATCACTAGAGATAATCTCTATTGCTTGACAAGCTCTAAAATCACTCCTGAGAGGTATTGAAGCTATTAGTTTCTCATTTTTAATTGTATTCATTCCATTTTGTTTTTCTATATGATTAAGTGATATGTTGTTCTTATTGCTTGTAGAAAGAAGATAATTTTGCATCTCATGAGCCTCACTAAGTCTAAGGATCCACAATATCTTCATTTTGGTGATTACAAGCTTTTTAGAAGTTACATGAAAAAGGAGACTTATTGGGCTCACTTGCATGGGGAGGCTACACTTATGATTGAAAGGATGCAAGTAGAAGGTCCACAACTTCCTAATTCTTTTGACCTATTCTACAAGATGAGCATGAAGAATCATATTTTGCAGATAGACGTTTGACCATTGTTTTTAAAAGAATATAGACATGTTTTAATTTAAAAAAGATCAAGTTGAGTGTGATTTTTGATTATTACTATGTATGTAGGCTTTTATTTCTCTAATGGATGCGGTGAAGTCTTCCGACTCTAGTGAGAAGATGATGAAGCTTGTGTTGTCTGCTAAGAGAGTGATTTACAGGTTTGCATCTTCACTTGCACTCTTTGCAAAAAAAGAGCATTTCATTTTTTTGCCATGGTTTGGTGACAGTGGGTCATTTTGAGAATGATGAAATATCATTTTGTGTTTACAAAAAATCCTTAAATTCCCTGTGGAAGCCCGATATGGGGTGGATGGTTCTTTTGACAATACGCGTGTGTATAATGTCTATGTTGAAAAGACTTAAATCCCTTCTGGGAGCCCAAGATAGGGTTTATGGTTTATTTTGAAAAAGTATTCTCCATACAAAGGAGACTCTGACTTTTTTTTTTTTGGATACATGACATTTTATTATACCATTGCGTTTATATGCTTTTCAAAGTGGATGATGCTCTAAAAATTGTGTAGATGGGTTATGCAATGCGTTGAGGTGCAGGAATTGAATGAAGCCCCATTATTCACTAGAGAGTGGATTGATGTACATGATGAGAATACAATGTTCTCTCCCTCTTTGATTGAAAGGAATCTGACAACATGGGAAGCCAAGGTTTGTCCTTGGTGGTTAGATTATCCACTAGGAGTTATTCCAAAGAAAGAGTTTGAATTACGTAAGAGTAAGTATCTTAACACTAGTGGCTCTTTTATTTTGAGAATGTGTATGTCTTACTTTAGTACTAATTTATGTGATATTGTGCTATATGGTTGTTGAGTGAAGGGTTTCAAAATGAGAATGATGAGTACTTACAGGAGACACAAGAAGAGTCTCTCCTTCCCGTTTCTCAAGGAGTTACTCAAAACACGAGAGTGGCTCTCAAGGTACCCCACTAGCAAGCAATATACTCAAGAAGGGTAAAGGGAAAATGGAGCCTCCAAGTACATCAAGGAAATCCACTCCTTCTTCAATGCCTCCCATTGTTCCATCTACAGAGCCCGACATGTCCTCTTTGGGAACCAATATACCCCATATGGAACCCTCTTCTAATGTGCCCACTACATCCTCCTTGGTGCACACTACTTCGTTTGTTGCAGAGTCTTCACTTGGACGAGAGGCTTGGGAGAGAAGGCCGATCACACGATCTGTTGGTAAGTTTAAAAAAATTGTAAGCATATTTGTCTTCCATATTTCCTAATTCAAAGTGAAGCTCTAGGGCCTTTGTCAAGATGCCTACAACATGCTCATTTGTCCTCACATACCTAACGTTGATGTCACTAGTCAAGATCCTCTCACTGATGAAGTGATAGTGCACTTCAATATGACTTCTCCTTGAATTGAACACTAGATTATGTGCCAATTGTATGCTTCTAAGTTAGTATATGAAAATCAGTCTCTCAATGTATACACCTAGCTCTCCAAGTAGCATCTTGGACCATCTTCCCTCACATGCTATCAATACAACACCCTTGTACTCGGCCCTTGTACTAGACAAAGAAACCATAGGTTTCTTCTTGCTACTCCATGTGATAACATCACTTGCAAATGACAAGATGAACCCGTTAGTAGGTCACTGATCAGATAAACTACCATCCCAATTTGTATATGTGACCATAGAACTACACAAACCTCCATGTCAGTCTCATAAAATAGGGCATTATCCAAGGTAGCACTCACGTAGCACAATGTGTGTCTAACTACATCCAAGTATGGCTTCCCAACAAGAAGCTGCATTAACTGACTCTAAATGCCAACCGTGTAAATCAGATCTTGTTGTGAGATTGTCAAGTATATGAGGCTACCTACAATCTTCTTGTACATGGTGGAATTCTCAATCATGTCAAGTATATAAGGCTACCTACAATCTTCTTGTACATGGTGGAATTCTCGATCATGTCACCCACATCAGCTCGCACCTTCATATTTTGATCCAAGGGCATAGCAATAAGCTTAAAATCATCCATACCATACTTTGATAGCATATTCAATGCATTGCGTTTGTGACATCCATATGCCCTCTTTTATGCACATGTCAATGTCCAAGAAATAGTGCAGCTCTTCGAAGTATTTCATGTCAAAATCTTGCTTCAAGGATCTTTTTAAATGCTCAAACTTAGCCTCATTAATGGCACCACCAATCAAATCAATCACATAGATGCGTATGATCACAATACCAGCCTCATCCACATCAATCAAATGAAAGCCAGTAGTAAATAGACTTTAATCCTCTCATGGAATGCTTTAAGTGCTTGATTCATCCCAAAAAGTTATTTTCTTATCTTACATACATACTTGGGATGTCTCACATCCTCATATCCCTATGGCTGCTCCATATACACCTTTTTTTGCAAGTCACTGTGCAAAAATGCATTCTTCACATCCATTTAATGCAACACCCATCTTTTTTTTATAGCCACTCCAATAGTGGTACGGACAAGGCTACCAATCTAACCTTATACCTACTCACTATATCATATATATTGTGTTTACCTTGTAGACCCATTTACATCCAGTCATATTATTTACCTTTGGCAATGTTACTAAATATCATGCCTCATCAAAATAAGGAAATCCATCTCCTCATATCCATATCTTGATCCCATTTGGGATCTCTTAGAGCATCCTTCAAAATAAGCTCTATATTTCCTATACATCTTGCACAATCGTCACCATAAATCCACATTGGTGAGTCACATAACTATCATAGGTCAATCTCTACACAAGATTCCTTACTCTCCCATATCTATGTGATCCAAGAATGCTATCAATTGCTATATTTTTAGCTTGTATCCTTTCTACTCCTAGAGTCCTCACAAAGAGTATATTAAACTCCTTGCCATCAAGTCTTGGGTATGAGCCACTTCAAACACCATCATCATGACTTTCACTCAAGTTTGGTATCTTTGGGGCATCATTAACCTTTTCCTTACCCTTCCTTGATACATTTGATGAATTTGTAGAACTTACTCTTTCATGTAACTTACCACTCCTTGGGTTTTTAGAACTACTTGAAATAAGTGACCCGTGCGGTCCACTCAAAACCTGTGATTACACATCCACATTTTTTACAGCCACGGTGTCTTGAACATAAGCCCCAAAATCATCATGTACATCGGCATAGTAGCTCTTAACCTCCTCAAAAAAAACATCCATGCTCACCCTCACTTCATGTGTGACAGGGTTGTAACATTTATATCCATTCTACTCGAGGGAATACCCAATAAACACACAATTTGTTGCTTTTGGGTCCAACTTTTGGGTCCAAGACATGCACATCAGGCAATGGCCAAAGTGGCATGACAGGTCATCATTCTTCCTTGTTCTCAGGGAGGATTAGGGATTATAGACCCAACACGACACAACAAAGCCCTTCTTGGGAAGTTTATCGTCAGAGGACTTCTGCCAGGAGAGGAGCCCTCGAAGGAGTTCTTGCTTCAGCAGCTTAGTGCTAGGGTGCCTCAGGCTAGAGGCCCCTGGCGTCCCTCCACTAGATAGATTTTTACGAAGCGCAGAGTTGGCTTGAGCAGGAGACTAGAGGACCACTTCGCTGTGAGTCTGCTCCGATCTTGGGAGCAACTGCGGAGAGGCCTGGAGCAGCGTTAGCCTACTTGCACGGAGGAGCGCCTGAGAAAAATCCTTTTTTGGAACCCCAGCAATACATCCAAAAACTTTAAGGCATCCCAAATCAAGTTTTTTCCCAATAAACTTCTCCTCATTGTCATATTGTGTACATAATTAGTAGAAGTATTTTTCATAATGTAAATAGCTATAGAGATTACCGGATCCCAATAACAATAAAGCATATTCTTCTCATTGATCATTTCCCTTGCAATTGATGCAATGTTCCTATTCTTTTGTTCATCAACACCATGTTGCTATGGAGTATACCTACGTGAAAACTTCCTCTAAATTTGACTCATCAAAGAAATATTCTCCCCCTCCATTTGGCCACATGCACTATCCATATTTCTCTATATCTTCTTTTCAATCATAACCTTGAAATTTATTAAAGGTGCATCACGGAAAATATTTTTATTTTGCAACGTTTCTTCAACCATAGAAGCACAAATGGGGCTTGTTTATAATCAAATACAAATTAATGACTGTGATAACGGTATATTTGTTTAGTTCTCTCATCCCAAGCAAGATCAATACATTATGTATAATGATCAAATTTTAGGCTCCATCATCCAAATGGAAATCTTTCAATTCTTTGTTTTATGTTTTCAAAAAGATAACATAGCCAATGGCATTATCCCCATTGTGCTTTCTTCATTTAAAGCCATGAGTCACTTTCCATGGTGATACACCATTTCCAATAAGCACGCCAATGCTATTTTATATATGTAGGATAAAATTTCTAAAATGACCAAGCTCCTTTTATCCATAGAAATTCAATCATACATGGGTCTATATTTCATTCTTCTCTAGTAATATAGAATTTCTACATATTGTATCTCAAGTTGCAAAGTCCCCTACATGAATTCATGTCACCCAAGATAAGGCACATTATCTTTTTCCATATTGAGAAAGTATTGGTCTCTATCTATGCAAATAAAAGATAGAAGCATAATGAGAGATATAAAAACTAGCCACAAAACTACATGTTCCATTTGGTGGCCTTACTTTAAGCCATGTGTATTGTTTGTGCTTGTCATCTTTGGCACGTAATCTTTCCCCTTGTTCTCAATCAAGCATGCTACTACTCCTTGACCTTTTTGTTGCTTTGCACTTTGTATCTACATTGAAGTGTACATTATACTCTAAAAATCCATTGATCCTTTGGATATATGCTTCCAAAGTCCTAGTAAAAAGTATAACATCTGCCTCACGATGGATACCCATTACATTGAAGTGTACATTATACTCTAAAAATCCATTAATCCTTTGGATATATGCTTCCAAAGTCCTAGTAAAAAGTATAACATTTGCCTCACGATGGATACCCATTACTCAATTATGTCTCATAGGTCATGTGTCTTACAACAAAATTGAAGATAAATCCCCCCCCCCCCCCCCCCCCCCCCCCCCTCTTCCCCCTTTTTTGTTTGTATACATCAAACCATGATTATGAGTTGGGGTACGTCATTTTTATTTTGTGGCCTACTCTAGTGTGAAATTGAAGGTTTAAGTTGAAAGGTGAACTAATTCTTTTTTACCTTAACATTTGGGGAAATAAAATTGTACACGCTATTGATCTCTTGCTCTCAATCTTGTATACAATGGCAAAAAGCTCAATCTAGAGGCCTTGCTTTCAAGTTTTGTTTCTACTAAAGTTATAATCATCATTTGCTATTGTGTCCCTTTTAATTGAATCTAATGTGATTGAAGTAATCAAAATGTGAGTTGTTGGATAAGCATTAGATTAGAAAACTGGTCGAGTTTTCATATGATTCATTGGTTAGATCTTGTTTTGTGGATCTATAAGTTGCAATTTTGGCCCATTGATGTCCAAAAATTGTGATTTATAGAAATCTGTCAAGGTGAGGATATCCTCGTGTGGCTCAAGCCCAAGGGATTCACCATGGAAAACTCACCGCACCACGTAAGTGTAGGGGAGGGGGGTTTATTTACAAGTTGCATAAACGTATAAGTTAGGGATAGGCCCCCAATAATTTATATCCCAAGCTTAAAAATAAGAGAGGGGGTGTTATATTTATGGGGGGGTTTGTGGGGGGGGGGGGACCTAACCCGAGTTGATTACTTGTCACGATTGATCATCGGTGTAAAATAGAACTCAGAGGAATTTTGGGAAAGTGTTTTTATCTGGCCACACATCAAATTTTGCATCAATCTGGTCATAGATAAGGGCTGATTTGGAGCAACTCAGGCATTGATATACACTAGCTTTGCATGAGTCAGAATTGGACGAGTAGCCAGATGCAGGCTGATTGTACATAGTTTGAAATTCAAACTAAGACACATTGAGGGTACATCTAGTTATCAACGGGAGTGGTTCCTCAGTACGTTTCTAGTCACTATGCTACACGCTCTTTGACTAGTTTTACTCAGCTAGATAATGTGAGACCTAAATTATATATGTAAGATAGGGGTATGATAGTTTTCTTCATTGATTGTCGTTAAGCGTAGAAAGGGGGGTCATATTCCCTAAAATGATCCGTATATAGGGGTTTTATCAAATTTGTGCGCTCGCAGGTGGCGTCCCATTTTGTATATAGAGTGAATCCCCTGGGGGCTCAAGCTACAATGAATCTGTGTGGTTAGTATGGTGAACTTTCAAGCTTATTTGATCACAATTAGCTCATAATGAAGACGTAGTGAGAATAGCAAACAATTCTAGAAAGTAGTGCAAACACTCAAGGTTTCACTTTAAATTGGCACTCTTAAGATACCTTCATGCCCTAGCCTTGAGTATTAACATTATATTGGTAACATGACACTTTTGTTAAGTATGGAGCTTGATTCACCCATTGTAATTTTTATTCTCACAAAAACACATTCGTAAGGCCCCCATTATGAAGCCATTGTGCGTGAGAGAAATCACTTGCTGGAATATTTCTTTTTGTCAAAATAGCATGGCTAGATGATAAATTTTTTAAACGGACTAGAAAAGAGTCGGTCGATGCCCGGTAGTCAATGGTTGGATGGTGGCCGATAGTCAATGGCTTGTTGGTCAATGGCCAGTAGGGTCGATGGCCGATTGGTATGTGGCCAGTAGTCAATGGTTGGTTGGTCGATGGTCAATGTCAAGTTGACCAGTGGCTTTTAGTCTATGACAGATGGTTGGAATTCAATGGCCATTGACTGACGTTCAAGGGCCGGTGGCTGATTTCTAGGTGGAAGCCCATAGAGGGTCATTTTGGCTTATAAATGGAGGCCTCTTCTGCATGAAAAAAATGGTGTAGTGGAAGGTGTGTGAGGTGGTGAAATAGAGTGAAGCAATGTGACTCGTTCCATTAAGGGTTTTATGATCCCTTTATCATTTACTTCTAGCAAAGGCATTGAGTGGCTGCTTTCCTGTGGATGTAGCCCACACTCGAGTGAACCATGTATATCATGTGTGCTCTCTTGTTCTCTCTCTCTCTCTCTCTCTCTCTCTCTCTCTCTCTCTCTCTCTCTCTCTCTCTCTCTCTCTCTCTCGTATGAAAACTAGCTCTCCATTAAATAAACCACTCTAATCTCTATTTAGTTACTCGTTGTTCCTAACAATTGGTATCAGTGCGGGATTTACTAGTAACTAAAATATCTAAAGGAAAGGATTCCTTGAATTGAGTGGGAGTAATGGCAGAGGAAGGTATGTTCAAGGTTGAGAGTTTCAATGCCAAAAATTTCCAACGTTGGTCAAAGATTATCTCTACCAAAAGGATCTTTATTTTCCATTACTAGGCGGTCTTGCAAAAAGCTTGCAACAATAGCAGATAAAGCTTGGAACGTCCTTAATTAAAAGGCATCAAGAAAAGTCTAACTATGCTTGGTGTCCATGGTGGCTTTTAACGTCTCAAAAATGAAGACCACGGAGGACTTGATGAAGTCTCTTGACGGCCTCTACGAGAAACCATCCACATCAATTAAGGTAGATCCCATGAAGCGATTGTTCAATCTAAAAATGGCAGAGAGTGGTTTAGTTGGAGAACACTTGAACGACTTCAACACCAACATAAGTGAGCTTCGATTGGTGAAGGTCAACTTTGATAATGAATTGCAAGAACTCCAAACGGAAATGAATGGAAGCTTAAATATAGTACGCATGTCCCCTCTCTTTAAGAAACCTAATCTCTATAGGTCAATTGAACGATGAAAGTCACAATGTTGCATTTGAAAACAAACGTAGGAAGGCCTTGAAAGGGTCTTTGGTGGTTGCAAAAGGACAAAAGGTGGATACACTCTACTTGTGTATGGTCAATGCACAATCTTCCATTTGTGCAACATCTATGGAATTGTATAGAAATTCTTGAAAGAATCTTTGGTGGTTGCAAAAGGACAAAACTTGGATACACTCTACTTGTGTATGGTCAGTGCACAATCTTACAATTGTGTAACATCTACGGAATTCAATGGTGTAGTATGGCACTCTCAGCTTGGACATATGAGTGCCAAAGGAATGCAAATCCTTCAATCAAAGAAGCTGCTACTAGATTTGAAAGAAGTGGACTTGAAGTTCTGTGAGGGTTGTGTTTATCGTAAGCAAAAGAGAATAAATTTACTTAGAGTAGGAAATGAAAAAAAAAAGTAAAAAGCTTGAATTAATTCATTCTAATGTATGGTGTCTTGCGAGTACACCATCCCATGGTGGCTCATTATATTATAAGACATTCATAGATGATGCAGAAGACATGGGTTTATCAATGAAAAATAAATCCGATGTGTTTTTTATATTTCAAAGGTGGAAAGACTTTGTGGAAAATGAAGCAGCTACCAAACTTGAATGCTTTAGATTCAGCAATGGAGGCAAGTATTATAGCTAAGCTTTTGAAAGCTTTTGTGTTATCAATGACATTCAAAGGTAGAAGCAGCCCCAAGGACACCTCAACAAAATGGAGTTTCACAAAGAATGAAGAGGAAGACACTAACACTATCTGAAGAGGATTTCATCAAGAAGGTACTAAAAAGGTTTGCAATACAAAATTGGTTTCTATCCCTTTGTCTAGTCACTTTAAACTAACCAAGGATATGTGTCCAAAGAGACAAGAGGAGATAGTATAACGTCTAAAGTTCTATATGATACAATAGTAGGTTCTCTAATGTAATTTATGGTCTAGACAAGGCATGATATTGCACATGCAGTGGGAGTTGTGAGAGTAGATCCATTGAGAATCTAGGTAAAGAATACTAGCAGGCTATGAAATGGATACTTAGGTATCTAAAGGGAACAACTACAACTGCTTTATATTTTAGAGGTACTAACATTTTCTTGCAAGGATATGCTAATTCAAATATGGCAGGTGACAAAGATAATCAAAGAAGCACTATTGGCTATGTTTTCACTATTGGAGGCACATTAGAAAGTTGGACTTCAAAGTTGTAGAAAGTGGTCTCACTTTCTACCATGGAAGCAAAATATATAGCATTTATGGAGGCTTGCAAAGAGATTTTGTGGCTTCATAGATTCTTGGAGGATCTTGGATACAAGCAAGATAATTGTGTCTTGTATGATGATAGTCAAAGTGTCATTCATCTTGTGAAGAATCGAGCCCTTCACTCAAGCACAAAGCATATAGAAGTGCGATATTACTTCATACGTACTCTTTTGGAAGGGGAATGGCTAAAGCTTGGAAAGTTGCACACAAGCGAGAATCATGTAGACATGTTAAATAAAAGTGGCTAACAAGGAGAAGTTGAGCTTTTTCTCATCTTCAATTGGCATTCAAGAATAAGAAGTAAGAATAGAAAGTAGTCACAGGTTTGGTGAAGATCAATCTCCAACTGGGAGATTGTTAAATATGGATCATGATTCACCCCTAAGCTTGTAATTTTTATTCTCAAAAGAGTACATTTTTAAGGACCTCATTACAGGATCACTCGTTGGAATATCATGGCTAGACGGCGATAGGAAATTGACTAGAAAATGGTTGGTTGGTGGCTGATAGCCAATGGCCTATTAGCTCATGGTCGGTGGTTGGGAGTTTATGGGTGGTGGCCAAAATTGAATGGCCAATGGCCGGTGTTCAAAAATCGGTGGTCTATTTCTAGGCGGACTTGTATACTTAAGGACCGCTACACATGGGAGTATGGGCAAGGATTGGACTTGTCTACACAATGGCCTCTACAAATGGCTCTCTCATGAGAGAGGACAGGCCATAGAGGGTCATTTTGGCCTATAAAAGGAGACCTCCTCTACACACAAAATGGTGTAGTGGAAGGTATGGGAGGTGGTGAAAGAGAGTGAAGTAAGGTGGGAGTTCCTTTAAAACATTTCTAATCCCTTTGTAACTTACTTCAAGTTTGAAGTGCAAAGCCATTGAGTGGTTGCTTTCTCATGGACATAGCCCACACTTGAGTAAACCACGTATATTGTGTTCTCTCTCTCTCTCTCTCTCTCTCTCTCTCTCTCTCTCTCTCTCTCTCTCTCTCTCTCTGTGTGTGTGTGTGTGTGTGTGTGTGTGTGTGTGTGTGTGTGTAATGTCTTTTTTTTGTGAAAACTATCTTTCCATCAAGTAACCACTCTAATTTCTATTTAGCTACTCACCTTTATTCCTAACAACTTTTATGTCCTTGGACACTTTTACGTTCTCTTAACCAAGCAATTTCTTAGAATTATTACAAGGGATGCCAATGAGGTCTTTGAGTGTTTGTTATCCACAAAGACAGCTTATGAGCTGGAAAAAATTATAATTTTTTGGGCTATGGATTCTAGTTCTAGAATTGTCTTTCATAATTACTTTTCAACCTAAACTATGCCAAAAAATGTGTGTCATTTTTACACATCTTTTCATAAAATTGACTATAGGCCACCTTAAAACGCCTCTTAGTGAGTTCTAGGGTGCTACATAAGTAATCTTCATCATTATAAAAGTTTTCAAATGATTCTAACGCATGGATATTCTATGATGGCCTATTTATATGAAAATCGTTCCATGAAAGTTTATGGACAAATTTTATACTTTGATCAATTTTTTTGGCAATGTATATGCAATAGAAAGGCAAGTTTGATTGTGTATATAGAGTCATCACTATGTATAGCATCTTTCTTGAGTTTTAGGACACATAATACCCCCTTTAACTAACAATATAAAGTCGAGAAAAGTTTTAGGACACATAATACCCCCTTTAACACGTAATACCCCCTTTAACTAACAATATAAAGTCGAGAAAAGTTTTCCATTTTACAAAAGTTGGACTCACTTAAAGTTACAAGTGTATTATGTCCAATATTGCTCAATTCCTTCAATAAACAGGGTCAATTTGTAGCTTCATTCCAAACCTAAGCATACAATACCATTTTGGTTTATAAGTACATACTTTTCAAATAGATTGAGATGGCCATAATATGGAAGCCAGTTTTTTCATTTGTGTAGTTTTTGGGTGTTGTAGTTATATCTAGAATTTTCATAAGAACACATGTTTGAATGTTTTTTATGCTTTTGGGTGTTAGTATGAAGGTGAATTAACAAGGTGTATTGATATAAAGCATATATATAAGTAAATGTGTGTGTAGACATGCAAAGACCGATGATAGGTATGTAGAATACAAAAAGTGAAACTTTTTTGTACTTAATTGTATGCACAATCAAAAAAAAAATGGGGCTATAGCAACCTTATACTTACATTAGTAAACCATTGAAGTTAACGAGAAAAAATAGATTGGTTGCATGAAAAGTTCTCTATGGTGGCGTAGCATGGGGTTAATCATGAAAATATGCAAATTTTAGTCAAATGCATAACCGCATTGGCTTTGGAATCTTGTCATTACCTAAGAATCAAGAAATATGCACAATGCTTATTTTTTCCATGTAGAATGGGTTCTTAGCATTAAACTCATGTAAGGATGCTCCAAACTTCACACATATAGAAATTGAATTTTTTTCCAAAACCTTGAAAGGATACTTTTATGTCATGTTACCTTACCAAACTAGCGTTAACAAGGGTAAGTTAGTGCTTGCCTAGCTATGCTACATTGTCTATCATGACAACCCGCTAACATTGACACCAGTGTTGGGAAAGAAAAGCTAAGCTAGTGGAACCCTCGGTACTAATCATTGAGATCCTTGAGATGCCTAGAGCCATCTTCATCCATTGCATAGTTATGCACCGGGGGGAAGAAAAGCTGGGCTGGTGGGACCCTTGGTACTAAGCTTTGAGATCCTTGAGATGCCTAGAGCCATCTTCATCCATTGCATATTCATGCACGATTCAGGTAGTAAGATTAGTTTTTGATGTCTTGACTTTTGGACATTTGAGTTGTATGTTATTTGTTTTGCCTTTAAATCAAGGTAATGTTGGTAGTATCAATTCAAATAGTTCTAAAATCTATTTTCACCCACCATTAGGAAGAGGATGGAGTTTAGGAGGGCCTCTTTATTTGACATGAGATTATGGAGGTGATTAACATTTCGGCAAATGGGTACACACCATGTGTGCAAAAATGGTGGGTGTATAAGAGAGGTGTAATATTGGTCAATGGATGCACTTTCCTCCCCAGAAAGGAGGTGGAAAATTTCATGATTTTGGCTTTCCATAACTTTTGTATACAATCTCTTATTTGAGCAGAGCTTATAGATATGCAATGTACATGCCGAGCTCTTTCCGTAGATATGCTACATGGTATGGTTTTACCCCATGCTAGATTTTGAATTTCATTTTGGGGGGAAATTTTGAATTCAAAGAAAGTAATCGTTCTTGCTTGTTTGAATCTAAAAGTTTCCATTTGATTGCTTTATCAATACTAAAGGTTTGACTCCCTTAAACTACCAAATAAAGAGGCCCTCCAAGATCCCATTCTCTTCCTAATGCAAACTACCTATGGAGAGGATTTCCTTTGTTCTCTTAGCTTAGTCCTTTATTTCACGTATGAATTGGGTAAGTAGTCAAAAATTTAACCTAAATCAGTTAGAAAGTGAGTATGTAGTCCAAAATTTAACCTAACTTAGTTTAGCTAATAACAAATAGGGAAAAAAATGCCTTGAATTAGAGTGAGGTCAGAGTATTAAGTTTGTCTTGATTGTCCCTCCTTGTGTTGATTTAAGTGATATCCAATACTAGAATTGGCAAAAACATCACAGCCTAGGAAAGCCCAAAAATCATAAAATTTGGGGCGCTTCAAAAATGGGTAGACAAAATCCTCAAGAGAAAATCGTATCTCGATCACAAAATTCACTCCAAATACAAGCATTCAACTTTTGTTGTTGGTGATGAATTTGCACTACAAACTTGATTAGTCATCCAAAAACCATGAAGTAGTACTCTAGAAGATCAAATTTCCATAAAGAAACACGTTTTGGGTTTCTTCCAAAACTCTTATTTGTTGGGGCTCTTCACACTACATGCATTTTCTCACATATTTTATATGTGAACATTAACTAGAGGTTGTGTGCAAGATACTAAGATATTTGAACTCAAGATACTAAAGTGAGAAAAGAGGAGGTGAAACTTAGATATAGTGCATAATCTAGAATAGAGAGCATCTTACATAAGTTCTTCTTGAGATTAGACGAGGCTTAATAGATTAAATTGACTAGACCATATATCTTAGAAGCTAGATTCATGTAATTAAAGAGCTAAGAGTTGTAAAGTACTTGAGTACTATTTTGCAAGAGTGGTATTGGGTTGTTTGCCTATTTCTACCTCTTAAATTGATGTAATCTATTGGACATCTCTTGTGTAAGCTTTCATATAAATGAACTTAATTCTAGTAAGTAGCAGGAAATGCGGCTTGTTTGGCATAAGGTTTTACTAAAGTGAGAAAAGAGGAGGTGAAACTGAGATATAGTGCACAATTTGGAATAGAGAGCATCTTACCTAATCTCTTCTTGAGATTGGATGAGGCTTAATAGATTAAATTGACTCGACCATATACCTTAGAAGCTAGATTCATGTAATTAAAGAGCTAAGAGTTGTAAAGTACTTGAGTACTATTTTGCAAGAGCGGTATTGGGTTGTTTGCCTATTTCTACCTCTTCAATTGATGTAATCCATTGGACATCTTGTTGGGGTATAAAGCCCAATGTGGTCTCCCAGGTAAGTGGGCGGGCCGCCAGGTATGTACACATATTCTTTTGTAAAAACCTAATAAGAACTCACTATGCTCTACACATTACAGTCGAGCGAGTTCACCATATCATCGTGCTCTTCTTCTCGCACTCTCTCTCGCGTCGCACTTTCGCTCGTACTCCTTCAATTGGTATCAGAGCTCAGATCGAGGCTCGGGGTAGCATTTGCAGGTAGCCAGAGTCACCTGTTCAGATTGGAGTGAGATTCATTCTGACGTCATCTCGGCCACCGTTCCGGCTTCGACAAAGTTTTGCGCATGCCATTTTTGACTACGTGGTCTCGGCAGGTACAGATCCGACTTTGCAAATTTGGGGTTTCGGCCTACGACTGCAGGTGTTGAGGATATCGGCACTTCCAGAGTGCTGATTTGTAGCTGTCTACACAACGAAGGACGGCTCACAATTCTTGGAGGCGTGTCACATACACGAACGCACCTACACACAGACTGTAGGCGACATCCACTAGTTCATCAGGTAGCTTGTGTTTGCTGCTTGATATTCCAGATTTCATCCTAACAATGCAGTTACTTCCACATGGGATGTATTGTCAGAGATGATGTATGTCTGTTGAGGGTTTGTTGGCTGTGAGTCACGCAGCAAACAACCGCCGCAACGGTTACAGCATACAGTGGGAAATTTTTGGATGTATGACTTTGTGGGAATTCTATGTACTGTCAGATTTACTGCATCCTTTGTTGAGGGTCGAGTGAGGTTTTATTGAGCTCGGGTATTCTCGAATGTTGAGATCCTTTCGGTGATACAGGTCTTGGAGCGATCCCTCGAACACCCTTAGATAAGCATCTAGGATGTATTGACTGTGAGTTAGACAGTTGGGATTGCATCTTTGCTTTACTGCCGTTGAGACATTGTCGCAATCTATGCTTACAGGACTGTGACAGGACAGTGAGAGACAGTACAGGTGCAGGACAGGTTTACCCACAGCTTATAGTGTTAGAGAGACAGTGGTTTTTTGAGCTGTCTTTTAGTACACCAGAGCCATTTTACAAAGGAGACTCTGCCGAAATTTCTGCAGAATCTGAAGCTTTCTTGGTTCATTTGACAGGTTGATATTGGTTCAGAGGTCAATTCTCATAGCAAGTCCCGCAGTGCTAAAGGCAAAGAGTGACATAGAATGCTACCATTGTGGCAAGAAGGGTCACATGAAAAGAGACTGCAGAGAATGGAAAGCAGAAAAAGGCAAAGAGAAAGCTGAAGACCATGGTGAGAAGAACAAGTCCTCGGTGAAGATTCAAGAAATAAATGTGACAAACATTGTTGCAGAGGATGACAGTCTAGTGTCAGGAGACATCTACTTCTTGAAGAATACAATGGACTCAACTCTTCTTACAGCAGCTGATGGAAATGCACTGAGTGACTGGATTATAGACTCAAGGGCATCACTTCATGTGTCTCCAAACAAGGAGTGGTTTACCTCTTATGTGACCACCAAAGATCATGTTCGGCTAGGCAATGGGCAGACATGTGAGATCTTAGGTGTTGGAGATGTTCAATTGAAGTTTCAGAATGGCTCTTCTTTCACGCTGAAGAATGTGAGACATGTTCCCGCAATTACAAAGAGCTTGATCAGCACAGGTTTACTTGATGATGCTGGCTACGTCACCACTTTTGGACAAAACATGTGGAAGATATCCAAGGGTTCTATGACAGTAGCACATTGAGTAAAGTCTGTCGGACTTTACATGATTTATGTATCAAATGTCTCTAAAAATGTAATCAATGTAACCGAGCAGCCGAACGTTTCTTTGTGGCATAGCCGGTTAGGACATATGTCCAAGAAGGGAATGTAAATCTTGTCTCGTTCTGGTTATTTTCCTAGCTTGTCATTTAATAATTTTGAATTCTATGAACATTGTCTATATGGTAAGCAAACACAGCAGCCACATAAGCATAGAAACAGTAGAAGAGATACACAGTTGGCACTTGTTCATAGTGATTTGTATGGACCTATGCCTAACCTATCTCTAGGGGGAGCTTCTTACTTTATGACATTTATAGATGATTACTCGAGGAAAGTATGGGTTTACTTTCTCAAGCACAAGGATGAAGCGTTTAGTGTTTTCAAAACGTTTGTGACACTTGTGGAGAATCAGAGTGGCAAGAAGCTTAAATGCTTACGCACTGACAATGGTGGAGAGTATGTTTCAAAGGCCTTTCAGGACTTTTGTGAGTCAAAAGGTATAAAACGTGAACTTACTGCTCCTTACAATCCTCCTCAAAATGGTGCTGTTGAGAGGATGAATAGGACCATACAAGAGAAGGTCAGAAGTATGTTGTCTAATGCACAACTGCCAAATGGGTTTTGAGCTGAAGCTGTATCAACAGTTGTTCATCTTATAAATAGATCTCCTAGCAAGGTTTTGCAAAAGGATTTGGTGGCAGAGATGGTATGGTCAGGCAAAATGCCCTCATACAAGCATCTCAGAGTCTTTGGCTGTGAGGCATATACTCATGTTCCAAAGGAATTTAGGAACAAACTTGAGCCAAAGAGTAGAAAGTGCATCTTTCTAGGCTATGGTAATTCTGGTGAGATGGGGTACAGACTTTGGGATCCTGAATCCAGAAAGGTTATTCGCAGCAATGATGTTCACTTTAATGAAGCCAAATATCATTCTAAACCAGAGAGGGTTGAGGAGATTAGAAGAGTTGTCTTCCAAGAAGATGGACCTGCACGTGCAAGACAAAATGCCAGGGCTCAAGAGGAGCAAGGACAGGATACAGTGGAACCACAGGTTGTGGCTGAGCCTGAGCCACCTATTGTGCGTAGATCTGGACGTATCACGTGACCTCCTGATAGGTTTGTTCCATCTATGAACTATGTCATGTTGACTGATTGCAATGAGCCTTCATGTTACAAGGAAGCAGTGCAAATGAAGGACTCTGGGAATTGGCAATTGGCCATGCAGTCAGAGATGCCAGCTTTGCATAAAAACCAGACATGGAAGCTAGTTAAATTACCACAGGGCAAAAAGGCTTTACCTTGTAAATGGGTTTACAGGTATAAGATCACCGCTCATGATAGTCAGCCAAAGTACAAAGCAAGGCTTGTTGCCAAGGGCTTTAAGCAAGAACAAGGCATTGACTTTGATGAAGTCTTCTCTCCGGTGGTCAAGATGACTACATTGAGATGCTTTCTTGCATTGGTTGCCATATTAGATTTGGTGTTGCACCAAATGGATGTCAAGACAGCGTTCTTGCATGGTGATTTAGATGTGGAAATTTACATGCAACAGCCAGAAGGGTTTGTTGAGAAAGGCAAGGAAGATTTGGTATGCCAGTTGTTAAAGAGTCTTTATGGCTTAAAACAATCACCGAGGGCATGGTACCATAAGTTCCACAAGTTTATGCTTTCTCAAGGCTACAAACGTAGTGAGTTCGATCACTGTCTATATACAAAGAAGGCTAAGGATGGCAGTTGGCTGATCCTTATTTTGTATGTGGATGACATGTTGATTACTGGCAAGCACCTGGAAGAAATTTCAGCTTTGAAGTCAAAGATGGCAAAATCATTTGACATGAAAGACATGGGTGCGCCAAGTCATATACTTGGTATGCGCATTGAGAGAGACAGATAAAAGAAGTTGATTAGGTTATCTCAAACAGAGTATATTGACAAGGTTTTGCAACGTTTCAATATGGATAAGGGAAAGGCATTGAGTGTTCCATTGCCACCATATGTGAAACTTAGCAAACAAGATTGTCCTGTGTCTGAGGAAGAACAGGCTGAAATGGATAAGATTCCATATGCGTCTGCAGTGGGTAGTTTGATGTATGCAATGATTGCTACTCACCCAGACATTGCATTTGCAGTGGGAGTAGTAAGTCGATACATGTCAAACCCAGGCAAGAAACATTGGGAGGCAATGAAAGGAATATTGAGATACCTGAAAGCTACAAAGAGTATGTGTATATGCTATGGGAGTCAGGAGCTAAGTGTAAAGGGTTTTACAGACTCAGATTATGCAGGTGACTTAGACAACCGAAGGTCTACGTCATGGTATGTCTTTACATTGGCTGGTGGAGCAGTATCATGGCGTTCTAGATTACAAGATTGTGTTACTCAGTCTACTACAGAGGCTGAATATGTTGCAGCATCAGAGGCATGCAAAGAGTCAATTTGGCTTAATCGACTAGTAACAGATTTGGGAATCAAAGAAGAGATGCCTGTGTTATATTGTGATAGTCAGAGTGCTATACAATTGGCTCGCAATCCAGTTTATCACTCAAAGACAAAGCATGTGGATGTGAAGTATCATTTCATCAGGGAAATGCTCGAGGATAAACAAATTCAGCTTGTCAAAGTTCACACCACAGAAAATCCTACTGATCTACTTACAAAAGGACTTCCCTCAGAGAGCTTTGCGCATTTTTGCAAGCAGTTAGGTGTAGGGTAGTACATCACTTCTCTACATCTCTTGTATATTAGCTTGTATAGTAGCTTCTCTCACACTTAAAGTACCACATTGGACTTTAAGTGGGAGGTTGTTGGGGTATAAAGCCCAATGTGGTCGCCCAGGTAAGTGGGCGGGCCGCCAGGTATGTACACATATTCTTTTTTAAAAACCTAATAAGAACTCACTATGCTCTACACATTACAGTAGAGCGAGTTCACCATATTGTCGTGCTCTTCTTCTCGCACTCTCTCTCGCGTCGCACTTCCGCTCGTACTCCTTCACATCTCTTGTGTAAGCTTGCATATAAATGAACTTGAAATCTAGTAAGTAGCAGTAAATGTGGCTTGTACTATCGACACAAAGAGTACGGCTTCCATTCAAGGACCTCAATTAGGGACCATTTATAAGGAAGTGTTTTACTCCAAATCATGCTTTACCATGGATTTGGAAAGGTTTGAGACTCAGGTAGGCAAGGGGAGTTCAAGTATGACGCTTAGCACGGTCTTGGAGCACCTCATTGAGAATGAGCATGGTGCCCATGGTCCCTTTGCTAGTAAGAATTGATGATCCTGACAGCTTGTTTCAAGAATAGTGAAAGATATTTGGCAAGAGGATATGGACCATGAGGGAACTAATACCTCAAGTTGACGATTTGTTTGTGCTCAACCAATGAGGAAATGCTAAAAAGAATAAGGGGAAGAATGAGAAAGTACTTGAATGGTTGTTGACCATAGAAATGGAAGGATATGTCTAGGCAAATTGAGGAATTATGAAACAAGTCAAGAACAATGACACATCCAGGAGTGCTATTTTGTGGCAACTTTTGTAGCAAGATAGATTCAACAATAACTTCTTCGACATGTCTAAAGAAGAGATGCTTATATGGTAATATTAGTGCATAACTCACTTCCAAAAAAACTTCCATGGATGAAGACTTCCAAGATGACCAACAAGGAATGGGGTTCTATTTTGTCAGAATTCCTACAAAGAAAAACAAGATTGAGAGTGGCTTGGAAAGTGTAACCCCACTCGTTCGCTTAATTCTAGGCATAAGGGAAATATTAACCCAAAACATGTGAGGAATGGTGACAACTTGTTTGGCGAAAAGTTGGACCAATTACTTCTATCCCTCTCACTTCAAGAAATGGCTCAAAAAGTATGATGAATTTGGGGATTTGTGAGACCAATTGAGCACCTTCAACAAATCATGAGAGACAAAAAATCAGGAGGTGCATGGTGTTACTGTATCCAAACATTAAACTGAGTATGCTAACAGCAAGGAATGAATCTCAAGGCATGAAGGGACTCTAAGTTTCCATTGCTTTGATATAGTGATAACCTTCTTATCGATCATTTTCTTGATGCATTGGACATTTTCACAAATTCGGGAGACTTGTTTTGAAAGACCATGATTAAAAAAAATGCATTTGAAGGAAAGAGACAAGTTGCAAGTTGTATATTCAATGCAATAGTTGTGGGCATGCATTAAAGCCAATGGAACGATTGAAATTGTTTAGAGGCAATGGAAAGCAAAGGAGCAATAAGTAACAAAATCTCTTCGATTTTGGACTCCAAAATGCATACAATCCATTCATATGATGATGATCAAAGTGCACTCAAGTCAAATTATTGGAACAAGTTTGGTACCAATTGCAATAAAGGATTATCTTATGAAGGAATAAAGGGCTATTGTCTACAAAATTAGCTCTTTGATGTAATGGATCTTGTCATATGAATAATAGCATACATATAATATTTTGAATAACATAGAGGTGGTCTGATGAAGACAATTAAATGCGGGCAAGGGCTAGTTTCAAGAGTTGATTGCCGTTCATGGGGCTCTCTGTCACGTAGTAGGCAAGAGTGTACAATATGTATCTTGAGCCCCTCCTCCACCATCTCCTCATTTACACTATGAGATACCAAGTACCAATGTTTGTAGACAGTAGGTCCTAGTCTCAAAGCTCCATCTATCATTCACGACAAAAACTTGGGTGCAAGACTCTTCCGTCGGAAGGGTACAGTGCCTAGGTTTTGGAGAATCCGAAACAAGCTCCCCTTTTATTTTGACTAATCTTTGTCCTCCACTATGGATGAATGCCCTTTGCTCACCCTATTTCATTCCCCAATATGAACCCAGCCTTAGTGCTCCTTTAGGATCCAACATTACCCAAGCAAGCATAAAATTACCATAATATAAAGCATATGCATCTAGCTCATGTCCTAGCATAGTGTCTCACACTCATCCTTGGCCCAAAATCTTATAGCTAATCTAGCCTAGCATCATACCTCAAAAATTAACATCTTGCCTCAAGAAGCTACATAACACAGCACAAGCTAACACCCTATTTTGAGTGTGAAGCAAGCATTGCCAAAGTTCACAAGTGTTCACACAAGATTTGTTTACAAATGAGCTTGGGGTGGGTCCCAATTCACATTTGGCTAGATGTTCCTTATATGCCAATTATGATGTCTAGTAACCCTTATGTCTACTTTTTGTCCTCACCAACTACATCGCATAAGTCCCCACTGACTCAAGATGATACTTCCACTTGATTTTCCTTCCACCATGAAGGATGATCTATGTATAGATCAAAACATGTATAAGTGGCCTGAAAAGTAATGTCAAGGACATTGCCATTGAGCCCTTACAAAGTGTACTTTGGAAAGCACCAAGGCTGTAAATTTTGCAAAGGGGGTGGCTGTTTTTGGCATTAAAATTCCAAATGCACATGTAGCCTGGAGAAAGGTTTGCATGGTGGTGGCTCCGCTTCCCAACATTACGCCCTCTATTGTGAGCCTCCCTGTTTCCTTCACATGGAGATCTTGAATGGCCTTCCCATAGGTTATTAAAAAAACCACCTTTGTTTGGTTTGATACACCACACAAAATACTCTCAAGCTAAAGACTATCATAAAAACATGAATGGGAAACAAAAAGCACGAAGAAAAATTACACCTACAAGCATGACTAGTATCCTACATGAGTAGAACAAGTTAATTACAAAAGGCTCTATTACTCATGTCCAATCTGTGTTTTCATATTTGTCATTTGTGAAATTGACTAGGCAATCATGCCAACAATACAAATCCCATTGCTCTTGTAGAATTTATCAAGCCTCCAATTTTCCTAATAAAATTTCAAGAGCAAAAACACACTACATTTTTACAACCTTCGTTTCTAAGGTAAAATTGATTCAACAAACACAATTACACCAATAACTGATCTATTTTATCAAGACATATGACTACAATGCCCACACCTTATCTACTCCTCTAAAGTGACAACCAAAACGAAAGGTATCAAGCTTGCACATGGACTGTTGTATTGGCCTCATGACCCTAAGCTTGCATGACTAAGCCACTCATGTTGCCAATGTCATATATGGGCTAGCGAACAACCTAAGGCTTCAATCTTCCTTTCATAGATTTACGAAGATTATCCAAATAAAAATGTAACTCTGTAAAGGAGGAGATCCAACACAAGAAAGTGATCAATCGCCCACATATTCACCAAAAATCAAGGGCCACCCATTAGCAAGAAAAAGAAAATAAGAGTCCAAATCACCCTTGTAACTTACCATGAGCATATGAAGGTGATCAGAATTTGGAAAAATAGGGGTATGCCATGTGTGCAAAAGCGGTCGGTGTGTAAGAGAGGCATAAGAGTGATCAAAAGTACCACCCAAAAAAACAAAAAAAAGAAGTGGACAATCCTATGATTTTCGACCAATTTGAGGAGAGATCAAACGTATGAAACCTATACACAAGAGCTCTTTCAATAAATATGCTACATGATGCAGTTCTTCTCACTAGATCTTGAATTTCATTTTGGAGGGAACGTCAAATTCAAATTGATAGCCTTTCTTACCACTCAAAAGTTTTTTAGTTCCTTACATTGCCAAATAAAAAGGCCCTCCTAGACCCCAAACTCTTCCTAATGGCTGATGGGTAACTACCTAAGAGCATCCACCTAAGACTCCTCGAATCAGACAATATTTGTATCAGGAGCGCTTATGATGGTTCACACAAAGGAGTCATGCTTTGCTTACGCAAGTATGTTTCAGTTTCGCTCCAAGCACCTGGTAGGGGCTTGTGTTTTAACCTTGGACTGTATGCATTACAATCAATGCCACTGCATGCATCATGGAGCTTGATTTTCCATCCAAAACAATCGATCATTCTTGGCGTACCTCCATAGTTTTCACAAACTCTTAACAAACACAGATTCTCAAGGATGATGCTGATCTACAACTGCAATGACTTCACCAGTCTATCGAGGCCTGTCTTGCCTTTTATTTCTTGTCCCTCAACATAAAGTTCCCAATGTTCACTTGGCCACAACAATCTCTTGTAAGGGCAATGCCCATGTGATGTAAAAAAACAGTAGATACCAATATCTATAAGATCTACTTGCTTGCGCTAACCATGCCCAAGCTGCTTGCTTCATGTCCATGTCTGCATGCAAGAAGCAAGAAAATCAACATATTTAAATTGCCAATGACGGTGTGCATCAGATCACTCACACATTCATTGTATTAGAAAGATAACTGATCACTCAGTTGTACTGAACACAGAAAACATTCGATGTATTAGAAAGATAACAATGATCACTCATTAGTACTGAACAGAGAAAACGCAAATTTTCCTTCAAGCAATCATATAGATGTTACTCAAAAACAGTAACATCGTCCACTGACAATGCAATATCAGAAAACTATTTGACTTGATTTATGTTGCTTACAGACAGCTACAATGACACAGATTTTGACCACACCGTAAAAGACATTAGATCTGCACTAACAGACCTGAGGGGTCGCTTCTTGAAACTTTACAAAGAGAATCCCTGGCCACCTTGCGTTAGTTTGGTGCACCATACAGAATGCACAGAGAACCTTGATAAACAAGGGATTCCGTGAGTCATCATCTCAAAAGGATAGGATCGAGAGCCAATTGACTGATATTTACCTGTAAGACGTAAATCGTGACCTTTATTGACCTTTATGTGGCCAAGCTCCACTCATACAAATATGATTCATTAACTGGACTCACGACACTCTGCTTTTCTGAATTTGTCCGCCAATAGTAGAGTAAGTTGCAAGTCCATCTTTTCATGTACCATTCTACTACTTCAAACAATCGAGAGTCACTCTGTGTATACTCTCAACATGCCTCCACTAGTTTTCAGCTTCGAAAACTGTGAGCGAGTAGTTACAAAAAGGTTGAGCTATCAAAAGATGTTTTCGCAGCCTACAGACTTCTTGGATCTCACAACAGTTGCACTACTGAAATTTGCAGTTTAATACTTACATCAGTTCCTGAATAAAATGAAAACTACAGATAACTTCAAAGGTTTCAGAGGCTTACTCTTGACACCCATAAATTCGCATCAGAAATCTTCCTTTGCTGATGGGATATCTTTACTATACCAGCACATGGTGCCCCTTGTTTGTCTAGCCTTTCCTGCTCCAATCCCAAAACCCGGGCATTGTCACCCATCAAAAAAATAATCCAGCACTCCATTTTAATACCTGGCCATTGACATCTGAGCCCAATAAAAACATATGAGAAACCCTGAAAAGAGATCTATGGATGTATTGACACGCTTAAATTTGAAAGGATATCTCATAATGATAACTCACTGGCTGCATTTGCATGCGTTTGTTAAACATTTCAGCCACAATATAAGCCATGCCCTCCGGTCCATTTACAAGTTGTGCCCTGCCAATGTCCTCCACCTTTCGAGGTGTAGGATGGGAGTCCTCATCCAGCACAAGGGCAAGCTTGTCTGGCCTTTGCAGTAGCTGCTGGAATGTGGGCTGTAACTCATAGCATTGTTCAAAAAGCGAGCGCCTGCAGAAAACATACAAGCCTAGACGGGCCCTCGACATAGCAACCACCAGCCGGCGAACATCTCTCAGATGTCCGACTATTCGAGTTCGCACCAAAGAAAGTAAGATGTAATCATTCTGTTGCCCTTGAAATTTGTCAACAGTCGCTATCTGAAAAATGTAAAGCAAAATTTGAATTCAAGTTCATAAGCTTAATTAGATCAAGAACATTCAATAAATCAGAGTAGGCCCGCTTACTTTACTTGGGCGACCAAACCAAGGGTGTCCAGCACATCGCTTCTCCACAACATCTCGAATAAGATGCTTCTGGCCATTATATGTGCTCAAGATAGATATCTTGCTTGCTGGATAGCCGAGCAATCGCATGTACTGATAGACACTCACAATATACTCTGCTTCACCAAGGTTTTGATAAAACCACTTGCTAGGCTCCGACTCCCCGCGGCCCTCATAATCAGGCACATCAATGAGCTGGTACTCGTGGGCAAAGCCTGCATTAGCCAGATGAAACCTCTCATCTTCCTTCACAAAGGATAAATCACCCAAATCCCTATACCTCCAGTTGTAGAGCTTTGCAATACTTGGTCGAGCTCTACCCTGTGCATTCAATTCTACGTAAGGGACCCCAAGGCGAACAAATCGTGTAAACAAGCTCTGATCCATGTGACTATACTTTTGAAAAGCCATGTTCTTCACCACAGGAGGCAGTTGGTGATGATCTCCTATCAAAATACATCTCTTCAACCTTAACAAACCATCCTCCTGTCGCTGCAAAAGCATGGGGATAAACGTCTCGATTTCTAAAATCTGTGCACTCTCTTCCATTAGCAGGTTATCAAACTTGAAACCAAGACGAAGAAAATCTTTCCTCTTCAAAGCAGCATGAGTACAAGTCATGGCAACTATCTTTGCCTGTTTGGTCATCAAGTAGTTTGCCCTGTCAGCTGTAGATTTAAGAAGCTCGAAGGCTCGGCATTCTTCGAGTTCCTGAAACATTGTGGCCAGATGCCGGAAGCAACCTTTGGCTGCTCGCATGTCTCGCTCATAGGAGTCCCCAGTAAACACAGACTCTGGTGTGTTAGTAAAATATTCCTTGAAAGGGAACTTGTCTCTGACAATGGTTGGCGTCTCCATGGCAGTCTCACACAAAGCTACAAATTGCTCCCATCTAGAATAAACATGCAGTAGCCAAAAATGTGCAGCCGTCTCACAAGTATAACCTACATCATCAGGAATCTGAAGAGTTTTTGCAAGTCTTTCAACTTCGGCTAGCAACTCCAGACGCCGTGCAAGCATAGCATTTACCCTTCCTTGTCGGCTAAACTCCAGATCTGTTTCCAATTCTTGCTCTCCTTGCCCCAGTCGCAAAAGGTATCTTGCGGGCACATCCCTCTGCAAAACCATCTGAGCATTAGAGAAGGCGGCCGGGGGGGGGGGGGGGGGGGGGGGGGGGGACATTCAGTTCATTTGGGGTGCAACTAAAGACAAATTGTATCAAAGCAATTGACTGATAAGTAGAATGTCTTTTCATTGAAGAGCTACTAACCAAAACTTATAGCATGAGGTACCTGCATTATCTTTTCAAATAGATCATTGAGTGCTTGATTAGAGTGGGTTATAAGAAGCGTTCTCTGAGATGGACAATTATGATAAAGAACATTCAGAATTTGGACAGCAGTGTCTGTCTTTCCCGTCCCTGGGGGACCAACAACCATTGTCAATCCTGGTTGCACTCCGGAAACGATGGCCTTGATCTGCAGAACAAACTCTCTCTCTCTCTCTCTCTCTCTCTCTCTCTCTCTCTCTCTATATATTTATTTATTTATTTATTTATTTATTTATTTATTTATTTATTTATTTATTTATTTATATATTTATATATATCCCCTTTCCCTCTTGAATAACAAGTCTTGAGTTCAACTCCCCTCGTCGGATAGATCTTTAAGGTCTCTTGGGATAGTTTCCTACGACGTTAAAATTCTCTTCTTCTTGGGTGTGTGTGTGGGTGTGTGGGTGTGCGTGCTAATAAGAAGAGGAAAATGGTATAACCTTTCTATCACCCAAGTGTGGTGGATTGGTTATGCCATTTCCCTCTTGAATAACAAGTCTTGAGTTTAACTCCCCTTGTCGGATAGATCTTTAAGGTCTCTTGGGATAGTTTCCTACGATGTTAAAATTCTCTTCTTCTTGGGTGTGTGTGTGGGTGTGCGTGGCACGTGCTAATAAGAAGAGGAAAATGGTATAACCTTTCTATCACCCAAGTGTGGTAGATTGGGTATGCCATTTCCCTCTTGAATAATGAGTCTTGAGTTCAACTCCCCTCGTCGGATAGATCTTTAAGGTCTCTTGGGATAGTTTCCTACGACGTTAAAATTCTCTTCTTCTTCTTCTTCTACTGGATGGAGCTGATGTACCACACCACCCCCCTCCCTCCTCCCCTCACTCTCACTACACACATACATGCCTCTCTCTATGTACACCGGATGTTCTATTATTACCCGGTCACCCCCACATCTACACACCGGATGCTTTGTTATTTCCCGGTCACTTACCACACTACACTTTGTACACCAGATGCTAATATTACCCGGTCATTTTGCACATACCAGATATCCAGAGGATATTCACATTCTTGTACATGGATCTGTCTCATAGGCCTTTTGAAGACGTAAATAAAATCTTTCTCTCTCTCTCTCTCTCTCTCTCTCTCTCTCTCTCTCTCTCTCTCTCTCTCTCTCTCTCTCTCTCACACAAAATAGTAAAGAAAGAGGCTGCTTTCTATTACTTGAAAAATAAATCAGAACGTCCAAATGCAGCCTCGAAACCCTGGCGCCCCTTTCGATATTTCTTTTATATTGCTTCGAAAAAGGTACAAGTATCGGGGCTCTACAATCTGCACGTGCTAGAATGCAAGGGAGCTCCCCCAAGGCACTTATTTAAAGGCACCACGCAAGGCATCAGTTACAAAATCTGGCACTCAAAGCACCTTCTGGTTGCAAAGAGGCATTTCATCCACATCGGAGCTCTTGATATTCTTGAATAGCAATGTTTGCCATATCACATAGATCGTGCTCGTCCCATCAAGGGGTGCCTTGATGCAGTAAGATCACATACCCATGCGATCTAAATACTTTACAGATGACACAAAGTTCATATGTGCAAACACATAACATAAAGACACCAAGGAACAACCAAAAACTTGGAACGGGAACTTGGAATGGGAACGGGGAACGGAGATCTGAAAACGGCCATTCCTTGTTACTATGGCTGACAATATTCTGCTAGGTGACTTTATGAAAGAAGTACTTCGAAATGGGAACTCCCCAAAATGAATCTGATTTTTGTGCTCACTCATGTGATTGTGTGCAGGTTTGAAAGACGAAATGACTGCAGCATTTCGGCTTGAGAACTAAAGCTCTTGGATGTTCGAGACTTGCTTTGACAAACAATATTCCTATAGTGGTGATGGCAGTCCTATGGTGTAGCACTCACATTGGTCCTCCAAGGTTATCAACTTGAAGAAAGACACCAGGGGGTAGATTCGTAAAACTTCTAGCTGTAGTCTTCCATGATTTTCATAGCCATACGAGAGAGAGAGAGAGAGAGAGAGAGAGAGAGAGAGAGAGAGAGAAAGAGAGAGCATCCTCAGTTTTGGTCATGCATTTGGACCATCCAGATTAGCCGCAAGATATGTTTTTTCATGTGAATGATAGCACATGCAGGATTGCCTATTGGTACTTGGTCGGCAATCACTGGTCATGGCCCAACTTGTCAGTGATGTACTTCAACGCCCGAGTCTTTGAGGCACTGTTCCCGCGTTTGTCCTGTTGCACAACTGGTGTGGATGGAATTTTGTTGTTTGTTGATTAGAGTGGGCATCCACGATGGGTTCGTGATGTGGGGAGCAGTTTCACACACCTTTTTTTTAGGCTTGCCGCATTTGTATCTATGTGTTACGACCTTTGCGGATACATGTGATGATAAAAGAGTGCTAACAACACAAGATCATCAGTAACGTGTATTTATGGTATGCAATCGAGGACGTTTGCGATTTCAAGAGGGGGTATGTCACGAGGACATGGCAACTGATAACCTTCTTTCCAATCATTTTTGTTTTATTTTTGAGACCCTCTTTTTGAAGTTACAAATGGTCGGACATTGTATGGCCAATGTGAACGGTAGTTTCACCCGCAGACAGGAAGTTGATCAGCACTGGAATTCGTATAGTAAGAGGATGTCTAGGCTCAGATCAAGATCATGTAGGTCCCCCCGTCGCACTTAGCAAGTTGGTGGATACTAGGAAGTGAACTCAATAAAGGCATAAAGTCAAGGTGGGGTCACCAAAGGAAAGTACCTGACAGTTGGGCCACATTGCATTTTTGGATGCGGTCCCAATGGGGATAGATGGTCAGAAGACCAGTGGGAGCCCAACGGAAGCATCTCCTAAAAATTAGGAAACTGCTACTTTGGGCCATGAACTCTGTTCGTGTCATTACCTCTGGAATGACAAGGGAAACATTTTAGGGCTATGCCGCAAAGCCAACTAGGTAACCAATCAGGAGATTTTTAGGCGGTAACCCCGAAATGGGAAATTGCTTATAAATGCGCCAAGTGGCACATTTCTATGCACTTTCCTCATGCAGAAGAAGGTAGCGCTGATTTTTAAGCTGGGAGAGCTCATTTGAGAGTTTTTGTCACAGGATAAGAGCTATTGACTACAAGCTTTCCCTCTTAAGTCTTGTCTTGCACACCTCACACTGCTCTCTCTTCCCTACGTGCAGTAATGTGATGCCCCACAAGAGGGCTCTTCATTTGACTCATGTACAGCTGTGTGGTTGCATGCGTTTTTGTTGAGGCAAGAGCCTCTCTGAGCAGGAATGGAAGTAGCTAACTGTTACCGTACAGGTGCGATTTCAACGCTGGTTATGCGCTGTATTTTGACTATTTTTCAGCCATACGGACGCCAGAACCCTTGGGAATAGTGCCCCACTGCTAGAGGGCAATTCAGGGACTGTTTAGGGTTGAAAACAGGGCAAAAACCAGTAAATACAGCGAGACTACTATTTTTGGGCAAAAATCAGAGGGTTTATGCCAGTGGAAGTGAGTTCTAGCAGGGGAATTGGTTTGGGAAAGTTTTGGGGCTGTTATGCTGCCGAAATTTTGCCAAAACAGGTGGTATCTAGCTGGATAAAGGTAAAGAATTCCTCGGACTCTTCTTTGTAATCTACCCTCTTAAAGTATAAAGAAATACCGTTTGGGACCTACAGGTTGTAAGCGTCTGCTCGGAGCATTCTAGCTTCCTAGCCGTGTGTGTGCATAAGTGTTAATTCCCGTCCCACGTTACCTTTCCAAAGAACTCTCTCTCTCTCTCTCTCTCTCTCTCTCTCTCTCTCTCTCTCTCTCTCTCTCTCTCTCTCTCTGTGTGTGTGTGTGTGTGTGTGTGTCTAAAGTAAAGAGAACAATTTCAGGTGAAAGCCAAAGCCTACCGCCCCACAGGCCGGTTTCAATATCCCACATTTTGACAGCCATCTAGACAGAGCTACTACATACTCTTCGCAATCAGTGGGATTCTACAGCCAGCTCCTCCAAGAGGACCGAGCAGCGTCGATGCACCTTTCTTCACACATGGGCGTGATCGTCAGTTCTTTTCCGTCAAGATCAGAGTCACATCACATGGCATTATGCACCCCCACAGTGGTTCATTTTACATTCATCGTACGGACCACCTTGATGTTTACATAGCCTACACATTGTCACTCCTCTTTTGTACTTCCTCTAGGTGATAGGCTATTGAGCATCTCACAAGGTCTCTTAAGTACACAAAATACAGCCCCTTTTCTCGTACAGACCACCTTGATCATACAAACATTTTACAGTCATCGTACATACCACCTTGATGTCTACATAGCCTACACATTGTCACTCCTCATTTATACCTCTCGGTGATAGGCCATTGAGCATCTCCCGAGGTCATAAGACACAGAATACAACCCCTTAGAGAGAGAGAGAGAGAGAGAGAGAGAGAGAGAGAGAGAGAGAGGCCGAAGTCAGCCCATGAGACAAATCAAGTACATGTGTGTATCTCCTCTGTCTATCGGAAAAGACAAAATAGTTCAAACTAGTACAGAATAAAAGAAAAAGGCTTTTGATGGAGGATGAGATGGGGGGGGGGGGGTCACGATTGTGACTATGTTAACAGCAATACATCTACTCCTAGTTGCAGATACGCGAAGTGCCATGCCAAGGAGGACCCCTGCACTTGGATGGTCACACCTCTTCGCCCAAAGGACGTGTCTCTTCGCCAAAAGCCACACTCCTTCGACAACTGGTCACACCCCTTCGCTCTACGGGTGCGACTCTTCGCCCAATGGTTGCAGCTCTTCGCCGAAAGGATGTGTCTTTACGTCTAAAGTCATGTCTCTTCACCAAGAGACGTGTCTTTTCATTTATGTCTCTTCGTCTCCTATATAAGGAGCCCTTGTATCACACATTCAATCAATAAAACACAGAGTCTTCAAAGTCTTGTCTCGAGTACAGTTCAAGTTTCTTAAGTCTTAATCATGAGTTAAGTACTTAATAAAGGATTAGTACCTAGAATCCTCACAGTGGTATCAGAGCAAAAATTTTCCCGGGACCCTACGGTTGTGAGCCTCTCACCCTTGACACTACACTCTACCCCCCCTTCCCGGTGTTGTATGGAATCGGAAGAACGGTGGCTTATGCACACATCTCAACATGAGGTAACATAAATTACTTATATTCTCGGATATAAAAATATAATACGGTCAACCAGAAACAGCATGGTTGTGTGCATATGTGCCTTTTCAGGTGCTAAGGAGTACCTGTGAACCTGTGAGTACCCATGAGCACCCATTGGCAGACTTCCTGCTCCGACGGGCTGAAATTTTAGGCGGCTTGCTTTGCACCCCTTCGCGGTGTCTCTTCGTTGGTGACTCTCCGCATGGTCCAACTCACCCAAAGGGCAACCGTCTAAGGGGCATACTCAGTGCAACCAGCCAACGATGGCAACCTTTTGTCAAAATATGCTACACAAGGCAATCATGCAACGCTGCGTTGAATTTTTTGTCCAGCCAGCGTATTTTTTAAGCCCAACGCTGAATTTATTAAATTGGGCCTACGCCTTAAAATTTTAAGGGAATTGGCCGGCCGCCCAATACTTTTAAGAGGGTACCCATTGGGTACCAAACATTTAAAAAAAAAATAAAGCCAAAACAGCCAGCGAAGACAGCACAATCTCTACGTTCCATTATTCTCCAAAGCTGCCTGTGTTGCGCACAATTCTCGAACACCTGCAAGCCTCACACACATGGCCGATGAGACCTATGATGTGTCATTTCCATACCTGACTTATGTAAACAAACTGCCTGAAGATATTCTGCCTGAAAATCCTATTCGGTACCTGCGCCTATTCCCGAACCAAATCTTGTTCCGGACTTTCTTGCGGAAATTCCATCGCCGGTCTACTCTCTTGAACTCTTGAACCTTGCGAAATTCCCGGAGTCCAGAGCGCGAACTTATTCCAGATAGATTTTTCTCTCACGGATCACCAGTCCCATAACCTATTCCCGAACCCGAACCTACACTTATTTGAGTTCCTTTTGAGGCGTAACCATGCCAAATTCTCAGGATGGAGGTGGTCAATCTGACGAGGCCCTTACTCTTATCAAGGAGCACATGGCCACACTTTCCATAAGCCTCGCATCACTTCACACTCGCTTGGATGAGATGTACACGGAAAACACTTCTCGAAGTCGACCTGCTGTTTCTTGAACTCTAATGCAACATCTTCAACACATTCTTCCGAAGCTTCAGTGGATGAACCGAACGAACCAGATCCAGCCGATGAGGTAGACAATCACGAACTTCAATTACTTTATAAAATTTTTAATGCTGCACAGAAGAAGAAGCTTGATGTTAAACTGCCGGAACCGTATAATGGTCGCCGCGACAAGCGTGTGCTAGACCAATGGCTGTTCAAAATGGAGGTTTACTTATCAAACACAGAATTGATCGAGAGTAAAAAAGTTGCACTTGTTAGTTCTCTGCTCAAGGACACAACATTTCTTTGGTGGCAACAACGGATTGCTGATGCTAAACACACACCTTCTTGGGATAAATTCCGGCGTGCTATTCGCAAGGCGTTCGAACCTGCCAATGCGGATTTTCATGCCAAGTCCTCTCTTCGCGCCTGAGCCAGACAAGTTCCTTGGCCGCGTACATCACAGAGTTCCAAAGACTAACTCTGGAGATAGAGACTCTTAATCCCTCTGATAAACTTCACAGCTTTATCGACGAACTCGAACCCAACCTGAAGGATGATGTGCACAAATACAACCCTACCACTTTGGATGCTGCAATTGCCTATGTGGAGCGTCTTGGCGATAATCGGCGTCTTACACGGAATTTTCTCCCTGGTAACAGATCTTCAAACAGCGCTCGCTTTTCACAACGCAATCGCAGAGACAACTATAGCCAAAGTCAGCAACATCAATCTCAGTTCAGACAACAAGCAACGCAACCTTATTCAACTTCAAGGTTCTATTCTCAAGCTCGACAATCTGAAAGCAGATCTTCTTCACATGTTCCTCCACTTGATCGAGGTAAAGAACGTGATTTTTCTCAAGATCGGCATTCCAATACTCAGCAAGGCTCTTCGTCAAATGGATCTTCGACTTCAAAGAAGGAAGGATTATGTACAATTTGCAGTGGTGACCATAGATGGTATCAATGTCCAAAGAGACCAAATCCGTCTAATTTGAAAAGAAATTCCAATGCAGAAACATCATCAAATTCTGAACAACCAGATTCTGCTAAGGATAAAGGAAAATCAGTGGTCAATACGATTCGAGTCTCCGAGGATACGAGTATTCTTATGAAGCATGCTCAGTGCAATTCTTCAGTTTTGGAGCCTCTCAAAGCAAGTTTTGAGCCTTCTTGGACTACTCAATGGTCGCTCCATCAATATTTTGGTGGACAGTGGATGCTCGAATAATTTCGTCAGCACTCGGATAGTTCAACAGCTTGGCTTACGAACTCAGAAGACATCTCACTTATATGATGTGGAATTAGCAGATAGATCAATTTTGACTTGTGATCAGACAGTTCGACAGTTGCAGTTTGAGATTCAAACTTATGCAAGATCAATTGGATTTCGAAGTCATGCCTTTATCTCATTACGACATGATTCTTGGTCAACATTGGTTATTTCAATATGATCCAGCAATTAGCTTTCGAGGACATACTATCAATTTGTTCAAAGATGGACGTGAATTGACTTTACACGGGCTTTCTCATGCGGAAAGAGTGATTCAAGCCTCACGTATACAAGTTAAACAGCATGATACAGTGGATTATGAAACGAATATGATCCCCGATGCAAATGCAGATATTATTATTGATGAATTTTTTAATTCATTGACTTCTCCTGAATCAATTGATGAAGACAAAGATAAAGATATAGTTGCTGTCACAAAGTGATGACGTGGCAGACAGCAGAAACCCTAAAATTCTTGCAAACCCTAATTTCTGCCAGAAACCCTAATTTCCGGAAATCGTGGAGGCGGATTATTAAAAAAAAAAAATTTGGAAAATGATGAGCGACGCGAATTTTGCTTTTGCTTTTTTTTTTATAAAAAAAAGAGAAAAGACTCTCTGTGAGAGAGAGAGAGAGAGCAATTGCTTTTGATTTGAAGCTTTTGGAGCTCTGCTTTTGGGCATCCCTTGTAACCTTTAAATTAGTGGTGAGGGCCTCACTTCTCAGAGCATCTGGACGCAGAGTCTGAGAGTGAAACCCTAACCGCTCTCTTGTACTTTGATGATTGATTAATATAAAAAGAAATATCGAAAGGGGAGCCAGTCTATGGGGCCAATATCTCTAGGCACGGAACTCCGCCGGGCCAGTGCAAATCTATTGTGATCTGTGAATTGTTTGGAAGTGGTTATTTGGTGCTGTCGCGGTTGATTCTTGACTTGGAGTGTCCAAGTCTGTTACAGTGGTATCAGAGCACGGACGACTTCTCTTCTACGGGAAATCCGATCCCCGAATTTTTTTCCGCGGCACCTATGGCTTCAGGCAATGATCAGTCGACTCCCTCTGCATCTGGAGATGCGGGCTGGGATCACAACGAAGATTCAGGCAGAGAGTATGGCCCGCCTTGGCCTACTTAGGCGGAGCGGCGAGAGATAGAGCGTCGCCAGTTGATCAGCGATGCAACAAAGATGATGCTCAATTTTGCCAAGGACCCGAAGATGGCAAAATATATGAACCAGACCTCTTTGGAAGAGGTACAGAGGGAGTGGCAGAGAACCACAACACCACTCCCGAAACCCGCTCTCAAGAAACCTTCTGCCTCCAAGAAAATATACGGAGCAGGAACTAGAGAACGTGGTTGATGCACGGATTGCTCAGCTTTTCGACATGCAAAAGAAAGACAAAAAGCACGACAAAAAGCAGAAGAAAGGCACTGACTTCCCGGGATATTTGGGTCGTCGGTCGACATTTGACAAGGCAAAGAAATTGAAGAAGCGCGTCAAGTTTGAAGACCTACCCAGTTCTTCTTCTTCTTCTTCTGACAGTTCTTCTAGCTCCTCGGATTCGAGCGAAGAAGACAGAAAAGGTAAAAAGCGAAGCAAGAAACAACGCTTTGAAAAGGGCAAGAGAAAGGCAAAGAAGGCTAAATCTCGCCCAAAGACTGACAGTTCTACTGAGGACTCGTCTACAGACAGCTCAGATTTCGATGACGGAAAGTTTTATGCGAACAAGAAGAATTTTTACAAAGCCAACCAGTATGACTTTCTTGAAGATAAAAGCAAGAAAGTCCGAGAGTTTAAGGAAGGTGGCCACTCGATCAAGTTTGATACTTTTCAGGATACTCAGATGCTTCGAAGGCTTTGTCTTTTATACAGCAGTTTGACATCGCTTTCGCGGGAGGACGCTATTCAGAGCACTCCAAGATTCGGAGAGCTACCTCTTACTTTAAGGGGAATGCTCGTACTTGGTGGTCCACGCTTTTTATTTCTTCTTGGTTGACTCAAGAGTTTGAGCGAGATATACGAGCTGCTTGGAACCATCTCCGGATGACCAAGAGCGATACAGTGAATTCTTATTGTGAAAGATTCTAGAGCTCTTTTCTACCCGCCTCTTCATTTAAGAAGATCTCGTTCAGAGAACAGATTGAGCGGTTTACCTTGGGTCTACCTACAGAGATCCGAAATCACTGCTTGGAACAGAAGTCAGCTTCAGTTCAGGAGTTGATGAGTCATGCAAAGCGGGGCTTTGCCATTCACTCTGGCAGTCTGACCTACCCCACAGATGAGGCCATGACACAACGAGCCGAACATACTTCTGGGAATGAAAGTAGAATGAAAAAGAGCAACCCAGAGAAAAAAAAGGATGCATGACCCAAGCTTACTCCTGAGAAGAGAGCTCGCTTCATTAGAGAGGGGAAGTGCTTTGGATGCGGGGAACATGGACATATTTCCGCAAAGTGCCCTGATAAGGCACAGAAAGAACAGAATGATAATGACGACGACAGGTCTGAGAGTTCGAGAGCAGCTGAGGAATGTGGCAGAAAAGGCAGATAGAAAAGCACAACTGGTACCACATGGCGTGGGACCTGCACCGAATCTAATGAATGAAAGTACAAACTTTGCCGCTTTCGGGGCAAAGTGAAGGATCAGGAAGCTCTTTTGAAGGAGCCAAGGCCAACTTCTTTTCACTTGGAATTGGTGGCTCGATTTGGAACTACGCCCGACAGACTGACGCCACAGGCGGAGGTAGTTCGACTGGCACTCGGATGGGATGTTGCCATTACACCGAGCATTGGCAAACTTCGTTTGCAATGACAGGGGTGTTCAGGGCACGCGAGTGACATTCTACTCGGTATCCCTTGGTACCACAAGAACTACGCCGTGGTTGACTACCAGGCCGAGAAAGCGACTTTGATAAATGAAGGGCTTAGAGATTGTACTTGATGAACTTCAGTTTTCTTACTCATTCTTTTGGGAGAACTGAACGATGGATAAAGGTTGAATATGTTTTGACCTGAAGAAAAGAACGCCAAGATTTTTTTTTCTCCACGCTCATGCCGATTGCTTTTGAGAGGGCCTGAAGATCATACCATTGATCTGATATCTGGAAGCACGCCACCGAATCGGCCACCTTATCGTGTGAGCCGAGTACAGAATGAAAAGATTATGAACTCAGTGAAAGACCTCTTGGAAAAGGGTCTTGTCCAGCCTAGTACTTCACCGTATTGCTCTCCAGTGTTGTTGGTTTTGAAGAAAGACGGATCTTGGAGAATGTGCATCGATTATAGCACTCTCAACGAAATCACCATCAAGAACAGATTTCCGATTCCTAGGATCGATGATATACTCGACAGGTTACAGGGATCCTCGTGCTTTAGCAGGATTGACTTGATGAGTGGATATCATCAGATCAGGATAGCGCCAGGAGATGTCTACAAGACAGCTTTTCGGACGACTTTTGGGTTATTTGAGTTTTTGGTGATGCCTTTTGGCTTAACCAATGCTCCTGCGACATTTAACCGGATGATGGATAGGATTTTTCGAGAGTACAAGCTATTTGTTGGCACTTTCTTTGACGACATCATTGTTTTCTCCAAGAATGAGGCAGAACACAGAGATCATCTGCTTCAGGTCTTTCAGGCATTACGAGATCACAAGTTAGTGATTAATGCAAAGAAAAGTGAATTTTTCCTACCAGAGATACACTTTTTGGGACACATTGTGTCAGCCGCAGGAGTGCAAATGGATCCGGCCAAGATAGAGACTATCCGTAATTTGCCCGACTTGAAGAATGTCCATGAAGTTAAAAGCTTCTTGGGACTGTGTTCGTACTACAGGCGGTTCATACGAAAGTTTGCAGAGGTTGCTTCCCCTTTGCATATCTTGACACAGAAAGGAGTACCTTTTTCGTGGGGACCCACAGAGGTGACTGCCTTTCAGACGTTGAAAGAGAAATTGACTACGGGACCTATTTTGACTTTGCCGGACTTGCAGAAGTCATTTGAAGTATTTTGTGATGCTTGTGGTCGTAGTCTGGGTGCGGTCTTAATGCAAGAAGGCCATGTCATAGCTTACGAGAGCCGTTTGTTCTCTAGGCCGGAGATGACAGCACAGATCTATGGGAAAGAGCTTTTGGCGGTTATCCACCCTCTTACTCAATGGCGGCATTACCTACTCGGAGCGGATTTTACTGTCTTTACAGACCATCAGAGTTTGCGCTACTTCTTGTCACAGAAGCAGCTTTCGGAAAAGCAAATGCGGTGGGTGAACATCTTGTCACAGTTCCACTTCCAGATTGTCCATGTGCAAGGACAGAAGAATGTGGTGGCAGATGCTTTGTCTCGAAAACCGTTGGTTCTGGCTATTTCCGCGATACATCATAGGAGCTTCAAGAATATGGTCGATCAGTGTGCCACAGATACAGATTTTGCAGATATTTTCACACGGATACGGGATGGGGAGACAGTAGCTGGATACTCCCTTCGGGAAGGCTACTTGATGAAAAAGACTATGTTGTGCGTTACACAACCGTTGAGGGAAAAGGTTATGACTAATTGCCACTGTCCACCTTTTACGGGTCACCGCGGCATTGCTACCACCATGAAAGGGGTAGAGAGAGATTTCTTTTGGCGGAGATTGAAGAAGGATGTGGAAGAGTTTGTGCGCAGTTGCTTGGTATGCCAGAAGGTCAAGTTTGACAGGCATAAGGCACAGGGATTGTTACAGCCTTTACCCATACCCACCCGCCCCTGGGAAAATATTGAAATGGATTTCATTTTTTTTTATCTCCCGCGAATACAGAATGATCACGATGATTTTTCGATTACATGGCACGTCTGAGACGATTGTCTCCGACAGAGACCCCAGATTTATGAGTTTGTTTTGGAAGGCAATTTGGAAGAACATTGGCACGCGGTTGCAGTTCTCATCATCGTTCCACTTGCAGACTGACAGGCAATCTGAGATTGCCAATTCAGTGATTTTAGATTTATTGAAGTCTTCTATCTCGCATCAGAAGACTCAATGGGAAAAGAACTTACCTTTGGTGGAGTTTGCCTATAGTAACACGATACACTCTTCGACGGGGAAGACACCATGTGAGATTGTTGAAACTGCTACGAAGGTTCCATCCTTCCTGAGCACGAAAGATTAGAAATTTGAAGCGGATGAATATTCGCGAGACTTAGATACGGCTTTTGCCAAGGTTCGCGAGACTTTGCAAAAGTCTCAAGAACGACAGAAAAAGGCAGCGGATCGCCATCGTCGCGACTGGAAACTGAAGGAGGATGATTGGGTGCTCTTACTTTTGAGAAGGCACGTCTAAGAAAGAAAAAGGGAAAGGAGAGGCTTTTTCCAAAGCTTAGTATGTGATACTACGGACCTTTCCAGATTACTGAAAAGATAAATGATGTCTCCTTCCGATTGAAACTGCCAGATACTTGGAGGATTCACAATGCATTGCATGTGAGTCTCTTGAAACCTGTTAAGGGTGATGTGCCTGATGATGGGGAGCCTGATGAGCAACCCGAATTCGAAGAAAACAAGGAGATCCTTGTTCCTGAACAGATTTTGGCACATAATGATACGAAGAAAGGTAAAGTCCGAAGGCGGTTCTTGGTTAAGTTCAAGAACTTTCCTGCATTTGATGCGAAGTGGATGGAGGAGGAGGACCTAGCAGATACTCCTCGGATTGTGAAACTTTACCTCGATGTTTTGGTTTAGCATAGTCTACTCCAAACGGAACCCAGAATTCAGCTTGGCCGGAGATCTGGTGCAGTGGGATGCACAAGAGGGGAGTCACTCCACTCCTTTGTCAACAGATGCCTTGATTTTGATACTAAAGTCACTGATGTCTCTTTGAGCTTCACGGATACTGAGAGCTGACAGTATTCTGCTTGATGACTTTATGAAATGGAATTCCTGATTATGATACTGATTTGTTCTTGACTTCTTGTGAGTGCAAGAACTGATAGACGAAATGACTGCAGCATTTTGGTCTGATTGATCTCGAATAGACATGGTTGCAATAGGGGTTAGTCAATCGGACATCGATGAGGTCCCGATTGGACCTAGATGTGATTGCTAGCTACATTGCCGATAAATCATGGTCTAAGATCCGAATGAATGTTGAATGTCATGTGATGTCCTGTGATGTCCTGTGATGTGACTGTCGATTTTGTACATGTGCTAGATGTGTGTTCCTAGTACGTAGGTACTAACAGTCAGTGTTTGCTAAGACGGTTTATGGCTTTTGTCGGTTTTGCATGCGTAATCGCGGTCGATTACAATGCTTTCAAGAGGGGGGTATGTCACAAAGTGATGACGTGGCAGACAGCAAAAACCCTAATTTCTGCCAGAAACCCTAAAACTCTTGCAAACCCTAATTTCTGCCAAAAACCCTAATTTCCGAAAATCGCGGAGGCGGATTATTATTAAAAAAAAAAAATTGAAAAATGATGAGCGACGCGAATTTTGCTTTTGCTTTTTTTTTAATAAAAAAAAGAGAAAAGACTCTCTGTGAGAGAGAGAGAGAGAGAGCAATTGCTTTTGATTTGAAGCTTTTGGGGCTCTGCTTTTGGGCATCCCTTGTAACCTTTAAATTAGTGGTGAGGGCCTCACTTCTCAGAGCATCTGGACGCAGAGTCTGAGAGTGAAACCCTAACCGCTCTCTTGTACTTTGATGATGGATTAATATAAAAAGAAATACCGAAAGGGGCGCCAGTCTATGGGGCCAATATCTCTAGGCACGGAACTCCGCCGGGCCAGTGCAAATCTATTGTGATCTGTGAATTGTTTGAAAGTGGTTATTTGGTGCTGTCGCGGTTGATTCTTGACTTGGAGTGTCCAAGTCTGTTACAGTTGCAGATTCCGAGTCTGAAGACGACTATGCTTTCTTTGATTCTTTACTGGATGATGATATGCCAATTACAAGTCATAAAGTTACAGCTCCAGAAGATGATTCTGAACAATTTTGGGATTCATTATTGGAAGATGATTACAGTCTCAAGCCAAAATCCTCTCCAGTGATTCATAAAGTTGAAGTTACCCCATCTAAAGAGTACTTTCCTCTTCCCCAAATATTTCACAGTTATTGGAAGATTTTGAACCAAAAATCTTACATCGCATGAAGAATTTTGAAGATCAATCTCTTGTTGCAGTCAACTTGATTATGTCAGATTCCTCTAAAAAATCTTTGAATAATGCAATGACATAGGATTTAGCAGTCAAAGCAAAAAGGTTTCGCAAAAAGCAAAGGTTCAAGACAAAGTCTTCAGATAACTCAAAGACTAAAGATTTTCGACGATTCAATGCTTTTCCAGAGTTCTATCAACATCAGAAGTCATTTCTTTGACACGGACTCTCATTTTAAATGGGAGGAAATGTCACGATTGTGACTATGTTAACAACAATACATCTACTCCTAGTTGCAGATACGCGAAGTGCCATGCCAAGGAGGACCCCTGCACTTGGATGGTCACACCTCTTCGCCCAAAGGACGTGTCTCTTCGCAAAAAGCCACACTCCTTCGACGATTGGTCACACCCCTTCGCTCTACGAGTGCGACTCTTCGCCCAATGGTTGCAGCTCTTCGCCGAAAGGATGTGCCTTTACGCCTAAAGTCATGTCTCTTCACCAAGAGACGTGTCTTTTCATTTATGTCTCTTCGTCTCCTATATAAGGAGCCCTTGTATCACACATTCAATCAATAAAACACAGAGTCTTCAAAGTCTTGTCTCGAGTACAGTTCAAGTTTCTTAAGTCTTAATCATGAGTTTAAGTACTTAATAAAGGATTAGTACCTAGAATCCTCATAGGGGGGGGATTAGTACCTAGAATCCTCATAGGGGGGGGTGTGGAGCTCTAGTGCTAGGGATATATGCATGTCTATATGCTCAAGGTAGTACAATCATGCAAATGCATCAATCTAGCTAGCTCCATCATGTGCTAATGGGGGGATGTAGAATGTAGTACATGGGTCGGGAGCAAGGGCTGCCCTGATGAACGTTGTTGGGTGAGCCATCATCTGGGCTCGTCTCTCCTCAGCAACTCAATGTGCTCGGGTCGGATCTCCTCGAGTTGTCTACGGTGGAGTCGTGGGGGCTAGCATCCGGTAGCCCGCGGGCCGATTCCTCCCTCCCCAAGGCTGGATGCCCACCCCTAAAACTGCCCCATAAGGACGCCTTGTTGGGCTGAAACCGGTATGCCTACAAATGGCCCCCATGCCTATATATGGGGCTCTTCCCAACTGCCCGACCCACATCTCTTCCCCATCCTTGGTAAAAAAAACTAAGTCCTAAACTCCATGTCTCTTATCCAGCTTCAGCAAGCTTAGGCCTTTTGAGGGTGTTTGATGGGCGAGAGAAAAGGGCTAAACAGTCCCTATGGCTATGGGAAGATACAAGGCCGTCTGGGTATAAATACCCTAGGCATGTAGAAGAGACACTGACTATGTAAAAGAGTCAAAACTCAAGGCTAGACATATCCCGACACGAGAAACTACCTCACTCTAGCCGGGCACAGCCACAAAACAACCCCCACTCCCTATCACCTGTCCCTGGGAGATACCGGGAACTAGTGGATGAATCTAGAGAGATGCCATAACTCTAACAGAGTGAAGCTTGGTAGATGTGTGTTTTTTTTTCCGTACCTTCAACCCTTGCTTTTGTTGGATTTGGGGGGGGGGGGGGGGGGCTTAATGTGAAGCTTTGCCTTGTCACAGATGCGTATTTATGGTTTGTTTTTTCTTTTTGACCTTTGCTTGTTTTCGTTTATTTCCATGCTTATCTTTGTTTTTTGGTTTCGTTGTATGTCGGGGTGCTACAGTGCGCTTGGGTTAGTGCTCTCCTACCGATACCAGGTTCTCTTTTGATGGGTTTCTATAATAGACTTGAACACTCCAAGCCAAAGATCTAGTGCAACACACGTGAGAAAGCACCTCAATAAACTTGAAGAGGGGAGAGAGAGAGAGAGAGAGAGAGAGAGAGAGAGAGAGAGAGAGAGTCAACATGGCATGGCAGAGTTCCGAGCCAAGATGCACTGGCCCCAAAGACAAGTGCCCCTTCCAGTATTTCTTTATTTACTACTTTGCAAGAGTACATGGTCGGAGGGCCCTCTCTCTCTCGCAATGCTCCCAAGTTAATCTGACAAGAGAAGAGACCTTGTCACACTTATAAAGACCCTTGGCCTATCCCAAAAGCAGTTACGTGAAAAGCATCAGATCTAAAAGCAATTAGACCAAAAATGATGCCCTAATAGCTACAGCCCGAATCGCGATTCGCGAAAATCCGTACAGCTACCATGTCAATCTCTCTCTCTCTCGTAATGCTCCCAAGTTAATCTACCAAAAGGAGAGGCCCTGGCACAACCCTTGGCCTATCCCAAAAGCAAAGCATCAGTTCTAAAAGCAATCGAACCAAAAACTCGCGCCCAAAAAGCTGCAACGCAAATCGTGGAAATCCGTACAGCTGCGACAACAGCAACCAACGCAAAATCCGAAGGCGAACGTCCGTACAACCTACCACGTCAACATGGATACACAATTTGTAGGTCCCGCTTTATTTTTTGAGGGTTTAGGCCCCTCGGCTAATTGGATGACAAGAGCCACCTTCGGAAAGTGGAATGTCCTCTACACTAGTTGAGACCTTCTTGGCAGCTCTTGTTTAATGCTCTCCTTGGCCTTCCCTTATGGTTTCCTTCGTTAGAGCTTTTGGCAATGCCAAGAGCTTCTTTTCTATCATTTTCAACATCGACTACTGTAACAAACTACTGACGTGTCAAAAGCCTAATTCTGTTGAAACCCTAACCCTAAAATCAGAAACCCTAATGCTGCCCAAAACCCTACTTCTGCTGAAACCCTAACCCTAAAATCAGAAACCCTAATTCTGCCCAAAACCCTAACCCTAAAATCAGAAATCCTAACCCTAACCCTAATTTGCTGACGTGGCGGGCTGACACGTGGCTTGTTGTACGGACACCAGCGCAATTTACGAAAAGCTGACAGTTTTTGGCTTTGCTTTTGTACCAGAAGCTTTTGAGTTTTAAAGGCTTTTTACTGTAACTGCTTTTCAGGCCAAGGGTCTTTAAATATGAGGCTAGGGCTCATTCTCTGGCATGCTTCCTAGAGAAGGTGCAGAGTCTGGAGCTCCAGCTTGTACTGTGTTGAATCTTGATGCACTATAAAGAAATATCGAAAGGGGCGCCAAGGTTTGGGGCCAATACTCTCTGGGGTGGAATTCCGCCACTCCGTGTCATGTGTCGTCTCTCTCTTTCAGTTCAGTTGTTATTGAAATGTTAAAAGTTTGTTCAGTCTGTTCTTCTCTATTGGCACGTGGTGCCCGCCTTGTGACAGTGGTATCAGAGCATCAAGCGTGTGCTTTTCTGAAAGCATACCGGTCCAGCTATTGGAATTATATTTGAGGTATATGGCGTGTGCTTTTCTGAAAGCATACCGGTCCTACAAAAGAGGAGACAGAGCTATTGGATTTTGATTTGAGGGATCTTCGCCCTCAAACCCGGACTTATTAGCCACTCCCACCCTTACTTCATCGCGCATCGGGCGCGCTCCCGTCTTCACCGCTCATGTCTTACAAGGCATATGCCATTAAGATCACTTGCAAAGAAGGATCTTGGCAAGCTTTCAAGAAAAAAAAAATTGTCCGAAGTTATATGGTTTCTCACATCTTCCTTCGGAGTGCAACTTCTGGCAGAGTGGGGTATCCTGAAATGCTTGCCATGGAAACCCTAGCAGATTATAACTTGAAATTTCTCGACATCTCTCAGTAGATGTCTCTTCACGAGCAGATGACCTTCGAGGTTTAGTGCGATTGCTATCTTAAGACTACCATCGCCGCCAAAGCAACACTGTTTGTCCAAGAGCTGACGGACCATGCTGTGCTCACGTACGACCTCATGAAAGGAACCTAACCCTAATTTTTGGTGCAGGTTTCAAGATGGAAAGTCAGTCGACTTTTCGAGCTCGACTGATGTCGAGATTGCTTTTTAAGTTTGAGTTCTGTTTGATCTTGTTTGGTGATTCAGTTTGGAATTTGTTTGAAATGGATGGTATCTGTTTTGAACCTGTTTCGGTGCCGATTTGAATTGTTTGACTATGGTTTGATACTGGTTTCAACGATTGGTGATTTTACTCCTGGGTGGAGAAGTGAGAAATACTATTTTGGTATTGTTTGAACCTCGGAACGACGCAGGCCGATGCCTGGGGAGCGTTTTGTTGTATGTTTGAAAACCTCCGAACGACGCAGGCCAATGCCTGGGGAGCGTTTGGTTGTATGCTTGTAAAATAATTGTTGTTGAGACTTCCGGCCCGGACCTGGATGGTTATGCGGGAGGAGTATTAAGAAGTCTGAGCAGTGGTTACTCTCAACACCTCCAAACGACGCGGTCTGGGGAGCGTTTGGTTATAAAAGGCCTCTATATCTCCCGGCCCGGACCTTTTTAGGTTATGCGAGAATATCTCCCGGCCCGGACCTTGTTAGGTTATGCGGGAGGAGTGTTCATCGGCAGCTTTATGTTTCTATGTCTTGTAACATGCATATGTAAGCATTTGTGTTGCATTGTGATGTGCCAACCACTGAATATTCCTAATTGGATGAGATTGCCTGGGTATGTAAATTTAGTGCATCAAGACACCCGTGGAAGATCAGTACGGTCTGGGTGTGATGGCTAATTTTACTACGCCGGAATATCAAGAGTTTCGATCTGGACGAAAGGAGAAGCTAACTCCTTGATCAAAACAACCGAAAGCAGAAGCTAACTCCTTGATCAAAAGAGCAGAAAGGAGAAGTTAACTCCTTAACAAAACGAGCAAACTGATTGTCCCTCGGAATGACCCTCGGAAATTTTTGAGGTAACTTGAGTTGTTTTGCAGATATACTGTAATCGCGGACGATTACTCTCTTTCAAGAAGGGGAGATGTAACAAACTGCTGACGTGTCGAAACCCTAATTCTGTTGAAACCCTAACCCTAAAATCAAAAACCCTAATTCTACCCAAAACCCTAATTCTATTGAAACCCTAACCCTAAAATCAAAAACACTAATTCTGCCAAAAACCCTAACTCTGCTAAAACCCTGGCCCTAAAATCAAAAACACTAATTCTGCCAAAAACCCTAACTCTGCTAAAACCCTGGCCCTAAAATCAAAAACCCTAATTCTGCCAAAAACCCTAACTCTAAATTCAAAAACCCTAATTCTATCCGAAAACCTAACCCTAAAATCAGAAATCCTAACCCTAATTTGCTGACGTGGCGGGCTGACACGTTGCCTGCTGTACGGACACAGGCGCAATTTACATTTACAAAAAGCTGACAGTTTTTGGCTTTGCTTTTGGACCAAAAGCTTTCGAGTTTTAAAGGCTTTTTACTGTAACTGCTTTTCAGGCCAAGGGCCTTTAAATATGAGGCTAGGGCTCATTCTCTAGCATGCTTCCTGGGAAAAGGTGCAGAGTCTGGAGCACTGGCTTGTACTATGTTGATGCAATATAAAGAAACAACGGAAGGGGCGTCAAGGTTTGGGGCCAATACTCTCTGGGGTGGAATTCCGCCACTCAGTGTCGTGTGTCGTCTCTCTCTTTCAGTTCAGTTGTTATTGAAGTGTTAAAAGTTTGTTCAGTATGTTCTTCTCTATTGGCACGTAGTGCCCGCCTTGTGACAACTGCTCCCTCCTTTGTGCCATTTCTTCGTCCTATGGTTTCACATGGCACCAATTGACCAGCTTGGCCCGACATTGAGTTGCTGCTTTAGCAACCCATTCCTTACTCTGTGACACCCCTAGAGGCTTTCTATTGACCTCAAATCCTTAAAATAAGTGTTGACGTGGCAAGGCATACGAACCAGACCGTAAAACGCGGAAGCACTGCTGACATGATACGGATGGCCCACGAAACGTGGAAGCAGCCCTATGGGCATGCACTTTTTATATTAGAGGCTTTTGATTATGTAAGATCCTTTTAAGCCAAGGGCCTTTAAATATGAGCCTTCTCTTGTCATCAAAATGATGTACAACCTTGATGACAAAGAAAAGGAGGCGATTTCTATTTACTTGAAGAATCAAGTAAACTAGTTAGAAAGCATTTCCAAAGGCGACATCTGGAAAAATTGTATACAAGTAGTCATAAGGGCAAATTGTAAAGATTGAAAAGCTAGGGAAAAACCTCTCTTAAAAAGATTAAAAAGTGTCCTAGTAAGCTAAATGGGGAGAGGATGGAAATACAGAAGGGGGGAACAATCGATGATGAAGATGATAAAGAAAATGTCACATGATACATCCAACCCTATGTGTCCGTGGACAAAGCTACAGCATGATCAGGGTTCAGTCAGTCCAGTCAGTCTCGATTAGAAGTGATCTGGCACTTTTTGTGTCTATTCGTAGACCATGTGGCACGTGACACATCCAACCCTATGTGTCCGTGGACAAGCTACACCATGATCAGGGTTCAGGTAGTCCAGTCAGTCTAGATTAGAAGTGATCTGGCACTTTTGTGAGTCTATTCGTAGACTGTGCATGCCCAATCACTTAGCATAGATGCATATCCTTTGGTTGCACATAGCATGATCATCAGTATTCCCACCAAAATCCATCAGATTCCATCAGGGGAATTTTCCAGTGCATTTAGCCTATTTTCCCTAATTTTGGTATTTTTCACTTATCATTTTTAAGTGACTTCCCAACAGAAGTAGGTAGGGCAATTTTGCTAAGTTAATATATAAGCAAACCCAAGTTAGCACTTTCTGGCGGAAGAGGCAGCAGGAGCTCCCCGCTCAACAGGCAACTTCTCAGCAGAACCCGCAGAACACCCTCAACCTTGGCGCTACCTCCCCTAGTGGCTAGCGTTTTTGGTTTTCCAGCAGTACTTCCCCAAGATCCAGCATTTCAGCCCTTGCATGATCGCCCTCATCTCCCAAGTCCCCTAGCGTTTGCAGATCCACCCAATTTGCAGCAGAAGTACCAATTTGACCTAGCGTTTTTACTAACGCTCAGCCCACAGTCCAGCGTTTTTTATTGTCAGCCAAAACGCAGCAGAATATGCAGTGTTTTCAGCATGCTTGATCAGTAGTAGATTTAGCCCCATTGGTTGCAGAAGATCCCGCATTTTCAGCCTCGAAAACGCAGCCAAAACAGTCGTTTTCAGCCACCGAAACAGCCCCGAATTCCGCAAATAGAAGACCACAGATTTCAGCCCTAAATTCATCGTCGTCATTGGCATAGTCCAAGTTGCATCAGTCCATTGCATACGCATTGTACCACTCTGTGCAATCAAAAAGTAGACCGCTCTTGCCGACGAGAGTGGGGCCTTCGGAGGAGGGTTTTACAACCTCTCGGGTGTCGTATCTCTCTTCTCTCTCTATCTCTCAGTCTCATACACTTGCACACACAGTGTCCATTCACTTTGTTTGTGATCATAGCACTTTCTCATTAAGAATGGAAGGCTCTACCTTCCATAAGAATAAAGGGAACCTTGAGCACAGTTCGGAGCACTCATCTTGAGCAAAGCGCAAACAATCATTCCGTTGCACCTAACATTGGTATCAGAGCTTTGGCAGTGTTCTGTATCACTCAAGGAAAGAACCACAAGAACCACAAGAATCTTTTTGCTTGTTGAGGTCGCACGAACCCAAGTTTACTTGGGCGTGTCGATTCCTAATCGTGTTTTGTTGAAGAGTGACAGGAATCCCAAGAAAGCAGGGCTTGTCCATCCTCCCCTTGTGTCTCTTTTCACTCATTGAGAGCGGACCGTGCACTTAGCGGCCGGCCAATCAACGTGAGGTGGGAAAAAGCAACCTTGGTGTGAACGCAAGGCCGCCAAGGGGTGCGCCCGCAGAAAAGAGTAGAACTCGGGTAAAAGGAAGATCCTTCTCCAACGCGAATTGCAAGCGAAAGAAAACCTCAAGAACCCAAGAACCAAGACCCTCAAGAACCCAAGTTCCTCGTGAACTTAAGAACCCAAGACACCCAAGAACGCAAGTTCCTCGTGAACTTAAGAACCCAAGACCATAAGAACCCACGATTGCAGAATGGTCATCACTCGAAGCGGAATGGATACTTCGCTTATAGGTGATGAGCATGAGAGAGACGAAGAAGAATTTTCCCCACCAGGAGGGTTTTCCGACCCTCCCCCTTCACCATCTACGACAAGGATTGCGCTAACTCCTAGGGAGGAGTTGGACCAAGAAAGAGAAGCAGAAAGAAAAGCCTACGAAGAAGACATGGCAGCCATAGAGCGCCAGTACCAAGAAAGAATGGCAGCCATAGCGCGTGAGAGCGAGCAAGCACGCTTGGAAGCCAAAGCAAGACAAGCAGAATACGACCGCAAGACCACAACAAGAATGCAAGCGATGTTTCGACTCTTCTCTCAAATGCAAGCACAGATTCAACAGGATCGGGAAAAGGAGACTCTATCAGTCTCTTCTTCTCCCAAGCATAACACACAGGATTTGCATGATTGTGTGAAGCATGATGAGGAATTGAATGACCATGATCAGCATGATGATTTGATTGACAATGATAAGCATGATGATTTGGATGATAATGATGAGCATGATGACAAGCATGATGATTTGCATGATCAAGATGTGATTTCTCACAAGCATGATGAGTTGCATGAAGAAGATGTGATTGTTCACAAGGGTGATGTGTTAGTTGATGCTCTTTCTAGCGAAGCTAACCTCGTTACAGATTCGATCAATCACGAAGAACCGATCTTGGCTTTCGAGTCGAGGTCCAAAGAACCCCCACAAGACGATTCGATCATTCAGGAAGAAGCGATCTTGGCTCTCGAGCCTAGGTCCAAAGAACCTTCACAGGAAATATTACGTGTTCGCATGATTGATATGCACGCATTGTTCGAATGTTTCATTCGTCATCGTTTCCTGTATTTTAGTCAGCATCATTATGTGATCCCTTTTCCTAGGCATGACATATTGTATGTTGAACACGTTTCTCTCATGGATGAGCACGAATGTATGTGAAAAGCTGAAAAGTATGTATGTAAGGAAGTCACATTCCATGTCTCTTCCTTGGCATGACACAGTTTCCGAACGAGCACATGAAAGTATGAGCACCAAGCATGGGCATTTCCATTGTGTTTTGCCACAATTGATTGCTCTACATCATAAGAGAAAGATTCGATCTCATTGTTTGCATGTGTTTGATGAACGGGTTGTCACTCCGTCTCTATGTTCATCTACATTGCATACACAGTCTTTAGAGATAACACTATTTTTTCCCTTCACTTTACATGGAATGGGTATGTTCATGGTTTTGTGTTGGAAATGGATTCAAGAATTTTCAGCCATGGAGATTCTTGAAGACGAAAGAAGCAGGTCTCTAGACAAAGTTGAAGCAAGGAAGGAGCCACAGCAAACTTTGTGTCGCTTTCAGCACGGCCCAAAGAAGCAAGCGTTGCAGACCTTTATGAAGTTCAAGTACCGCACGACCCACACATCATAGTGGGCCGGCGAAGAGTCCCTTCTAGGACTCCGGATGCTATTGGCGATCTCCCTCGACGCCATACAGTTCGGTACCAGTACCTCACTTTGAGAAGGAGGGGATGTCACATGACACATCCAACCCTATCTGTCCGTGGACAAGCTACACCATGATCAAGGTTCAGTTAGTCCAGTCAATCTAGATTAGAAGTGATCTGGCACTTTTGTGAGTCTATTCGTAGACTGTGCATGCCCAGTCACTTAGCATACATGCATATTCTCTGGTTGCACACAGCATGATCATCAGTATTCCCACCAGAATCCATTAGATTCCATCAGGGGAATTTTCCAGTACATTTAGCCTATTTTCCCTAATTTTGATATTTTTCACTTATTATTTTTAAGTGACTTCCCAACAGAAGTAGGTAGGGCAATTTTGCTAAGTTAATATATAAGCAAACCCAAGTTAGCACTTTCTAGCAGAAGAGGCACCAGGAGCTCCCCGCTCGACAGGCAATTTCTCAACAGAACCCGCAGAACACCCTCAACCTTAGAGCTACCTCCCCCAGTGGCTAGCGTTTTTGGTTTTCCAGCAGTACTTCCCCAAGATCCGGCATTTCAGCCCTTGCATGATCGCCCTCATCTCCCAAGTCCCCTAGCGTTTGCAAATCCACCCAATTTGCAACAGAAGTACCAATTTGACCTAGCGTTTTTACTAACGCTCAGCCCACAGTCCAGCGTTTTTCATTTTCAGCCAAAACGCAGCAGAATATGCAGTGTTTTCAGCATGCTTGATCAGTAGTAGATTTAGCCCCATTGGTTGCAGAAGATCCCGCATTTTCAGCCTCGAAAACGCAGCCAAAACAGTCGTTTTCAGCCACCGAAACAGCCCCGAATTCCGCAAATAGAAGACCACAGATTTCAGCCCTAAATTCATCGTCGTCATCGACATAGTCCAAGTTGCATCAGTCCATTGCATACGCATTGTACCACTTTGTGCAATCAAAAAGTAGACCGCTCTCGCCGACGAGAGTGGGGCCTTCGGAGGAGGGTTTTACAACCTCTCGGGTGTCGTATCTCTCTTCTCTCTCTATCTCTCAGTCTCATACACTTGCACGCACAGTGTCCATTCACTTTGTTTGTGATCATAGCACTTTCTCATTAAGAACGGAAGGCTCTACCTTCCATAAGAATAAAAGGAACCTTGAGCACAGTTCGGAGCACTCATCTTGAGCAAAGCGCAAACAATCATTCCGTTGCACCTTATACCGTGCATGCCCAGTCACTTAGTGTAGATGCATATCCTCTGGTTGCACGCAGCATGATCATCAGATTCCATCAGGGGAATTTTCCAATGCATTTAGCCTATTTTTCCTATTTTTGACATTTTTCACTTAATATTTTTAAGTGACTTTTTAACAAAAGTAGGTAGGGCAATTTTGCTAAGAAAATATATAAGCAAACCCAAGTTAGCACTAAATGGCAGAAGAGGCAGCAGGAGCACATGCTCAACAGGCACCTTCTCAACAAGACCCCAAGGACTTCTAGCGTTTTTGCTCCACAGCATCTTGGCTAGCGTTTTTGGACAACACAGCAGATCAACCAACGTTTTACCCTTGTAGATCCCTAGCGACGAGACCACAGCAGATCAGCCTAGCGTTTTTGCATTTGCAGAACCTCGACGACAGAAACACCATTTTCAGCCCCAGCGTTTTTGCATCTGCCAACAACCTCAGCGTTTTGCAGATCTATCGCGACAGAATCAGCCCTAGGACCAACGTTTTCAGTTTTCAGCAGTTAGACTTCGCAGATCAAGTCCCGAACCTCGCACATCTCACCTTCCGCAGCAGTTCCTCGCCGCACGATCAGTTTTCGCAAGGTTTACAGTTTCAGGCCGGAAAACGCAGATTTCAGCATCTGCGTTTTCAGCGCGTCATCGTCGCATCGTCGTCATCGACATAGAGTCAGAATTCAGCAGATAGAAGATTTGCGGATTTCAGCCTTTAGGTCGACTTCGTCATCACCGTCGTCATCGTCGACATAGCCTAGACTTGCATCAGTCTCATGCATACCATTTGTACCAGATTGTGCAATCATAAGTAGACCACTATTGCCGACGAGAGTGGGGCATTCGGAGGAGGGTTTTACAACGTCTCTCTTCTCTCTCTATCTCTCAATCTCATACACTTGCACGCACAGTGTCCATTCACTTTGTTTGTGATCAAAGCACTCTCTCATTAAGAACGGAAGGCTCTACCCTTCCATAAGAACAAAAGGAACCTTGAGCACAGTTCGGAGCACTCATCTTGAGCAAAGCGCAAACATTCATTCCGCTGCACCTAACAGAAGAACAGCTAACATCACCAAATAATCTACCGAAGGAAGCCATAGGAGAACCAACAAAGCACTACAACTTGAGCTAACAAGGAGATATCAGCCAATATAGAGGACAGTCCACTTGCTGAAGATGGCTCCTGAAATCCAGAGCTAGGGAGGGAACTCCAAGAAAGACAGTGGAGGAGGCGCAAGCAAGTATGGTGCAAGCAGAAGGAGACAGTCTGCAAGAGGTAGTTGATCTAGTGTGGGCAAGCACGCTGCCACGAACAAGGCAACAAGCAGTTCGATGGATTGAGAGGCACGTCCACTGCAACAGATTAGAGGGAGCACTAGCTAGGAGGGCAACCTATAGCAGCTCGGCAACAACCCCATGGCTCTCTCTCTCTCTCTCTCTCTCTCTCTCTCTCTCTCTCTCTCTCTCTCTCTCTCTCTCTCTCTCTCTCTCTCACACACACACACACACACACACACACACAACACAAAAGAAGTGGGTTATGTAATGAAAATTACAAGCCCGCAAGCATTACACGAACCCCTAGACATACAAGGATAATGGATCTGATAGTGAAAAACCCCATAGATATTCCATGATTACAAACCATAGGGGGAAAACTACCATTGATGCAAAGTTACAAAAGATGGGTGGTCCAACAAAAGATAGGAGCAAGGGAGTGAGGGAAGAAAGTAGTAGAGAGTTGAAGCACAGGCAAGCCACCCTGGCGTTGAAAGGAGGCCAAAAACTTCACCAAAGAATCTCCGATAGCCAACTCCAGATCTCCAAGGCAAAAGACATCACCACCGGCAAAAGACTTTGCACCAAAAATCCGAAAGAGAGATAGCCTCTAGCAATCCCTAGCAATGGTTAACAAGGCTATGACATTCTTCAACCTACATGCAAAAGCAGTATATGGTGACAACCTGAAAGCGAGGCAAAACAGAAACGGCCCAACACACCCTCTAGCCCTCACCTACCAAAGTAATTCTAAACCTAAATCACCCATCACCAGGAAGAAAAAAAAAAGAACAAGTAGTAAACAAGCTGAACAAGCAAACATACACACACACAAACTTCAACCACAAGCAGTCATGTAGAACACACTCACCACAAGCACATGCAAATCCTTTAATCCACAAGCAAAAGCATCACACGCAAAAGAAATCAGGCGCAAGCAAGCTCAACAAATAGAAACAAAGAGAAAGAAAAATACCTTCATAATAACAAGAAGCAAAACGTAACGAAAGAAACCGTCGCAGGTAGTACAGGTAACATAAGAGGGGAACAGACAAGGCAGCCAAGTAGAGCTGCAGTTTTGTAAACCTAAGCGAGCACCGTAGGCGGAAGTAGAGTGGTTGCTTAAGGTGGGTAGCCGTTCGTCGTAGTGGAAAATCTCTCTCTCTCTCTCTCTCTCTCTCTCTCTCTCTCTCTCTCTCTCTCTCTCTCTCTCTCTCTCTCTCTCTCTCTCTCTCTCTCTCTGCGCCAAATTAGTTACTCCTATGTATCATCCAAAGCCAAGTTGTATAGCAAGGGGCGGTGGGCACAAGCCGCCGGAAGACTATGCTCTGAACAAATACATAGCAGTAGCAAACTTGACTGTACTGCTAAGCCTATGAATTTAAATATAATACGATTGTGCACACATGAATTTCTTTTGGATCCAAATTATTTTTCAATGTTCAAAATTGTAAAAGGAATCCTAAGAGTCCAGGCATAAGAGCAGTAAAAGAATAGCCGGATGCAATGTAGATCAAGCCCACAAGTGAGGATGGGGTCTTACGGTCATGAAATGAATCAAACTTTTATTGTTTTGAAATAATTGTTTAACTTTGGTATGTACCCAGATACAGCCATCATGTATTCATATTGAACTCAATGGGAACCCCCCCCCCCCCCCCCCCGCCGGGCCCTTTTCCCCTTCTTTCTTTTCTAAGTCCCATTCCCTAACATAAAAGCCACAAACTAACAATGTATATTCCTTGCACTCATATTGCTGCATCATACCTGCACAGGGGTAAATCTGACCGTGTTCTGTTTTGGTTTGTCTTGAGGATAAGGACCAGGATCTGGAGGAACATACGATTCAGCAATAATTTTATCTTGCACGCCCATGTCACTCTCCACCTTGGCCTCTGAAGCCAGCCCTTTCTGTTTGAAGCCCATTGTCTTTGGATTGCTCATAAAAGACTTGGGAAAAGTCACCCTATAAGGAGGTAGTGGGCTTTCATCATCACGTCCATTTGCATTTTTGAGTATCACCTGCATTAAGAGTTAAGATATATACATATATATTACACCTAGATGAATCCAAGATAAGCAAAGGATTTGAATTGCCACAATTAAGCTCAAATCAATTAAAAAACACTTACATCATAGCCTTCGAATGAATCTCGTAAATGTTGTGCATCTAAGAATGTGTCTTTGAAATCCAACACCTTCAGCTGGTTGGGCATGTTCTTCCACTGTGCTGCACCAGGATCCCCATATCCCAAAATGATGTCCCTTAGCCAGCCCGGGACAATATAGTCTTCATTCATCAGGTCTCTGATGGACTCGAGAATAGCTTTAAAATTATTCTCCTTAGGTTTCCTCCGCATAAGCACATGGAATGTGCTGTAGATATCTTCATCCTTGTCTCCCAAAGAAGATACATCCATATGATATTGGGCTGTGTCCAGAGCTACAACAGCTGTTCGTATTTCTCCCTGGGGCGGCTTCCACTCCTCCCTTTTTACTCTACCAGTGAAGTCATTCATAAGATGCCCTCCCTCATCACGCATCTCAATAACCTCACAACCACGGACATATTGCAATCCAAACCTTTCAGGAACACTTAACTCCGTAACCTCTTCACTGTTTAGCTGTTCCAATGGAGGCTGTATGGATAGCAAAAACAGAACGTCATGCTCTTTCAATTCATCCCATTCTGACCGCATTGATCCTCTGTACTTTTGCACAGAAAACGTTGCTTCAGCTATACATGCGGAGGGCTTAACCTCTCCAATATTTGGCCTTTTAACCTCAGTTATTCTGAATTCCTTGATGGGAACTGCCATTCTGGCCCATCCCCTAAAAGATGTTCCTCCTTCCCCATTCACATAGGCACCCATGCGCTGTAGAATGTCATGAATATCCTCCCTTATTTCATAAGTGGACTCCAATCGGAACAAATTGAAGTTTCGAAGCAAGTAATCATGAAGAGTGAGAAACTGAAGGTTGAGCTTTGGCAAAGCAAGACAACCCTCACCCGTGTAATTAATACTAGGCACCAAGCTTTCATCCCACATGACTTGCTCATTCGGGTAGAGAGGTAGAGCATTAATAGCTTCTCTTTGTGACAAACGTTTTTCGAAGTTTGAGACCATAATTTCCATCAGAAAATCGACCCTATGGGACCATCGATCAGTTGATGAGAGAATATTTAACTGGAAATTTCCATGCACACAAAGTTAGAATCCAAAAACAAGGCTTGACAAGGTCAAAGCTCCCATAACAGAAACGTGCCTTGTTGCAGACCAAATCCCTAAGCTCTTCTGGAAGCAAAATCGAAAGCCTCTTTGACAGGTCAATACGTTTCTCGATTGCCCCAATGTTTGTCAAGGAAAGGTCTCGCAACTGTAAAAGTACATGTTCAATCGTGTTTGTCCTAGCCAAAAATTAACTGGAATCTAAAGCTCTTCATAGAACAAGCGACATACCTTTGGAATTTTCTTGAAGCAAAGTGATTGAAAGGCCTGTAACTTTGAGCAATGAGCAAGGAGAACATCATCATCTTTCAGATGAGAACCTGTCTGATCATCAATCTCAAAACCCTCGTAGAAACGCAGCAAGTCAACTAGTTGAGCAAATAAGCGCCCTTTCGGATGAGAATACAGAGCACTCAGTCGACATTTTGACACGATTGCAAAATCCTCAATCAAAGCTCTCGTGAACCTGAAAACACAATGAGGTGAAGAATCTTATCACATGAAAATATTGTTTTAACCAATTATTAGAACAAGACAGGCACCTGCGGGTAGGCAATTGACTTAGTAAGTCAATCAAAAGCTCCACAAAGCGTTCACAATATAATATGGCATTTGCAGCCACAGGTAGTTCATCAGTGTCGAGGTCCCCTGCATCCCCATTCATCAGGTTCTCCGTGGCATGGTGGGCACTTACAACTGAATCTAGTGTCTGTAAACGCATGAACATTTTCTTAAAAAACAAATCCATCTACTAAGTGTAAATTCAATAATTTGATCATTTGCCTATTTTCAGGAGAACAATGCTTTAATTGGTTCTTCACAAGCTAAAGATGGACACCAAATTGAGGCCAACATTTTCTGGTAGTTGCATATACAAGAGTCAGAAACACTGTATCGCTTGACTCACCTCAAGGAACTCTTGTAAGAGCAAGGGAATGAACTTCACTTCCAATCTTTCTTTTACTGTGACATAGCCATCACTTTTCTTGGCAGCCCGAGCTTCTTTCTTATTCAACTTTTTCCAATGCTCAATCAACTGCTCATGAACAGAGAGTTCCATCTGTCACACAAATAGATCTCTTAATCAGCATGCAGTTCCAAATTCAAGCAAATTTAAAAGCACAAAATTCTCTCTTTACCTGCAGCCGCCCTGGAGAAAGGTAATGCCATAGCTGCAAAGTGACAAGCTTAAGAGCAGGTCCTCTCACCATCTCATCCTCTAAGCTCTACAAAGAATGCAAACCATAAGAATCAAGCAGTAACAAGGGTGATTAGTATTTCATTATTTAGTTATTGCACTCTTCCATTCAACCTCACCATGGAGATTCGAGGCGTGGGAAACAAAGCAAGAAGTGTGAGGTGATTGCGGAATCTACAATATTTTTTATTGCCTAGCTTCAATTCACCCCCCAAAAATCAAATTACTTTTTCGATTCAACCAATCCAATCACTCATCTTCTAAGCTCTACAAAGAATGCAAACAATAAGAATCAAGCAGGAATGAGGGTAATTAATACTTCAACATTTAGTTATTGCACTCCTCCATTCAACCTCACCATGGATATTTGAAACATGAGAAAGAAAGCAAGAAAAGTGAGGTGATTGAATAAGAATTTGAGGAATCTTCAATGAGAAAGTAATTGTTTATTAAATAGCTTCAATTTACCCCAAAAATTAAAATACTTCTCTAATTCAACCAGTTCAATTCAAATATTGGAAGAAACGCTCAGCAAAATGGTGTCCATATAGCAGATGTGGATTAGAAAAATCATGTAGTGTTCATATGATGGGCCCTAGAGCACAATGTTCAATATAGAGTTCTTTTAATGGCACAATTTTTTCTTGAAAGAGTGGCACTTGGAAATCAAGCAACATGGAGTAGCCTAGGAGTCGTCAGAACCCAGAGGTGCACAGCTCACAGACACCAAACCCACCAAGCCCCGCCTCATCGGTAAATTTATCCATTTTTAATTCCAACTATGGTGGCATCTTAGCTTTCGCGTTTTACGTTGAGGCCACCACTGGAAGAGCCCCATAACTTTTTTATTGACTTATGTATACAACTGCAATCCATTGCTTAGGTGGCTCACTTCGGAGTGGAAAAAGAAAGAGAGTGTATATCTATGTAAGCCTTGACATTATTATTAGGGTTGGGACCTAGGTTAGGAATCAAAAGATCCTTGCCTTTATGTGTGAGCTTAAGTATCTTTATCATAAATAGGAATTGCCTTGACTTTGCGCATCCAAGGCATGCCTAGCATTACATCGCAGCCTTGAGTAGAACCATTAATAAAGTCCACATGATTCAAATATCCCCCAATGTGAATTCATAATGGGTCCTTGACAAGTGCAACTTGTGCTTGTTGTCCAAAGAGAGTGTCTGCAATTATTAGCGTACCTTTGTCGTCATTAGTGAGGCCAATAGATCTCACTGCTTCCTCAAAAATGAAGTTATGAGTTGATCTAGAGTCAATCTGAAACCGGCCCCGTGGGGCGGTAGGCTTTGGCTTTCACCCGAAATTCTTTACTTTAGACACACACAGAGAGAACATGCAACGGGAACCTGCAATGGGAATTAACACTTAAGTACACACACGGCCTAGAAGCTAGAATGCTCCGAGCGGACGCCGACAACCTGTAGGCCCCAAAATTGGCGCCCCTTTCGGTATTTCTTTATTCCTTAGAAGGGTAAATTACAAAGTAGAGTCCTGGGAATCCCTTTACCAGTATCCCGCTAGATACCACCTCTTTTGGCCAAATTCCGGTAGCATAACAGCCCCAAAACTTCTGCGAAACCAATTCCCCTTCTAGAACTCACTTCCACTAGCATAAACCCTTTGATTCGTGCCCAAAAAGAGTAAATTCAGCACGTGTATTTACTGATTTTTGCCCTGTTTTCAGCCCTAAACAGTCCCCTAACTGTCCTCTACCACTGGGACACTACTCCCAAAGGTTCTGGCGCACGTATGGCTTAAAAACAGTCAATTTACAACGCTGTGTATGCGCTGAAAACGCACCTTTACGATGAGGTTATGACCTCACCGGTGCCTACGTTGGAGTAGCAATTAGCTACCCCTGTTCCTGCTCAATCTTGCCTCAGCACAAAAGCATGAAACCACACAGCTGTACATCAGTCAAATGAAGAGCCCTCTTGTGGGGCATCACATAACTGCACATAGGGGAGAGAGGGAGAGAGAGAGCGGTGTGTAGTGTGCAGGTCATCACTCCTAGCACCACACTGTACATAGAGTGGAAGGGAAGCACTCCCTAGCTCTTAACCTGTGACAGGTTCTCAATGAAGCATCCCCCCAGCATAAATCGAGCACTCTCTCTTCTGTGCTTGATCTATAATGCATCTGTGAACAAATAGATACAAAAAGAGGAAGATTTCCATGGCTGCCAAAACCTGCATATCGCTGAAAACGCAGCAAAACAGCCCTGTAAACACGCATCTGATGCCTTCCAGTGCTGAAAATGAGCTCCTTAGTCCTAGGTAAAGTTATGGGAAGCTCAAAAATGGAGAGAAATGGCTGAAAATCAGAGTTATCAGCCTCCAAAACTGCTCCAAAAAGTCAATTACGAGTTCTGTTCTCCCAAACTTGGTAAATTTGCCAAAAAGTGCCACTTGGCACTCATGCATGCAATTTTCCCGCATTGGGCTTCCCGCTTAAAAATCTCTCAACTGGCATATCAGTTGACTTTGCAGCAGAGTCCCTTGTCATTCTGAAGCTAATGACACGAACAGATTTCATGGCCCAAAAAAGCAGTTTCCTAAATTTTAGGAGATGCTTCCGTTGGGCTCCCACTGGTCATCTGACCATCTATCCTCATTGGGACCGCATCCAGAAGTGCAATGTGGCCCAACTGTCGGATACTTTCTGTTGGTGATCCCACCTTGACTTTATGCCTTTATTGAGTTCACTTCCTAGTATCCACCAATGTCACGAGGACGTGGCAGTTATTAACCATGTCACAGAGATGTGGCAACTGCTAACCTTGGTTGTTGGTTTCTTTCCAATGGGGTTTATTTTATTTATTTTGAGACCCTCTTTTTGAAGTAGCAAACGGTCGGACATTGTATGGCCAATGTGAACGGTAGATTCACCCGCAGACGGGAAGTGGTCGGCACTGGAATTCGTATGGTAAGAGGATGTCTAGGCTCAGAGCAAGATCATATAGGTCCCCCCGTCGCACTTAGCAAGTTGGTGGATACTAGGAAGTGAACTCAATTAAGGCATAAAGTCAAGGTGGGACTACCAACAAAAAGTATCCGACAGTTGGGCCACATTGCATTTTTGGATGCGGTCCCAATGAGGATAGATGGTCAGAAGACCAGTGGGAGCCCAACGGAAGCATCTCCTAAAATTTAGGGAACTGCTATTTTGGGCCACGAAATGTGTTCGCGTCATTACCTTCGGTATGACTAGGGGAACACTTTACAACTCTGCCGCGAAGTCAACTGACGCACCAGTTGAGATATTTTTAGCAGGGAAAGCCCAAACTCGGAAACTGGGCGACGTGTCAGCTTGTGAGCGATTCTGCCACTCTGGGAGGCAAAAACGAGCTGCATATCAACAAAGGGGGCGCCATTTTCAGCCACAGGCGGATTGCAACAGGTACAGAAGCTATGGAATGCTTACCTTGCCCTCTATGCACAGTATGGTGACGGGAGTGATGCCCCGCACGCTACATACTGCTCTCTTTCTCCCCTACGTGCAGTTATGTGATGCCCCACAAGAGGGCTACTCATTTGACTGATGTACAGTTGTGTGGGTTCATGCTTTTGTGCTGAGGCAAGAGCCTCCTTGAGCAGGAACAGGGGTAGCTAACTGCTGCTCCAAAGCAGGCACTGGTGAGGGTCATAACCTCACCGTACAGGTGCAAAATCAGCGCTGTGTATGCGCTGTAAATTCACTGTTTTTCAGCCATACGGACGCCAGGATCATTGGGAATCGTGCCCCACTGGCAAAGGACAGTTAGGGGACTGTTTGGGGCTGAAAACAGGGCAAAAACCAGTAAATACAGCATGCTGAATTTACTGTTTTTGGACAGGAATCAGAGGGTATACGACAGCGCAAGCGAGTTCCAGCAGGGGAATTGGTTTCGCGCAAGTTTTGGGGCTGTTATGCTGCCGAAATTTGGCCAAATCAAATGGTATCTAGGTGGATACACGTGAAGGATTCCCAGGACCTTACTTGTAATTTACCCTCCTAAAGAATAAAGAAATACCGAAAGGGGCGCCAATTTTGGGGCCTACAGGTTGTCGGCGTCTGCTCGGAGCATTCTAGCTTCCGAGCCGTGTGTGTATTCAAGTGTTAACTCCCGTCGCAGGTTCTCTTTGCAAAGTGCTCTGTGTGTGTGTTTAAAGTAAAGAATTTCGGGTGAAAGCCAACGCCTACCGCCCTACGGGCCGGTTTCAACCAATCTGCTAAGTGCGACGGGGGGACCTACATGATCTTGAACTGAGCCTAGACATCCTTTTACTTTACGAGTTCCAGTGCCGACCAACTTTCCGTCTGCGGGTGAAACTACCGTTCACATTGGCCATACAATGTCCGACCAGTTGCAACTTCAAAAAGAGGGTCTCAAAAATTAAACAAAAATCATTGGAAAGAAACCAACAACTAATGTTAGTAGTTGCCACGTCCTCGTGACACAATCACACCTACAACACGTGGATCTCTCAGCTTTCCAAAAGCTATCCATGGTTGCCTTACTTTAGGCATTCAGAAACTTGCACATCTGTAATGGTAGCAACCTTAGGTTTGGTTGGCTCCTCTGTTATTTTATTGTTACCAGTCTTCTTGGACTCTAATGCCATGTGTCCTTTGCCGCCGCATTCAAAACCCCTTCCTTCCTTGAGTCCTCTCTCCATTTCTTCCTTTGACAGCTTGTTGATTTAGAAGATGCTAAAAGCTTCTACTTCATTCTCGTCGATCTTCGCCCTCTTTGATGCCACTTCATATCACAAGCTTCTGCGTTTAATGCTGATTCCATGCAATACTCTAAAATGTAATCCTTTTTGGAGGTATGCATAAGAGGCTTCAAAAGTGGATGTAGGCCACCTTCAAACTTGTGGATAACTTCGTCGTCGCTTACATTAATATATTGAGAAGCCTCGAGATATGTATCCCAAAAAGGGTCAATATACCCTTGCACATTAGCCTCTTTCTGTTCCAGCTTATCCCAATCTGTGCACACGTCCTTCTTGAAATTCGTAGAAAGAAATTGAGATATAAATATCTTATTGAATTCCTCCCAAGTTTTAGGATCTGTGTTCCTAGTTACATGTGTTAGATACCAATTACTAGCAACTTCTTTAATAAAGCATAGACTCTTCAGAGAAGTTTATGATTCTCGAAGGCTAAATCAAATTCTCTGATGAAGGCAAGAGCCTTTGCAATGTCCATGCCATTTCCATCAAAGTAAGGAAGTTTCACACTCTTGTCTCCAAGCTTGCAAGCTTCTTTCTTATTTTTCTTATTTTCTGATTCAAATATCTTCTTCTTTGTACGTAGCTCCGTTGATAAATGATGAGAAGAGGCTATTGCGTAGGGCTCCAAAAAAATAGCATTTCTGGAGGAGCTCGGACCGGAGGAGCTCGGACCGATGATTCACTTCCTTAATAGATATTCCTTGGCAAACACAATTGGGTCTCCAAAATCAAAACTTCTAATAAAATCTTCTAAGTGAGATACCTTTGAATTTGTAAATGCCTTCCTAGCGACCACCAATTCCACATCAAGATGAACTTGCTTCTTGAAAAAGGAGGTTACTTGGTAGCATTTACACAAGTGTCTTGCCACTTGTCTAAAAGGATAGACCATCTTTGACAAGTGTCCTTACAGGTCTCAAGTGTCTCGACACAAATATCTTGCCTTTTGTTTTTAAAAAAAAGTAAATTGTCTTCTTTCTGTGACAAGTGCCCTTACACACCTAACAAGTGTCTTGTGTCACGAGGTTGTGACAAACCGCTATCTTTATTTGTTGGTTTCATTTTTATTTAATTTTTGGGAGCCTCATTTTGAGATCACAAATGCCCGGACATTGCATGGCCAATGTGAAACAGCCAATGACGAAGAACTTCACCCGCATGAGTCAAGGCCAGGCAGCCACGAGATGGTTGTGGGCCGATTGACACTAGAATTCAACTAGTAAAGAAGTGGCAAGACTTTATAAGTTCGTGGGTACTAGAAATTAAACCAAAAGAAGCAAAGTGGACACATGGCAGTAAGAGAGCAACTTGGTGACTGCTACTTATGTATATATATTATGGTGTACTATGTGATATCAAATTGATTGTTGCAACAAAGATGTCTACTCTTTTGCATGTTTGTTTGAGTATATGAGGTAGAATGTATCTAGATTCTAACCTTTTATCTCAGTTCATCGGTGAGGTAATGAGGATGATTCTAATGCATGATAACATCAGTATAGAGGTCAGCGAGGCTTGGACCTGATGGGATGCATGTGAAGTCTAGAGAGGACAAAGATGTAAATCTTATTGTTGATTGCTGTTTGAAAACGAGTGTGGATTAGGATATTTGTTGGTGAATGCTTTGTAAAGGACCTATGCTTGTGTGGGAGGATCTTTGTTATCTTGCAGTTTAGGTGCGAAACCCTAAACCTGCAAACAAACACAGCATGCTGTAATTTTATGTTTTGGATTGTTTTGAGCGGAGCAAACATGTCCATGTGTGTCTCAAGAGCTCGCGCATGCAATGGGACGGTTCCCCTAAAGTTTGGACAAGTTTTCACGCGAGAAAACTCTCCGTATTCGCATCTTCGTGATGGAACTGTGCGTACCTGTGGGGATTAGCAATTAGCTGATCTAGCTCCTATACAAAAGGCTCTTAACTTGGCAAACGCGCATAAAACCCATAAAATTTTACATGGTCATCTGAGAAGCCCAACTAGTAGAGAGAGAGAGAGATGCACGAGAGCAAATCATCCCGCTACATGAGACAAGGGAGAGGCCAGCTTTCCATTAAAACTGTGATCACCTCCGACGACTACTCTACACACACTATAGAGCACAATGAGTCAGCCCCCCTCTCAAATTTGGGCGTCCCCTCTTGAGCCTGGAGCTTTTGAAGTGAGTGTTGGCCTGCGGGTAGAGCACCATCAACTCAGTACCCCCAAAAAAGTCAAAGATATTTCTCAATCTGTGTTGACCTACAAGAATTGAATTAAGAAGCTCTCCTCTGGTGCAATATTTCACATGAAGGTCCTAAAATTGTAATTTTTTATTATTATTTTTATCACCCCCCTATAACAGAACTAGGAGCCTAGCGAACCTGTCCATCAGAAGCAAACATAAGAGGAAAGACCCTTCCCCGACACTCACAAAGGTGGCCAAGAAAGATACTATAAAAGAGGATCATCCCCCTTCAAGTCTCTGACTTGGAGATCTCCCTCTAGATCTCAAAGTCGATGAAGTGTCACCACTGTGAATAAACTCCATGGCTGCAGTGACAATTACTATGTCAGAGTTGAGATAAAGTGTCACCTCTGTGAAGAACTCCATTGCTGGAGTGACAACTACTATGTCGGATCAACTCTGCCTCAGACACGACACTTGCCTACTAGACTTCTTCGGGCAATTCCTTGAATGTTTCATCACAATTACGGAAAATGGCCTCACTCTCGAAAGATCCGCCAGATCCAAAAAAATTATCATCCTTCTGTGCTCCGTATACCTGTCCTCATCTGACTTGATCCAACGCTATGGAAACTTGTTCCTCCCATGTCAAATTAGTAGACCTGCCCAATCAAACAAGCCTGTATAGAAGGCACCATACTCTTGATAAATGAGTCAGCAAGATTACCACTATAAACCTTCCCATTTTGAAGGGTCGTCTACTACATTTTTAGTGGATGATCTTACCCTTCAACCCAAGAGCTGCCCACAGCTAGGAATTGCTTGGGATTGAAGACACAGAGCAAATCCACATAGCTGAGAACTAGACAGTCAGATATACTAAGTAATCTTCAGTAGAGGTGGTCATCACACATACACCACTCCATGGTAACCAATCAAATCTCTTTCAATTCTGTCAGTTCATTAAATAACTAATTCAGTGACTTTTTTTATGTATTCTATAGAATATACTGCATCTCACTCACCAAACGCCATAAATGCAACAATACCAAAACTGAATAAATCATTACCTGAAAGCAGTGTATTATGAACAGCAGATAATTTGTCTTCTCTGCTACGTTTAGATTTCTGCCCTGTAATGTGCCGATTCAGAAGCTCAATCTGCAACTCGTACACCCAAAAAACAAGCGAAACGATAGTAACCACAGGCAGGCTGATAAGTACCTGGTCCTTTAAACCAAGAATGCGCCTCAAAAAAGGTTCAAAATTCTCCTTCCTGTCATGAAAACATTTCCACGCTGGTACATTCTCTCGAAACTGCATAGCAGAACCAGGAAGTTACAAATACTCTTCTTGGAGAAGGAATAACAACCTTCGCATATGGATTCAAAAGCAGAGACAACAAGGCCCATGAAGGGACAGCATGAAGTGAACACAGCAGTCACAAGATCTTAAATGTAGAAAAGTGTACAAACCAACCTTCTCGTTCACCATGAGAATGATGGACATGAGATGCTCAAAAGAAGATGAGCCTGAATCAAAATGCAGCCACAGGTAGTTCTCCAAATACTGGCTGATTTCTAAGACCATTACTTTTTGCAGAGGAACGGTCTTGTTTCCAGAAGTAACCAAAAGCTCATTTCTGTAAATCTCAGCAACAAGATTTGCATTGAAAGGGGGCCTGGAAGCTTCTTTCAAGGTAACAGACCAGTTTTCAAGTGCAATCATTGTGAGTTTGTCTTGTTGAATTTCATGTAAAGTAATCGTTTTTCCTGTGGACAACCCTAGTTTTTGCTCTGCCAACCTTTCCGTTGCATCAACGGTGACAGGATACTCGGCAACCCGTGCCCTCTTTGCTCTCGCGTTCTCTGCCTCTTCTTCTTTCTCTAATTCACTCTCAGCTCGTCCTTCTTGCATAGGCATTAAGGTCTCCTCTGTCTCTTGTGTCCGCTCGTCCTCATCTCGGGCCCGCTTTGCACCTGCAGGCTCCGCTTCTCCACTCTCTATTTTTTTCTCTGCGTAATCTGCCTCAACTTGATTGTCTGATCCAAGTATAGCTGCTTCCATGGCTACGGGAGAATCGCCTGAGGCGCCAACAGGTTCTGCGGTGATGAGCTCTTCACCCTCTGAGACAGCCTCCATCGCCTGAGAGCAAGAGCACGTAAACGTGCAGGTCAAAAGGTCGACTCCGGGGGCGGCAAAAATGTATCAGCATAGCATGTGAGAAATCTTTTTTATTTGGGAAAATACCCCTCTAATTTGTGGAAATTCCCAAAATACCCTCAAATTTCAAAAATTCCCAAAATACCCCCGATATTTTGTCAGAAATTCCTAGAATGCCCATCTAATTTTCCAAAATTCCCAAAATACCCCTGGTTGTGTGAGTAAATTTCTCCAAAAATAAATTTTTTTGTAGATCTTCACAAAAACAGTGATTGTATATCATACAAGATGATAAAACTACAATTTGAGCTGGTTATGCAGGCTTTGGAGATGAATTGCTTCATTATTTTTAGACATAACTACCTTTTTTGCGATGGTAATTGGTGTCAAATTACATGCGGAGCACTCAAAAATGGATCTCAATTGTCAAAAACGAATGAAGATTAGAAAATCTTGAACAATCCAACCAAAATAGATACAAGGGTATTTTGGGAATTTTCTCAAATTAGAGGGGTATTTTGGTAATTTTTCCTTTTTTTTTTTAAGCATGTGCCCAACTCCCCTTGACGTGGCTGCATTTTGTGGAGAACTTGCCTATGCTTTGACTAGTTTTACGAGATTGCGCCGAGGCCAACTCCCCTTGACAAAGCGGATGAACGCTCGATCTCGCGACCCCCACTAGAAAAGTGCACCATGTGAGAAATCTTATTTTCTCATGGTTAATCAACTCAAGACCAGCTTATTAGGTGTGCCCCAATAGCTCCTAGTAGGGGGGACCAGCTGGATTTTATTCCAAAAATACATCACTAATAAAATAGATACCTTCCGAAAAAATCAAGGAAAGGGCAAATGAAGGCGAGCGAGCAGACGTGGAGGGGACGGGTGGGTCGAGGCATGGCCTGCAACAGAATCATCAGTCCTGCAAGTATATTCTCTTTATTGTCATGCTTGTTGTTATGGCTTTCTCTCGAGTGGTCTATGCTTTGCTCCAGTTGGTCTCATGAGTCCTTATGAATGAGTTGGATTTCTTTGTGTTCATAGAATCGCTACAATTGGCTTGTTACATTTAGGTGGTTTCGTCTTTGGTGGTCTATTATTTTCCCAAATACTTTGGATACGTGTTATCCGAGGGGATTAAGGACGTACTACCCAAGCTCGAAGAGTTAAGCATATTTACATTGTGGTGCTCATGCTGGTATAGGTGAGCATAAGAGTCGGACACCTAAGCCACTAAATGAGCAAGGCACTAGTCCTAAATCTTCAAGTAATATTTTTTGTGGTCCAAGAGTCTTTAGCTATTCTAGGTATTGCTCAAGCTGGAAGAGTTGAGCGTATTTACGTTGTGTCGCTCGTGTTGATATAGGTGAGCATAAGAATCGAAGTCTATGTATTTTATGTCTAGCAAAGTGAAGGAGGAAGTCCAAAAGACACTATCATCAAATCTAATATCTAACCAGCCCAAATGATTTTCTCATATTAAAACCCGACCATTTAATGTGGGATAATAAACGGGAACAAGGGTTAGAATATAGACATGTGATTACGGATCTATCTCAACATGGGGCCAATGGTAAAGGGGCCCAAATGAGATATGGTATGTCAAAGAGCATGGTTAACTAATGGAGCTTAAAAGACCTTAGGGTTAGCTTCATTAAAGACCTCCAATGGTTAGTGTTAAAAGTCCTTTGACCTTAGGCAAGCTAGGGCTGAGCTTGAGGTGGGAACCCGACCTAAACTTACATTTGACCTTAGGCAAACTAGGGCTGAGCTTGAGGTGGGAACCCGACCTAAACTTGCCTTTGACCTTAGGCAAGCTAGGGCTGAGCTTGAGGTGGGAACTCCACCTAAGGTGCTTGTCATGCTTGATGACTAAGGTACTTAAGGTATTTGTCATACTTAATGAAGAAGCTGCTTGAGAAGCTTCCCGTGCATGGGGGGTAAGGTGCTTGAGTCAAAAAGAGACCCTACAAACTTAATGAGGAAGGTGCTTGAGAAGCTTCCTATGCATGAAAGTCCCAAAGTTAGGGGAATCTTTGACCTAACCTTCCAATCACCCAAAGGGCACCCCTTTTCTCAAAGGGCACATGGGACACATGTTAGACTCTCCCTAAGCTTAACCACTTGGTGTGCTTGAATGCTATTGGTTGGGCTAAAGAGGGGTCCAATAATCTTCTAGTTCCATCCAACAAATATCTAGATACTTTCAAGCTCTCTCTCTCTCTCTCTCTCTCTAAGGGGTAAGGAGGGCACTTGTCAAAAGACTACCCATGTACTTAACTGCATGCTGCATGTGATTGGCTAGGGGAGAGGGGTCCAATGAGCTTGCAGCATGTGGAAAAGTCACAACTTGCCCCGAGCAAGCAAGGGGGGTGCTAGGGGGATATACACCACACACACACACTCATTTTGTGGATCCATTCTCACTTGGTGAAAGTTGAAGAACTCCACCTCCTTCTCCAAGCTTGTGAGAAGTGAGAGCCTACACTAACACTCTTGGCTATGGAATGCAAATCCAACCAAGAGACATGCTTCAATGCTTAAGCTTGCCATCTTCTCCATCTTCATTACTATGCCATTATGTATGCTAGCAAGAAAAGTGATGATAAATGAGGAACTATTTCTTTCTCCTATGGAATGTTTCTTCTTCCTCTTCCCTATCCTCATTTCTCACTAGCTCTCTCCACCTTCGAAGGTGTTTGAAGCCTGGGGACTGAGGCTTGGGATAGTTAATGCTTTCTACAAAGTTTATGTTATGTTTGTGATGCATGAAGCTTTCCATATTCATTGCATCCCTAGGTCACAAGGAACACAAAGATTGTATTGTACCAAGTCTCTCTTGATGGGAGAAACTATAATACAAATACCTATTGGAGGGGGGACCGGCTCCGTATGAATCCCGTCCTCAACTATTCTCATGTTCTCTAAACTCTCTCTCTTGCAAAAGTATTGTTCATGCCAAGTTAACTAAGTACCATGTTTATGTTGCTACCATCAATTAAGTTCACCCGCTATGCTCACAAAGTAATCTCACAAAAGTGCTTCATCTAATTTCCTAATTCCGCTACTCTCAAAATTCATAGGCCATTTCCATTACATTGGTATCAGAGCATTTGGTTTCTCTTTTCTTTCTCAAGAAGAGAGGTCCTTAAGTAGCCTATTAATGGTTGTTTTTGTTAATTATATTAGGGTAAGTGGGATTGGGATCTATTATCGGTTTTTTTGAGCCCACTATGTGGGATATGGTGCACACCTCTAGAGCTTTGGTCTTAATAATGGAGTCTTTTTAAACTTGCCTACGGCTTTACCATTATTGAGCCATAGGAAGTCCAAAAGAAGCTATCGCTCGGCAACTTCGTTATGTTAGACTCACTCCACTACTCTCTATAATTAACCAATTAGAGCTGTGGGTGTAGATACTTAAGTGCCTATTTTCAAAGGCTAAGAGGAGTAGCAACTAGGGTTTTGAATTGCCAAAGCATACACTAAGTAAACACATAAGTTTAATTAGCATGGTTGACAATAACCAAGAGAGTAGAATGAACATTGATAACTTTGATTTTGCGCATGAAGGTGCCCATAATGATGCCCCCATGTTTGTTAATTATCTTGTCACTAGGTTGCAACAAGCTATGGGCAACCCCGCTTTACAAGCCAAAGTTACTCAACAACTTCATGCTTATGGGATTTCCTTGCCTCTCCAAGAGGAGAGAGAGCTTACGAGGCCTCTTGATGAGACCCCCAAAAGAAGACTCTCTCCCATACGAGAGGAGGAATCCAAAGATCAAGAAAGCAATGAATCCCTAAATTCCTCCAAAGATGTGGCTTCACAAGAAGGCAAACTAAACGATTGCCAACTCCTCCCAAGAGGAAACGGTTAACCCATAGTCCTTCGCCTCGTCACTCCAAAAGGGAGGAGAGGAAACCAAGGAAGAAAAGGGCAAGAAAGAGGTCACCCTCTTCGCCTTCTTCTTCACCTTCCTCCTCTACCGATGAAAGCTATGGCTATTCTCCTAGAGAATATAAGAGGGGAGGACATCACAAATCTTACCCTGCATGGCTAAGGTCACAAAAGCTCAAGAAGTTCAAAGAGGGAGGAAAGAGTATCTCTTTTCTCACCTATGATGGCATCTTTGGTGCTACCGACAAAGTATTGGCCTTCATCCAACAATTTGATGCGGCCTTTGGAGACTAGGGCTTCACAGAGTCCTCCAAGCTACGCCATGTAGCTATGCACTTCCAAAAATCGGCTCGTCAATGGTGGGCTAGCCTTCGTGGAAATGACGAAGCCCCAAAGACATGGAAAACTCTACGAGTTTCCATCATGAAGCAATTCCTTGCAAGCGATACAAAGGAAAAAGTGCTCACCGAATGGCGGAGTTTGAGGCTTCTTTATCATGAGTCTATCCACAAATATGTGGACAAGTTTTGGGATTTACATCTCAAGGCTACTGTCTTTCAAAAGATAGACTTTACTGAGCAAAAGCAACAATTCTGTGCGGGAATACCTAAAGAGATGGCCGAGTATGTCAACTCTCAACGGCTTGGTTCTACCAGCGAAGTAATCCACCATACCATGGTTGCTTCACGCATCAATTTCCAACAAGGGGCTAGATGGAATGTCAAGCCCATGGAAAATAAAGACAAAAGTGATGCAAAGGGAAAAACTAATGCCCAAAATTTTTCCCAAGGCCATTCCAACAACAACAACAACAATTGGTCCAAGGAGAAAGGAGTTTACAAAGTTAAAAATAAACTCTCTCCTGAAGAGCTTGTAACTTTTCGCAAGGATCACAAATGTTTTAAGTGTGGGGAGCAAGGACGTGGTTATTGTTCTTGCCCCAAAATAAATGCTCGCAATGAGACTCCTAGGGCTTCCATTATCGAAGCTCCAAAAGAGGATGCTCATTGTAAAGGATCACCTCTCTCCTATGCTTGGGGAAAGGTAAGGGAGCATGATGCCTTCATCTTGTTTGACCCTGGTTCTACTCACAACTTCATCTCAATGGAGTTGGCCACGAAGTTGGGCATTCAAGCTTTTGCAATGGGAGATGCTGTAACTGCCGATGCCGCTTTCAAGGGACAGCAAGCCTCCGTTACTCACTTGATTGGGAAGTTGAGGCTTCATGTCCAAAGCTATGTCGACAAAGACGACTTCTTTATCTCTCCTCTCTAACACGAGGATGCTATCCTAGGAGTACCATGGTTCAACCGCATGGCTGCCAACATGAAGTTCCCTGAAAGGAGAATCTACTTCACCTACTACAGGGGAAAGAATACATATATAGATGCTAATGAGTATGTTCGTACTATACCACTTGTAAATCCTCTCGCCCTTGATAAATCAATGAAAAGCTCAGTTTCTGCGTACATGATTTTTGTCAAAGAATCCTTAAAAGTTCCTAATGATTCATCAAAGGTGAATGGTAGGAATCAAGAAGAGTTAGACTTGTCTAACTTGTCTAACTTTCTAAAAGGATTCCAAGATGTGTTCATCGATGATATCCCTATGGACTTACCTCTAAAACGAGGGGATGATGACCATCGAATTGAGCTCCTATCAGGAAGCTCACTTCCTAACAAACCTCCCTATCGAGTTTCACGAGGCAAGTACAAGAAATGGTAGACAAAGGGATGGTGAGGCCTAGCTCCTCTCCCTTTTGTTCTCCAGTCCTTTTAGTGCAAAAGAAAGATGGTACATACCGCATGTGTGTGGAATATCATGCACTAAACCATATCACTATCAAAAACAGATTTCCCGTACCTCGGGTAGAAGATCTGTTTGATAAGCTACAAGGCTCTACCTACTTCAGTAGGATTGACCTTAAAAGTGGCTACCATCAAATAAGGATAGTGAATGAAGACATCCTAAAGACCGCGTTTCGAACAACATTTGGCCTTTATGAATATCTAGTCATGCTTTTTGGCTTGACTAATGCACTAGCTACATTCAATCGATTGATGGAAAAACAATATAGACCCTACCGCAAATTCACTGCAATGTTCTTTGATGATATCATCATCTACTCCAATTCCTTGGAGGAACACAAGCAACATCTCCAATTGATTTTTCAAGCATTAAGGGAGAATAAGCTTTTTCTCAATCAAAAGAAAAAAAAAATTCATTCAAGAGATTCAATACTTAGGTCATATTATCTCTCGAGGTGGTATCCATATGGATCCATCAAAGTTGGAGGTAATAAAAGCATGGCCTAATCCAAGAAATCTACATGAGCTAAGAAGCTTTATTGGTATGTGTGCATACTAAAGACGCTTCATAGCAAAATTCTCTCATATAGCAGGACCATTACATGACTTAACAAAGAAAAACGTTAAGTTTTTAAGGAGCAAAGTGCTTTTGACAAGCTCAAAGAGAAGCTTACCTCCCAACCAGTCCTTATGTTTTCGGACCTCTCAAAACCAGTTGAGGTCCAATGTGATTCTTGTGGTGATTGCCTTGGATCAGTCTTGCTTCAAGAACGGCATGCCATAGCATATGAGAGCCGAAGGCTCAACACGGATGAACGGGTCTTAGGTATTTATGAGAAAGAGTTGTTAGTTATTCTACGTGCCCTAGACACATGGAAGCGCTATCTATTGGGGACTCCATTCATTTTACGAGCAGACCATCAAAGTCTCAAGTACTTCATGATGCAAACAAAGCTTTCCGACAAACAAATGAGGTGGGCAAATTTTCTTTCACAATTTAATTTCCACATTGCTCACATTGCTGTGGTAAGCACAATCAAGTGGCTGATGCACTTTCACGACGACCAAAAGTTAATGTTGTGTCAATAGCAACTCACAATGATCTATCTTCTATGATAGATGAGTATGCTATTGACCCTAACTTTAAAGACATAATTCTAGCCCTTGCTTTGGGGAAGAAAGAGGAACCATTCACCTTGTAGAATGGTTATCTTCTCCATGGCAATAGGCTATGTGTTACCCACTCCCTTCGTAAGAAAGTCATGTATGAATCCCATGCTCCTCCCTATGCGGGGCATAGAGGCATTCAACCTACTCTTTGAGAAGTAGAGACGTACTTTTATTGGCCTACCATTAAAGTGGATATACAAGAGTATGTTTCAAAATGTGTGGTATGCCAAAAGACCAAGTACGATAGAGAGAAGCAACCTGGATTACTCTAGCCATTGCCAATTCCTAATTCACCATGGGAGAGTATATCCATGGATTTTATCTTTGGATTACCCAAGTCTATCCATGGGAATACGGCAATATGGACTAATGTTGATAGGGTTAGCAAGCAAGTACACTTTATCCCTGTCAAGAAGACTATTAAGGCACACCAAATGGCAACTCTCTTCATATCCCAGATTTTCAAACACCATGGATTGCCAACATCCATCGTGTCAGATAGAGATCCTAGAAAGACCAGTAATTTTTGGAAAGGTCTCTTCGAAAATCTAGGTACAAGATTGAATTTCTCTTCGGCCTATCACCCACAAACGGATGGCCAAAGTGAGATAGCTAATCTTACGATTCTTGATCTACTAAAGACCTATGTTACAAAAGTAGATCAACGCTCACAATGGGAAAAGTACTTACCTCTTGTAGAGTATGCGTATAATAATATTATCCATACTTCTACGAGAAAAGCGCCTTTTGAAATCATAGAGGGAAGACCTAAAGGTCCCTTGCTACTTAAAGTACATGGGAAGATCTTCGCTGCCGATGAGTATAGCCGTGACCTGCAAGCATCTTTTCAAAAGATTAAAGAAGCTATATCAAATTTCCAACTAAGGCAAAAAGCTTCTGTTGACAAGCACAAAAGGGCCTTAATGTTCAAAGAAAATGATTGGGTCTTACTTAAGTTTCCTAAGGCTCGATTGAGGCAAACGACGGGCAAAAATCGTATGGGCCATCAAAAGTATTATGCTAAATTGCAAAAAGATACTATGGTCCCTTTCAAATTTTGAAGCCAATTAATGAGGTGGCTTATCAACTCAAGTTGCCTAACCATTGGCTCATACACAATGCTTTTCATGTGAGCCTACTCAAGCCCTACAAAGGAGAGCCTCCAAATGAACCAATTATTGAAGACCCTCCCAAAATCAAAGATCAAGAAGAGGTACTACAGCTCAAAGCTATCCTTCGGCATGAAGATAAGGTACTATGACATGGTAATATTATCCGACGGTATCTTATTAAGTTCAAAAATTATCCTTTTGAAGATGCTAGATGGATGCAAGGAATCCAACTTAAGGATATTATGAACCTTGTCAATGCTTACAATGCTACATTAGAGTAAGCAAATGTACATGTTTCTTTTAAATGATCAATGTTTTTGTCTTATAAGACTAATTCTCTCTTTATTGTGCACACATTTAAGTAGTATGCATACTAAGATTCATGTTTGGGATGACGACGTCTCTCAAACACCATGTAGAATTTGTCACTCTACTTGGGAGGATGAAATGGACTAAAGAGCAGACATGCTTGCGGCAGCTATGTCTCCCAAGCACCAAATGGATTAGTCATACATCTTGGAATGATGTCATAGGCTAAAAAGGGATCCTCTACCCGCTAATACAAATTGACTAATGACTATGACTTTATCTCTTTTACCTCATAGTCGAGGACGACTATAAATTCAAGAGAGAGGTAATGTCATTAAATCTAATATCTAACCAACCCAAATGATTTTCTCATATTAAAACCCGACCATTTAATGTGGGATAATAAACGGGAACAAGGGTTAAAATATAGACATGTGATTACGGATCTATCTCATCATGGGGCTAATGGTAAAGGGGCCCAAATGAGAGATGGTCTGTCAAAGAGCAAGGTCAACTAATGGAGCTTAAAATACCTTAGGGTTAGCTTCATTAAAGACCTCCAACGGTTAGTGTTAAAAGTCCTTTGACCTTAGGCAAGCTAGGAGGTTGGAACCCGACCTAAACTTACCTTTGACCTTAGGCAAACTAGGGCTAAGTTTGAGTTGGAAACCCGACCTAAACTTGCCTTTGACCTTAGGCAAGCTAGGGCTGAGCTTGAGGTAAGAACTCCACCTAAGGTGATTGTCATGCTTGATGACTAAGGTACTTGAGGTACTTGTCATACTTAACGAGGAAGGTGCTTGAGAAGCTTCCCATGCATGGGCGGTAAGGTGCTTGAGTAAAAAAGAGACCCTACAAACTTAATGAGGAAGGTGCTTGAGAAGCTTCCTATGCATGAAAGTCCCAAAGTTAGGGGAATCTTTGACCTAACCTTCTACTCACCCAAAGGGCACATGGGACACATGTCAAACTCTCCCTAAGTTTAACCACATGGTGTGCTTGAATGCTATTGGTTGGGCTAAAGAGGGGTCCAATGAGCTTCTAGCTCCATCCAACAAATATCTAGATATATTCAAGCTCTCTCTCTCTCTAAGGGGTGAGGAGGGCACTTGTCAAAAGACTACCCATGTACTTAACTGCATGTTGCATGTGATTGGCTAGGAGGAGAGGGGTCCAAATGAGCTTGTAGCATGTGGAAAAGTCACAACTTGCCCCAAGCAAGCAAGGGGGGTGCTAGGGGGATATACCCCACACACACACACACACACACACACACACTCATTTTATGGATCCATTCTCACTTGGTGAAAGTTGAGGAACTCCACCTTCTTTTCCAAGCTTGTGAGAAGTGAGAGCCTACACCAACACTCTTGGCTATGGAATGCAAATCCAACCAAGAGCCATGCTTCAATGCTTAAGCTTGCTGTTGGACGGATACGCTGCGACGGACGTCGGCACAGCGAGAACTCACCTAACAAGTAATGTCAGCTAAGGACGAAGCTCGACCCGCGGGCACGTGGAAGCAAGCATAAGGTGTCAACCTACACTCTAACTAATTCCTACAGAGGTCTCTACCAATTGTCTAAGTCACAGCCTTCAAGAGTGCAAAAGAGGAAACTTCCTACAATGCCATCTAGAGCCGAACACCCATCAAACACTTTCGAAACACCACAGAACTTGAAGGAGACCCTACTAATACCTATAGGCCACTCTCCCTAAGGTCTATGAACCAAAATCACGACCTCAAAACACCCGGTGCAGAAACACGTAGGATATCTGGCCGAAATTTGCAGGTCTTCGGTTCCGAAATCTGAAGTGTCTAATGTGTAGTTCTACTCAATGTGAACGCATGGATATGCTGCAATGCGAAATCAGATAATGTATGCTCATCCAAACAACCGATGAAGCTCGTAGAAGGAGCTCCCAAAGCCAGACCGTATGCGCGCAATGTTGGTATCGGCGCGTAGCTCTAGTCGGGGGCAACACGCTGCACTTCTCTGCACTCGATTCCGACCACCGTAGCACACGTAGCGTCAAGACGAAGCTCACTCTCTCTCTCTCTCTCTCTCTCTCTCTCTCTCTCTCTCTCTCTCTCGTACACAGTACGCTCACTCACAGACTTCAAACTTGTTTTAAAATGACAAAAGGTTTTTTCATTAAGGTCAAAAAGTGGTATATATACCTTACAACTTCTCAAACCCTAAAGTTCCAAAATCAACCATCTACTCAATCTAACTATCAAAACTGGGATACAATCTGGAAACTTCTGTAAGTCCCAATATTTACAAGGTGAAAAATCGGGTTTTCCTCAATGAATGAATAACTACAAAAATAATAGTCCGCCAAGTAGTTAGATGCCATGGGGTGTGTCCAGCTTCTAACATTCCCCCCCTCCTTGTTCATGTCGTGCCCGACATGGCCTGGATCAGCTGCTTCATCTTATGGTTTCCCGCATCTTTAGCAGTGATTCGTACCTTGCATGTAGGTTCAACATTGTTGGGCCAAAGATATCTGTGTGCATGGTGAAGAATCCCGTATAAAATGCTTCTTCAAAATCCTGGAGGTGATAGGATAGTAGTAACATGATTCTTTGGTACAGCGCATATATCACCTCCTTGGAAGGCTGACCTGACATATCGTAAGCACATCTGTATGTATCTTGAAAGAAGAATATGTTGTCGGTCACCTGGCCCGGCTTGAAGGTCTCGAACACTACTAGGATGGTTCTGCATATTTTTCTCATCATAATGCATGTAAGGTCAGGTGAGCCAGTGAACAACTTTATGGCGCCCGTTAGGGTTTTCACCATGTATTGGACACTTATTCTCTCACCTGCCTTCACGCCTGGCAGCTTTGGGTAATTCAGCCAAGTGGGTTGGCTTCTTTGCAGGATTTCTTGTGCCTTCCACGTCCTAACCCTTGGTAGAGGACAGAAGCTGAGGTTGTCTCTGATATGTTTAGGTGCCTCTACCAAGTGGATTAGGTATTGTGGGTACTTGGTAAGCCAAGCCTTCCTCCACTTTGGCTGAGAATCCACTATGAGCTTAACTCCTTCTGGCCTCGAGGTGTCTGCATTGTAGAGAGGGATTGTTGGCTCTTCTCTGATTCGCCTGTTTATTGTTGCTGCCTCATATTTCAGTAATGGATATGGGAGAGAGGGCTGAAGCCACTCGCGCCTGAGATTGCTGGCATCGATCTTTTGAATGGTCATAGATTTGAAGACCCTCTGCTCCCATTCCAAGGCTTTCTTTGTGCTTTCTCTTAGCTCTGCCTCTATTGCCTTACGCAATTTTTCCTCCTCTTCTTGTGTTAGATCCTGCGGCTCTTGAGAGGATCCTGCTATGCTTTCCTCTTGCATGGGTGTGTCCACATGATCTGCCACATTTTCGAGGTCGATACCCTCATTGGCGGTTGGCCCTGGGCTTTCTGCCTCTGCTTGTTGCTGGCCTTTTAACTCCTCAATTTGCCTGAGGAGTGTTTGTTTTTCCGCTTCAGCTTCTCTGCCCATATTTACGAGGAGGTCATTAAGCTCAGCGTTTACTCTTCCGCCTCCTCGAGCTTTTTCTTTATGCTTTCCACCTCTTCTTGTAGGGCTTTTTGGTTGTCCTCCATTCTTGTTTGCATTGCTATAGAACCTTCAGCCATCATTAACCTTTGCTTTTTCTCGAGATTCAGCTCCTTCTGAAGTTCTTGCATCTGCTCTTCATATATTTGACTCTCGGAAACGATTTGAGTTGAGCTCGTAGCTTTAACTCTAGCAGGTGATGCTCGCAGCCTCTGGATGGTTTGATCCTTGACTTTTAATTGGTCCTTGAGCTCAAGGACTTCATCCAGGCTTGCTTCTTGTTCTATCTCTGCTTTTTCCTTGGCATTTCTCATGGCCTCTACTTCTTTTGTTTCTTCTGCCAGCTGTAGTGTCAGATTATCCTGTTCTTTTTCAGCATCTCGCAATGACTTGCTGAGCTGCAGACACTCTTCTTCAGCTGCTTGTATTCTTTTTGCTGCTGCCTCATTTGCTTCTTCCTTTGCATGGCAGTTTTGTAGAGCCGTTGCCAAGCTGGCCTGGAGGTCAGCTTCTCTCTCTTTTTGCCCTTGGCTTTGTGCCTGCAGAGAATCCCTTTCCATCTTGGTCTTTTCTTCGGTGGCCTTTAGAGTTATCATTTCTTTCTCTGATGCCATAGATTGTGCTCATATTCCAGCTAGCTTTGTCATCACCATGTCCCAGTCATCAAAGGGCGGGTGCAGGTCTACCGTGTCGGTAGCAATTTCTTTTAGCTCTACTAGCCGGATGCCTGACATCTGTTCTTTATGCCCTGTCCTCGCCAAGTCGAATGCGACTATGGCGGCTTCTTCCCTAGTATAGCCTGCAACTAGCAGGTCCAAAAATGCATAATAGGCCTCATCTAGTCCTTTTTGTTCAGACTCAGGCTTGGCCTCTTCCTTTGGCTCAGGTTCTTGCATTTGCTCTTGCTCCTCAGCTTGGTTTTGTTCTTGTTTGTCCTCAGCCTCCTTATCTTCTGGTGGAGGGCTGCTAGGCGGTGGTGATGGCTGCGGGTTGGGTTTAGGGCTATCTGGTAAAGCTGCCGGTTTGCCCTTTAAGTCCCTGTCTGCTTTTGTTTTCCTTTCCATTTCTTGGCTTTCTTATTCATCTAGCAGTGTCTGCCTTATCTGCTCCACTTCCTCCTCGGTGAAAGGGACATGGGGAATGTTTTCCGCTGCAGCATCAAGAATCTTGAAATTCTTGATATAATCTTCAAAGCGGTCCCTCTGCACTCTTCTGGATGATCTGGACATAGACTCGAGAGATGGCTTCCAGAGTTCGTTTAAATCACCCTTGAGGGCTCTTTCTGCTCGGAAACTCTCCATCAGCCTCTCGAGTCTTGCCGCTTTCTGAGACCTGGTTTCTTTGGCCGGCACTTGAGCAGAAACCTTCTTTCCTTTCTTCTACTCGGGTTGCTCCTCTTCAACGGGCTCTAGGCGTCTTTTCAACCTCGTAGCCACCCTTTGTGGCTCATCTTCCTTGTCTTCTTTTACCCTTAGCCAATCATTCTGAGATGGGGGATCAGGTCACCTTCCTTTGTTGTGTAGTGATGCATAAACCACCTTGGTTATCATTTCTCCTAGCACTATGTAGGTTGGCTTTTTGTTGCCCATTTTTACCAAGATGTCATGTATGTATGCCGCATAGTTGATTATCTTTGGGGTGCCTTTTGTCATTGCCCAAGTAAACGTTGTGGCAATTGCACCTAGTGGCATCCTGTACTTTTGTGGCCTTTTCGTGCACATGTAGAAGTACCGGTTGTACAATTGGCTCATGATTGCCACCTTTGGGTTGGCAATGTCTTCAAAGGTGTAATTTACCTTTTTCTCTTTGTACACCTTGACTTCATCCCTTCTTTTTGTCACATTGTCTCCCTGATTGGAGAGATCTAGTGCATGGGCTACAACCCGCTCCGTGATTATGATCTCTGTATCGGGTCTGCCTTGCAAATCTGTCACCTTGGCCACTCCATTCTCATTGATGCTTGTTACAAACTCCCATACTCTTTTGATGTCCACCCCTGCTGGTATTGTAGACATGTAGTAGTGTTAGTGTGTATACGCGCTTCACCAGGGGCACTTTTCTCCCACTGGGTTTTTCCCCCTGGACATCCGGTGTGAAAGGACACCTTATCTCTTAGGGTTTCATATAAGCTTGGTAGCTCTGAGTTTATATACACTATTATTCCAATACAGAGAGACAGACTACAGAGATCTCGTACACAAGCTCTGTGTCTTCTCCTTCTCCATCTTCTTCCTACTATGAGTTGTTGTCTTCCTTCTGTTTCCTGTTTCATCATCTTCAACAATTGGTATCAGAGCGAGGTGATTTCCAGAGCCTCTACTTGCGTTTTCGCGTCCGCGCGCGCAATTGCAGTTTTCAGGCAGTTTTTGGAAAATTTGCTCGTGGGAGCATCCTCGACGTTCCGGGAGTATTCTGAATAGGCGACTGGGGGTTTTACCCCCCTTTCGAAGCCGTTCGAGCCCTCAGATTTTTGTTCTGAGCAGCGTAGCAGAAGTTACTTTTCGGAGACGTTTAGATCAAGAGGGTGTGCTTTTTGACAGATTTTCTTCAGGTAAACAGTTCTTTTGAGAAGCAGCTTGTCTTAGCTTTGTGCTGAGATTTTGTGTAGAGTTTTGCTTGGATTGGAGAGGAGATTTGTGAATCTCTTGGAGGTTCTTTTGCTCTCTTGTGTGCATCTACAGTATGGCTCAATCTATGGAGAAAGAGATTTTTGGTGCGTTTACATCCGAAGACAAATTGGATGGTACCAACTATTCTCTTTGGTTTTTTATGGTCAAAAATGTTTTGGTTGGTAAAGGATTGTGGGATTATGTATCTGGAGATGAAGTTCGTCCAGGTAGCATTGCACCTGCCACGCCTGGTCGTGGTGCAGCTGTTGGTGCAGGACCCTCACAAGTCACTCCAGAGCAAAAGAGATGGGATACTAAAGATGCACAGGCTATGGCTGTGATTGCCTTAACCATAAAGAGGACAATCACACCACATATCAGATCTTGCAGAACTTCTGAGGATGCTTGTAACACTCTGCAAGCTATGTTTGGAGGAAGAAACGCTGCCGGAATAGAGTTTTTGAAGAAACAACTTGACAAAATACAGATGGACGAAGGTGACGATATTGTCGAGCATCTTACAAAAATCAGGGATCTTAAAGAGCAATTGCTTAGCATTGATGAAGTGATTCCAGAGAAGGACTTGGTTTCCAAAACACTCAATTCACTACCACCATCTTATTTGACTTTTCAGACTTCTTTGACTCTGTCTTTGCGAGCTAATCCTGACCCTCTTCATTTTGAAGAGTTAGTGGCTTTGCTATTGCAGGAGGATCAATCACGTAAGAACAAGTCTTTACAGGTGGATGGTATGGATCATGCTCTTGTTGTACAGAACAAAAACAGGGGTAGAGAGAGTGCTCATCACTCCAAGTCTAGTGCAGGACAATCTTCAGAGAAGTCTAAAGGTGATTCCGACAAGTCCAAGAAGAAAGGTAAATGTCACTACTGCAAGAAACCTGGTCACTACATTAGTGAGTGTAAAAAGTGAATTGCTAAAGAAAAGAAGAAAGAGTCAAGTTTGGTTGTTTCAGTACCTTGTACGGATTCACACTATCACTACAGGGGGGATTTGTAGACATATAGTAGTGTTAGTGTGTATACGCGCTTCACCAGGGGCACTTTTCTCCCACTGGGTTTTTCCCCCTGGACATCCGGTGTGAAAGGACACCTTATCTCTTAGGGTTTCATATAAGCTTGGTAGCTCTGAGTTTATATACACTATTATTCCAATACAGAGAGACAGACTACAGAGATCTCGTACACAAGCTCTGTGTCTTCTCCTTCTCCATCTTCTTCCTACTCTGAGTTGTTGTCTTCCTTCTGTTTCCTGTTTCATCATCTTCAACAGGTATTGCTTCAAAATAGTTATGGAGGTCAATTTTCTCCAAGTATCCGGCCATTTTGCTTTGTACAAATTCATTGAGCTCTCTTGGCAGCATTGGTAGCTCTATCACATTGCCTTCATTGTCTTTGAACACTCCCTGGTAGATCTTTGGGTCGTTTGATTCTAACAGATCTTCTTGTACCCAGGTGCTGGTGGGCTTTAGTGTTCCCTCTGGAATGACAAAAGGGTTCACCTCGTCCAGATAATCTTTGATTGTCATTCTTTTCTTCTTTGCCGGTGACTTCGAGGCTGCCATAGATCCTGTTGCACTCAGTAATCCAAAGTTAGCGTTTTTTCCATATTAGCTGCGAAACTGAGTTTTACTTATCCAAATGACTTGAAAATTGAAATTATAGCTTAAAAGGAACTTGTGAAGCTGTGCATGTGCTCACAGTGCAAATCTGGCCAAAAAATTTCATCTAGACATCCTACGCGTAGGATGTCTTTTTCTTCAGAATTGGTTCATACTTGACATGCAGGTAGTGTAAGGCTCATGGAGCATGGCTATAGGCTTGGATTTGAATTTGGATATCAAAAAAGTGGATTTTTGGGCTAATTCAGGCTTTAGGTCACAATTTGGGTAGAATGTCCATCATAGGTAGCAATTGATGTCCAAATGGGTTGAAAATTGGTATATGGGCTCATTGCACCATGGTATTGGCTCCCATGATGTCATTCCTTGCACAGAAGGCTAAATTTATGCTGGAGACATCCTACGCGTAGGATGTCTTTTTCATCAGAATTACATGAAACTTGTTCTGTTGGCCTATGGAACATGGCCATGTTCTTGAATTTGAATTTGGACAAGATTTGATGCTTGTAGGGCTTTGTGAGGTGTTTTTGGGCTCAAAAAGTGTATCTCGAGGGTCAAAAGTGATTAGAATAGCTTCAAACTTGACATAAGGGCTCTTGATGATGAGGTAATTAGATCTGGAATGACAAAACATCCCTTCCATGCCAAAAAGGTCCATTAGACATCCTACGCGTATGATGTCTTTTTCATCATTTTGACTCCCTGACCACACAGATTGTTTGCTAATGTGTATGTGAATGTGTTGTGCAAGTTTCATGAGATTTTGACAAGATTTGGTAGGTCAATGGCCCATTATTGCCTCTATGCTCTAACTTTGCGTTTTTTCATGCATATGAGGTCAAATCTGGTCCAAATGTGATGAAACTTGGTGTATGGCTTGTAAATGTCATTCAGAACATGTGCATGACAAAAATTGATGAGGTTTGTGCCAAAAAGTGCCCTTGAGACATCCTACGCGTAGGATGTCTCTTGGTGATTTTTTCAGTGCTAGTGCTCCCAGTGCTTGCCCTTTGCCCCCCTAAGTCCCTTTTGAGCCTAATTTCAACAAAAAAGTCAAATGGATAGAGTATAACTCCCTGTGTGGACTTCAGATCCTCCGAGCCGTTTTCTAACTTTTGGAGTGCTTTTTGGCGATAAAATTTCTCGATGTTGGTCTCCATAGCTTCCCAATCCCTTGGGGATCCTTGCCGTATGGTTTTTGTCGACTTTGGCTTCACCGGAGCTCCATTTGGCAATTTGTCGCTCTAGAAGCACCCGTGGTTGCGTTTACATACCTTTGATGATTTGTGGTGGTCTACCACCATAGGACTTGGTTGTTGATGGTCTAGGAAAGCCGCTCGTGAAGTTTGGTAGCAAACGGACTTGCGGTTTGGCCGCAAGTGCATTTTGACGCTTTGTGTGTCTGATGCCGTTTCTGAGGTTTAGTGCCGCTTCGAGTCACTTTTTGGTCATGCGGGTCATATGGACTTGTCGAGATGCTCCTATCCATGAATTTTGGTAGCATTTGGTCGCCGTTTCGCCGATTTCCCATTTGGTGGCCTCTTGCGGGTTTCTGGGAATTAGGGTTTTCCCGATGGTTTCCCACTGTCTTTGGCTATCCAGGGCTGGTCTCCTAGACTAGGGTAAGCTGCCGATGAAGTCTTGTTGCTTTCGGGTTAGCCGTTAGGCCGCCGTCTCTACTGGCAGGTCTCTACCGCTCGCTTTGCGTGTGACCTCTACGCTAGTTTTCGCGACATAATGACAAACATGCGCGAAAAGCTCAAGGTGGTGAGCCTACCTCTCATGTCTGGAGCTGGTCGGGTAGACGTGCGCGTCGTAGAAGCTGCTGGAAGGTCGATCCGCTCTAGGTGGCAGAAGCTCTCTCCACAAAGTCAATAGTGAGAATGAGCTAAAAATGGGGTGAATTTTTTTTATAATGGAGGTCCCCGAACCACTTTTCATGAAATTTGACATGTGCTCCTATCTTCTTGCGAGATGCGGTTTAGGCTCAAAAAATTCTTGATTTGGACTCCGTTTGCTCTATTTACCAGAAATTTGGCATTTCGGTCAAAACCTTGCCAAAACACGCTTTCCGCTCCAGTCTCATAATTGCACCCCCACTGTACCATAAGTTGTCCTTTAGTCACTGGTCATCCCCATATTTTTTGTTTTTCATTACGACTGTTTTTCACCTGCTTTTTGTATTTTTAAAGTTTTTCTGCCGAAAATTAGCAAAATTAAAAGGAAAATAACAAATCAAATCCAGAAAATCCCCAAAAATCATAATAGATCACAAACATCACCGCCACACATTATATACACTCACATGCAATTTTTATGACCGGATTTCTCCGTTTTACCACTATTTTGTCTGAAAAATGGCTATTTCTACTTATATACACACACCTAGGGGCTTGATTTGGCGTTTGGCCCCATATACCTGTAGCTTTATGCTGTATAAGGGCATATATACTTGGGTTACTCCAGAAAATTTCTCAATCAAACAACAACCCTTAAAATAGTCTAAAATCATGCCCTTTTTTGCTGTTTTTGTCATGAGTTCCGCATTTGAGAGTGTCTCTAGAATGCCTCCCCCCCTCCTAGTCGGAGTCCTCCCGGATGACAAGGTTTCGCCTCGTAGTATGTGCCGTGCATAGGTTGAAAAAGTTGTGCTAATGCCTAGCCGATTAATGTGGCCCTATTTTATGCATACTCGGTCAATGCATGGAAAAATTAATGTTGTGCAAGAGAAGGGAATAAGCAATATGCTTATTGGCATTCGCTGTCGAGGTTTCCTACTTTTTTTGCAAGTAACAGCTGTAACTCTATTGCTCTCTGTTTAACTGTCCTTTTGGCAAGAGGCAATTGCTTTGCCGACACTGTTGATGGAGTCGTAGATGTTTCTAAGGATAGAATTGGCTGGGATGTAATGGCTATGGGCCTTATGGCCTTGGGTTTCCATTGGTATTGCGTTGTTGCCGATTTTTGTAGATGGTTTGGCTCTTTCCTGTTTGTCACTGGTTTGTCTTTCATTGGCATCCACATCTATTGGTTTCCTTTTTTGAAATGCCGCTCTCTGCCTTCCATTATTGCGTGTACGGCAGGTAGTTCCTTTTGCTTTTGCTTTGGTATCCAAATGTGAGTGACATTTGGATTATTACTAAGCATTTTCTTTGGTATCCACATCTATTTTATGCCCTTGGTTTGGGGTTGAACCGTCTGCTTTGTTGGAATCCGTTTGTTACATTGTTGTTTTTCCGCCATTGCATTTCTATCCTTCCGCATCCATACTTGTTTACCTTGTTTTGGTAGCCTAGATTTTTGCATTGTGGCCGATGACTTCTTCTGTCTGTAATTAGCATGTTTGGCTTTTATCTGGTTGTTGGTCTCGGGTTTCATGTTGTTCTTTGATGGCATTTGTGCTTTTGTCTTTGTTGCTAGTGATTGCATGCCTTGCAGTTGATCATGATGGTATTGCTGAGCAAAAGCTATCACCTGTTGTTCATGGTCATGTTGAATTTTGACCACCTTTGCTTTCCAATCTATCTGGACATTGTATGCTTTTTGCCAAGGTTGCCCTAGCATCATTGGGTTTTGTGTGCTTTCATCTGTCACCACATAGAATTTATGTGGATAAATATATTGATGTAGCTGTACATGCAATATAGTCCATCCCAATGTTTTCAATGGGTGTGATGTGCTACTTTCCAGCACTTGGGGAGTAGGATGAAGTTGATCTGTGACTTTGAGCTGTTGGTATAATCCGTAAGAGATTAAATTTTCTTGAGCACCCAAATCAAGCAAAGCTGTTGATTCAACTTGATTGTTGCTTACTTTGACTGTAATTATTGGCTCCATTGTTTCTTCCTCCAACTCAGTCAGTCGAATGGCATTGATTCGCAATGGTGCTCCACTTTTCTGCTGTTGTCGTAGAAGCCGTCTTTTTGCAATGCGTTCCTGTGCTTCGGCTTGAGCTTCCTCCCGTACTCTCTCTTTTTCCTTCATTCGTTGTTTTCCTTGATGAATTTGTTGGAGCATCTCCTGTGTGAGTGGTAGATGATATTTCCTCAGTCGACATCCACTAATCCAGTTTGGCATTTCTTCACAAGCTTGCACTATGTACATGTTGTCCTACCTGTACACATGTGGGCCCCACGTAACCACCTGGCTCTGGAAAATGGGCAATTCTTTATTTGATGCACCATGCATGTGTATGTACATATGCGCAATCCCTTGCTCCAAAAAACTCCTGACACCGTCACCCCTCCCCTAGCCTGCTAGATCATTCATGATCAGCAGTAGCAAAGAGAGATATGAGACTCGCCGCATCATAGGTCTCCTCATCCCTAACCAACACTGCTTTATCCACAGACAGCTCATCTTGCTCCACCATCATCAATCTAACATGATACAATTTAAGATGCAATCCATTTACCCTTGACTTATGTAGAACACCATCCAGGTTAGCCAGCTGATATGTGCCATTTGGAAAATACTCCACTACCTTGAAAGGGCCTTCCAACTTAATTTGAAACTTCTTTTAGAAGGTGTTGTCCAGCTTACTGTTGTAGCGCAAAACCAAGTCATGTTTCTTGATACCCTTACTTTTGACCTTTTCATTTATCTTTGCCAAAGCCTTATCCTGCATGTGCCCATAATGCTCCAATGCGCTCATCCTATCCAACTGGACCTCTTGTAACTGCAAGAGCCTCTCTTTGAATGCATCACTAGGCAGCCCAAGCAACTTCTCTAACATCTTGACCGCAGGCAACTCTACCTCCACAGGCAATAGTGCTTCCTTTCCATACACCAAATGAAATGGAGTAAACCCTGTACCTGTCTTCACTGAAGTACGGTAAGCCCATAATGCACTAGGCAATTCCAAATCCCAATTCTTTCCTTGGTGCTCTGTCACTTTAGAAAGAATTTGTACCAACTCACCATTGAATCTTTCATTTAAGCCATTACAATGCGGGTAATAAGGAGTGGTATGCTCGTGCCTAATCTTCATCTTTGTGCATAAGAAGTCTAGCAGTTTAGCTCTAAATCCTGGCCCCTTATCTGAAAGTAGCTCTAATGGCACCTCAAACTTGCAACATATTTCATCATACACAAATTTTGCCACATCCTTTGCAGTGATCTGTTTTACTGCTATAGCCTCTGCCCATCTAGAAAGATAGTCCACTGCCGTCAAAATATAGCTTTTGCCCCTGCTTGTGATAGGTAACGGGCCTATTGCATCAATCCCCCACTTTTCAAACACATCAAACGCCATAATGGCTTTTCGTAGCTCTGGCTTCAACATTCTCTTCCCAAATGCTTGACACCTATTGCAAGACCTACACCAATGGTGAACATCCTTGTGCAAACTAAGCCATACATACCCCTCTTGCAAAATCTTATGCAAGGTGATCTTTAGAGAAAAATGGCCACCACATGCGCCTTCATGATTCTCTTCCAACACTCTATAAAGCTCCTCCCGCCAAGGTACACGTCTCAACACGAGATCAGCCCCTTTCATGTATAAGACATCACTAATCAATTTGTACCTGTATGCTCTACGCACAAAGCTATACTTCTTAGACTTCTGAATCTCCTTTGGAATGATTCCTGTTAGCAAAAACTCCTCTTCTTGAGCCAGACTTTCCTGGCCATGATAAAGAGGTAAAGTGGTCCTCAACACAAATAGCTCCCCAATCATGCCTTGAGCTGCTTCATGTGCCTCTCCATTTAGAGCACGTTCAATGTGTCTGATGCTCCATGCTTCAAACTTTTTTAACAGGCCTTTAATTCTGAAGCACATTTCCTTCAATGAGGTGTTCTTGCTCTTCCACACACCCAACACTTGCTTCACAACTAACAAGGCATCACCTTTTATGCTCAACCTTCGAACCCCATGCTTCAAACAAATGTGTAATCCGGCTTCCAGAGTAGCATATTCAGCCTCATTGTTACTATGAGCATCCAATTTGAACCCTCTCTTGCATACTAGCTTCCCCTCTGGATCATAAAGTGCTATACCCCCTGAAGCTGCATCATGGCTCTTTCTGTATGAACCATCAAAGAACAACACATGTGCATTGCTGATCTGTGGAACTTCTTCAATTACCTTTCTCACCACCTCTTCCTTAACAATAAGGGGATTCTCCTTGTAGGTCAACAAATCAGCTAGGGTAGCCCTTGTACTATCTTCCACTAGAAAAGAGAACTCAAACTCTTGCAGCTCAATTACCCATTTCTTCACCACATTTGACATGTTAGTGCCATTAATTAACTGTGGCAAAAGGGCATAACTCGTCAAGAAAACAAAAGGTTGTGGTAGCAAGTAATGACGAAATCGTCGACAAGCAAATATTACACTAGCCATCACTAGCTCTACTTCCGAGAACTTTCTCTCCGCTACCAACTTCACTCGGCTTGCACAATACACTGGCCTCATATAATGGCTGCCCTTCCCCTTTTGCAATAGCATGGCTCCAATGGCATCCTCCCCTACTGATGGATTTACATAAAACACTTGCTCCCAATCAGGAGCCTGCATGGCTGACAACCCCCCTAACACCTCTTTCACCTCTTGAAACACTTCTTCACAATTTTCATCCCATTGCAATGGATCATGCTTTGCCACTTGTTGTAATGGATAAAGAATCTGAGAAGACAATGGAATAAACCTTGCCATGTACTTCACTTTGTGTATAAAGGTTGCCAATTGCTTTGTACTCGTAGGTGATGGAAGAAGAATAATAGACTTAACCTTGTCTGGATCAGCCTCAATGCCATTTTCTGACACCATGTGGCCCAATAACTTCACCCTTGGCTGTGCTAGATGACATTTCTTTGGATTTAGTTGTCCTCCACATTCATTATATCGAGCCAATACCATATGCAGCTTCTCATGGTGTTCAGCCCTACTGCTATAAACACAGAAGTCATCCATAAAAGCTTTAACACAACTACCAATGAATGGTTCCAACACCCAATTTGCTCTCTCTTGATAGAAGGAAGGTCCATTTGACAACCCAAATGGCAATACTGTGTAGCAATAGCAGACCCATGGCGTAATAAAAGTGGTCTTTGTGCGGTCTTTAAGAGCAATCTTCAATTAAAAATAGCCTGAAAAACCATCACACACACTGTACCTCTCATAACGTGCCACTGAATCCAAGATCTGATCGATGAATGGAAGAGGATATGGGTTCTTCTTAGTGGCTGCGTTTAAGGGTTTAAAATCTACATAAATCCTCCACTTCCCATCCTTCTTTGGACTGACTACTACTAGACTCACCCATTCTGTGGTCTCCACAGGGACTATGAACCCTGCCTTCAACAACTTGTCCACCTCTTCTCGCAAGGCTTCCATTTGCTCTTGACCCATCCTTCTTAGCCTTTGCCGCACTGGCTTAGCACCTTCTTTCAGCTCTATATGCATCTCTTCGCCCTTGAACCCTCTAATCTCTTCATATGAAGTAATGAACAAATCAGGAAAACTAGCCAGCATGTGCAAATATATATCCTTCTCCATAGCTGAGAGGTCTCCACTGATCATTTGTGTCATCAATTCCTGCTTCTTTGACAACTCAACCTTGGTTTGCATCAGCCCTTCAATCACTTCATAAGGCCCTTCACTTTCATCTTCAACCTCATTCGCAAATGCAACTAAAAAAAACTCCTGTATTTCTTTGTCCATCAAAAGAAATGCAACATCAGCATCCTCATCACTGCTGGTAGTGCTATCACTGTCCTCATCTGTCACCGTGGAAGAGTCTTCATCACTAGACTCATCCTCATCTTCATAAAGCTCCTCTAATCATTTCCTTGTGTCCATATTATAAAGCTTCTTGGTACTTGTCTTTCCATAGAGGCTAATCGTACCATGTCGCCAATCTTGAACAACTCCCACTGCACGTAACCATGGTCTGCCCAGTATAATAGGATATGCTCCCAACCTTGCTGGCATCACATGAAAATCAACCACTGCCTTTGCATCATATGCCTCCACTTCTAAGCTCTTTACAACACCCAAGCATTTTACTTTCTGATGGTTTGCCAATCTGATCCGAAAACCTGACACCCCAGCCACTGTGAGACCCATCTTCTCAACGCATGAGTGTGTTATGACGCATATTTGGGCTCCGCCATCCACATAACCTTGTCCCAAATTTTTCCTTTTATGCCACACATCTACTATTGGACAAATGTCTGGTAGCTCATCCATTGCCAACACCTTTACTGAACCTCTCTCTGGCTCTTTCTCCATTGGGTTAACCATCCTCTTCCACTGTCGCTTTAGCTTAGGCACCATCTCTATAAGCTACCCAAAAGTAACATCTGTCTTCCTGCTCGCCAGATCCTCCTTCAAGTCATAGCTTAATTGCCCATCCCCTAGTGGAAAATCTGAAACATGAAACTTTTGACGAGCTCTCCTTTTCCTCTTGGCCTTGACATCCTCGCCTTCATGGCTCTTTCCTTTCTTCTTACTAGGACCTGGGGCACTTCTTCCTTCCTTATCCTCTGTGGTCCTCTTCCCAATAGGCATCACTAATGCATCCTCTAGCTTTGATGCCTTCTCCAAGGTGCCTACACTTAGCACTTTTGTCTTTCCCTTTTTCTCCTGGGTCAGTCTACTGGTTCCTTCGTCTCCCTTAATTTCGATGCCATAACCATTTGACCTATTTAGCACCTGTCTTGGCAATGGATACATGTCTCCCCCCATCCTTGGTGGCTTATCACATTGCGGGTTGATGTGACCCAACTCTCCACAATTGTAACATGTGGGCGTCTGCCTCCAAAACCTACCATTGCTTTTTCCAACACCATTCCTAGGCCTTTCTTCACCTCCTGGCTGATTTGCAAACCTCCCTCGACCTCGATTATTTCCCACTTGACCTAGCATGTTTAGGCTGAGATTCTTCATCAAATCTACCACTTGCCTCATGTCTTGCCTTAGCCCATCATCTTGCACTGCTGTAGTGACCACTGCTGGCATAACCTGAGTAGTAATAGGAACCACTGGTTCGTGATGAACCCCTGACATGCGACCTTGTAAAGACTCTATAGGCTGAAATTCAGACCTCATGGGCAAAGACTCCACCCCTAACTGGCTCATTTTCCTCAGCTTCCACTCTTTGTTCCTTGCTACCTCTAGTGCATCTTCATATGTCCTAGGCTTCTTTAGCTCCACTCTCCAACGTATATTCTCCCAAAGACCAGCCAAGAACCTGTCCTTCTTCATCATGTCAGGCGGGGGTACTTGTGGTGCTAAGGCCTTGCACATTCGCTTCCATGCCAATGAAAACTTACGTATGTACGCATCTACTGGCTCACCTTCCTTTTGCACCAAAGCCTGTACTTCTTGCCACACTTTGTCAGGATCTTCTATCTTCACAAACTCCACTTCCAACCCATGTCGTAGATTGTCCCAACTCAACCTTACAGGTGGATCAGCCACACGCAACTCCTCTTCAAATGCTTTAGACCAAACTCGTGCATCACTCTTCAAACAAATTTGGAGAAGACGTAACATCTCCGCAGGGTCATGAATCTGGTTGCTAATGCAGGCAACCTCCATCTTTTCCAAAAATTCTTCCACATCTTCATCACTTCTTCCATGAAACTCCGGATAAGAGAAAGCCATGGCTACCCAAGTTTCAATGCTTTGAGAACCCCTTTGAACACACGTGCAAGAACCCAAAACTTTTGACTACCCAATCCCCAGAAACTTCAATGGATCTCAACTTTAGATAAGGACAAACACATGCACATCAAATGAGTTTTCATAGTTGATCATCGGAATTACAACAGGCAAAGGACATTCCAAGATCTCTCGTAATCTTCTTGGCCCGAACATAAAGACTATGCGCTGCTGGAAAAAAAATCTTCCTGGACACATGAACATTTATCTGGATTCTTTGAGTTAAATGAAATGGAGTGAATTGAGGGCCATTTTGATCATCCATTAAAGCCAACCATGAAGCTCCCAAGAAGGCACACCTGACTTAACCTCTGATTTTGCCCAAATTTCAGCAGCATAATAGCATAAATGGCTAAGAAGACAAAAAAACCAGCCATCATAACTTGGGAAAATTTCGACAGAGTTTTCCCAGAAGTAGAGGAGTAGGAACCCAAAATATAGACTGTATATGTATGCATAAACTGCCAACAATAGAACTCGAGCATCAAGTAGGACTCACTAGTACATAGCCTATGGCGAGGTCACAAAAAGGGTGCTCCAGCTACCTGTATCACCGAAAGGATCTCTACATTTGAGAATCCCCTAGCTCAATAAAAACCTCACGCTATCGACCCTCAAACGAAGGCTAATGCAAATCGCGTATAGTCAAGTCTTAGAAATGACTATCTTCCAGACCAAGTCTCAGAAATGGCTGGGATTGCCAAATACAACCAAGTATGTCTCCACAAATGCGTACAATGGCAGTTTCCACAAGTAACGTACAATCCAGCAGACAATGCGCTCAAATAGGCGTCAAGTGATGCATACCCACAACAACTGCAAGTGACATCACTGCTAGTATATCACTGAACTCCAGCTACTTGTACGTGTGTGAATCACCTGTACCTGTACCTGTTCTTGTAACCTGTAACCTGTAACCTGTAACCTGTAGCCCCGAATCTCGAAGCTTGAAGCTCGAAGCAGAAGGTACTCGAAGAAGATCCTCCGTGGGGGCGCCAAAAGAATGTGAGCGGGATGAAAACACACAGAACGCCTCTATAACGACCCGACACACACTCTTGGGAAGATACACACACACACACACACACACACACACACACACACACACACTATGGGGCACCACTCGGCTTACACAACACACCTGGCTGAGACAGGGAACACACCTCTGGAGTGAGAGGAGAGAGACTATCCACTTGCCCACTCCACACAGACACAGACACACACACACACACACACACAAAAAACTCAGCTCAAAAGAGGATAATTTCTGATATTTAGATACAATTGAGCTTGGGCCAACACCGATGGGGCAAATAGCTCACACAATATGGGTAAAATAAGCCAGATACAATCACAAACTAGAGCAGAAACTTCGCTCATAGGAGAAACTTACACAACAAAAATAGCAGAAAAAGAGTGAGGAATTTGGCAAAATGGACAGTGCCATCGCGTCCGTAATGGCCCAAAACCCCAGTCTACAATGTCAAAGTGCTCAAATCCGACCTCGGATGAGCAGTTTACGGCCCAAACAGGCTCCAAAAACCCAAAAAACACACCTGCAGCTGTTCCTCCTCTCTTCTCCACGTTTTTTCTGGTCTTCTCTCAGTTTTTTCAGTTCCCACACTTAGCTTTATTAGTTGGGCACCCTTGGCCTTTCAGATGACCTCAAACGGACCCTGAACAGGCCAAAAACTGACCTCGCAGTGCATAGTTGTCACCTTTTTGCATCATCCGCACACCTGGCACTCATTTCTTTTCAATAATGCGTCTCGCAACCATGTGAAGTGGCCCCAAAAAGTGGTCCTAATGATGACCTTTCTGCATAAATCTCACAAGAAAACACCCACGTTGTGTCCGTCCTCATTCGTGTGCAAATATTGACCCCGTTCGCCCTCCTGACGCCACTAGATGCCATCTGACGCACCTACTTACCTCATGTCGTCGGCCCGCGGATGGCTTCCTCGAGAAATTTTACGCGCTATAAACTCCTCATTATTGTAGAAAAAACATACTGGTACTGGTGATAGTGAAAATCGATGCACTATGTACATGTTGTCCTACCTGTACACATGTGGGCCCCACGTAACCACCTGGCTCTGGAAAATGGGCAATTCTTTATTTGATGCACCATGCATGTGTATGTACATATGCACAATCCCTTGCTCCAAAAAACTCCTGACATCGTCACTTGTCCCATCAGTGGTATTTGGCACTATGATAGGCTCTCCTATGGACTCATAATCATTAATGAGTCTTTCCTTTGTTTCTTCATGTTTCTCTAATGTTGGTTGGATAGGGGTTGGAGCTGGTGCGTCATGACAATTTGCTGATTTACCCAATGGATCTTCCATCAATGATTGAGCCATCTCGATCATTTTTTTACACATATCCAACCTCTATTTTTCTATTTCTGCATATGGATAAGTCATCCACCTTTGCTCCTGGGTTTGTTTCTTTTTAAGTCGAGATTCATAAGCTTTTAGCAGTGCATCCAACTACTCGTTTATCTTATCTGCCAGTACAGATCCTCCTGATCCTGCACTTTTGAGCTCTGCTATTTCCTTGGGTGCTGTGGTGTGTGAGCTTAAGCTAGCTAGATCCTCTAACCGCTCCAATCTGTTCTTTGTATGTTTCAACTCATCGGATAGGGCTGTTTGCTCTCGTTCTTTCCTGGCTTTCCTATGCGCCTTTCTAGCTTTCCAAGTTTTTCTTTGATTTTTCGTTTCTAAACTTTGGGCATCAGTTTTTGGTTCTTCTACTATGGGTTTCGTTCGTCCTTCTTTGGGCTTGGGCTCGTGTTACCGCCTGAATAGGTATGATTGTTTCATTTTCCGATCCTCCACTGGAGGGTACTGTTTCTAACATGTTCAAGGTGGTTTTTGCTCCTTTGCTCGGGTTTTTAGGGCAATCTGGAATCAAATTAGTAATTCCACATTCTGGGCAATACGCATTGACTCTAATGATTTCATTATGAGGACAGTCTCTCAGCCAATGGTCTCCTCCACACTTGTAACAGGGTCCCTTGGGTTGTTGAGGTGCTCCTTGAGCCCCTCTTTGTTGGTAAGCATGTCTCTGTCCGCCCATGCCTCCATTGGCTATGAACCACAATGTTCGTTCATCTAAGCTATATCTTCCTTCTCCTACAACCCGTGCAGCAGTTGGTGGTCCTTGATTCCCTATCATGCTCCATGGTTCTGGTGTCGAGGGTTCTTCCGGTGGATAATAGACAGTGTTTGCCGCATATCCATTGGGATCTTCATAATATGCATGCATAGGCACCAAAGCCTTTTCTTCTGATTCAGTTATCGTTGGTGTGTATCTGATACCAAATGGTCGTAATCCTGGTAGGTGTGGTTGTTGCCCCAACACTGGTTGTGGTCTTTCTACACCTACAGGTCCTGGTAAGTTGCCTGCTTGATATCTGGGCATCGGTGGAACTTGAGGGGAAGCTACTGGAGCTTGGGGAGGGTAAGGTCTCTCTCTCACATATCCCTTGTTATAATAACATTCCTCGGTCCCATGGTTCGTCCATTTTTGTTGAATAGCACACCACTTGGGCTGTTTAGCCTGGGGTTTGGCGTACAAGTTGATCTTTTTTAGCACTTCATCTACGAGCTGCTCCTGGTTTACCGCTATTTCGCCTTTCAGTGCTGTCTTGGAAGACTTGCTTCCACTTTCCCTGGAAGATGAATCGTCATCAAGGTCCTTGAACTCTCCTTCTTTGTAGACTGCACAATTGATCACAAGGTACAGAGCCTCCTTGGTCAACTCATTCAACGTCGTGCTCCTCTTCATATGTAAGTCTTTCTGGAGATCTGCATTCCTTAGTCCTTGGATGAATATCAGCATAAGTCTAGACTGAGTTGGCAGTTCTTCAACAGGACATAACTTAACATATCTTTTTAGTCTTAGGGCTGCCTTTCGTACAGATTCTCCATCTTTTTGTTTGAATTTATGGATGTGTGAGACGGTATTATGAGCTATTCCCCTTTGAGAGAATTCCTCAATAAACTCGTCAAACACTTCCTCCATCGACTCAAAGTCTCTACGCTCCACAGAGTCAAACCAAGTTGCAGCATCATCCTCTAGGGTTAGTCCAAACCCTGCAAATTGGGTGGAAAAATCTAACACCTCTTCGACTCTAATTACACGCACAAAGGCTGCTACATGATCTCTTGGGTCTCTGTTTCCTGTGTATTTCTTGTTTACCCATTTTTGCACTTGAGAAGGTCTAATTCTGCGATGGTCTACAAACCTCATCATTGGATCACCCCATCCAAGTCGATACACCTCCTCAGGCCTTCTGCAATAGGCTGGTTCTTCTCCCAACGGTGCTCCTAAGCCATAATTTCTAATAGTTCTCGCTGGAGGTGGTTCTTCTCTTCGAACTCGTTCCATGGGTGGTCCTCTAGACTCGGTCGACTCTTGTGTCCTTGGCTTACTCTCTGCTTGATACCTTGAATAGTGTGGTGGTTCTTACAAATCCCTGAGCCCTCGTGCGGCTTGATAACCATCTCGGTTTCGGTCTGGTTCCATTGTTGCATTTTGTCGAAGCCATGCCTACAATGATGGCTGGTTTGCTGGTTGGTCTTGGTTGTTGAATGCTTGCGGTTTGGTGGAATGTGAGGTAGTGTCATACTCACCTGAAAATGGATTTGTTGATTTGCTTGGGGTGTGGGCGGCTCTCGGCATTTCCTCAGGGGCATATGCTGATGCTCCTGGACCTATTGCTCTTTCTACTTCCTCTGGGAGAATGCGTTGGTATTCTCGCCCGTATCTATCAACGAAAACTATGCCCTTCCCCGTAGCAGTTTCATAAGAGAATAAGTAAAGAACCTTGTCTTTGCTTAGTTCGTTTACGTATGGTTCTTTGCTGCGAAAGTAAGAGACAATACCCTCACTCTCATGTTTGTAGATTCCCACATTCTTGTTATAAGTTGGAATCCTGGTTGTTTTCTTATCATACATAAAAATAGCTCCGGGCCGATCAATGTTTGGTGGCGGTTCTTGAGTTTCTGAAACCATTTCCCCTTTTGCCACGTTATCTCCATATCTGTTGTAATCTTCATGGTTGCTAACTATTAAATAGTGGTTCCCCTTTTCGTCTCGGAATCTATCTCCATCATCATACACTCGGATTATCTCCAATCTTTGTGCTGGCCTCTCTTCGATACAAATGCACTTGCGGCCTCGATAGTTAGAATAGACTAGGGCTCCTCTTGAGTTTGTTTCCTCTAAGAAGATCACCGTGAGCCTGGAATCATTCAAAGGATTTTGGGAGGTGCTTCCTCCTCGCATAGGTCCATCATAGATGAAACCTCCTGGCTGTTGAATACCCATCATGAAGAAAGGTTTGTCTGACAAAGTGTCAGTATCACTACCTTCCTCAATAATCGGTGCTCGCGGATCTAGCCTTGCCTGAGTTATACTCTCTTCGGTCGACACTAAGCTACCTTGGTCACCTGCCACCTTCTGGTCTCTAACAATGTATCTTCTTGATCTTAAATTCATCAAACTTATCAATGCAATTTATCACACATTCAACCACTCACCTGGCAATGGGCCAGTTTCTGCACAACTTCTCGCTTTGTTGCTGAATATACCTGTACACAAGAGTTTTAATTTCGGAAATTGAATCAAAGCATTTATCTGCTAGAGGTTATCTTAGTAATGATTGGTATACTGGAGAGTTAATCTCAACCACTACTGTATTTTATACACTGCTGATGTTCTGGATTTGGTTTGCTAATCTGAAATAGTACTGCCCTCAGATGTTAGCCAATTTACGTGAAAAAGTCTGAATTCAGTCCTTGCTTTGTCAAATGGGCAAACAAGGTCCAAATTCATTTATGAAAGAAGTTCTGGAACCCTTAAGCCAAATGGAACCTCACTGTCTAGGCCATGTCAAATTTTTTCTGCAGTATGCCCCAATAGACATCCTACGCGTAGGATGTCTCCTGCTGTGTTTTGCCTGGATTTTTGCACTGTTGTTTCCCTTTGTTGTGCTGAGCTTACAACTGCTTTTACTTTTTGATTTGGACACCTATTAGCTAGTCAATGAGTCAGAAATCTATTCCGACGGCCTGTTGATGGTATTGATCATTCTAATCAACTCCAAATTGGACCAAAATTGACTAGGAGGCTTGCCTTAGGCTATATAACACCTTACAATGCTCAAAGTCAAATTCTGGCTTCATTTTCTTGCATTAGACATCCTACGCGTAGGATGTCTTTTTCTTCAGAATGGCTTTAAACTCAAGACTCAAGCTCCCCTTGAGTTGCTGATCACTTTGGTATACTCAGAATTCGGTTTGGAGTCCCAAATCACTTAGAAGACATCCTACGCGTAGGATGTCTTATTGGCCTGTTTGACCCCAGATTTTTCCCACAGCTTCCCCTTGATGTCAGTATCCCAGTGGTATACTTAGATTTCGATTTGGATGTCAAAAGTCCCAAATTTCAGTTGTTTGTGCTTTTTCAGTCAAAAGTGCTAAAGTCCACTTTGAACCCAATTTTCTTACCCAAATGAGGTGAAACCCCTTTCAGTCACTCAATATATCATGCGAGACATACTCATGCAGCCAACTTATGGTTTTGGTCTCAAGTTAATGTTTTGGCACTATTTGGGTAGGATGTCTAGCAATTTCAGTCTATTTGGCGTTATCCTGTCAAGATATGGCCAAATTTCCACTTTCCATGCCAAATTTCCACTTTCAAGTTGAAAGTAGGGTAAACCCTACCTTCTGAACACACTGGTCAACTCAAAATCCCAAAATTCCTCCTAGATTGGCCTGTAGACATCCTACGCGTAGGATGTCTATTGGCTTAAAATTAAAGTCTTTTCTGACAGGAATGCTCCTGATGCTCTGTAGATCTATCCGAAACACTCACAGTAACTTTTGGACTTCAATTAGGCTTTCAACCACACTGTTGCGTCTTTTTGTGTCTTTTACAAACTTGTAATGATTCTACCAAGGAAGTGTACATGCATGAAATGCTCTAGATCTGAATCATGATGTCCTACTTACTCTACTCCTACCTATCATGAAGAAATGGTGATAATGGTGTTTTTGGTTGCTTTTTGGTCTCTCCAGACTCTCAAGCTCTCCTCTCACCGCTTCTACCACTCGAACTTCTACTCTAGAACTCGACTACTACCTAAAACTATCTAAGTCTACCCCCTCTACCTAAGTCGAAGGATCTAGGCCAGACACACGCTTCCTAGACTCCCTCTAAGACCTAGAGAGTCCTCCACCCTTTGATCCTATCTAAATGTAAAGTGAGACTCTTGGCAAGCCAAAAATCCCAATCCTCAAGGATTAGTCTCGGTCACCTACCTAAGGTTTTCGTCCTCGGCAGCGGCGCCAATGTTGGACGGATACGCCGCGACGGACGTCGGCACAGCGAGAACTCACCTAACAAGTAATGTCAGCTAAGGACGAAGCTCGACCCGCAGGCGCGTGGAAGCAAGCATAAGGTGTCAACCTACACTCTAACTAATTCCTACAGAGGTCTCTACCAATTCTCTAAGTCACAGCCTTCAAGAGTGCAAAAGAGGAAACTTCCTACAACGCTTGCTAGAGCCGAACACACATCAAACACTTTTGAAACACCATAGAACTTGAGGAGACCCTACTAATACCTATAGGCCACTCTCCCTAAGGTCTATGAACCAAAATCACGACCCCAAAACACCCGGTGCAGAAACACATAGGATGTGTGGCCGAAATCTGCAGGTCTTCGGTTCTGAAATTTGAAGTGACTAATGTGTAGTTCTACTCAATGTGAATGCGTGGATATGCTGCAATGCGAAATTAGATAATGTATGCTCACCCAAAAAACCGATGAAGCTCGTAGAAGGAGCTCCCAAAGCCGGACCGTATGCGCGCAATGTTGGTATCGCCGCGTAGCTCTAGTCGGGGGCAACACGCTGCACTTCTCTGCACTCGATTCCGACCACCGTAGCGCACGTAGCGTCAAGACGAAGCTCACACACTCTCTCTCTCTCGTACACAGTACGCTCACTCACAGACTTCAAACTTGTTTTAAAATGACAAAAGGTTTTTTCATCAAGGTCAAAAAGTGGTATATATACCATACAACTTCTCAAACCCTAAAGTTCCAAAATCAACCATCTACTCAATCTAACTATCAAAATTGGGATACAATCTGGAAACTTCTGTAAGTCCCAATATTTACAAGGTGAAAAATCGGGTTTTCCTCAATGAATGAATAACTACAAAAATAATAGTCCGCCGAGTAGTTAGATGCCGTGGGGTGTCCAGCTTCTAACACTTGCCATCTTCTCCATCTTCATTACTATGCTATTATGTATGCTAGCAAGAAAAGTGATGATAAGTGAGGAACTATTTCTTTCTCCTATGGAATGTTTCTTCTTTCTCTTCCCTATCCTTATTCCCCGCTAGCTCTCTCCACCTTCGAAGGTGTTTGAGGCCTTAGGACTGAGGCTTGGAATAGTTAATGCTTCTACAAAGTTTATGTTATGCTTGTGATGCACGAAGCTTTCCATCTTCATTGCATCACCTAGGTCACAAGGAACACAAAGATTGTATTGTATCAAGTCTCTCTTGATGGGAGAAACTATAATACAAATGCCTATTGGAGGGGGGACTAGCTCTGTATGAATCCGGTCCTCAACTATTGTCATGTTCTCTAAACTCTCTCTCTTGCAAAAGTATTGTTCATGCCAAGTTAACTAAGTACCATGTTTATGTTGCTACCATCAATTAATTTCACCCGCTATGCTCACAAAGTAATCTCACAAAAGTGCTTCATCTAATTTCCTAATTCCGCTACTCTCAAAATTCATAGGCCATTTCCATTACAAGACACTCACACACGGGGCACAAACAACTATGATTGGAGAAGCTTCCTTCTTGGAAACGTGAAAGCTATTATAACATCCTTTGATGTCACGTGTGCTATATTTGTTCCTTGAAGCACCCATCATCTTTCACATTACATGCTTTTGTTTGACAAATTTCTCATATGCATATAGAGTGTCCCATAATTGTTTCTTCCAAGCACTCACCTTGCATGAACATGTACTTTAAGTTTGACTGCTCAACTCTAATTAGAGTGTATACCAAGGGTACCTTTTTTTCAATTGGGTTTTTCCCCTTTGGTCATCCAGCTTTTAGACCATAATCCCTCATCAAGCACTTGGATCAGAAATTACAATTTGGTTGGGTCCCTATCTACTTTATTGCTACATCTATATTTTGTGAGGATTTTTCTTTCTTTTTCATGAATGTTTACGATGTTTCTTTTCCCTCACGAAAATTTTTAGCTTATTACTATAATTGCTTGTTGTGTTATACTACGTATTTGTAAAGAAAATTGTCTATTATTGTCATAAAAACTAATATCTAACACTCCCGAATGATTTTCTCATGCTAAACTGATCATTTAATATGGGGAAGTACCTGGGGAGTAAAAGTTAGAATATTGGTAAGGCTACTAGACCGGTCTTTGCAGGGATCCAAAGGAGGGAAAATAGGGATCCAAAGGGGGACAGTCTGCAAAAGAGAAATGTGCTTCGATGGGGCTTAAAAGACCTAAGGTTCAGCTCCATAAAGACTATTTTTTTATTCAATTGTCCAAAGGCCAATGTAGGGGAAAATTGGATGGTCATGGGAAGACTAAAAAGTCTTCCCACATCCCTATCAAGGAGGGGGAGAGCCATGAGAGTAGGGGATGAGAGAGAAACACACACACACACACTCTCTCCAAGGCTTCCGCTTTACACAAAGGGAATACTGAACACATGTCAGGCTCAATACTGGACACATGTCAGGCTCCTAGGCCAGTTGCCCTCAATCTCCCCTCAAATCCTATTGGATGGCCATAGAGGTGGACCAATGAGAATTAGGCTAGTGTAAAATTAGTCTAATTAAATTACAAATGCTTGATAAAAGGACCAATAGAAATTAAGTTCCCTAGAAGACTATTGGACAGTCTACGAAGGGGTCCAATGAGCATTCAACAGCCCAATGGCCTGCCCGATTCCTATTGGCTAGAAGACTAAGAGGTTCAATGAGAGTTTAGTTGAATTATTTGATTACTTAAAGCTCTCACAAAAGGAAAAAGGGGGGCACATGTCACAAGGCTATCAATTATGCTTCTAATTTGTGATTGGCTAAGCTTTGCAGGAGCCAATGAGAGGCCAACATGAGCAAAAATTCACACACACACACACACACACACACACACACACACACACACACACACACACACACACACACACACACGTTATGTGTTGAGCAAGAACTCCATCTCCTTTGGAATTGGACATGGTCTCTTCAAACAACGTATTTCAGTGTTAATATTTAGAGCTACTGGTTATGTCGTCAGTTCAGTTAGTGAGACTGGAACAAAGTACTAAACCGAAATAGAGAACTGAACTGGAATGTTATACTGAAGCGAGAAACATAACTGAAAGACTGCAAATGGTATTTGCAGATTCAGATTAATAGCTCAAGGATGACCAATACAATATACAATGGGTTTAAGCTCAGATGATTACATAAGTAATGATTACAGGGTGAAGTTAGAAGCTAAGAGCTCGTAAACCCGAAAGTGTTTAGAAAGGCAAAAGCCAAAAAGACAAGAAGCCCAATTACAATGTAGTGGGTCCTATTTATAGCTCTCAGGAGTTACTGCAGTAACTGCCTGCGGTAATTATTGCCAATGTAACTGCTCTCTGTTGATAGGCCTTCTAAGGGCAGTTCCCGCCTGCTGGGACTGTCCTCGCCTTCTACATCCTTCCCTACTTTCTTGAATTTTGGTATAACTCCAATTTTTTTGAAAAAAAGCCCGATTCTGATTTGGTGTTGAGAAAACCCTCTGGTTTTTTGGTTTGGCCTAAACCCTAAACCCTAAACCCTTCTTGTTGCTGAGTTGTCCAATGTTCCTCATGATAGTACTCTTTCGGTATTGCTAGCTTTATACCATACCTCATGCTTGTTGAGTGCTTCACATCCCTATAATTTTAATTCCAAGGGTGCCTAGCCAAGGAAATTCTAGTGCCTAGCTGGGAAAATCCACCGTCTGATATCGAGATGGAACTACCTAGTATCCTTCCACTGAACCCGCTTCCTCTTGCCCTTCTTCTGTGTTGGTGCCTCAAAAGTCCCAGTGCCAACATTGTCCTTCTGGATAAGTTTGTAAATGGCCTCCTGCTCAAGCTGATCCCACCTTTCAATGGACATCTCAAATTCATAAGGCGTGAGGGCATTGTATTTTTGGCGTCGGGATCATACAGACTGCATTTGCCCTTTGTCAGAAGGGTTCTGGCCAGTTTATGACAATGCGAGGTTGTGTGGATCCATCCCTACTGAAGAGACTGATTCGTTTAAATTCTAGCTTCAAAGAGAATCTCAGACATCTCTCTGTATTATGGCCCCAGTTCTGGTTTTGCAGTGATGGCTCCATAGTCATTTGAAGTAAATGGTTTGTGATCTTCGTTAATCCAAAGAGCAGGATCTTCCACTGTCCCATACAGAGTTTGACCTTCTGCATTTCTCCTTGCAGATCCATGACAATATCCATTTTGAGGGCATCATTGATAAGTGATTGCCAGGCTTTCCATTCCATAGTGGCTCGCTCATACCATTCTTGGAGTTCATTGGTGATGCTGAAGTAAGCGAGCCGATCCACTGGTTGTGGATGTTGAGGATACAAAGCTGGGAAAAATCTAGGCAGTTCAGCCTCTTTGATATGTAATGTATACAGGAGAACTGGAGAATCAAACACAAACTCTAGAAAATTGAGAACAGCTTGGTTCTCCTGCTGCATCATCTTCCTAGTAACTCGGACGAGTTGAAAGAGTCTTCGAAGAGCAGTTGCTTGTTCTCCTACTATCATTTGAGTCCGAGGTCCTTTATTGATGGAAGATTGATCTTCAATCATGTCCTTCACCCTTTGATCCAAAACTCCTATGGCAATTTGCATTTGAAGCAAGACTTCTTTCAGTTGAGTTCTAACCTCCTTCATACACCTGTATGTAGGCCTATCAGCTAGAGAGTGTCAGTCTACAGTGGACTTTTGCTGCCAATGTGGATTGACTGTCATATTATCTAGAAGTCAACGTCCACTCAGGTACCCTTTCCAGTAGCTGGATTCTGCTAGGATGCTCAGGTAATTGACACAACTCTTGACCATGAAAGGCAATTGATTTCTAGTGCTGAGTCATTTCCCTGGCTCCTACATATAGCCTTTGAAAGCATTTCAGGTCAGAGATAAGAGTGTCATCCTCCAAATACTTTATAGTAATAGGAGCTTGCTGATGTCTTAATCTCTTGTTCCATGTGATGAGCTGTAAGGAGTGGTGCTCATTAGCCTTTAAGGATCCAACCACATCTTTGCCTTTTCCTTTACTATCTGGAATGTGCTGTGACTGGTGTATTGGAGAATCTCCAGTGTTGCCCTTCTGTCCACTGCCTTGCTGCTGACCATCAGACCGCTAGTCACCCAACTGCTAGTCTGGCTAGTCTTTGTGCTGGTCTGGCTGGTCTTTGTTGGGTTCACTGCCCCCTGTGGTGGCAGCTGATCCCCCAGCTCTAGAGCATGAGGGTGGGGAAGGAGGAATGTTATCATCATCATCAGGTTTATCTACTGGGTTATCCTCCCCTTCCTCATCCTGCTCTTCTTCCCTCTCAATTGCCTCATCAGGATCATTTTTCTTATTAATATAATCCATGATGGCTTGATTTGCTAAGGTTGTGTTGTATTCAGAGAGCTTTTCTTGTAGATCACTCTGCATGGTCTTCATAAGTGCCTTCAAATTGTCCATATCCATGGTTACATTGCCTTGTGGAGTCATAATATCAGTAGGGTTATTATAGGTATATCTCTCTGTAAGGGAAGCCTTCAATGCAGTGTGGGTTGTCAGCAGCGTGTCGAAGTCTACTCGCTTCATTCTCAGCATAGTCTGAAATTTGTCAGCATCTCTTAAGGCTTCTGCCTTGTCTTCATTTAACTGCCAATTCTTTGCTTCGAGCTTGCACTTTGCTTGTAGCTCCTTAATTATTCTTACTGACTGATTTTCAGCAATACCATGCCTAAGAGATTGTGCCCCAATATCCTGCTAGAGTTTCTGAATATGTTGTTGGCGGCTTTCCAGTTCATCTTTCAGCTTAGACACTTCATCATTGGAAGCTGATGCATCCATCATCTGTCCTAAGGCGTTGACAATGGTGTTCCATGATGATTGGATAAGCGTCGAGCAGCCATCAACTATTGTTGTTAGGTCAGATTGGACTAGCTCATAAACCATGACGGGAGCGGTAATGCTGCCAAATCTGGTTTTTGAAAAATTAGTTGGTCTTTAAGAGGGTTATGATGTAACTGCTGTAGTCTCTCCTTCTTGGCTATGGATAAAGCCAATTCCCTCAAAGGAATTTTGTTGACTGGACTAGCAAGTGCTAAGCCCTTTCCCTTGTCATTATTGACCGCCACCTGTTCATCACTCGATGTTTCTTGCTGGCCTTGTCTAGCGTTGGTGTCTGCTGGAGTCTGTTTTTCAAGTATGGCCAAAGTCTGTGGCTGCTGAGGACTTTTCAGTAGGCAAGGGCTTGACCTGACTCTCCAGTTGCTTTAGTAAAGCATTGCTTTTGGCCAACGTAATCTTTGGTTTCTTTGAACCATCGGCCACCACCTGTGTGGCCTTCCTCTTCTGTCCAGTTAGAGCCAACTGATTGCCTAGAGCCTCTTCGTCGGAAGATAGCTCTACGTTAGCGGCAAGAATGGGTTTCAGACTCCAAGCCATCTTTAACTGGAAAGAGGCTTCTGGAGCAGTTGCCCAATATAGAAATTGCCAGACATACCAGGCTTTGAATACATTCTAAGATTTCAGCTTGGCAATCTGTTGTAGCACATTGTGAGACAAGATCTCACATAAATTGACTTTAGGTGGAGCATTTAATCTTTTTGCAAGCAACATGGCAAACAAATTTTCTGACACATATTTGGGATTGTTCTTCAAGTTAATAGCCTCAACAACAAATTTGTAGGTTGAGGGGACGTCCAGTCCTGCTCTTGGAACCCCTTGTGCACTAGCATTTTGTTTCTTTTTGGCCGCTTCATCCTCTTTCAGAGCCGAACATATATGAACTGCAGATGTTGTGGTCGGCTTTGGCTCATTGGGCATTTTGCAAGCATAGGCAATGTCATCAGGTGTTGCTGTGATTCTTACACCATTGACAATAGCATTGCATTCCTCAGCATTAAAAGAATCAAGAACCTGCTTGATAATGGCCATGTCAAAATCCAACCTTGTAGCCTACACAACCACATACAAATCCCATAGCTGCATCTTCACTGCTTCGGCCTACTCAGTAAACACATAACTTTGTATCTTGTTATGTGGGATAAGTGGTAGGGAAGCTCGAAGAGAGTTGATGATTGCTGCATTTTCATCTATGGTATCCTGCATCTTCTCCGACATTTTTTTTCTACCCATACACTATGAGGATGGTAAGTTTGTAGAGGAAGAAGGACTTACTTGTATATTCAAAGCCACAGTAAGGTGTGTCGGGTAGGGATAGACAGTGATCAACAGATTCTTCTGATGACGAGGAGGTTTGTGGTTGTAGTGAAGAGTCCTCAGAGCTTAGCGATGGTGAGTGTGTAACAGTAGGTAGGCATCGCGCAGGAGATTTGTGAGGAAGAATGCCCACCCGCCTTACTGTTATACGCATTCGTGCCATAAAAGCTCCACTACTTACCGTTCCTAGAGTTTTGCGCACGATTGGCAACGTGGCATACATGCATTGGCTAATTCTTCCCATGTTCCCTTTAATGATTATCACATGCATTCCCACTGGCCCTTTTCCCCATAGGATATGGTACTGGCTCTGACACTGTACTGACTCTGGCACTGACATTGTTTTATCACGCAGAGACTTTTTTGGGATTGTCATTGGTTTTGGTACTGGTTGTACATGGAAGAGGTTTAGAATGTGAAAGTTCCTAGTCATCAGTACCCAGAATGCCAATATCTTCTTCTCTAGAGGTCTCTTTCCCATTCTTCCCATGTTCCCTTTAATGATTATCACATGCATTCCCACTGGCCCTTTTCCCCATATGAACTGGTACTGGCTCTGACATTGTACTTACTCTGCCACTGACACTGTTTTATCACGCTGATACTTTTTTGGCACCGTCACTGGTTCTGGTACTAGTTGTACATGGAAGAGGTTTAGAATGGCTGGTTGTGAAAGTTCCTGGTCATCATCAGTACCAAGAATGCCAGTATCTTCTTCTTTGGAGGTCTCTTTTGCATTAGAATAATATAGCTTAATTTTGGCCCCATTATAAACACCTGGCAGTAGTAGTCCAGATAAGTCTTTCAACCTTACTGTGCCATTGGAAAATACCCATTCGACTTCATATGGACCAGTCCAAGCTATTTTTAAATTTGGTTTCTCAGGGCCTAGTTTGGATTGATAAAGCAAAACCAAGTCTCCCTTCTAGAACTCCCTAACTTTGATTCTTCTATCATGCCAGTGCTTTCTTCTTTGCTGAACAATTTCCTATTCCAGCATGGCACATTGTTGCATCTCATCCAGCTGCACTAATTCTTCCAATCAATGTTTAAGATTATGATTAAAATCTACTCCATATTCCACCACCATTCTGAGATTGGGAATCATGAATTTAATAGGCACTACAACTTCAATACCATACACCATTCTGAAAGGTGTCATTCCAGTGGTGACTTTGTAAGTTGTTACGTAGGCCTGTAGAGCAGTCTGGAGCTTAAGATCCCAATGATGTGGTTCCTTTTGAACAATCTTGGTTAAAATGTTCTTGATTGTTTTGTTACTGCTCTCTGTCTGACCATTGCACCTAGGATAATAAGGAGTTGAATTCCTGTGCTTAACTGAGAGCATCTCCATCAGAATTTCCATGGTATCATTTATAAATTGTGTCCTTTGATCAGACACAATCTCAATAAAGCATCCATAGTGGCAAATAATGTTTTCAAATAAGAAAACAACAGTGGACTTCACAGTATCATCTGGAAGAGCCTTGGCCTCCACCCATCTAGTGACATAACATGTAGCCATTAATATATACAGGTTCTTCCTTGAAGTGACCTTCTTGAATGATCCCATGAAGTCCATAATCCATTTCATAAATACTCCCAGTGGTTGAACTGGAGTAAGTGGAGTCATATCAGCTACTGTTGGTCTGCCCATTCTCTGACATATATCACAAGTTTTGCAAAAAATTTGAACGTTAGATATCAAAGTTTGCCACCATAATCCAGCCTGCAAAATCTTCTTGTAAGTAATATCAATGGAGAAATGTCCTCCAAAATCTCCATTGTGTGCTTCAGAAATAACTTCCATTCTTCCTTCCATTGGCACACACCTTCGAAGAACCCCATCTGCTCCTAGTCTATAGAGCAATCCTCGTATGATGGTGAATTTCAGACTCTTAATAATCAAAGCCTTCTTTTGATTTTGAGTCCAATTTTTTGGGAATCCTCCTTTGGAAAGGAACTGATATACATCATATGTAACATTTAATGGCCTAATAACTTGTGTGTAGCAGAAAATAGTATAAACATAGTGAGCATTTCATTAGAATAGATTCCTAATGAGCATAGCAAGAGTGCTTGGATGGAAAGAGCAACAAAAAGCATAACACCTAGTTAGATAGGCATGAACAATACTTCAAAAGAGAGAGAAATTAAGCTATTGACAACAATTGAGGACCGGATTTACATGGGGCCGGTCCCCTCTCCAAAAGGCTTTGTATTATAGGTTTCCCCCATCAAGGGAGACATTTTACAATACAATAATTTGTGTTCCTTCAATATGCAATGAAGATGGAAGCTTCAAGCACCATGCACACACTTATAAAACACAACATCAATTCCCTCACGGTCTTAGACCCAAGACCTCACACACCTTCAAAGATGGTGAGAGCTAGCAGGGTATGAGAGTAGATTGAGAGGAAGGAGTAGTCTTACGAGAAAGAAGTATATCTCCTCACATAATCACTCATAAAAGCTTAGCATAGCTTAGTAATTAGCATGGTAGAGGAGATGAGCACGCATTGAAGCTTGGCTCTTGGCTGGATTTGCATCACAAAGCCAAGAGTTGTTGGTGTAGGCCTCCCTTCTCACAAGCTTGGAGTAGATGATGAGCTTTCCATTAAAGCTTGAGAAGTAGAGAGAGTCTTCTTTGCTTCACACAAAATCAGCCCCCTCTCTCTCTTGGTCGACCCCTCTTGCATTTTACTCATGTTGGCACCCCATTGGACCCTGCAAAGCATAGCCAATGATAATTGAGAAGCATAAGTGACAGTCTTTTGACATGTGTCCCCCTTTCCCCTTTTGTGAGAGCTTTAGGTATTTACAATGCAATTAAACTCTCATTGGACCCCTTTGTCTTCTGGCCAATAGGAATCAGGCAAGCCATTGGGTTGTTGAATGCTCATTGGACCCCTTGGGAGACTGTCCAATAGTCTTCTAGAGAGCTTAATTTCTATTGGTTCTTTTATCAAGTGTTTTAAAATGAATTAAACTAAATGTAATCTGGCCTAATTCTCATTGGTCCACCTCTATGGCCATCCAATAGGATTTTAATGCACCTTGGGGGCAACTGAGCTAGGGAGCTGACATGTGTCTCCTATTCCCTTTGTGTAAAGGGAGCCTCCTGTGAGTGTGTGTGTGTGTTTCTCTCTCATCCCCTAGTAAAAGGGCTCGCCCCCTCCCCTTTAGGAGTCTTTGAAGACTTTGTGTACACTACCAAGCATCCAATTTTCTTAAGCAATGACCATTGGACTTAACCTTTGAATTTTGGAACCTTAGCATTTTGGAAGTCTTAATGGGCTGAACCTTAGGTCTTTGAAGCCCATTGCTTGCACATTGCTCTTCTGCAGATGGTCCCCCTTTGGATCCCTATTTTCCCTCCTTTGGATCCCTACTGTGACCAGAACAATCTGCTAGCCTTTCCAATAATCTAGCTTTTTCTCCTTTGGTACTTCCCCATATTAAATGATCAGTTTAACATGAGAAAATCCTTTAGGAGAATTAGATATTAGTTATTATGACATTACCTCTCTCTTGAAATCATAGTCGTCCTCGACTATGGGGTAGAGAAGATAAAGCCTATTCATTAGTCCTTTTTCTAGCGGGTAGATGATCCCTATCTTACCCCACGACATCGTTCCAGAATGGATGACTAATCCAATTGGCGCTTGAGAGCCTAAGCTGCCGCAAGCATGTCTGCGCATTAGTCCTATCAATCTTCCATAGTAGAGTGACAAGCTCTACTTGGTGTTTGGGAGACATCGTCTCTGCAAACTTGATCCTAAGCATGCATACTACTTGACATTTGTGTACAATAAAGAAAAAGAGAGTCTTATAAGACAAAAGCTTTGTTCATTTTAAACATTTGTACATTTGCTTACTCTAGGGAAGCATTGTAAGCATTGACAAGGTTTAAGTTATCCTTTAATTGTATGCCTTGCATCCATCTAGCATCTTCAAAAGGATAGTTCTTAAACTTAATAAGATATCGTTGGATAATCTTATCGCCTCTCAATACCTTGTCTTCATGTCGGAGAATGGACTCGAACTGCAGCACCTCTTCTTGGTCCTCGATCTTCGGTGGGTCTTCAATAGTTGGTTCTTGAGGTGGCTCTATTTTGTAAGGCTTTAGTAGGTCATATGAAAAGCATTGTGTATGAGCCAATGACTGGGCAACTTGAGTTGATAGGCCATCTCATTGACTAAGAATCTGGAAGGGACAATAATACCTTTTTGCTAACTTAGCATAGTACTTTTGGTGTTTCCTAGGATTCTTGCCCATCGTGTGCCTTAATCAAGCCTTGGGAAATTTAAGCAAGACCCAAAAATTTTCTTTAAAGGCTTGGCTCTTCTGTGCTTATCAGCAGCAGCCTTTTGCCTTTGCTGTGAGATAGAGATAGCATCCTTAATCTTTTGGAAAGATTCTTGTAGGTCTCGGCTATACTCATCTACAGTGAAGATCTTCCCGTGTACCTTAAGTAGGAGGGGAATTTTAGATCTTCCCTCAATTACCTCGAAAGGTGCTTTTCCCATGGAGGTATGTACAGTATTATTGTAGGCATACTCCACTAAGGGTAATTACTTCTCTCATTGGGATTTTTGATCTACTTCCGTTACATAGGCTTTTAGTAGATCAAGAATTGTTAGGTTAGCTATTTCACTTTGGCCATCCGTTTGCGGGTGATAGGCCAAAGAGAAGTGTAGCCTTGTCCCTAAATTCTCAAAGAGACCCTTCCAAAAATTATTGGTCATTCTAGGATCTCTATCCGACACTATGGACATCGGAAAGCCATTGTACTTGAAGATTTGTGATATGAAGAGGGTTGCCATTTGGTAGGAATCAAGAAGAATTAGACTTGTTAATTTTCTAAATAGATTCCAAGATGTTTTTATTGACGACTTTTCTATGGAGTTACCTCCAAAATGGTGATGATGACCATAAGATAGAGCTTCTACTTGGGAGCTCACCGCCAAACAAACCTCCTTAGAGTTTCTCAAGCTCAACAAGAGGAGATTATGAGGCAAGTGCACGAGCTGGTAGACAAGGGAATGGGGAGGCCTAGATCCTCTCCCTTTTTTCCTCGAGTCCTTTTAGTGCAAAAGGAAGATGGCTTAACACATGTGTGTGGACTATCAAGCTCTAAACCATATCACTATCAAAAACAGATTTCCCTACCACAGGTAGAAGATTTGTCTAATAAGATACAAGGTTCGACCTACCTCAGTAGGATTGATCTTAAAAGTGGCTATCATCAAATAAGGATAGTGAATGAAGATGTCGTAAAGACTGTGTTCCGTACAATGTTTGGTCTTAATGAATATCTTGTCATGCCTTTTGGTTTGAGAAATGCTCTAGCCACGTTCAACCGCCTAATGGAGAAGATCTTTAAACCCTACCGCAAGTTCATTGGAGTGTTCTTTGATGACATTATCATCTACTCCAAATCTTTGGAGGAGCAAAAGCAACACCTCTAGGTAGTTTTTCAAGCTTTGAGGGGGAATAAACTTTTCATTGATCAAAAGAAGTGTATTTTTCCTCCAAGAGATTCAATACTTAGGTCATATTATATCTCAAGATGCTATCCATATGGATCCAACCAAGATTAAGGTAATAAAAGGATGGCCTACCCAAGGAGCCTACATGAGCTACAAAGCTTTATTTGTATGTGTGCATACTATAGATGCTTCATAGCTAAATTGTCCCAAATAGCAGAATCGCTACATGACTTGACCAAGAAAAATGTTATGTATATCTGGACTGCTAAAGAGATAAGTGCTTTTGAAAAGCTTACTTATCAACCCGTGCTTACGCTACCGGATTTCTCAAAACCATTTGAGGTCCAATATGATGCTTGTGGAGAATGCCTTGGAGCAGTTTTGCTTCAAGAAGGGCATGCCATAGCATATAAGAGTCAAAAACTCAATTTCAATGAGCGTGTATTGGGCATCTATGAGAAGGAGATACTAGCTATCCTACATGCCCTTGACACTTGGAAGCACTATCTATTGGGGACTCCATTAATCTTACAAACGTACCACCAAAGTCTCAATTACTTCATGACACAAACCAAGCTCTTTGGCAAACAAATGAGGTGGGAAAATTTTCTTTCGCAATTCAATTTTCATATTTCTCACGTTGCTGGCAAGCATCAAGTAGCTGATGCACTATCACAATGGCTAAGAGCCAATGCGGTGTCCATAGCAACTCACAATGATCGATCTTCTATAATAGATGAGTATGCTACTGACCCCAATTTTAAAGATGTAATTTCAGCCCTTGCCTTAGGGAAGAAAAAAGAACCATTCACATTGCAGGATGGTTATCTTCTCTATGGCAATAAGCTATGTGTTTCTCACTCACTTTCTTAGAAAGTGATGCATGAGTCCCATGCTCCTCCGTATGTGGGGCATTGAGGGATTCAACCTACCTTTGCATAGTAGAGACGTATTTCTATTGGCCTACCGACATACAAGACTATGGGTCAAAATGTGTGGTATGCCAAAAGAAAAAGTATGATAGGGGGAAGAAACCTGGATTGCTCCAACCCTTCCCAATTCCTAATCTACCATGGGAGTGCATATCCATGGATTTTATCTTTGGATTGCCCAAGTCCATCCATGGGAATATGGGAATATGGACAATAGTAGTAGACAGGTTTAGTAAACAAACACATTTTATACATGCTAAAAAGACTACTATTAAGGCACACCAAATGGAAACCCTCTTCATATCCCAAATTTTTAAACACCATGGCTTGCCAACATCAATAGTGTTGGATAGAGATCCTCAAATGACCAATAATTTTTGGAAGGCTATCTTTGAGAATCTAGGTACTAAGTTTAATTTCTCTTTGACCTATCACCCACAAACGGATGGCCAAAGTGAAATAGCCAACCTTACAATCCTAGATCTACTTAAGTCCTATGTTATTGAAGTAGGTCAACTTTCCCAATGGGAAAAGTACCTACCTCTTGTAGAGTATGTGTACAATAACACTGTCCATTCTACTGCGGGGAAGGCATATTTCAAAATCATTGAAGGAAGACCTAAAAGTCCCTTGCTACTTAAGGTACATGGGAAGATCTTCCCTGCTGAGCAGTATAGCCGAGACCTACAAGAATCTTTCTAAAAGATTAAGGAGGCTATATTCATCTCTCAACAAAGGAAAAAGGATGCTGCTAACAAGCACACAAATGCCTTAGCTTTCAAGAAAAATGATTGGGTCTTACTCAAATTTCCAAGGCTTGATTGAGGCAAACTACGGGCAAATCCTACGGGCCACCAAAAGTAGTATGCTAAACTAGCAAAAAGATAGTATGGTCGTTTTAAAATCCTAAAACCAATCAATGAGATGGCCTATCAACTCAAGTTGCCCAACCATTGGCTCATTCACAATGCTTTTCATGTGAGCCTACTTAAGCCTTACAAAGGAGAGCCACCACAAGAAGCAATCATTGAGGACCCGCCTGGAGATTGAAGATCAAGAAGAGGTGCTTCAGACCAAATCAATTCTTTGACATGAAGACAAGGTACTAAGACATGGTAAGATTATCCAATAGTATCTTATTAAATTCAAAAATTATCCTTTTGAAGATGTAGATGGATGCAAGGAACACAGTAAGGATAGTATGAACCTTGTCAATGCTTACAATGATACAATAGAGTAAACAAATGTAAGTACTTTTTAAATGAAAAATGTTTTTGTCGTATAAGACTAGTTCTTTTTTTTTTAAATTTTTTGTGCACAATTTTAAGTAGTATGCATGCTTAGAATCATGTTTGTGATGACGGCGTCTCTCAAACACCAAGTAGAATTTGTCACTATACTTTGGGAGATTGAAATGGACTCAAGAGCAGACATGCTTGCGGCATCTAAGTCTCCCAAACACCTAATGGATTAGTCATCCATTATGGAATGATGTCGTAGGGTAAAAAGAGACCCTCTACCAACTAAGAAACATAGACTAATGACTAAGGCTTTATCTCCTCTACCTCATAGACGTGGATGACTACAATTTTAAGAGAGAGGTAATGTCATAAAATCTAATATCTAACTAACCCAAATGATTTTCTCATATTAAATTGATCATTCAATGTGGGATAAAAAACATGAACAAGAGTTAGAATATAGACACGTGCTTATGGATCTATCTCAGCATGGGACCAAAGTCAATGGGTCCAAATGAGATATGTTTTGTCAAAGAGCAATGCTAGCTAATGGAGCTTGAAATACCTGAGGGTTAGCTGCATAAAAGACCTCCAAAGGTTAGTGTTAAAAGTCCTTAGACTTAGGACCTTAGGCAAGCTAGGGCTGAGCTTGAGGTGGGAACCCGGTCCAAGCTTGAGGTGCTTGTCGTGCTTGTCGACTAAGGTGTTTGAGGTTCTTCTCGTACTTGCTGACTAAGGTGCTTGAGGTGCTTGCTGACTAAGGTGCTTGAGGTACTTGTCATGTTTTATGACTAAGGTGGGTGAGGTGTTCCAAATTCAACATGATCCCTACAAGAAGGGGGGCGAGCGCTAAAGCTAGGGGCATGAGAGGGAACACACACTCACTCACTCAAGGCAAGGCTAAGATTTAAGAGGCAACAAGGACACTTGTCAAACACATGTTTCCCTCATGTATTGCCTAAAGCCTATTGTTTGACCTGTTAAGGGGTCCAATGAGAATTTAGTTTATTTAGTTAATTGTTTAAGGATTTTTAAAGCCTTCTCTCTCAAAGGGGAAAGGACGACACTTGTCCAAATGCTACTCTAGAGAAGCTCAAATCAACTTCAAGCGTGAGCTAGGAAGACGGGTCGATCCAAGAAAGGAGGGAGGTATCTTTACCATATAATCTCTTTATCACACACACACACACACACACACACACACACACACACACACACACACTCATTCTCATCATGTGTTGAGCAAGAACTCTCCTTCTTTAAGCTTGAGAAGTTGAGAGCCTACACCAAGTTGAGAACCTACACCAACAACTCTTGGCTATGGAATGAAAATCCAAACACGAGCCATGCTCCAAGCTGCAAGCTTGCCATATTCTTCATCTTCATTCCTATGCTACTATGTTATGCCAAGCTACAAGAGTAATACAAGTGATGAGATTATTTCTTTCTCGTATGTTAATTCTTCTTCCTCTTCCCTACCCTCATTGCTTGCTAGCTCTCTCCACCTTCGAAGGTGTTTGCGGTCTTGGGACTGAGACCGGGGACATGTTAATGCTTTGGTAAGCTAGTTAAGGGCATAATCTTGGTGCATGAAGCTTACCATCTTCATTGCACGAATGAGGTCACAAGGAACACAAATCTTGTATTGTACCAAGTCTCTCTTCATGGGACAACCCATAATACAAAAGCCTTTTGGAGGGGGGACCGGCTCCAAGTAAATTTGGTCCTCGACTGTTGTCAATTTCTCTAATCCTTTCTCTCTCTTTTACAATTATTGTTCATGCCAAGATAATTAGGTGTAAGTTCATCTTGCTACCTTTGGTCGTTTACTCTTCTTATGATGTTTAATAATTCTCTTAAAGAAAAATGCTCACTATTGCTATTTCAATTTCCGCTACAGCCATAGTTATAGCCATATCTCATTACGTTGGTATCAAAGCTATTGGTTTCTCTTTTCTTGCTTAAGGAGAGAGGTCCTTAAGTTGTCCATGAAAGGTTGAACTTGCTCATTGCAAGAGGTAAGTGGGACAAGGATCGATTATCTTGGCTGAAAATGACTTAGTTTGAGGTACACCGTTGGGAACTATAGACTTAATAATGGAGTCTCGTGGGGCTTGCCTTTGGCTTAACCATTACTGAGCTACTAGCAAGCTCAACAAGAACCATAATCAACCGAGCAATGTTAGACCCTCTCCTATATTCTTTGCAATCAATAGTCTCTAAACCACAGGTGTGTTTGCTTGAGAGCTAATTTTCAAAGGTAAAGAAGAGTAGCAACTAAGGCTTTTGAAGGTACCAAAGCACAAAGTAGCATATATATAAGTTTACTTAAAATGACTGACAATAATAAAGAGAGTAGAATGAATATTGAAATTTTTTATTTTGCACATGAAGGTGCTACTTATGATGCCCCAATGTTTGTGATCTATCTTAATACTAGGTTGCAACAAGGTATGTGCAACCCTGCCTTGTAAGCCAAAGTTACCCAACGACTTCGTGCTTATGAGATTTCCCTACCTCTCCAAGAAAAAAGAGAGCTTAGAGAAGGTCCCACAAGCTTAAGAAGTTCAAAGAGGGAGCTCTTTTCTCACCTATGATGGTACCTTTGGTGCTACTAACAAAGTATTGGCCTTCATCCATAAATTTGACGGCCTTTGGAGACGAGGGCTTCACTGAATCCTCCAAACTACGTCTTGTAGCTATGCACTTTCAAAAATATACTTGTCAATGGTGGGATAGCCTTTGTGGCAACAACAAAGCTCCAAAGACATGAAAAACTCTATGATTTTCCATCATGAATCAATTCCTTGCAAGAGATGCTAAAGATAAAGTGCTCATCAAATGGTGGAATTTGAAGTTACTTTCCAACAAGTCTATCCACAATATGTAGACAAGATTTGGGACTTTCATCTCAAGGCTACAGTCTTTTAGAAGATAGACTTTGCCGAGCAAAAGTAACAATTTTGTGTGGAATTACGTGACAAGATTGTTAAGTATGGAGCCTGATTTACCCCTCTAATTTCCTGTGTTCAAAATGCACATTTTTAAGGCCCCCATTATGAGGAGAAGCCATCGTGCATGAAGAAAAATAACTCGCCAGAAATAAAATCACTCACCGGAATATTCCTTTTCACCGAAATATTATGGCGGACGGAGAGCGAAAAGTGGTCGGTAAACGACCGATCGGTTGGCTGATGGCCGGAAGTCAATGGTCGGTGGCCGATGGCCGAATTCAATGGCCGGTGGCTATTCAAAAGCGGACTTGTCTTCTCAAGGGCACCCACACATGGACAGATTGGAGGGTCTGATTTGGACTTATCTACACAAGGGCGGCTACACATGGTTGCCTCTCATGAGAGAGGGCATCCCTTTTGGCCTATAAAAGGAGGCCATTTCTACACACATTTCATAGTGTGAAGTTGATGCAACAAGGTGGGTGTGAGGTGATGAGAGTGAAGCAAGGCTGGAGCTCTATTAAGGGTATAATCCCTTTGTAAACTACTTCTTGTTTTGAAGTACTAAAGCCATTGAGTGGCTGCTTTCCCGTGGACGTAGTCCACATTGGGTGAACCACGTATATCGTGTGCTCTCTCTCTCTCTCTCTCTCTCTACTCTATAATCTCTTGTGTGTGTAAATTATCTCTCTCCATTAAGTAATCTACTCAATTATCTACTTAGCTACGTCATATTTCCTAACAACTGGTATCAGAGCAAAGTTTGCTCGTAGCTAAAGTGTCTCAAGGAAAGGATTCCTTGAATTGAGTGGGAGTTATGGCGGAGGAAGGGAAGCTCAAGATTGAGAAGTTCAACGGCAAAAACTACTAACATTGGAAGATGCAGATTGAAGACTATCTCTACCAAAAGGATCTCTATTTGCCACTAGGCGGTCTTTCAAAGAAGCCCGCAGCAATGACAAATGAAGCATGGATTGTCCTTGATCGAAAGGCACTAGGAACAATCCAGTTAAGCTTGGCGTCAATGATGGCCTTCAATGTTTCGGAGATGAAGACCACGGAGGACTTGAGGAAGTCACTTGACGACTTCTACGAGAAACCATCGGCATCCAATAAAGTATTTCTTATGAAGCGCTTGTTCAATCTAAAGATGGCAGAGAATAATTCAGTTGCAAAACACCTAAATGACTTTAACACAAACATAAGTCAACTTCGATCGGTGAAAATAAATTTCGACGACGAAGTGCAAGCTCTCCTTATACTATCATCTCTATCGGATAGTTGGGACAACCTTGTGATGGCTGTAAGTAATTCTATTTCTGGCACAAATACTCTTAAGTTTGATGATGTTGTGGGCGTTCTCCTAAGTGAGGAAATACGAAGGAGAAGCACATGAGAATCATCAAGTGCTACACTGTCAGTGGAAACAAGAGGAAGGCCTAAGGAGAGGTTCAAAAACCCAAAGGGTTGTGATCGCTCAAGACGGAGCAAGTCACACACAAAGTCAGTTCTTGAATGTTGAAACTGCAGCAAGAAGGGCCATGTCAAGAAGGATTGCTGGTCCAAGAAGAAGAAGGAGACTGAGTCTCAAGACAACAAGCCAACATCGGAGGCCAATGTGGCAGGTAAAGTAGAGCAAGATGCTCTAATTCTCTCATTAGACAATGTGTTTAATTCATGGATAGTAGATTTCGGGGCTTCATTCCATGCGACATCACACAAGCAACATTTCCAAGATTACACCAAAGGGTAATTTTGGGTATGTATACTTGGGAGATGATGAAGCTTGTGAAACTGTCGACAAAGGTATAGTTTGTGTCAAAACTGCTAACGAGAATGAATGGAAGCTTAAAGATGGTAGGCATGTTCCTTCTCTTCCCAAAAATTTGATCTCTACAGGACAGTTGGATGATGAAGGTCACAACATTGCATTTGGAAGCAAACGGTGGAAGATCTCAAAGGGATCTTTGGTGGTTTCCAAGGGAGAAAAGGTTGGTACACTTTACTTGTGTACTGTTAGCACGCAGCCTTCAGCTTGTGCAACAACTACAGAAGTCGATAGTACGGTGTGGCACTACCGGCTGGGGCATATGAGTGCCAAAGGAATGCAAATCCTTCAAATAAAGAAGCTTCTACCAGGTTTGAAAGAAGTGGACTTAGAGTTCTATGAATATTGTGTTTATGGTAAACAAAAGAGGGTAAAATTTCAAAAATCAGGAAATGAAAGACAAAATAAAAAACTTGAGTTGGTTCATTCTGATGTTTGGGGTCCTGCAAGTACACTATCACTTGGTGGCTCATTGTACTACGTAACATTCATAGACGATGCGACTAAAAAACATGGGTTTATATCATGAAGAATAAGTCCGATGTGCTTTTCATATTTCAAAGGTGGAAAGCCTTTGTGGAGAATGAAGCAGGTACCAAGGTTAAGTGCCTCGGATACGACAATGGAGGCGAATATTGTAGCCAAAATTTTGAAAGCTTTTGTGCTAGCAATGGTATTCCGAGGCAAAGGACAACCCCAAGAACACCTCAACAAAATGGGATTTTGGAAAGGATGAACATGACAATCATGGAGCGAGCACGAAGCATGAGGCTACATGCATGCCTACAACTTGAGCTTTGGGCGAAAGCAGTAAGTACATCTATGTACTTAATCAATCGGTCACCCTCAACGGCATTGGATGGGGGAGTTCCAGAGGAGGCATGGACGGGTACACCGGTGAACTATTCATTTCTCAAAGTGTTTGGGTACTAGGCTTTCATGCACATAGATAGAAGTATAAGGTCAAAGCTAGATGCAAAGTCCAAAAAGTGTTTCTTCATCAGCTATGGAGAAGGTGACTCTGGGTATCGCCTATGGAATCCTGAAGATGGTAAAATCTTTAGAAGTAGGGATGTGATTTTTAACGAACAAAATATGTACAAAGATTACTTGGAAAGAAAACAAACAAAAAGAACAGGTGATGAGTACATGGAGCTTGAGGATGGTGAAGACTCAAGGACTGCAAACGGTGACAATGTGCAACAACGTCAACCAAATGAGGAGCCTCAACCTATTCCCCAAAGATCTACAAGAGAAAGTAGACCTCCAGAAAGGTTCATTCCTTCCTTCAACCATCTCTTGATCTCAGATTTTGGAGAGCCAGAATCATATGAAGAAGCTATGCATCATGAATCCAAAGAAGAATGGATGAAGAGCATGCAAGTATAGATGGACTCACTACATCACAACCAAACATGGGAGTTGGTTGAGTTGCCAAAAGGTAAGCAAGCACTACAGAATAAATGGGTGTATAAGGTGAAGGAAGAAGAAGATGGGAAGAAAAGGTACAAGTATAGGCTTGTGGTAAAAGGGTTTTCTCAAAAGAAAGGTATTGACTTCAATGAAATATTTTCTCCTGTTGTAAAAATGAACTCAATTAAGCTTGTCTTAAGCCTTGTGGCTGCTCATGATTTTAATCTTGAGCAAATGGACGTAAATACGGCATTCCCTCACGGTGACTTAGAGAGGAAATTTACATGCTTCAACCAAAGGGGTATGAAGTGAAAGGGTAAGGAGAAAATGGTTTGTAGATTAAAGAAAAGCTTGTATGCTTTAAAGGAAGCATCAAGAAAATGGTACTTGAAGTTCGATCGATGGATGTTAGATCATGGATTCAGAAGATGCAACTCAGATCATTGCGTTTACACGAAGAATCTGGGAGATGGGAAGTTCATCATCCTAATGTTGTATGTTGATGACATGCTGATTGCAAGTGCTAACATGCAGGATATCAAATACCTAAAAGGGAAGCTATCTAAATCTTTTTCAATGAAAGATTTAGGTGCTGCAAAGAGGATACTTGGTATGAAGATATCAAGGGAAAGAACAAAGAAGACAATAAAGCTATCTCAAGAGGATTACATCAAGAAGGTATTAGAAAGGTTTGCAATGCAAAATGCAAAAACGGTTTCTACACCTTTGGCTGGTCACTTTAAACTAACCAAGGATATGTGTCCAAAGACACAAGAGGAGATAGCCTATATTTCTAAAGTTCCATATGCTGTAGTGGTAGGTTCTCTTATGTATGCTATGGTCTGGACAAGGCCAAACATTGCACATGCAGTGGTTGTTGTAAGTAGGTTCATGGACAACCCAGGTAAAGAGCACTGGCAAGCTGTGAAGTGGATACTTATGTATCTAAAAGGGACAGCAACAAATGCTTTGTATTTTGGAGGAACTGATACTTTTCTAGCAGGGTATGCTCATGCAGATATAGCAGGTGACAAAGTTACTCGAAGGAGCACTATTGGCTATGTCTTCACGATTGGAGGCACATCAGTAAGCTGGGCTTCAAAGCTGCAGAAAGTGGTCTCACTTTCTACCATAGAAGCAGAGTATGTAGCAATGATGGAGGTAAGGAAAGAAATTTTGTGGCTTCAGAGATTCTTAGAAGAGCTTGGATTCAAACAAGACAATTGTGTCTTGTACAGTGATAGCCAAAGCGCTATCCATCTTTGGAAGAACTCAGCCTTTCATTCAAGGACAAAGCAGATTGAGGTGAGATATCACTTCATACGCACTCTTTTGGAAGAGGGACAACTAAAGCTAGGAAAGGTGCATACAAGTGAAAATCCTGTAGACATGTTTACAAAGGTGGTCAACAAGAAGAAGTTGAGCTTTTGATCATCTTCAATTGGCATTCAAGGATAAGAAGCTAGGATGGAAAGCAGTCACAGGTTTCGTTTGGAGATCAGTCTCCAAGTGGGAGATTGTTAAGTACGGAACTTGATTTACCCCTTGTAATTTTCTGTGTTAAAAACGCACAATTGTAAGGTCCCCATATGAGGAGAAGCCATCGTGCGTGAAGAAAAATAACTCGTGAAGAAAAAAAATCACTCATCGGAATATTCCTTTTTGCCGGAATATTATGGCCGGACGGCGAGCGAAAAGTGGTCGAAAAACGACCGGTCGGTTGGCCGGTAGTCAATGGCCGGTGGCCTATTGTCGGAAGTCAATGGTCGATGGCGGGTGGTCGAATTCAATGGCTGGTGGCCGAATTCAAAAGCGGACTTGTCTTCTCAAGGGCGGCCACACATGGGCGGATTGGAGGGTCCGATTTGGACTTATCTACACAAGGGCGGCTACACATGGCTGCCTCTCATGAGAGAGGGCAGCCCTTTTGGCCTATAAAAGGAGGCCATTTCTACACACATTTCATAGTGTGAAGTTGATGCAACAAGGTGGGTGTGAGGTGGTGAGAGTGAAGCAAGGAGGGAGCTCTATTAAGGGTATAATCCCTTTGTAAACTACTTTTTGTTTTGAAGTACTAAAGCCATTGAGCGACTGCTTTCCCGTGGATGTAGCCCACATTGGGTGAACCACGTATATCGTGTGTACTCTCTCTCTCTCTCTACTCTATAATCTCTTGTGTGTGTAAATTATCTCTCTCCATTAAGTAATCTACTCAATTATCTACTTAGCTACGTCATATTTCCTAACAAAAATGGCCAAGTATGTGAACTTCCAATGGCCTGGTTCTATCATCGAAGTCATCCACCATACTATGGTTGCATCTTATATCAATTTCCAACAAGGGGATAAAAGAAATGCCAAGCTCATGGAAAACAAAGATTAAAATGATGCAAAGGGGAAGAACTATGCTCAAAGTTCTTCCCAAGGCAATTCCAACAACAACAACAAAAACAACAACAATAACTATAAGATAAAGGAGAAAGGAGTTTACAAAGGTAAAAAGAAACTCTCTCCTAAAGAGCTAGAGGCTTTTCATAAAGATCACAAGTGTTGTAAGTGTGGGGAGCAAGGATAGGGTTATTGTTCTTGCCCCAAAAGAAACCCCCGTAATGAGACTCCTAGCGCTTCCACGGTTGAAGCTCCAAAATAGGATGCTCATTCCAAAGGATCATTCCTTTCATATGATTGGGGGAAGGTGAGGGAGCATGATGCCTATTTGATCTTGGCTCTACTCACAACTTCATATCAATGGAGTTGGCCACAAAGCTGGGCGTACTAGATTTTGAGATGGGAGATATTGTAACTGTTGATGGGGATTTCAAGGGACTACAAGCCTTTGTTACTCCCTTGATTGGGTAGTTGAGGCTTCATGTCCAAAGCTACGTCGACAAAGAATAATTTTTCATTTCTCCTCTCCAACATGAGGATGTTATCCTAGGGGCACCATGGTTCAACCACATGGCTGCCAACATGAAGTTCCTTGAAAGGAGAATCTACTTTACCTACATGAAAAAGAACATGTATATAGATTCTAATGAGTTTGCTCATACTATACCGCTTGTAAATTCACTTGCTTTTGATAAGTCAATGAAAAGCTCAATTTCCCTGGACATGATTTTTGTCAAAGAGTCTCTACATGATGGTAATGTTTTAACAAAACAAAGTGGTAGCAACCAAGAAGAATTAGACTTCTCTAATTTTTTAAATAGATTCCAAGATGTTTTTATCAAACACTTTCCTATGGAGTTACCTCCAAAATGAGGTGATGATGACCATAAGATAGAGCTTCTACCTGGAAGCTCACCACCAAATAAACCTCCTTAGAGTTTCTCAAGCTCAACAAGAGGAGATTATGAGGCAAGTACACGAGCTGATAGACAAGGGAATGTTGAGGCCTAGATCCTCTCCCTTTTGTTCTTGAGTCCTTTTAGTGCAAAAGGAAGATGGCACATACCGCATGTGTGTGGACTATCGAGCACTAAACCATATCACTATCAAAAATAGATTTCCCATAACACGGGTATAAGATCTGTTTGATAAGCTACAAGGTTCGACCTACTTCAATAGGATTGATCTTAAAAGTGGCTATCATCAAATAAGGATAGTGAATGAAGATGTCATAAAGCCTATGTTCCATACAACATTTGGTCTTTATAAATATCTTGTCATGCCTTTTTGTTTGACAAATGCTGCAGCCACGTTCAACTGTCTGATGGAAAAATCTGTAGACCCTACCGCAAGTTCACAGGAGTGTTCTTTGACGACATTATCATCTACTCCAAATATTTGGAGGAGCATAAGCAACACCTCCAGGTAATTTTTAAAGCTATGAGGGGAATAAACTTTTCATTAACTAAAAGAAAAGTATATTTTTCCTCTAAGAGATTCAATACTTAGGTCATATTATCTCTCAAGATGCTATCCATACTTAGGTCATATTATCTCTTAAGATGCTATCCATATGGATCCAACCAAGCTGAAGGTAATAAAAGGATGGCCTAATCCAAGGAGTCTACATGAGCTACAAAGCTTGTAAAATGCACTAGTAACTTGTGTGTAGCAAAAATTGATAAAATACTGAGCATTTCATTAAGAAAAAGTTCCTAATGAGCATAGAGAGAGTACTTAATTTGAGAAAGCAACTCAGCAATTTACACCTAGCTAATTTGGCATTGACAATACTTGAAAAGAGAGAGAAATAGAACAATTGACAATAGTTGAGAATCGAATTTACATGGAGCCGGTCCCCCCTCCATAAAGGCTTTGTATTATAGCTTCTCCCGTCAAAGGAGACTTTTACACAATACAATCTTTGTGTTCCTTGATAAAACTAGATGGTGTAATGAAGATGGAAGCTTCATAGACCAAATTATGCTTGGAAAACACACCTAGTGTCCCTAGCCTCAGTCCCAAGACCTCACACACCTTCAAAAACGATGAGAGCTAGCAGGGAATGAGGATAGATTTAGAGGAAGAAGATGTATCTTACGAGAAAGAAGTATTCTCCTCACATAACCACTCTAATAGCATAGCTTAGCTTAGTAATTAGCATGGTAGAGGAAATGAGCATGCCATTGAAGCTTGGCTCTTGGTTGGATTTGCATTCCATAGCCAAGAGTTGTTGGTGTTGGCCTCTACTTCTCAATGCTTGGAGAAGGAGATGGAGTTCTTCTTGAACACATGAGTTGTGTGTGTGTGTAGCATTGTGTTAGAGTGAAATGCAACCCCCTTCTCTCATCTTGGTTGACCGCTCTTGCTAAATGCTCATGCTGGCCTCCCATTGGCTCCTGTAAAGCTTAGCCAATCACAAATTAGAAGCATAGTTGATAGCCTTTTGACAAGCGTCCCTCTTTTCCCTTTTGTGAGAGCTTTAGGTAATTAAATAATTCATTCAAACTCTCATTGGACCTTTTTGTCATAGGAATCAGACAAGCCATTGGGCTGCAGGATGCTCATTGGACCCCTTGGTAGACTGCCCAATAGTCTTCTAGGAAGCTTAATTTCTATTGGTTCTTCTATCAAGAATTTTTAAATTGATTAGACTAAATTTACTCTAGCCTAATTCTCATTGGTCCACCTCTATGGCCATCCAATCGGATTTGAGGGAAGCTTGGGGGCAACTGGTATAGGAGCCTAACATGTGTCCAGTATTCCCTTTGTGTAAAGGGGGAGCTTTGGAGTGTGTGTGTGTCTCTTCCCCTACTCTCATGACGCACCCCCTCCTTGATAGGGATGTGGGAAGACTTTTTAGTCTTCCCATGACCATCCAATTTTTCCCTACATTGGCTTTTGGACTATTGAATTAAAATTAGGAACCTTAGCCTATGGAAGTCTTAATGGAGATGAACCTTAGGTCTTTTAATCCCCATTGAAGCACATTGCTCTTTTGCACATTGTCCCCCTTTGGATCCCTATTTTCCCTCCTTTCGATCCCTATAGAGACTGGTCTGGTAGCCTTACCAATATTCTAGCTTTCAGTCCTCTGGTAATTTTCCATATTAAATGATTGGTTTAACATGAGAAAATCATTTGGGAGAATTAGATATTAGTTTTTTATGACATTACCTCTCTCTTGAAATCATAGTTGTCCTCGACTATGAGGCAGAGAAGATGAAGCCTAGTCATTAGTCCGTTTGCTAGCGCGTAGAGGATCCTTATTTTACCCTACAACACCGTTTTAAAACGGATGATTAGTCCATTTGGTGCTTGAGAGCCTTAGCTGCCGCAAACATGTCTGCACATTAGTCCGTATCAATCTTCCATAGTAGAGTGACAAGCTCTACTTGGTGTTTGGGAGACGTCATGTTTACAAACATGATACTAAGCATGCATACTTATTAAAATTTGTGCACAATAAAGAAAAAGAGAGTCTTATAAGACAAAAACTTTGTTCATTTATACATATGTACATTTGCTTACTCTAGGGAATCATTGTAAGCATTGACAAGGTTTAGGTTATCCTTTACTTGTAAGCCTTGCATCCATCTAGCATCTTCAAAAGGATAATTTTTAAACTTGATAAGATATTGTTGGATAGTCTTACCACCTCGCAATACCTTGTCTTTGTGTCATAAAATCTAATATCTAATATCTAACCAACCCAAATGATTCTCTCATATTAAACTGATCACTTAATGTGAGAGAATAAACGGGAACAAGGGTTAAGATATAGACATGTGCTTATAGATCTATCTCAACACGGGGCCAATGGTAAAGGGGCCCAAATGAGAGATGGTATATCAAAGAGCAAGGCTAAAAAATGGAGCATAAGACCTTAGGGTTAGCTTCATTGAAGACCTCCAATAATGTGTGTAAAAGGCCTTTGACCTTAGGTAAGCTAGGGCTGAGCTTGAGGCGCGCGAACCCGACCCAGCTCGAGGTGCTTGTCCTGCTTGTCATGCTTGATGACTAAGGTGCTTGAGGTGCTTGATGATTGAGGTGCTTAATTATTGAGATGCTTGAGGTGCTTGACAGGCTTGAGATGCTAGGGTTGCACTTGAGGTGAGAACCCAGCCCAAGCTTAAAGTGCTTATGAGCCAAGCTTGTGGTGGGAACAAGGCCTATGCATGAGGGGCTTGAGGTGTCAAAAAGTCAAAGATTCAATCCCTACAAGGAGGGGGCGAGACCTACATGAGGGGGGATGAGAGAGAACACCCACACACTCACACAAGGCATGCATGGTACAAAGAAAGCAAAAGGGACACTTGTCAAGTTCCTCCTCATGTTGCCCTCATGGTGTGCCTGAAGCCTGTTGGTTGGCCACCCAAGGGGTCCAATAATAATCTAGGAGATTTAATTAAATGATTTAGCATTTATCTAGCCCTCTCTCTCAAAGGGGAAAGGGGGACACTTGTCTCAAGACTACCCTTGCTGCTTGTAATGCCTCCTGCTTGTGATTGGCTATGCTTGGAGGGGTCCAATGAGCTTCAAGCATGAGCTACAAGGGGGGGTCGACCCAAGCAAGCTAGGGGGTTGCTTAGGGGGTATACTCACGCACACACACACACACACACTCACAAACACTCTCATTGTGTGCTATGCAAAGTGCAAGAGCTCCCTCTAATATCTAACCAACCCAAATGATTCTCTCATGTTAATAATCACTTAATGTGAGAGAATAAATGGGAACAAGGGTTAAGATATAGACACGTGCTTATAGATCTATCTCAACACGGGGCCAATGGTAAAGGGGCCCAAATGAGAGATGTTCTATCAAAGAGCAAGGCTAACAAATGGAGCATAAGACCTTAGGGTTAGCTTCATTGAAGACCTCCAATAATGTGTGTAAAAGGCCTTTGACCTTAGGTAAGCTAGGGCTGAGCTTGAGGCACGGGAACCCGACCCAACTCGAGGTACTTTTCCTGCTTGTCATGCTTGATGACTAAGGTGCTTCAGGTGCTTGATGATTGAGGTGCTTAATTATTGAGATGCTTGAGGTGCTTGACAGGCTTGAGATGATAGGGTTGCACTTTAGGTGAGAACCCAGCCCAAGCTTAAAGTGCTTATGAGCCAAGCTTGTGGTGGGAACTGGGCCTATGCATGAGGGGCTTGAGGTGTCAAAAAGTCAAAGATGTAATCCCTACAAGGAGGGGGCGAGCCCTACATGAGGGGGGATGAGAGAGAACACCCACACACTCACACAAGGCATGCATGGTACAAAGAAAGCAAAAGGGACACTTGCCAAGTTCCTCCTCATGTTGCCCTCATGGTGTGCCTGAAGCCTATTGGTTGGCCACCCAAGGGGTCCAATAATAATTTAGGAGATTTAATTAAATGATTTAGCATTTATCTAGCCCTCTCTCTCAAAGGGGAAAGGGGGACACTTGTCTCAAGGCTACCCTTGCTGCTTGTAATGCCTCCTGCTTGTAATTGGCTAGGCCTGGAAGGGTCCAATGAGCTTCAAGCATGAGCTACAAGGGGGGGTCGACCCAAGCAAGCTAGGGGGTTGCTTAAGGGGTATACTCACGCACACACACACACACACACACACACACACACACACTCACAAACACTCTCATTGTGTGCTATGCAAAGTGCAAGAGCTCCCTCTCCTTCTCCAAGCAAGTAGAGGTTGAGAGCCTACACCAACACTCTTGGATATGGAGTGCAAATCCAACCAAGAGCCATGCTTCAATGCTTAAGCTTGCCATCTCCTTCTTCTTCATTACTATGCTATTATGTATGCTAGCAACAAGAGTTATGATAAGTGAGGAACTAATTCTTTCTCCTACGAAATGTTTCTTCTTCCTCTTCCCTACCCTCATTCCCTGCTAGCTCTCTCCACCTTCGAAGGTGTTTGAGGTCTTGGGACTGAGGCTTGGGATAGTTAAAGCTTTTCTTCAAGTTTATGTTATGTTTGTGATGCATGAAGCTTTCCATCTTCATTGCATCACCTAGGTCACAAGGAACACAAAGATTGTATTGTAACAAGTCTCTCTTAATGGGAGAAATCATAATACAAATGCCTATTGGAGGGGGGACCGGCTCCACATAAATCTGGTCCTCAACTATTGCCATGTTCTCTAAATTCTCTCACTTGCAAAAGTATTGTTCATGCCAAGTTAGCTAATTGCTATGATTATGTTGCTATCTTCAATTATGTTCACCCGCTATGCTCACGAAGTCATTTCTCAAAAGCACTCTCATTAATTTCCGCTACTCTCAAATTAAATAGGCCAATTCCATTACACTTTGTGTTGGAGAATGGACTCAGGCTGCAACACCTCTTCTTGGTCCTCGATCTCTGGTGGGTCTTCAATAATTACTTCTTGAGGTGGATCTCCTTTGTAAGGCTTTAGTAGGCTCATGTGGAAAGCATTGTGTATGAGCCAATGGCTGGGAAACATGAGTTGATAGGCCATCTCATTGTTGGCCTAAGAATATGGAAGAGACCATAGTACCTTTTTGCTAACTTAGCATAGTACTTTTGGTGTCATGTAGGATTCTTGCCCATTGTGTGCCTTAATTGAGCCTTGGGAAACTTAAGCAAGACCCAATCATTTTGTTTAAAGGGTGTGCTTATCAACAAAAAAACTTTTGCCTTTGCTGAGAGATGGATATAACATCCTTAATCTTTTGGAAAGATTCGTGCAGGTCTCAGCTATATTCATCTGTAGTGAATACCTTCCCATGTACCTTGAGTAGCAAGGGACTTTCTGATCTTCCCTCTATCACCTCAAAAGGTGCTTTTCTCGTGGAAGTATGTAAAGTGTTATTGTAAGCATACTCCACTAAGGGTAAATACTTCTCCCATTGGGATTTTTGATCTACTGTTGTGACATAAGCTTTTAGTAGATCAAGAATCGTTAGGTTAGCCATTTCACTTTGGCCATCCGTTTGGGGATGATAGGCCGAAGAGAAGTTTAGCCTTGTACCTAAATTCTCAAAGAGACCCTTCCATACATTAGTGGTCATTCTAGGATCTCTATCTGACACTATGGACATTGGCAAGCCTTGATACTTGAAGATTTTTGATATAAAGAGGGTTGCCATTTGATGGGCCTTGATAGTCTTTTTGACAGGTATGAAATGTGCTTATTTGCTAAACCTGTCTACTATTGTCCATATTCCCATATTCCCATGGATATACGTTGGCAATCCAAAAATAAAATCCATGGATATGCTCTCCCATGGTGAATTAGGAATTGGCAACGGTTGAAGCAATCCAAGTAGCTTCCCTCTATCAAAATTTGTCTTTTGGCATACAACACATTTTGAAACATACTCTTGTGTGTTTGCTTTCATGGCAGGCCAATAGAAATATGTTTTTATCCCTTTTAGGGTAGACTGAATCCCTCTATGCCCCGCATAAGGAGGACATGAGATTCATACATTACTTTCTCACGTAGTGAGTTAGTAACACATAGTCTATTTCCATAGAGAAGATAACCATCTTGTAGGGTAAATGGTTCTTCCTTTTTCCCTAGTCCAAGGGCTGAAATCACATCTCTAAAATCGGGATCGATAGCATACTCATCTATCATAGAAGATAGATCTTTGTGAGTTGCTATGGATACCTCATTCACTCTCGGTCGTCTTAAGAGTGCATTGGCTAGTCAATTATGCTTGCCAGCAATGTGAGCAATATGAAAATGAAATTGCGAAAGGAAATTTGCCCACCTCATTTGTTTGTCGGAGAGCTTGGTCTGCGTCATGAAGTACTTAAGGATTTGGTGATCCGTTCACAGAATGAAACGAGTTGCCAATAAATAGTGCTTCCACGAGTTTAGAGCATGTAAAACTGCTAAGAGTTCCTTCTCATATATGCCTAGAGCTTGCTCAACAGAGTCGAGCCTTCGACTTTCATAGGCTATGGCGAGCCCTTCTTGGAGCAAAACAACTCCAAGGCAATCACCACAAGTGTCACATTGGACCTCAAATGGCTTTGAGAGATCCGATAGTGTAAGTACAGGTTGCGGGATAAGCTTCTCTTTAAGCTTTTCGAAAGCATTGTTCTCCTTGGTGGACCATATAAACCTAGCATTTTTCTTCGTTAGGTCTCGCAATTTGTGAGAACTTTTCTATGAAGCATCTATAGTATGCACACATATCTATAAACTTCTTAGTTCATGCAGATTCCTTGGATTAGGCCATCATTTTATTAACTCTATGTTAACTAAGTCAACGTCAATTAACAGAAGCTGCTAAAGATCGAAGACGTACGGATGCACATCAAAGATCAAAGTGAAGAAGTAGTAAAGATTGGAGTTACACATTTTTCACGTTTTCCCAAAATGGTCACGTATTGTAAATTCCCGATTTATGTCAAGCCAATGTAATATTTTAATATGTTATAGGCTCAATGGGAGTTCCAAGTGTAAAGAACAGGTCAGTTAGGGTGCCTAGGTAGCAGATTCAGTAAGTGGTGGGGCCCTAAAGGCTTTGGACGCCCAGACATTGCATATTTTTACCCTAGGTATATAGGGTAGTGTGTAAAGGAAATTAGGGTTCTCAAGCTCATTTGTTGAGAGCACTCTTTGGTGAGAGCTCTTGAGGTGTGTGGCTATGGAGTCCTTAGCTTCTCCTTGCTCATGTAACTTGATTAACACTAATTAATGCTTAATTCTCTTTCACTACGCCTCTCTCATGATTTTTGTGATTGCCTATGATGCTTTGATTAGCTACATCGTAACTAATTAGTGGTTAATCCCTCTCTAATCTTGTGTGATTTCCCTCTTTTGCTTGTGTGTGCATGTAGGTTTGATTGGAGTGTGGTGCTCGATAGATCTATGTGTGTGTGCTTGCGATTAGTGTGTTGCATGATATGATCAGTGTTGTGTGCATCTTACAACCAATCGTTAGTAAGTGTGATTGGTTGATTGGAGGTGAAGAGAAGTGGATGTGGAGATTGCCCTTCATTGTGGCTTAGCTCCTCCATAGACCGAGAAGCTCACCTCGTAGAGTCAACTATCTGTGTTGCCATGATTAGCTCACTAATAGTGTGAGTGTTTCCATGCCCTAGCTGTGTAGCTCATCCCTCCGGATCGATAATTTTGTTGGTCATTGGTGCTATGCAACAATGGGACCCCCAACATTTGGCGTCGTTGTCGGGGACATGCCTATGATAGTGTAATTGTGGCATAATCGGATGTGTTTCCTCACTAATTTCACTTGTGTGTTTATGTTTTTGTGGATTTTGGATGTGTGTGCATGAAGCAATGTGTTCATAATTCCCTAATTTGTCACCGTATCTTGCTAATTGTATGTTTACGCACTCTAATTTCACATTAACCCCTTTCTAATTTGACTAATTTTGCTAACTTACACACTAATTTGCTACGAAGGATTGGAGCATTCAACCGTCAATTGATCTTCATTGGAAAGGTAATCAAGGTGGTATTCTCAACCTCCCTAGAATCCAAAGATGTGTAGAATTGTGTAGAGATCCCACCATGATGCAATGTAATGTTGATGCTATGTCGCTTTGAAAATTTTTGCCAAAATTTTTAAGATTTGGTGGTGTATATATTTGACAAGTCAATTGTTAATTGGTGATTGTACATTGCTAATTGGGTGTTTAATTGATCTAATTGCATGCTTGAATGGTCAATTGCAAGTGTGTGCACTAAAATCAAGTGTGTGTGCATTTTACTTGAGTGTGTGTATGCTTAATTTTAGGTGTGTGTGCACTATTTTGCCCTTGTTTGTGCACCTAAAAATCAATGCGTGCTTAATGATTTTTCGATTGTGATGATTGATTTGTGTTGTGGTCATGCCCAACTAATGATTTGTGAAATCACATTGCAATTTCAACAAGATTAACTCTTTTGTGTGTGCACCTAAAGATTGGTAAAAACTGCCAATTTTATTAGTGTGTGTGTGTGCCTAAAAAGTGCTTAATATGTATGATTAATTTAATGTTTTGATTGCATATTTAATGTGTGTAATGGGTAATTGCTGCTTTTTTGAGCTCAAAACAGGGATTTACACACTCCAATTGTGTCCAATTTTGACCTGATTTTGTCGCTAATTTTGCCGGTTTACTTGTATAGTCTTGATTTTATTGATCTAGTTTTTTGGCAATTGAAGTGATGTGATTTTTGTGATTTGATTTGGCTGAACTAATCCCCTATGTGGAGATTTTTTTTTAAAAAAAGGATGATTTTTACAAATTTTTGGTTAATTCCATAAAAATTTGACATCTTGCGATCTTTACGAGCTGTTTTGAATGTGTGTTTACGGCTTGATTTCGAGCGCATTTGGGCTTTTGTTCGTCAAATTTTGAGCGTTTTACTATTTTCGGAGATCGGGTTGATAATTTTGTCGAATTTGATATTTTTGGTAAAAAATGCTATTTTTGGTGTGCTTTTTCGTGTCAGAAGTATTCAATTGTGATTGCCAATGAGTTTTTAAGATTTCTAGAAATTTTTGGATTTTTTGGGTGAATTTTAGTGTTTTCGGTTAATTTTCAGTCTATTTTTGGCATTTTTGGACGTTGGGAAATATTTTTTTAACAATAGAATAATAGAAAGGCGGGTTTTGAGCTCAACGCCGTGCCTCGCAGCGCATAAAAATTCTTCGTCGACCAGATCTTTACTTTCTCTTGTGATAGTTCTTCTCGACATTAAAATTCTCTTCTTCTTCTTCTCGCTCCGCGTGAATTCACCCAACACCCCTCAATCTCTCTCTAGCTTTCTCTCTCCTCCCCACCCCCTCCCAAAACTCCGATAATTATCCCTCTCTCTCTAACTCCCTCCCTCTCTCTCCTAAATCGCGATTATTGTCGCTTCCTCTCCTCCCCACCCTATCTCACCTCCCCCTCTCACTCTCTCTCTAACTCTCTTTCTCTCTCCGCCCGCTTTGTCTTGTAGCAACACACATACATACACACTCCGGCCCTCCTCTGTCGTCTTCTGTGCACCTACCCAGCCACATCACCACCGCCATCTGCTCCTTCTCTGCTTCTCGTGCTGTGTGTCGGGACTCTCCTCCATCGCCCGTAATCAACGCTGTCCCGTAACCTCGTAACCCCGTTGTCAGCGCCACAATTGCCCTCTCTCTCTCTCTCTCTCTCTCTCTCTCTCTCTCTCTTTCGAACAACTTGTCAGCTGACTCAGCGCGCCAGACGGTCGTCATCTCTTACGCGTGCTCTCTCGGCCCTGCCGCAGTCCCCGCGTGCACGGGCATTCACAACACACATGCGTGAACGCACCCCTACACACACAATTCATTAACCTACAAGAAGGAAAAAAAAAAAGGGGCAGGACCTCTCTTTTTATGTTGTCTTCTTTCTCTCTCTTTTGAAAAGGGGCCAATAAAAAACCACCCCCCTTTAGGAGGACTGCCAGGGCCAGTTTTTTTGTGCACTTTCGGACCCATTGTGAGACACAAATGGGTGAGAGTTGGGGTGGACAATGTAGCCAACTTGCAATCGTGGCCATTAGATCTTGGGTTCAAGCCTTGTTGGCACAATGGCTCTAAATGCCCCCCCATTCTGGTTTCCTATTTACACCCATTTTTTATACACATAAAAAATGTTGTGCCGACGTTCTTCGCCTGTATAAATGCAACTTGATTCCAGATTTTTGCTACTGGTAGAGACGATTTCGATCTTCATTTTGAGCGTCTAAGCACTTGATTCTGTTTAGCGTGCTTTCCGGAGTGTGTGTTTCCTCTTAGGTGGCCTTAAGTTGGCCCCTTTACCCTAGTGCCTTTTGTCTTTTTCCTTTTTTGTGTCATTATTCATTTCATTTTGTTTCTTTTCAATTTCATTTCATTTTGTTTTCATTCCTTTTAAATTTCATTTTAATTCAATTTCATTTTATTTTATTTTTCTCTCACTTTCATTTCATTTATTTGTATATTAGTCAAAAATAAAAAATCAAAAAATAAAAAAATCATAAAAAAACCTTTTAAATCACAAAAATAAATAATAATAATAATAAGATTAAATCCAATTAAAGAATTAAAAAAGGGATTTATTTTTAAAAAAACTCATATAAAATTCATTAAAAAATAAAAAAATTTATAGATAAATCCCTAAAAATTATAGAAAATTCATAAAAATTTAAAAATTAATTTGAAAAAATCCCAATAAATCACAAAATTCATAAAACCTTCAAAAAAATTAAAAAATTTACAAAGAAATTAGAAAATTCACAAAAAATATAAAAAAGGAAAAACTCTTTGAAAAAAATTCATAAAAATTAGAAAAAAAAATAAAAAATAGAAAATTTAAAATTTCACAAAAAATTAATAAAAATAAAAAGGAAGTCGTAAAGCCAGAACAACAGAAGAAAAGCCAGAAAAAGCGAGAAAACAACCAACTCAAAGTCGTTTAAGGGGCAGGTAAATTGCACGTTAGAAATTGGCTAGTGCAATAATTGCATTGCAAATTAGCTTCCAATTGGACAAACAGTGGCACAAATCACGATGGATCGTAGATTAGGCTATTCAGAGCCCAAATTTTCATCAATTCAAAGGCCCATATCAATTCTAACACTTTCAAGCTAGAGTTAATAAACTCTTGTGAGCCTGGATGGCAGTCAACTACAAAAGTGCTTTGCCATAAGCAGTATTATCAAACCCTAGTAGGAGAAATTCGGCTAAGCAACGTGAAAATCTGCTTAGAGACAGTTTTTGGATATTGAGCCAACATGGACTCAAGTCGAGTCGAAAGTTCAAGTACAACAGAGCAAACTAGTAGCAATGGCAACACATGCACAACTGCAACAGAGCGGATTTTAAAGCTATATGGCTACAATGGAGATAAAGTCTTATATGTAGATTTAGAAGGCCATAGATACTTGATGAGCAGTAAAAGCAACACATGAGCCAAGATCCTATTGATAAAAGTGAAGCCAGATCCAAAAAACTCCCAAATGTTCACAGACTTCAGTGGAGCCAGGTATTGCAAGCTCAAAGATGAAGTGTAGATAGAAGTTAAAAAAATTTGACCCAAGTGTTTATCTAGAAATCTGCACAAGTAAGCAAAGCATACAACACTGCATATGCAATCAGGATCATTGTACATGGATTACAGTGGTCAGATCTATAGTCGAGAACCAAAATTGCAAGATCCAATAGATCAGCTAATTGAAGCCAATCTAATTGGAGAACCAAATCAAAGACAATAGCAAGATCAAGATGGAGCAATCTTCAGCTTGATGCTTAGTGTTTTAAAAGAAGACGCCGACAATTTGGCAAGTATAGAAACAAGAGCTCCTCTTCAAGAGCTTGACATGACAGAACCAAATGAAATACCATTAGTCATGGCGTATTGCTCAGATTGTGGACGAAAAGGTGGACATTTTTCTGAAGATTATCCAAGAAATACAGGCAACAGGGATACATCAACAACTGCGAAGCAAGGCACATAGCAAATTGGAAATGTGAATCTCGATGTAAATGCACTTAGCTTGTCACTTTTAATGCAATTGGATGATTCTGTATTACCATTAGAAGCTCTAGTAAAAACACTGCAAGTTCAAAATCAACACAAAGATGCTCAGGCACGTGAAAAGCTTAAAATTGATTCTTTGAACAACAAATTCTTGCATGAATTTGGCAAAGGTGTCCATATGTCACCGAATGTTGAAAAGACTGTTAGGTTTGCAAATGATTTTGCATCCACTATCACAAGTGTGAAATCATTCACGAGTCTAAGGGACACATCAAACAGAATGATGTTAGCATTGTATGGTACACATAATTCATATGCACACTATGTAGACCAAAAATGAAAACTGTACAAAAAGGATCAACTAGTGTTTGAACGGCCCACATACCACCTAACAGAAGTGTATCCAGTGATAGGTTAGAAAGGATGGTTCATTTCAGAAGAAAGAATCTATTATAGCCCAGCCTCTCTAGAGCTAAAGTATATTACCCAAGTGAACCCAAAAATCTGTTCAGAGCCAAACTCTCCTCCATTGGAAATCAAGCTTCAACGTTGTGACCAAACGAGCACATACTTTGACCAAAATAGTCATAGATATAGACGAGAGTCTATATCTATGGTGCCTTGGGTCCTGACACCATAGAAGCTCATATCATAGGAGACCCATGGGATAGACAATATCAAGGCAAGGATAATGCTACCTACAGCTTTACTTGGAAAATAATTTGTCATGTTTCACGGAGATACATAGGAAACTATGTAGAAGGCTTACAGATTCCAAACATCAACAGTGCTACCCAAAGTGTACCTTCATAGTCCCAAAAGGTGAGACTAAATAAGAGCCAAACAATATTGATTTCTTACAATGAAGCAAGCTATAGTGATCACCTTAGGAAGGGGGGAGCTGTAAATCCATCAAAATCAACTTATGTACCGGGAAATGCTACACCAGTTAGAAGCCCTAGAGCCTTTAACCAACAAACTTCTTCAAGGCAAAAACCATAGAAAGATCATATGGTTGTTGGAAGTTTCCAATTGACCCATATTCCATCAGAGTCTACATATAAATGCTTACATGAAGATCATTAGGGGAAAAAGTTTCAACTAATCTCCACAAGTCAGAGTAAAAAACTGACAAATCCCATAGTGTTCAAACAGTTACATGTGATCAAGCTCACATATGCATATCGAGATGCACATGGTAACGAATATGAGCAAGATCATGACCTTGTACAAACCCCTACGGATGGCCCGACTGAAGTCAAAGACTATCTGAAGATGATGCAAAGCCTCAAGCTACCAAAACAAGTAACAAAAAAGTCAATGGGAGCTAAAGTCCAAAATTCTACACAAAGGTCACCACCAAAATCTCCTCCAAAGAGACAGATTCTGCCAGACAGTACAATGGATCTTCTAAGATCAAAGGTTACTTAGATGTAGGTAGACAATGCTCAACAATTGCAAAAAGGTGCCGTATTACAACAATACGAGTCGACATCATTGGAAGCAAGTGATCAAAGCAAAAAAATGCAGATAAAGTTTAACCAAAGGACATTGCCACATCAAAATTAGTCAAATCAGACACAAATCCTAAGATGATCAAGTGCAACATCGTTGGTGAAAACGAGGAAAAGTTGTCAAGTGAAGTAAAGCTAGATTTTCAACTAAACAAGAACCTCATATCTTTTCGCACTTGAAAAAGATGTGGCCAACTACAGCTAGAACATGCTCATGAATTTGTGAGCATATCAAGAGACAAACGAGCACAATGCTGAGGAATCATCTCCACCACCATTGAAATAAGTTCACAGATTATCATAGCTCAATTCCAAGTGATCACATCAAAGGATATGCCAGACAACATCATAATGGGACTGCCAATGGCCCAAAAGATGTTAGAGATACAGAATTCAACGAAGATGCAGTCTTCAAATACAACAAAGACTAAAGACCAAGATTGGTCACCCGTGGAAGACACCACAAAGTCCGCAAGCACAATTAAAATGGAGAGCGATATCAAAGCAGATCTCATCGAATACAATTCACCTCCATCAATCAGACTTCAGAAGAGCTTACAGAAAAGCAGGCAATAGCAAGTGTCAGATGCAATGCTCTATTGGATAACAAAGCAAAGTGCAAGGTGGTTGTAGAAAACATTCAGAGCATTCTTGAGATTACTCAAAGCAAGCCAAATAATAGGAGAAATCATGGGTAAGGCTACAAGTAAAAAAGAAATGGTTGCTACCCTTAGCATCCAAAATCATGAAGAGCAGGTAAAGTTTCAGGTAAAGTCTTCAAAGGAAATGCTTGCAGATGTCATCCTTAGACATCAGTGGGGTTAGACCAACACAAGGCCTACATTGAAGATAAAATGCTAATACTCTCTTCTCCAAGAGGTAACCAACAACATTTACAAGTACCGTTAATGCCAGATTCAGAGTTGTAGAAGTCACAAGGATCGAAGAAAAATCTTGCAGACAAAGGTAAAGCTAAAGTGGACCCTCCATCCATTAGCGAAGAAGGTGTGGCATCATATGCCTCTACATCAAAGAACCCTCGTGGATTAGATGCTTCTATCAAGCAAGGCTTTCAAAACTTCAAGTCAAGTGTTGACTCAACTGAAACCTCTAAGGAGACACCTAGAAAAGCAAAGATATTTCAGCCAAAGTACTTAAGAAAGCAAAGAAAAGTCAAGCAAGCGTTTGTTTCGAGCAGTTTTGTCAAAGTCAATGATCCGGTTTGGATTAAAGACAAGAAATTAGCAAAGAAAGACAAACACATGGGATGGATAGCATCACAAGGGAGCTTGAAAGAATAGGAATACTATAAAGGTAATAGACAGATATGGGTACCAAAACCGCAGGTTAGAGCATATGAAGTAACTTCAAGTCCCTCCCAAGAAAGAAGGCCCACAAGGTATCAACCTCGACACTATCCTAGGATACCTAAGAAGCAGGTATATAACAGAACAACATCAAAAAATGTTGAAGTCTACCGCAACTCTCAAGAGGATATAGAACAAAGACGGATCTCAAAGAATGTTACTCTTCGACAAGGATTCTACACAGGTTATACAAAGATTTGGCTACCATTCAACCACAAGCCATCTGCAACTACACTAGACCTGCATGAAGATCTCAAGAACTCAACAAGACCTAGAGCAAGGCAAAGTCAACAAAGGAGTTACAAAGGTCATCAAGAGATTTGGATTCCTAAGTCTTCCAATGCTTCGAGTCAAAAGCCAAATTTCAACGATCAACAGAGGCCTACAACAACATCAAAGACTCCTATCAACATGCCTACTTGGATAATCAAACGGATAAAGGAGTCTTCATAGTCAAAGAAAGACAATCCAACCAACATGAATGCAAATTCAAAGAAGATAAAATAGCTATGGCAAAAGAAACCTTCAATGCCAACTTGGGCCTTCACTAATCCTCTTTCTGAGGATTCAAGCTTACTTTTACCTGAAGAAATGTTTGTAGTAGGCACAAGAATGTAAGAACTCAAGTCGCCAGGGTGCAAAAACACTCTTTGGCATAGTCAGAGTCGGGATGTTGAGCCATAAAATGAGCAAAGCATTAGTCCCAAAGCTTCAAGTCATATTAAACTTTGTGCTAAGAGTCATAGTTATTAGGCTTACGCTCAACGTGGAAGAGTTGAGCATATCTAAGTCACATCACTCATGCTAGATGAGATGAGCATAAGAGTCGAAGTCTATTAACTTACAAATGGTGGGGTGTCGTAGAGTCCAACACTCACACACAGTGCACAGTAAGATGAGAGTACATATCCTTGTCAACAAAAACCATTCTTAAAGGGGTGCCAGCTTGCAAAGCCATGTCATATGCTTTTATAACTACACCATCTTTCTGAAGAACCCCTCAAAATCTTTCTTGCACAACATATTTGTTTCCATACATTTGTGTGTATGCATAGATAGGATATCCCATCATTAGACATATGCATTAATAAACACTCTTTTTGCTTCCACCTATGCACCTTGAGTGGACTACAATAGGCAACAAATCAATGTCATGCTAACCGAAAAATTATACAATGGAGTCAATACGGGGCGAATAGAGCTTGGGGATTTCCCAACGCTCCCTATCGCTTGGTGTTGACCTTGGTGTTAAATCCATTACAAACAATTGGGGCATAATAACCACAACAAAAAAACATGTCATCCAATGGAGTCACTACTTATTAGCTTGGGGACTGCCCAACACTCCGTGTCACTTGGTGTTGACCTTGATGTTAAATCCGTTACAAGCGACCGCAAAGACCTCGGGGGATGATAACTGACAACGAAAAAACATGCCATACAGTAAAGTCAATACGGGGCGAATAGGAAGCTTGGGGATTGCCCAACGCTCCCTATCACTTGGTGTTGACCTTGGTGTAACCGATGATGAAGACCATGGTGATATGATTACAAAAATACACTTGAGTCACTACTGGGCGAATAGAAAGCTTGGGGACTTCCCAACGCTCCCTATTGCTTGGTATTGACCTTTCTCTTAAAGTCATTACATACGACAGTTGAGTCAATACGGGGCGAATAGGATGCTTGGGGACTACCCAACGTTCCCTATCGCTTGTAACTGACCTTGGGGTTGAAATCATTACATGCAACAGTGGAGGCACTAAAATCGGAAGAGGGGAATGTTAATTGAGTCAACGCTAGTTAACAGAAGCTGCTAAAGACCGAAGATATACGGATGCACATCGAAGATCAAAGTGAAGAAGCAATAAAGATTGGAGTTACACATTTTCCACGTTTTCCCAAAATGGCCACATATTGTAAATTCCTGATTTATTTCAAACCATTGTAATATTTTAATGTGTTACAGGCTCAATGGGAGTTCCAAGCTATAAAGAACATGTCAGTTAGGGTGCCTAGGTAGCAAATTCAGTAAGTGGTGGAGCCCTAAAGGCATTGGGCACCCGAACATTGCATATTTTTACCCTAAGTATATAAGGCAATGTGTAAAGAAAAATAGGGTTCTCAAGCTCATTTGTTGAGAGCACTCTTTGGTGAGAGCTCTTGAGGTGTGTGGCTATGGAGTCCTTGAGCTTCTCCTTGCTCATGTGACTTGATTAACACTAATTAATGCTTAATTCTCTTTCACTATGCCTCTCTCATGCTTCTTGTGGTTGCCTATGATGCTTTGATTAGCTAGATCATAAATAATTAGTGGTTAATCCCTCTCTAATCTTGTGTGATTGCCCTCTATTGCTTGTGTGTGCATGTAGGTTTGATTGGGGTGTGGTGCTCGATCGATCTATGTGTGCGCGCTTGCGATTAGTGTGTTGCATGATAGGATTAGTGATGTGTGCATCTTGCAATCGTTAGTGTGTGTGATTGGGTAGATTGGAGGTGAAGAGAAGTGGGTGTGGAGATTGCCCTTCATTGTGGCTTAGCTCCTCCATAAGCCGAGAAGCTCGTAGAGTCAACCATTCATATTGCCATGATTAGCTCACTAATCGTGTGAGTGTTTCCATGCCCTAGCTGTGTAGCTCATCCCTCCGGCTTGATAATTTTGTTGGTCATTCGAGCTATGCAACGATGGGACCCCCAACACTCTAGCTTTGATGGATGCATTTGGATGCCATCTTGAGAGATAATATGACCTAAATACGGAATCTCTTGGAAGAATTCACTTTTCTTTTGATTAATGTAAAGTTTATTCTCTCGTAAAACTTGAAATATTACCTGGAGGTGTTGTTTGTGTTTGTCTAATGAATTAGAGTAGATGATTATATCAACAAAGAACACTCCAATAAAGGTTCGGTGAGGCCTGAATAGCTTCTCCATCAAAGAATTATATGTGGCTGATGCATTTGTCAAGCCAAAAGGCACGAAAATGTACTTGTAAAGACCAAACATAGTGCAAAATGCGGTCTTTACAATGTCTTGACCACCTATCCTTATTTGATGGTAGCCACTTTTTAGGTCAATCCTACTGAAGTAGGTTGACTCTTGTAGGCTTATCAAATAGGTCTTCTACTAGCCGCATAATCTCCTCTTGTTGAGCTTGAGAAACTCTATAAGGACGTTTATTAGGCGGTGAACTTCTTCGAAGAAGTTCAATCGCATGGCCGTCATTGCCTCGTTTGGGAGGTAGTTCACAAGGGATGTCGTCAATAAAAACATCTTGGAACCCTTTGAGGAAGTTGGATAACTCTAATTCCTTTTGATTATTTATCTTTTTTTTTGGCTAAAGCATTAGGTTTATTTTGAGAATATTTAACAAAAATCATGTACACGGAAATAGAGCTCTTTATTGACTTATTGAAAGCTTGCTTATGTACAAGGGGTATGGTACTACCCAACTCCTTAGCATCTATGTATATAGCTTTTTCCCTGAACCTAAAGTAGATTTGCCTTTCAAGGAAATTAACATTGGCAGCCATGCCTTGGTGGGGAGTTTGGAAAATACCATGGGTTCACAGTTGTTGTAGCACTTCACCTTGGAGGGATGGGTTGCCCAAGGCTTGTTGAAGCCTAGAAACAAGATAGTTTACAAGCATAGGGGCATCATTAGTTGCTCTTTCATTAGCAAAATCAAAGATATCAACATTCATTTCATCTCTTTTCCCTTATCATCCATACTACAAAATTTTAGGTGTAAATTTTACTTGTACTTTGGCACTTCAAGAGCTAGTTGCTACTCCTCTTTACCTTCAAATATAATCACTCAAGCATCAATACCCGTGGCTCGAATATTATTAATTGCAAGGGATAGAAGAGAGAGTTCAACAGAGCCAAGACAACACCAGTTCCTGTCAAGCTTCTAATAGCTCAATAATGGTTAAGCCATAGGCAAGCCCCATAGGACTCCATTATTAAGACCATAGCTCTTGACAGTGTCCCAGTTAACTGCATAAAGCAGGCGTGCTTCAACGATGAAAAATCCCTATTTTACTTTGTCTTTTGCAACAATTAATAACACCAACCATTTGTAGCAAGCTTGAGGACCTCTCTTCTTGAGCAAGAAAAGAAAAACCAATAGCTCTGATACCAATGTAACATTTAATGCACTAGTAACTTGTGTGTAGCGGAAATTGATAACATAGAGAGCATTTCATTAAGAACAAGTTCCTAATGAGCACAGAGAGAGTACGTAATTTGAGAAAGCAACTTAGCAATTTACACCTAGCTAATTTGGCATTAACAATACTTGAAAACTGAGAGAAATATAACAAATGAAAACACTTGAGGACCGGATTTACATGGAGCCAATCCCCCCTCCATAAAGGCTTTGTATTATAGCTTCTCCGATCAAAGGAGACTTTTGCACAATACAATCTTTGTGTTCCTTGATAAAACTAGATAGTGTAATGAAGATGGAAGCTTCATACACCAAATTATGCTTGGAAAACACACCTAGTGTCCCTTGCCTCTATCACAAGACCTCACACACCTTCAAAAATGGTGAGAGTTAGCAGGGAATGAGGATAGAGTGAGAGGAAGAAGACGTATCTTACAAGAAATAAGTATTCTCCTGACATAATTACTCTAATAGGATAGTTAAGCTTAGTAATTAGCATGTTAGAGGAGATGAGCATGCCATTGAAGCTTGGCTCTTGGTTGGATTTGCATTCCATAGCCAAGAGTTGTTGGTGTTGGCCTCTACTTCTCAATGCTTGGAGAAGGAGATGGAGTTCTTCTTGCACACATGATTTGTGTGTGTGTGTGTGTGTGTGTGTAGCATTGGGTTAGAGTAAAATGAAGCCCCCTTCTCTCATCCTAGTCAACCCCTCTTGCTAAATGCTCATGCTGGCCTCCCATTGGCTCCTGTAAAGCTTAGCCAATAAAAAATTAGAAGCATAGTTGATAGCCTTTTGACAAGTGTCCCCCTTTCCCCTTTTGTGAGAGCTTTAGGTAATCAAATAACTCATCTAATCACTCATTGGACCTTTTTGTCTTTTGGCCCAATAGGAATCAGGCAAGCCATTGGGCTGGTGGATGCTCATTGAACCCCTTGGTAGATTGTCCAATAGTCTTCTAGGGAGCTTAATTTCTATTGGTTCTTTTATCAAGCATTTTTAATATGATTAGACTAAATTTACTCTAGCCTAATTCTCATTGGTCCACCTCTATGGCCATCCAATAGGATTTGAGGGAAGCTTGGGGGCAACTGGTCTAGGAGCCTGACATGTGTCCAGTATTCCCTTTGTGTAAAGGGGGAGCTTTGGAGTGTGTGTGTGTTTCTCTCTCATCCCCTACTCTCATGACTCACCCCCCCCTTGGTAGGGATGTGGGAAGACTTTTTACTCTTCCCATGACCATCCAATTTCCCCTACATTGGCCTTTGGACTATTGAATTAAAATTAGGAACCTTAGCCTATGGAAGTCTTAATAAAATTGAACCTTAGGTCTTTTAAGCCCCATTGAATCCCATTGCTCTTTTGCAGACTGTCCCCCTTTGGATCCCTATTCTCCCTCCTTTGGATCCCTATAGAGACTGGTCTGGCAGCCTTACCAATATTCTAGATTTTGCTCCCCTGGTATATTAAATGATTGCTTTAACATGAGAAAATCATTTGGGAGAATTATATATTAGCTTTTTATGACAAATCTTTATTGGCATGTGTGCATACTATAGCTAAATTCTCCCAAATAGCAAGACCACTACATGACTTTACCAAGAAAGATGTTATGTACATATGGATTGCTATAGAGAAAAGTGCTTTTGAAAATCTTAAAGAAAAGCTTACTAATCAACCCGTGCTTAGGGTGGTTTAGGGTTTCTCAAAACCATTTGAGGTCCAATGTGACGCTTGTGGAGTTTGCCTTGGAGCAATTTTGTTTCAAGAAGGGCATGCCATAGCATATGAGACTCGAAGACTCAATTTCAATGAGCGAGTAGGTTGCAACAAGCTATGGGCAAGTCTGCCTTGTAAGCCAAAGCTACCCAACAACTTCGTGCTTATGGAATTTCCCTACCTCTCTAAGAAGAGAGAGAGCTTAGGAAGCTTCTTGTTGAAACTTCCAAAAGAAGACTCTCTCCGATAAGAGAAGAAGAGGAATCCCATAAACAAAAAAGAAGTGAATCTCCAAATTCATTTAAAGATGTGGCTCCATGCAGACGGTGGTTTTGATGATCCCCAACTCCTCCCAAGAGGAAAAGATCATCCTATAGTCCTTCTCCTTGTCACTCCAAAAGGGAAGAGAGGAAACAAAGGAAGAAAAAAGCAAGAAAGAGGTCACCCCTCTTCTCCTTCTTCTTCACCTTCCTCCTCTTTCAAGGAAAGCAGCGGTTATTCTCCTAGAGAGTACAGGAGCAGAGGACATTACAAATCATACCCTTCTTGGAGAAGGTCCCACAAGCTTAATAAGTTCAAAGAGGGAGGAAAGAGTATCTCTTTTCTCACCTATGATACTAGCTTTGGTGCTACTGACAAAGTATTTGCCTTCATTCAGCAATTTGTTGCGGCCATTGGAGACGAGGGCTTCACTGAATCCTCCAAGCTATGTCATGTAGCTATACACTTTCAAAAATCTTCTCGTCAATGGTGGGCTAGCCTTCGTGGCAACATTGAAGCTCCAAAGGCATGGAAAACTCTATGATTTTCCACCATGAAGCAATTCCTTGCAAGCGACACTAAAGATAAAGTTCTCACTAAATGACAGAGGTTGAAGTTACTTTTGAATGAGTCTATCCACAAATATGTAGACAAGTTTTGGGACGTACATCTCAAAGATACAGTCTTTCTGAAGTTAGACTTTGCAAGAAAAAGCAACAATTTTGTGTGTGGGATTACCTGAAGAAATTGCCAAGTAGGTTAACTCCCAACGGCCTGGTTCTATAACCGAAGTCATCCACCACACTATGGTTTCATCTCATACTCATCTTGTGTCAATTTCCATCAAGGGGCTAAAAGGAATGCCAAGCCCATTGAAAACAAAGATGATGCGAAGGGGAAGAACAATGCTCAAAGTTCTTCCCAAGGCAATTTTAACAACAACAACAACAACAACGACAATGGCAACGACAATGACAACGACAACGACAACGACAACGACAACGACAACGACAACGACAACGACAACGACAACGACAACGACAACGACAACGACAACGACAACGACAACGACAACGACAACGACAACGACAACGACAACGACAACGACAACGACAACGACAACGACAACAACAACAACAACAACCACAACCACAACAACAACAACAACAACAACAACAACAACAACAACAACAACAACAAGAACAACAAGAACAACAAGAACAAGAACAACAACAACAATAACAATAAGGTCAAGGAGAAAGGAGTTTACAAAGGTAAAAACAAACTCTATCCTGAAGAGCTAGAAGCTTTTTGTAAAGATCACAAATATTGTAAGTGTGGGGAGCAAGGACATGGTTATCGTTCTTGCCCAAAAAGAAATGCCCACAATGAGACTCCTAGAGCTTCCACGGTCAAAGTTCCAAAACAGGATGCTCATTGCAAAGGATCATCCCTTTCATATGCTTGGGGGAAGGTGAGGGAGCATGATGCCTTCATCCTATTTGATCCTGGCTCTACTCACAACTTCATATAAACGGAGTTGGCCACAAAGCTTGGCATACTAGCTTTTAAGATGGGAGATATTGTAACTATTGATGGGGCTTTCAAGGGATATAAAGCCTCTGTTACTCCCTTGATTGGGAAGTTCAGTCTTCATGTCCAAAGCTACGTTGACAAAGAATACTTTTTCATCTCTCCTCTCCAACATGAGGATGTTAACCTAGGGGCACCATGGTTCAACCACATGGCTGCCAACATGAAGTTCCCTAAAAGGAGAATCTAATTCACCTATAGGGAAAAGAGCATGTATATAGATTCTAATGAGTCTCATCGTACTATACCACTTTTAAATTCACTTGCTTTTGATAAGTCAATGAAAAGTTCAGTTTCCTTGTACATGATTTTTATCAAAGAGTCTCTAAATGATGCTAATGTTCTAACAAAACAAAGTGGTAGGAATTAAGAAGAATTAGACTTGTCTAATTTTCTATATAGATTCCGATTTTTATCAAAGAGTCTCTAAATGATGCTAATGTTCTAACAAAACAAAGTGGTAGGAATTAAGAAGAATTAGACTTGTCTAATTTTCTATATAGATTCCAATATGTTTTTATCGATGACTTCTCTATGGAGTTACCTTCAAAATGAGGGGATGATGACCATAAGATAGAACTTCTACCTTGGAGCTCACCGCCAAATAAACCTCCTTAGAGTTTCTCAAGCTCAACAAGAGGAGATTATGAGGCAAGTGCTCGAGCTGGTAGAAAAGGGAATGGTGAGGCCTAGATCCTCTCCCTTTGGTTCTCCAGTCCTTTTAGTGCAAAAGGAAGATGGCACATACCGCATATGTGTGGAATATCGAGCACTAAATCATATCACTATAAGCTACAAGGTTTGATAAGCTACAAGGTTTGACCTACTTCAAGAGGATTGATCTTAAAATCAAATAAGGATAGTGAATGAGATTTCGTAAAGACCGCGTTCCGTTTAGTGTTTGGTCTTTATGAATATCTTGTCATACCTTTTGGTTTGACAAATGCTTCAACCATGTTCAACCATCTAATGGAGATAATCTTTAGACCCTACCGCAAGATCACTGGAGTGTTCTTTGATGACATTATCATCTACTCCAAATCTTTGGAGGAGCATAAGAAACACCTCCAGGTAGTTTTCCGAGCTATGAGGGGGAATAAACTTGAAAGAAGAGTGTATTTTTCCTCCAAGAGATTCAATACTTAGGTCATATTATCTCTCAAGATGCTATCCATATGGATGGCCTAACCCAAGGAGTCTACATGAGATACAACGATTTATTGGTATGTGTGCATACTATAGACGCTTCATAGCTAAATTCTCCCAAATAGCAGGACCACTACATGACTTGACCAAGAAAAATGTTATGTACATATGGACTGCTAAAGAGGAAAGTGATTTTGAAAATCTTAAAGAAAAGCTTACTTATCAACCCATGCTTAGGGTTTAGGGTTTCTCAAAACCATTTGAGGTCCAAGGTGACACTTGTGGAGATTGCCTTGGAGCGGTTTTGTTTCAAGAAGGGCATGCCATAGCATATGAGAGTCAAAGACTCAATTTCAACGAGCAAGTAGGTGCAACAAGCTATGGGCAGCCCTGTCTTGCAAGCCAAAGTTACCCAACAACTTCGTGCTTATGGGATTTCCCTACCTCTCCAAGAAGAGAGAGAGCTTAGGAAGCTTCTTGTTGAGACTTTCAAAAGAAGACTCTCTCCTATAAGAGACTTAGAGGAGGAATCCAATAAACAAGAAAAAAGTGAATTTCCAAATTCATCTGAAGATGTGGCTCCGCGAAGATGACGGTTTTGATGATCCACAACTCCTCCCAAGAGGAAAAGATCATCCTATAGTCCTTCTCCTCGTCACTCCAAAAGGGAAGAGAGGAAACAAACAAATAAAAAGTCAAGAAAGAGGTCACCCTCTTCTCCTTCTTCTTCACCTTCCTCCTCTTTTGATGAAAGTAGTGGTTATTCTCCTAGAGAATACAAGAGAAGAGCACATCGCAAATCCTACCCTACTTGGAGAAGGTCCCACAAGCTTAATAAGTTCAAAGAGGGAGGAAAGAGTGTCTCTTTTCTCACCTATGATAGCAGCTTTAGTGATATTGACAAAGTATTTACCTTCATCAAGCAATTTGGTGTGGCCTTTGGAGACGAGTCTTACAAGATAGCGAGCGAGTTTTTTTGAGCAAAAAAAAAACCGAGCGATTCCATCAATAAAGCTGTTGACTTCTTGCGTCATCCCAGGGCCTTGAGAAATCTATCCAAATGAGGAGCATGAAAAATGAGTGCAACATATAATTTCATGAAAGAATCTATTGTTATCGGTGCCACCTAGAGTAGGATATTAACATGGGAAACTTATACCTCTACATGCCATCACCCTCTAGCCATAGCCTCCAATATAGTCAAAGAGAGCTGCAATCTAAGACCCGAAACACTCCTTCTATAGTCGGTGTCCTCTCTCTTCCCTCCTACACCCACATAAGTGGAGATGAGAAAATTATCTCAAGCACCATAAAACTTCAATCAACCCTAGTGACAACAATTGAACAATATGTAGATCCACAGGGGCTCCACATGGACTGTCAATTAATTGGAAATGTTGACATATTAAAGAGCCCAAGATAAGAGCAAGATTTATGGGCCCAGATGAGTAGAATGGAAGGCAGAGAGAGAGAGAGAGAGAGAGAGAGAGAGAGAGAGAGAGAGAGAGAGTAGGCACTTTAAAAGGCATCTCAGTTCGATAGGCCTTCACAAATCCTACACTAGTCTAGACTCTAGTGGGATCATCCAGAGAGAGAAAAAGAGAAACCCTTTCAGGACTCTCCCTTAAGCTAGGGCCAATTTCAAAAGTTTGCATTGTGGATTGAGAAAGTTTTCAAGATGTTTGCAATCAAATAAGGGATTGCATTGTTGATTGAATTGAAATTTGAACTGGCTTCTACAATTGCAGTCATACCAAAGATAACTTTAACATTGCCCTTATCCCTAGTGCTTCTTGCTCTCCCACTCAGACAACATTGTCCCACATTCTCATCCCCAAAGGTTCTTTAACCCCCCCCCCCCCCCCCCCCCTCTCTCTCTCTCTCTCTCTCTCTCATCCCCAAGATGAGATCGAGTAGTATCCCCCCATTTCTCCATAAAACGTTAATGCGGGCTATCCCACTCAAGCAACATTGCCCACCTTGTCATCCCCAGTTGTTCTTCACCAATTCTCTCTCTCTCTCTCTCTCTCTCTCTCTCTCTCTCTCTCTCTCTCTCTCTCTCTCTCTCTCTCTCTCTCAAGATCATAGGAGTATCCCCCCATTTCCCCATACAACCTTAATGCAATAATGAAATCATGCTTTTCCCAAAAAATTGATAATCATGGGAAGGAACACTTTATGTATCAACCAATGGAAAAATTTGTAGAGAAAAGAACAAGCCAAATTATTTTTCCTATATTTAGCCAAAAAATGAGAGCAAAACTCTAAAGCTTTTTTGCTTTGGGGAGTCCAAGAAAAAAGCTCTCAAGCATATTGAGGAAGCCGGAAACAAGACAATGGTGCCTCAAACCCATTCTGACAGCTATTCAACTTCTCATAAAAATTTGATCCAATTCAACCAAGATGCGGATCTTATTGAACAAAAAAAATTCTACCACATCGTTGCATGGATCAACCATCGTCGATAGTGTCGCATGCTCGATGCCGGGACCAGTCCCTGCGTCGGTGCGGACTGGTTTAGTCTAATTTAAAAAAAAACTTTTTTCCAACAAATCTGCGTATGAAAAATAGTTCAGGTAAATTGGCTAAATTTGAATGTTTTGGCACGGGATTTCTCTAAATTTTCTAGGTTTCTTCACCTTCAAATTTAAATTTGAGAGGTTATGTGAAAACCATGTTTTTTTGGAGCACTGAGAGGCGGAAGTGAAAAAAATATACCCGGTGGCCTCTACACCAAGACTATGCACAATGGCCTCATCATGGGGAATACACAATAGGGGCACCACCTAGCAAGATATGCGGATAGGACGCATACATATACACAATGAAGCATGCATGGAAAACAATTTCAAGATCCACGCCCAAATGTGGAATGGGGTGGTCGGAGAATAAGGTGAGAGGAGTGGTGAGTGAGTGAGAATGGGTTCGCTACGCGTGCATGTATTAAGGAAGATAACGAGGTCACGGATACATGCAAGTATGCTCACTTCTCATACAAAAGGTGGCGAATCCGCACACCTTAAGATGGAGGTAGCAAGATGATAGGAATATGAGAGGGAGAGAGAGTGTGTGTGTGTGGTGGCGAATCCGCACACCTTAACATAAGCAGAAAAAAAAAGGCATGGAACAAGCATATACCATACTCACAATGAGATGTATCCAAAGCGACACAAAGTATGGCACCAAGATGGAGTGTGTTGATTGCTTGCAAAAGATGAATACAATAGGTAGCGTATGGCAGGAAAATGAGAAGGGAACAAGATCGTAGGAGGCATAATGGAGAGATGGGAGTTGATGGCGAAGAATATCATGAGTGTGTCCACCCTTCTTCTTCTTGAAATTGTGCCTTCAACCCTTAATTACAAGTGGTGTGGAGGTGTGGTGCTCATCTTTTGTGCATGGTGATGGTGATGATGATGGTGTTGTGATTATGTGATTAGGGTTCATGCTACAAGCATGTAGCACAAGAGTGTGTATGGATAGGTGTGTGTGCGTGTGTGTGTTCTCTTTCCCAAGTGAGCTCTCATGGTCTCCTTATATAGGGAAGGAGGGAAGGATTTAGCAATATTTCTATTTGAGGTGAGTGTCCCACTTTGGTGACTAGGAAAATGGGGTGCATGTGACTGTGGCTCCCATCTTGTCTCCTCATTATTTAAAATACCAGAGTCAATAGAGAGAGAAAAAGAGAGAATGTGGGTAGGATGTAGAGGATAGGAAATATTTACAATAGTCTAGCTTTGGATAGACATAAGCTTAAGAGAGAGGTAAGAAAATTATAAGAGAGGTTGTCGAAGGTGGATATTTGTTGATGAGGATGGATTCTCCAATAATGGTGATAGAATTACTCTAGACTAGCCAAGACCTCATTAAAAGAGCCTTGTCTCTTGTAATCATGCTTGAAGACTTGTAGAACCATAGCCATTCTAGAAGGAAGAAAAGTGGGGATGGCCTGTGTCACCATTACACGAGAAAACTGGGGTCCACTACAAAAATCATATCTCCGTGTTCATAACTCCAAAAATTCTGAAAACAATTGAGCTAAAAGTTGAGATCACGAGCTACATCTTTCATGTTGAACGCTCCGTCAGATTCGGGGTTCTTCTTTACTTAAAAAATTCAGCCAAATAATGTATTATTTGTGGCTGCAAAAGTCTTTTGGTGGTCCCCTTTGAGTGGACTTCTCTCTTGCCTTCAAGTGTAAGCTCCTTCATGTGTATGAAAACATGACTTAGAGTGTTGAAAAGATTGGCAATCATCTAGATGGAGGTATTATTGAAATTTGAAAGTGGGGTTGAGGTTTGAAAATGAAAACTAGTGAATAAAATATTTGGTAGAGTGGACTAATATATATACATGAAAAAAATATATTAGAAAATACTAGAATATATATATATTTAATATTTAAGGTCAAAAGATAGATCAACAAAGAAAGCTTACTTATTATGCTACATCGTGATTGATTAGCATAAGTATTATTTATTTAATAAAGGCTAAAACGTTAGTGAAAAAGGGAAGAAAAAATCAAAAGTAACTTATATAATAGGAAATATTTTTGGTAAAAGAGAAAAAAATATGGGGGGGTTCCCATGCATGGAAAAGCTTGCCTCAATACTTTTGGCTAAATTTGATTGTTTTGGCATGAGATTTCTCTAAATTTTCTAGGTTTCCTCACCTTCAAATTTAAACTTGAGAGGTTTTGTGAAACCCATGTTCTTTTGGAGCACAATTGATTTTATAAAAAAAGAACCAAAATCTTTTGTCAAAACCTACTGGAACCAGTCCGTGCCGGCATGGACTGGTTTCGACAGGGAATTGCTTGCTTGAAGACGGGCCTCTTTCCTTCCGCAGACATAGACCAGTGGACTTGTTTCCTTGGAGATTATGGAATTTGTCTTTCTCTCATTTCCACGCGTGCATACTCTATCACTCATGTCCGCAACTCGCAACAAGATCAAATGCTCACAGCCTCACACTCTGACATCAACTTTCTTGCGGCATTGTATGCAAGCAGCTAGATCGCCTTATCAATATTTTTCAACATGCTTGATCGTCACTGCTTGTGGAGGGACTCACACACACAAACACACACACACACACACACACACACACACACACACACACACACACACACACACACACATATATATATATATATATATATATATATATATATATATATATATATATATATATATATATATATATATATATATATATATATATAGAGAGAGAGAGAGAGAGAGAGAGAGAGAGAGAGAGAAATGGTAGTGTACTCTCGAGCCTAGAGTTTTATGTAAAGAATGCAAGCAAGGCAAAGGTGATGGTGTCCATCAGGTTTCCTGCATGGCTTATTGTGATGGTCTTGCTGGTAATGGCATCCTGCATGAGGGCTGCGGCTGAGGTCAAAGGTGCATTACCAGTGGTGGAGGAGGCCAAGTTCTATGGCCGACGTGTGGAAGGCGAGCGCCTGGACTTTTATACTTGGAAGGGTCATGCATGAGCATGTTGAGAGTTGTGCGTGCATGATAGCAGCTTCCTAGTCGCCTGTAGCTGGTATGTAAATGGGTTGGAGTGCAGGACGGGGAGATCATCCCAAGGCATTCTAGGGACCCTAAAAAAAGTATTTGGTATCTTTGTAATCTACTTCTATTTTCAAGCTTTTTGGTCTTTAAAGAGAGAGAGAGAGAGAGAGAGAGAGAGAGAGAGAGAGAGAGAGAGAGAGAGAGAGAGAGAAGAAGAAGAGAGTTTTAACGTCGTAGGAAACTATCCCAAGAGACCTTAAAGATCTAGCCGACGGGGAGTTGAACTCAAGACCTATTATGAGAGAGAGAGAGAGAGAGAGAGAGAGAGAGAGAGAGAGAGAGCCTCATGTATATGTGTGCATTTGCATGCACTTAGGACACTGCTCGGGGACTCGGGGACTCGAGGACTCGGGACTCAGTCGGGAGTCACATTAAAGAGTTAATGCAACATCCACGAGACATATGTGGACTCTTGGCATCTTAATACCATGCCATTCCATTGCTCCTCATTCACTACAAGAGGTTGTGTGCTCTTGTGACGTTGTTAGCGACGGAAATACATTGGGTTTTTATAACCCCCGACGTAGCTAAGACTGTCGCTAACAGCATCGATACGGGAACGTCGCTATAAGCGTCGCTATAACAGTCGCTATATGCGTCGCTATATAGCGACGTCTATAGCGATGATTATAGCGACGTTTACAGGCCATCTATAGCGATGTTTATAGCAACGCTGTAGAGCCTTATATAGCGACGTTCATAGCGACGCCCGAGAGGAAATTTTTTTGGTGGCAGGGCATACCCATCAACCATATTGAATGTTTCATTAATTGATTCACCTTTGAAAAAAAGTGCAAAGGTAGATATAGACCCAAAATAGTCACCCACAAGACAATATAACCATTAACTCCATCATCCATAGTACGTATTGTTTGCAAAATAAAGATACAAAACTGACAAGCATGAATTGATGAAAGTAAATCAATGACAATTGTACACATCATAGTCAAAATCAATCGATTGTTAAACTTTGCAAATATAATAGTTACAACACTATTGTCATTATTGAAAAAATATACATGGTTTTCAAAAAGACGTATAAAAGTCGTCTCATGATACATAAGCTATGACAAAAAGAAACTAATGCTATCTAGCTACAGTTAGATTGACGTCGTCTAATCAGATGTCTCATCGCGTCCAAGCGGTGTATCTGTCGGATTCTGCAAAAAAGAAAAAACAATAAGACAGCTTTTTGTAAGTATAAACATATAGCGACGTTTATAAAACAATGCAACAAATAGAAAAGAGTAAACTCTAATACTAACCATGTAACCACGAGAACTCAGAATGTCCATCAAGGCGTTTAAGCCCTTCCTGCCTGCGTACTCGCGCTTGTACGGTGTGGGATCACGTCCTGTCATCGACCACTATCAAAACATACAAAGAATCCATTATGTTAGAATTTAAAAACCCATAAACCCTAAACTATCAAACATAAAGAGCAATACGAAAACACTTACAAAACCAGCCTCAAATGATGCCCACCCGCCGCTCCCCAAGTGATGCGAGCTCCCTGCCTCTACTCGCGCTCTGGCTGCCTCCTTTTGTTGCTTCCACTTGTCGGGATTCTCACGCGCTGCTTTCTTCGCATTCTTCCAATCTTCTTTGGCCAGCCAATCTGGTCTGTTCCACCCATGCTTGATTGCTTTTTGCACTTCGGAACGCTTGTGCTTGTAGTATTCGCACATTCAAACCTTCATCAGGTCTTCATTGAAGCGCTCATCCCGCATCATGATGACTCTGTCTTTTAAATCATTCGGTACTTCGCCCCATGTGTTTAGTATGTAGTGTCTAAACACCTGAGAGCAAGTCGATAATTCAGAATTTTCAATCGAAAGAGAGAGAGAGAGAGAGAGAGAGAGAGAGAGAGAGAGAGAGAGAGAGAGAGAGAGAGAGAGAGAGAGAGAGAGAGAGAGAGAGAGAGAGAGAGAGAGAGTGCGAACACAATCAAATCTTGCAGTCGAAAAACCAGGTGGTGGAGCTGCATGTGGCCATGGATTTCCCAGGATGTGAGCGCAAAATCAAAAGAGCGTTATACAACATGGAAGGTAATTAGAGAGCCAGAGTTTTTACAAAACGGAGCAAAATTGTTCAAATACAATATTTATGGCTTTAAGAGATCTCTCTCTCATCCTCGCATAGCTCAGCATAAATTCCTATATCTATATAGAGATCTTCGTTTAAACAGATGTCCTCCGTTTCATTTTGTAGATCCTGTGCATGCACCCCATAGAGAGTAGTAGCTTGATGTTTGTCTGGAACCACCTCAATGGCTTCTGACTGAGCATCTTCTCCGATCTCCTCCATTGATGCCGGTGTGATTGGCACATGGTAGCCTTCATACGTCCGTGCACTACGAGGGGCTACCTCTATGATGTACCACCAGTTTGATGCAGACTTTGTAGGATGAAATATCACCTGCCAGAGCCACATAACTTACATGAGATCTTCCAAGCACATAAATTCTAAAATGGGATGTTAACTATTTACATACTTGTTCACAATGCTCAGGTAGTACGAAAGTGTCTCTTAGGTCAATCCATTTCTTAGTTTAATACACCTCAAGAAAACCAGACTCTCCTCTATGCACAGTAGCGTTGTGACCCTCCATGATTATCTTGAACCATTGCACGTCGAACAAGTCGACAAAAAATCCTCTATAATCGATCTCAAAATCTCTTGTAGCATGCCAAAGTAAGTGAGTTCCGCCACCACAGGATCTGCATCAGAGGACCGTCGTCGACTAGACTGTTCAAATTTTTCCATGATTCCACAATCTTGAGTAAAACTATTTTTGTCGATCCGTTCCACCCTAAAATGTCGACCTTTACACCATGCTGTTGTGTATGACTTATACTAGAAGGAACAAAGATTATGAGTGGCCGTTCAAACATCTAGAATGTCACTAGTCGTACATTGCAAACTTACCTTGGTCGCGCAACCCCGAGAGTACTCCCACTCTTCCTCAGTCACTTCTTCAACGCACTGTTGTGCGCTTTTCAATTGGTTGTGCAACCATCTTAAGCTCATGAATGTTGGTAGGCTCTCCAGACCCGTCGGATAGTGCATCGGTGGTCGTCTTCCCTGTCTCCACTCAATTCGTGCCCTTTGTCGCTCTTGCTTTGCATCCTCATATTGTGAAATCCACTTTTACATCACTGGATTGTGAAGCATGCAAAATCAGTCGATTTTAGCCTCTAGATCTTCCGTCATCTTCTTCTCAACATCGAGAATTCACATGACAATCCTAGATATGCGCTCATCGTCTATGGTTCGCCATAGCGTGTCCCGGGCTTTATCAAATTTGTCTAGTCACTCTCCAATGTACACTAGGGACTCTGATACCAACCAACCTTCTGCCATGCTACCCTCTGGACGTGCCTTCTACCGCACATATCCCTTGAGCGTTTTCATGAAACCTTCTAAAAAGAACATCCATCTGGAATGTACTGTGCTAGCTATTTCCACCTCATCAACTATGTGAACAAGAAGATGCACCTAAATGGTTAGCATGGTAGTAGGAAAATGTTTCTCAAACATGCACACAACCTCCACAGCGTTTAGTTTGGTGAATGGTATGGAGTCTACGTTGTGTTAGGAAATAAGACGTAGCTAAATAGATAATTGAGTAGATTACTTAATGGAGAGAGACAGATTTATATACACGAGATTATAGAGGAGAGAGAGAGAGAGAGAGAGAGAGAGAGAGAGAGAGAGAGAGAGAGAGAGAGAGTACACACGATATACGTGGTTCACCCAATGTGGGCTACGTCCACGGGAAAGCAGCCACTCAATGGCTTTAGTACTTCAAAACAAGAAGTAGTTTACAAAGGGATTATACCCTTAATGGAGCTCCCGCCTTGCTTCAATCTCACCACCTCACACTCACCTTGTTGCATCAACTTCACACTATGAAATGTGTGTAGAAATCGCCTCCTTTTATAGGCCAAAAGGGCTGTCCTCTCTTATGAGAGACAACCATGTGTAGCCACCCTTGTGCGAATAAGTCCAAATCGGACCCTCCAATCCGCCCATGTGTGGCCGCCCTTGAGAAGACAGGTCCGCTTTTGAATTCGGCCACCGGCCATTGACTTCTGACCACCGGCCATTGACTACCGGCCACCGGCCAACCGACCGATTGTTTTCCGACCACTTTCCGGCCACCGTCCGGCCATAATATTCTGGCGAAAAAGAATATTCCGGCAAAAAAAAAGTCTCTGGGGCCTCCGCCCCTGAGGCCTTTAAAGTTGCCCCTGATTCTTGTCCGTGAAAATTTTGGTTTCCGGTGAGTGATTTTCCTTCACGCACGATGGCTTCTCCTCATAATGGGGGCCTTACAAATGTGCGCTTTTACCACAGAAAATTACAAGGGTAAATCAGGCTCCATACTTAACAATCTCCCACTTGGAGACTGATCTCCAAACCAAACCTGTGACTGCTTTCCATTCTGGCTTCTTATCCTTGAATGCCGATTGAAGATGAGCAAAAGCTCAACTTCTCCTTGTTGACCACCTTTGTAAACATGTCTGCAGGATTTTCACTTGTATGCACCTTTCCTAGCTTTAGTTGTCCCTCTTCCAAAAGAGTGCGTATGAAGTGATATCTCACCTCAATGTGCTTTGTCCTTGAATGAAAGGCTGAGTTCTTCGCAAGATGGATAGCGCTTTGGCTATCACTGTACAAGACACAATTGTCTTGTTTGAATCCAAGCTCTTCTAAGAATCTGTGAAGCCACAGAATTTCTTTGCTTGCCTCCGTCATTGCTACATACTCTGCTTCCGTGGTAGAAAGTGAAACCACTTTCTGCAGCTTTGAAGCCCAACTTACTGCTGTGCCTCCAACCGTGAACACATAGCCAGTAGTGCTCCTTTGAGTATCTTTGTCACCTGCCATATCTGCATCAGCATACCCTTCTAGAAAAATATCAGTTCCTCCAAAATACAAAGCATTTGTTGTTGTCCCTTTTAGATACCTAAGTATCCACTTCACAGCTTGCCAATGCTCTTTACCTGGGTTGTCCATGAACCTACTCACAACTCCCACTGCATGTGCAATGTCTGGCCTTGTCCAGACCATAGCATACATTAGAGAACCTACCGCTGCAGCATATGGAACTTTAGACATATAGGCTATCTCCTCTTGTGTCTTTGGACACATATCCTTCGTTGGTTTAAAATGACCAGCCAAAGGTGTAGAAACTGGTTTTGCATTTTGCATTGCAAACCTTTCTAGTACCTTCTTGATGTAATCTTCTTGAGATAGCTTTATTGTCTTCTTCGTCCTGTCCCTTGATATTTTCATACCAAGTATCCTCTTTGAAGCACCTAAATCTTTCATTGAAAAAGATTTGGACAGCTCCTCTTTTAGGTCTTTGATGTCCTGCATGTTAGCACTTGCAATCAACATGTCATCAACATACAACATTAGGATGATGAATTTCCCATCTCCCAAATTCTCCGTGTAGACGCAGTGATCCGAGTTGCATCTTGTGAATCCATGATCCAACATCCATCGATCAAACTTCAAGTACCATTGTCTTGATGCTTGCTTTAAACCATACAAGCTCTTCTTTAATCTGCAAACCATTTTCTCCTTACCTTTTACTTCATACCCCTTTGGTTGAAGCATGTAGATTTCCTCCTCTAAGTCACCGTGAGGGAATGCTGTATTTACATCCATTTGCTCGAGATTTAGATCATGAGCAGCCACAAGGCTTAAGACAAGCCTAATTGAGTTCATTTTTACAACAGGAGAAAATATTTCATTGAAGTCAATACCTTTCTTTTGAGAAAAACCTTTTACCACAAGCCTAGATTTGTACCTTTTCTTCCCACCTTCGTCTTCCTTTAGCTTGTACACCCATTTGTTTTGAAGTGCCCGCTTACCTTTAGGCAACTCAACCAACTCCCATGTTTGGTTGCGATGCAGTGAGTCCATCTCCACTTGCATGCTCTTCGTCCATTCTTCTTTGGATTCATGTTGCATAGCTTCTTCATATGATTCCGGCTCTCCAGAATCTGAGATCAAGAGATGGTTGAAGGAAGGAACAAACCTTTCTGGAGGTCTACTTGCTCTTGTAGATCTTCGGGGAATAGGTTGAGGCTCCTCATTTGGTTGACGTTGTTGCACATTGTCACCGTTTGCAGTCCTTGAGTCTTCACCGTCCTCAAGCTCCATGTACTCATCACCTGTTTCTTTTGTTTGTTTTCTTTCCAAGTAATCTTTGTACATATTTTGTTCGTTAAAAATTACATCCCTACTCCTTAAGATTTTACCATCTTCAGGATTCCATAGGCGATACCCAAAGTCTCCTTCTCCATAGCCAATGAAGAAACAGTTTTTGGACTTTGCATCTAACTTTGATCTTAGGCTTCTATCTATGTGCATGAAAGCCTCACACCCAAACACTTTGAGAAATGCATAATTCACCGGTTTACCTGTCCATGCCTCTTCTGGAACTTCCCCATCCAATGCCGTTGAGGGTGACCGATTGATTAAGTACACAGACGTACTTACAGCTTCCGCCCAAAGCTCAAGCGGTAGGCCTGCATGTAGTCGCATGCTTCGTGCTCGTTCCATGACTGTCCTGTTCATCCTTTCCGAAATCCCATTTTGTTGAGGTGTCCTTGGGGTTGTCCTTTGCCTCCGAATGCCATTGCTAGCACAAAAGCTTTCAAAAGCTTGGCTGCAATATTCGCCTCCATTGTCGGATCTGAGGCATTTAACCTTGGTACCTGTTTCATTCTCCACAAAGGCTTTCCACCTTTGAAATATGGAAAATACATCGGATTTATTCTTCATGACATAAACCCATGTTTTTCTAGTCGCATCGTCTATGAATGTTACATAGTACAATGAGCCACCAAGTGATGGTGTACTTGCTGGACCCCAAACATCAGAATGAACCAACTCAAGTTTTTTATTTTTTCTTTCATTTCCTGATTTTTGAAATTTTACCCTCTTTCGTTTACCATAAACACAATCTTCACAGAACTCTAAGTCCACTTCTTTCAAACCTGGTAGAAGCTTCTTTGTTTGAAGGATTTGCATTCCTTTGGCACTCATATGCCCAAGTCGGTAGTGCCACACCGCACTGTCAACTTCTGTAGTTGTTGCACAAGCTGAAGGTTGCGTGCTAACAGTACACAAGTAAAGTGTACCAACTTTTTCACCCTTGGCAACCACCAAAGATCCCTTTGAGATCTTCCACCGTTTGTTTCCGAATGCAATGTTGTGACCTTCATCGTCCAATTGTCCTGTAGAGATCAAATTTTTGCGAAGAGAAGGAACATGCCTAACATCTTTAAGCTTCCATTCATTTCCGTTAGCAGTTTTGACAGAAACTGTACCTTTGCTGACAATCTCACAAGCTTCATCATCTCCCAAGTATACATACCCAAAATTACCTTTGGTGTAGTCTTGGAAATGTTGCTTGTGTGGTGTCGCATGGAATGAAGCCCCGGAATCTACTATCCACGAATTAGACACATTGTCTAATGAGAGAATTAGAGCATCTTGCTCTACTTTACCTGCCACATTGGCCTCCGATGTTGGCTTGTTGTCTTGAGACTCTGTCTCCTTCTTCTTCTTGGACCAGCAATCCTTCTTGACGTGGCCCTTCTTGCCGCAGTTCCAACATTCAAGAACTAACTTTGTGCGTGACTTGCTCCGCCTTGAGCGATGACGACCCTTTTGGTTTTTGAACCTCTCCTTAAGCTTTCCTCTTGTTTCCACTGATAGTGCAGCACTTGATGATTCTCCTGTGCTTCTCCTTCGCATTTCCTCGCTTAGGAGAACACCCACAACATCATCAAACTTAAGAGTATTTGTGCCAGAGATAGAATTACTTACAGCCATCACAAGGCTGTCCCAACTATCCGGTAGAGATGATAGTATAAGGAGAGCTCGCACTTCATCATCGAAATTGATTTTCACTGATCGAAGTTTACTTATGTTTGTGTTAAAGTCATTTAGGTGTTCTGCAACTGAACCATTCTCTGCCATCTTTAGATTGAACAAGCGCTTCATAAGAAATACCTTATTGGATGCCGATGGTTTCTCGTAGAAGTCGTCAAGTGACTTCATCAAGTCCTCCGTGGTCTTCATCTCCGAAACATTGAAGGCCACCGTTGACGCCAAGATTAACCGGATTGTTTCCAGTGCCTTTCGATCAAGGACAATCCATGCTTCATCTGCCATTGTTGCAGGCTTCTTCGCAAGACCGCCTAGTGGCAAATAGAGGTCCTTCTGGTAGACGTAGTCTTCAATCTGCATCTTCCAATGTTGGTAGTTTTTGCCGTTGCACTTCTCAATCTTGAGCTTCCCTTCCTCCGCCATAACTCCCGCTCAATTCAAGGAATCCTTTCCTTGAGATAATTTAGCTATGAGCAAACCTTGCTCTGATACCAGTAGTTAGGAAATAAGACGTAGCTAAATAGATAATTGAGTAGATTACTTAATGGAGAGAGACAGATTTATATACACGAGATTATAGAGTAGAGAGAGAGAGAGTACACACGATATACGTGGTTCACCCAATGTGGGCTACGTCCACGGGAAAGCAGCCACTCAATGGCTTTAGTACTTCAAAACAAAAAGTAGTTTACAAAGGGATTATACCCTTAATGGAGCTCCCGCCTTGCTTCACTCTCACCACCTCACACTCACCTTGTTGCATCAACTTCACACTATGAAATGTGTGTAGAAATGGCCTCCTTTTATAGGCCAAAAGGGCTGCCCTCTCTTATGAGAGACAGCCATGTGTAGCCGCCCTTGTGCGAATAAGTCCAAATCGGACCCTCCAATCCGCCCATGTGTGGCCGCCCTTGAGAAGACAGGTCCGCTTTTGAATTCGGCCACCGGCGATTGACTTCCGACCACCGGCCATTGACTACCGGCCACCGGCCAACCGACCGATTGTTTTCCGACCACTTTCCGGCCACCATCCGGCCATAATATTCCGGCGAAAAAGAATGTTCCGGCAAAAAAAAAGTCTCGGGGGCCTCCGCCCCCGAGGCCTTTAAAGTTGCCCCTGATTCTTGTCCGTGAAAATTTTGGTTTCCGGTGAGTGATTTTCCTTCACGCACGATGGCTTCTCCTCATAATGGGGGCCTTACAAATGTGCGCTTTTACCACAAAAAATTACAAGGGTAAATCAGGCTCCATACTTAACACGTTGATGTCCTTTTGTGAGATCCATTGCAACAACTTCGCATGTTTGTAGATTGTGTTACGGACATCAAGAGACAAACATCCCTCAATGGAAACCGGTAAAATAAACTACAAAACACGTACAACAATGATATTAAAGTCCACACACGAATTTGTTACACAATTCCCACTATGATATATTCCACTATGAACATACCTGACACATTTTATGCCAGTCGTGTGACTTCAAACCGGTAAGCTTTCCTTCTTTACTAAAACACGTTCGGAGTAAGTGCATTACGCCAGTGGGGGTCCGCAAAGATCGAATGGTCTCTTTTACTTTGCATTCTTGGGCTCCTGTGAAAATCCATGGTGCTTTAAAGAGTTTTATTGGCAGTTTGGGGCCAATATTTCTCCATACGATCCACATTTCTAAGGTCAACCCTGGCTCCCAATGTATCTTTCTTGCCGGTCAGATGGTCCCATAGTAGATTACCCACATTCTTAAATATGTGCATTGGATCGAGCAAGTGATTGATCATGAGTCGGGTCCAGTATGGTAACTCTTACCATAGAGATAGTCTCTTCATCTCTGGGGGCAATCCGTCATCACACATCTCCTTCTGCTCTAACCATTCTTGTGCAGATATCCTCGGTGGCTCTCTTTCCAAAAAGCCATCGCGTAACACATGATTCTCTGGAAGATACACTTGATGACCTTTGTAGATTTGCTTCTTCAATGAGGGCGCCCTACGTGCATTCAGTCTAGGTCCACATGTGTGTTGGAATTAGGGTTGCAGAGAAACACACACAGCTTGGAGAAGACGAAGGAAGCTCAAGGCACACGATAGAGACTGTGTTACTTAGTGTGCAATGAAAAGATAGATAGCCCTAGAGTGATGAGCGTATATACAATGCATGGGGGAAAAAACCTCCTAAAGAAGGAAAAAATGCCCCGGCGGTCCTAGTGTGCTCACACACATCACTACCACATGTATATGGTAACAAATCCCCCCTGGAGTGATGCGGTGAACGAGAGCTGGCACATGAGTAAAGGGAAGTGCCATGCCCTGAGGAGAGGATCAATCCACAAAGGGGAGTAAGCCCAAAGCTTTGCGGAAAGCTTCAAGCTTCTCACGAGACAATGCCTTTGTGAAAAGATCTGCAAGGTTGTCCTGTGTTGGCACATAAGCCAAGCTGATCTCTCCTGCTGAGAGCCTCTCCCTGACATAGTGGTAATGCACCTCAATGTGCTTTGTGCGAGCATGAAAAACTGGGTTCCTCGCAACTGCCAATGCGCTCTGACTATCAGTGTAGAAATTGTTGGCAGTGTCCTGTCCAACACCCAAATCAGCCATAAGGCGTTTGAGCCATACACACTCAACCGTAGCTGTGAAGACTGCCCTGTACTCAGCCTCACAACTCGAAGTGGCCACAGTAGGTTGCTTCTTGCTCAACCATGATATACATGAACTGCCAAGCATGAAACAAAAACCACTTGTGGACACTCGCGTGTCAAAACAACCAGCCCAATCTGAGTCCGAAAAAGCATGTAAGTCTGGCGGCAATGATCCCCCCTTGGGATAAAACAAGCCAACATGTAAAGTGCCACTAAGGTAGCGGAAAATCCTCTTGATAGCCTGCCAATGCTTAGACCCTGGGCTATGCATGAATCTGCTGACCTGTGCGACTGCAAACTGAATATCCGGCCTCGTGTTGCATACATAAATGAGGCAGCCAACAACAGTTTGGTAAAGAGTGACATCAACAGGACCACCAGCATCATGTAGATCAACTTCAAACATGTTTCCATGGGAGTGGCAATAGGTTTGCAATCCTCAAGTCCAAACTTACATAGCAATGTCTCTATGTAACTTTTCTGACACAAGGCAATACCACCATCACACTGCTTAAACTGTATACCCAAATAATGATGCAACAGCCCCAAATCTTTCATCTTGAAAGTAGCATTCAAATCAGCCTTAAATTCAGCAATATGTCTCTCATTTGGTCCAGTGATCAGCAAATCATCAACATAAAGGACCACAATGAGAAGTACATCACCCTCACGCTTTACATACAATGTGCTTTCTGTTGGACTGTTACGAAAGCCTTGTTTGACCAAATGAGTGTCAGCTTTCTCATACCAAGCACGAGGAGATTGCTTCAACCCATACAAAGCCTTGTTACATTTGCACACTTTGTCCTCTTGTCCTTTTATGACAAAACCACGAGGCTGCGTTACATAAACTTCCTCAAATATGTCACCATTCAAGAAAGCAGTAACAATGTCTGATTGATGTACATCCCAACCAAAATGAGCTGCCAATGCACATAGAAAACGCACAGTAGTCATACAACAAGTGGGAGCAAAAGTCTCTTCATAGTCTATGCCTTTTTGCTGTGCATAACCTTTTGGAACAAGTCAAGCCTTATGGCGATCGATCTCACCATCCGGCTTGCGTTTCAACTTGTAAACCCACTTCGTACCAATGGCCTTTTTGCCAAGAGGCAAATCACATAAAGTCCATGTGTCATTTTCTATAAGTGCATCATATTCTGATTGCATGGCAGCCATCCAATTTTCTGAATTTTGTGCTTCATCAAAAGTCAGAGGCTCCTCAACATCATGTAAGCTAGACACAGCCAAAGCATAACAATCCGATGCATAAGATGCATGGCGAGAGCCTGAACGAGTACGACTAGACAAAGGTGCATCCAATTTACTGTCACACAAAGTGTGCACCAGCCATTTTGGCATACTCTAGCCTGCTCATTTTTAGCCCTTTCCTCATCAAGTACATCATGTACATCTGCATCAGTTATAAGATGATCTAGAACATTTTCAGAAACCCCCATAGGCTGTACATTTGCCTCATTGGAACTTATATTCGTATTTCCACCACTGAAAAGAGGCAACAAAGTGTCATAAATGTCCTGTGAGCTTACATTACTGTCTCTAGTACATGACAGCAAGGGCTGAACAGAATCTTCCACAAACACTACATCCCGAGAAACCGGAATACGTTTAGTTTGCGGATGATACAACCTGTAACCTTTGCTTTCAGCACTATAACCAACAAAAATACATTTGACAGCCTTATCTTCCAATTTTCTGCGCTGCACTTGTGGCACCAAAGCATATGCCAAACAATCAAAAACACGCATGTGCTCAATAGAAGGCTTTCTATCATGCCATGCTTCATATGGAGTAATAGACTGCAAAGCTTTCGTAGGACACCTGTTAAGTACATAAGTGGCACACATGATGGCCTCAAGCCAAAAAGAATGCGGTAAAGCTTGACTTTTGACCATACATCGTGCCATTTCTGTTAGTGACCTGTTTTTCCTCTCAAAAACACCATTTTGCTGAGGCGTATAAGGCACTGTACATTGGTGTTTTATCCCACGACTAGCCAGAAATGCATTAAATTCATGAGACATATACTCCCCCCCTCGATCGGAACGGAGGGTGCCCATAGTACATTTCGAGTCATTTTCAGCCATAGCCAGAAATTGTTTGAAGCACATAAAAACTTCGGACTTCGCTTTAAGTGGAAATACCCATGCATGCCTGGAGTAGTCATCAATGAAAGTCATGAAGTACAGGTAATTGCCCAAGGACGGAGTTTGCATGGGCCCACAAACATCACTATGCACAAGCTGCAACCTGCATGTGGCTTGAACTGAACCATCCTTTGGAAACTTAGAACGCTGCATCTTACCCAAAATACAGCCTTCACAAGCATGTTTGACAGGTGCTTCAAGAGGTGGCAAAGAAGCAACCATATCAGATTTCTGCAAACGCAGCAAACTCGCAAAATTCAGATGACCAAAACGTGCATGCCAAAGTTTTGCATATGAAATAGCCCTTAAATCTGCAGCAGCATTTGCAAAATTTTGTCCACACTTGTCATACAAAGTGAGCTTATACAGCCCACGACACAAAAGACTAGATGCAACAATTTCATCACCGAAACTGAGATCATGAACTGTACATCTGTCATCCACAAATTTGACTACAAGTCCAAGTCTAGCAAGTGCGGATACAGACAAGAGATTCTTCTTGATCCCAGGTACATAAAGTGCATCAACGAGTGTGAAGGAACTGCAATTAGCAGCAGTGAGCACAATCTTTCCAACTCCCTAAACTGGATAAGAGGCGTTGTTGGCACAAGTGACTGAATTCCCATGAGGAACTGACTCGAGAGAGGTAAACAATTCACGATGTGAGGTAATGTGCTTTGTAGCACCACTGTCAAAATACCACACATGTGAATCTGCAGCAACTGACAAGCATGCATCATGGACAGTAGGATTGTGAGTGCACTCTGCGCTAAAAGCCCATTCTGCATCAACATCAGCAACACAGTCTCCTTTCACAGAAGACTCAACAATGGCTGCATTTGTAGTGGAACCAACATTTGCAGTGGAACCACCCTCTTTCTTCTTAGCCTCTTTGGCCTTCAACTTAGGACACAACTTGATCAAGTGATCATTGGCTTTACAATAATGGCAATGTATCTTCTTTTTGCCCTTATCACCAGAATTGCCAGATGAAGTACTGCCAGCAGAAGCATTAGGAACAAAATTTTTGCCACTCACAGCAGAACCATAAGAAGTGGCTGCATTACTGTTACCACCCTTTCTTTGAGAAGCAATAAAATCCTGTTCAACTGCACGCTGCCTAGTCCTGTTTTTTCTGGAAAGTGGCTCTTGCAACAGCAATGTGCATAATGCATCAAACTTGACAACTTCAGGATTTCCTTGGGTCATAAGTCTCCAAGTACTAGAAAAAGTCTGGTAAGAATCTGGTAAGGCATCAAGAACAGTCTGCACAAGGGAACTGTCTGAAATGACTTCACCTGCAGAAATAAGCTGCTCATTGATATCCTTGACACTAGCAAGGAAAGTGTCCATATCATCTTCCTCATGCATAATCTTCGACTCTAGCTCTTTACGCAGCAAAGCAATTTTAGCCTCATTGCGGCTTGCATAAAGACCTGCTAAAATATCCCAAGTCTGTTTTGCTCATTTTGCTGAACGGATGTGAGGAACAATGGTGCGCTTCACAGACAACGCAATCAATGCATGAGCCTGTGCATCCTTAACATCCCAACGAGCTTGTTCTGCCGTAGGCAAAACAACTCTTACAGCTACAATCCTTGCAGCAAGACCTGCAACATCCTCAACATCGCCTACATCCTCAGAACCAGGACGTACATCAATGCCCTGCACAATGTTCCAGACACCCTTTGACACAAGAACATGTTGCATCATATAAGCCCACATAGGGTAGTTGTCCCCATCCAACCTGTCCTCAAGAGCAAACATCTTGAACACATCTGTGTTGTTGTTGTCAGCCATGGTAAATGTTGCACCTGATGTGAAAACTTCCCAAAAATAGGAGAAACGGAGCGGGAACAACCTGTGCTATATAGCACAAACCGTAGAAGACTATAAGGCACCTGTAATGCAGAAAACAGCACTGACAGAAATTCTGCACAAAATGACAAAATAGCCTGTGCAGTATTGCCTGTAGTGGAAACGGATGCCGAAATGAGCCCAAATCAAAATTCTGAGCAGACCAAGATCTTCGAGCTTGCCCAAAACTTTTGTCAACCTGCGAACGCTCGCCAAAGCTCACTGAAATCGAAGAAAGTGAGCAGGCGTGTGCTGGAGCAACTGGCGACTAAGCCCGGGAGGACGTGACCTGCTCTGATACCAATTGTTGGAATTAGGGTTGTAGAGAAACACACACAGCTTGGAGAAGATGAAGGAAGCTCAAGGCACACGATAGAGAGTGTGTTACTTAGTGTGCAATGAAAAGATAGATAGCCCTAGAGTGATGGGCGTATATACAATGCACGGGGGAAAAAACCTCCTAAAGAGGGAAAAAATGCCCCGGCGGTCCTAGTGTGTTCACACACATCACTACCACATGTATATGGTAACAATGTGACACATGCTTTGTATCCGCTTGTATACACATGATAATAGATCAGCTTGAGAAAAACCAAGATTTATAGTATTTGAGTGAGGAGTATAAATCACCTGAGCATTCTGTTAGTCCAGGATAGTCATGCATGGTCCACATTAGAATGCCTTTGATCAAAGCATTCCATCGACCTGTGTGTCGGCTCATATCCACCACTTCTATGCCAATCCACAATTGTTGTAGATCTTCCAATAGTGGACAAAGATACACATCCATATTCTTCACTTTATATCACCTCCACACAATCAAGCTTAGCCATAGGTGCCCCTTCTTCGTAGTCAACCGCGGGGGAATGTTGTAGTTGACGATGACAACGGGCCATACACTGTAAGATGTTGATCTTTGACCAAATGGATTTACACCATCCATAGCCAGGCCTAAGCGCAAATTTTGAGCTTCCTTGGCAAAATCCGACCATGTTCCACCGACCATGTTCCATTTATATGTTTCCAGGCTGCGCAATCTGTAGGAATCCGTAGCACACCATCTGAAGATTTATTCTCCTCATGCCATGATGCTAGGGTGGCCATGGACTTACATTCGAAGAAATGCTTGATGCGAGGAAGCAGAGGAAAATGTCGCAAAACCTTTTGTGGAATTTTTGTTCCGTGGAGATCTACTCGATATCTCTCGGAATCACATTTCAGACACTTCTCCATGTCTATGTATTCCCCTCTGAAAAGAATGCAGTCATTAGAACAAGCGTGGATCGAATTGTAATCCATCCCCAAGTTTCACAAAATATTTCTTGCTTCCTCTCGGGAATCTGGCATCACATTATCCGCTGGTAGTATGTGCTCTTTGAGCAATCTACACAACATAAGAATACGGTACAATTGTGTAAAACTCTATCAGATCATTATACATTTAGAGTTTTATTAAAGTAAACTAATTGTAATAGATCACCTGAAAAGCACTGTGACGCTAGTGTCACTCCATCCAAACTTTGTCTGCATGTTAAGAAGAACCAGGAGCGCTTTCAATCTAGACACACGTGCTCCATTATACAATGGCGTATCGGCTTCACTTTTCATATCATCATAGATAAGCCTTTCTGAATCCATGATCCTCTCAATCATTTCGTCAATCTTGGGCTCAAACATTGCCTCATTGGGAATGTGGTCTGCATGATCATCCTCCGAGCTGTCAGAGGCTACATCTTGTGGCCTTACATATGCTGCTTGACCAAAGCGTCTGCAAACACGTCTATTGGGTTGCAAGATTGCTGCCTGTTGGCCAGCGTCAGAGTCCGACGAGTTATAGTTGGCAACAACTTGATCTATAATAGATGGATCGAACTCACCAAATTCGCGAACGTGCTCCAAAGAAATGCGTCTTGTCCGTCGCACCACATGCTTGCATTGATTACAAGGACATAAGATCCTCGTTGAGAGATAGGTGTTTCGGTTGGACGGCCCCACATCCTCGTCACTACTCATAATGAGGGTAAAAATCTTATAACCTGGACAAAAAATTTAATCTTCTATTGGCATTCTTCATCTTTTATCTCTCTCTCTCTCTCTCTCTCTCTCTCTCTCTCTCTCTCTCTCTCTCTCTCTCTCTCTCTCTCTCTCTCTCTCTCGCTCTCTGCTCACACTGTAAACTACCTCACATTCTCTAGTCATGTCCAATCCCCGCACACCTTGGTCTAGAAGTGCACGGAGATCAGAACCACCGGGTTATAATCTCGTCTTTATTGGTCAATGCCTATATTTGTGGGTACAAGAAATCTACACACCCACGTCTACATGATAGTGCATGTAGTGGACAAAACCCCTTTGCCTCTTCTCTAGCTGTAGCATTTCATAGCATCTTAACATCTTTTCACAGTAGATCTTTTCACCGTTCGTCTATGTCTAATTTTTTTACCGTAATCTCGAAGGTAGACTCTAAAATAAAAACTCAATCCAAAATCTTATCTTAAATCTAACCTAATTGAACACATGGTGATTCGCTCCATTGAAGGGTAAAAGACATACCAATGGGGCCACTAGCTGTGTAGATGTGAATGGGCCTCACATATGCAAATACTTCAATGCAAGAGTTTAATACTCTCACCTCTCCACCCTGTCGATCCATGACCCAGGTGATGGGAAAAAATCCTCCTCAAAGCTAGCCCAGCTGCCACTCCCCAGGTGATGGGATACTCCCGTCTTGATGCAAACTCTTGCTGCGTCACTTTGCTGCCATCACCTGTCTGGATTGGTCTTCCTCTCCTCCCTGATACCCCTCCACTCCTCTCTTTCATGCCAGTCAGGTCTGGCATCTGTGCATCTAACCTCCGATGCTTCATGTAGTCGCGCATGCGTCTCCTCATCCAAGCATTGTCAAATGTATTCTCCAGAGAGGGAACTAGAAACTCCCGATGCAACATCGCAATAAGATAATCCTTAGAGGCTTTATCTTGATCCCTCCAAGAGACCATGACAAAATATAGTGTGTCAAAAAACCTGTTTACACAACTGTTGTATGCGGCCCATCACTGCTTTCCCTCAGGGGTCATAATGGTCTCATCGGACATACGATTGATGAGGTAGACGTATCAGTTTGGCATGTCCCTTTCGTGAACTATAGCAACCCTGTCCGATGAATGCTCATCACCCAGGCCTCTACGTGACCCCGACGCAGTGTTCGGGTCACTCCTCAGCATCTCCGACGCAGTGGCTGGGACACCACTCTCAAACGCGTAGGCAGTATAATCCTTCGGTGTACTCAAAATAAACCTAAATCTAATCTAATGTAAATCTAAATCTGACCTTATCTTAAACGATAAAAAGAGGAAAATGGTATAACCTTTCTATCATCCAAGTGTGGTAGATTGGTTATGCCATTTCCCTCTTTAATAACAGGTAAATAACGTAAATAAACCTAAATGTAATCTAATATAATGTAAATTTAAATCTAATGTAAATAAACCTAAATCTAATTTAATATAACGTAAATCTAAATCTAACGTAAATAAACCTAAATCTAACTAAAAATAAACCTAAATCTAATCTAGTTTAACTTAAATAAACCTAAATCTAATCTAACGTAAGTCTACATCTAACCTAATCTTTAACGTCTTTTGGAATAGTTTCCTACGACGTTAAAACTCTCTTCTTCTCGTGTGTGTGTGTGTGCCAATAAAAAGAGAAAAATGGTATAACCTTTCTATCACCCAAGTGTGGTAGATTGGTTATGCCATTTCCCTCTTGAATAACAGGTCTTGAGTTCAACTCCTCGTCGGCTAGATCTTTAAGGTCTCTTGGATTAGTTTCCTACGACGCTAAATTAAACTCTCTTCTTCTCGGGTGTGTGTGCACGCCAATAAAAGGAGAAAAATAGTATAACTTTTTCTATCACCCAAGTGTGATAGATTGGTTATGCCATTTCTCTCATGAATAACAGGTCTTGAGTTCAACTCCTCGTCGACTAGATCTTTAAGGTCTCTTGGGATAGTTTCCTATGAAGTTAAGACTCTATTCTTCTTCTTCTCTCTCTCTCTCTCTCTCTCTCTCTCTTTGTTTTATATCTTTCTCTCTATCTCTCTCTCTCTCTCTCTCTCTCTCTCTCTCTCTCTCTCTCTCTCTCTTTTCCTCTCTCAATGTGTGTGTGCATTCTTTGTTTATGCATGTGTGTGCGCGTTTTTTGTTTATGCATGTTCTCTCTCTCTCTCTCTCTCTCTCTCTCTCTCTCTCTCAATGTGTGTGTGCATTCTTTGTTTATGCATGTGCGTGTGCATTTTTTGTTTATGCATGTGCTCTCTCTCTTTCTCTCTCTCTCTCTCTCTCTCTCTCTCTCTCTCTCTCTCTTTTCCTCTCTCAATGTGTGTGTGCATTCTTTGTTTATGCATGTGTGTGTGCGTTTTTTGTTTATGCATGTGCTCTCTCTCTCTCTCTCTCTCTCTCTCTCTCTCTCTCTCTCTCTCTCTCTCTCTCTCTCACAAAAACACAATGTGTGTGTATGTGTGTATGTGTGAGAGAGAGAGAGGGAGAGAGAAAGAGGGGAAGGGAACATGAGAGTGAGGAGAGGGAAGGAGCATACCTGGCTCTCCTTCTTCTCCTCGTGTGTGTGTGTGTGTGTGTGTGTGGAGAAGAAAGAGAGAGAGGGAGAGCGCGCGTTACCTTTGCTTACTTGAGCGCGCGCCAAAAACTCAGATCTCAGCGCCGAAAACTGAGATATGAGATCTGAGTTTTCGGACGCTCTCGGTTATTTTTTTACCCCTGACAGCATCGCTATAGGCGTCGCTATGAGCGTCCCTAAGTTACTTATAACTTAGCGACGTGCATAGCGATGCCGTGGGTTCTCACATTTGAGTGTCGCACTGCGAGCGTCGCTAATATTAAGTACCTCTTGTAGTGATTCATCACCAAGGTCCAAAGAAAATTACTTCTCCATTTTTTTTTTTTGAGCTTGTGAAGGTGGCCTCTCCATGCCTTGCGAAGGGTAGCAATGGCTTCATCCTTCTCATTCTTGGTTGCGCTTGGGATGTTGGGCCAAAGGTGGAGGGATATGGTGGTGATAGCGCTCTTTGCTTTGGTGCCAATCTTGGGTTTCTCAATTATCGTAATTGATCATGAGGTTTCTCAATTGTACAAGGTTGTTTTGTCTACTTCATGTTCTTTCAAATCCTTGGTTTGGACTCGAGTTTGTGCAACAAAGGTTGCTTCCAGCCTTGGTAGGTACCCGAGTGGCCTCATAAACGTAGGCTAGAAGTTTGTTAGTTCTAATCTTTCTTGGTGTTCTTGATGCATCCATAATCAACCGCTTTATATATATTTCTATGACTTGGGATTTTGTTAGGGCCTCAACATGTAAGTAGGTTTGAGATTTTGAAGCCTCTGCTTCTATATGCAAATTTTACACGTACGACACTTTTGCATTGAGGCGTGGGTTGGTGACTTGATTATTTTCTTCAATATATCTTGCACGCACATCAATTTGTCAAGGGTGTTGCTCATATTTGCTCGAAATTTGGCTTTGCTCGATTTTCTTTGCTCGCTAATTGGAAATCCCCTTGCAGAAAAGGGCTTCACTGAATCCTCCATGCTATGTCATGTACCTATGCACTTTCAAAAATATTCTCGTCAATGGTGGGCTAGCCTTTCTGGCAACATCGAAGCTCCAAAGACATGGAAAACTCTACGATTTTCCATCATGAAGCAATTCCTTGCAAGTGACACTAAAGATAAAGTTCTCACTAAATGGTAGAGTTTGAAATTACTTTTGAACAAGTCTATCCACAAATATGTAGACAAGTTTTGGGACTTACATCTCAAAGATACAGTCTTCCGAAGATAGACTTTGCAAGAAAAAGCAATAATTTTGTGCGGGATTACTTGAAGAAATGGCCAAGTATGTCAACTCCTAATGGCTTGGTTCTATCACCGAAGTCATCCACCACACTATGGTTGCATCTTGTACTCATCTCGTGTCAATTTCCATCAAGGGGCTAAAAGGAACGCCAAGCCCATGGAACACAAAGATGATGCAAAGGGGAAGAACAATGCTCAAAGTACTTCCCAAGGCAATTCCAACAACAACAACAAAAAGAACCATAAGATCAAGGAGAAAGGAGTTTACAAAGGTAAAAACAAACTCTCTCCTGAAGAGCTAGAGGCTTTTCGTAAAGATCACAAATGTTGTAAGTGTGGGGAGCAAGGACATGGTTATTGTTCTTGCCCCAAAAGAAATGCCCGCAATGAGACTCCTAGAGCTTCCACGATCGACGCTCCAAAATAGGATGCTCATTGCAAAGGATCATCCCTTGCATATGCTTGTGGGAAGGTGAGGGAGCATGATGCCTTCATCCTATTTGATCCTGGCTCTACTCACAACTTCATATCAACGGAGTTGGCTACAAAGCTGGGCATACTAGCTTTTGAGATGAGAGATATTGTAACTGTTGATGGGGATTTCAAGGTACAACAAGCCCCCGTTACTCCCTTGATTGGGAAGTTGAGGCTTCATGTCCAAAGCTACGTCAACAAAGGATACTTTTTGATCTCTCCTCTTCAACATGAGGATGTTATCCTAGGGGCACCATGGTTCAACCACGTGGCTGCCAACATGAAGTTCCCTAAAAGGAGAGTCTACTTCACCTACTACAGGGAAAAAGAGCATGTATATAGATGCTAATGAGTCTGGTTGTACTATACCACTTGTAAGTTTACTTGCTTTTGATAAGTCAATGAAAAGCTCAGTTTCCTCATACATGATTTTTGTCAAAGAGTCTCTAAATGATGCTAATGTTTTAACAAAACAAAGTGGTAGGAATCAAGAAGGATGTGGTGCACTTTAGGGGTTTGGATAGAGGGCAAAGGCACAACAAACTCTATAGGGAGAGGTGCAATATGTTCTAGTTTCTAAGGGTAAAGTGCAAGATCTTATAGTATGCATAGTTATTCTTATTTGCACCATGAATGATCCACTTTCTTGCATCCTTGGTTTTAGGACAACCGCTACAATGTGGGACCCATGCATTCATCAAGCCACCTACTCATTATCTATGAGATTCTATCCGTGATTCTTTTGTTTAGTTCCCTCTCATGGCCGTTAAAACTATCAAAACCTACTAGCTTTATTCGTTCGGGGCTGAATTGGAATTTCCCCTAAACATTCCATTGGCTCTAGAATATCATGGACTCCCTCCTCCTGAGCTAGTATGATATGAAAAAAATCAAGGGGGTCATTTCTTAATTCTGAAATGGTATCTGATGGTGCTGTTAATATCCCATTTGATTTGGGGGTAATACAACTTGATGTTAACCCCACTATAAAAACCAGACAATAAAAATCCTAATAGGTTGCTTAACCTTACTATGCCATCAGAGAATACCCATTCAACCTCACAGGGCGTAGATCATGCAATTTTGAAATTTGGTTTCTTGGGTCCAGACGTTGACTGATATAGTAGTACCAGGTCCCCCTTCTTGAAGTCCCTGACTTTAATTTTTCTATCATGCCAATGTTCCCTTATTTTCTAGACCACCTCTTATTCTAGAATAGCTCGTTATTACTGATCTCATCCAGATGCAGTCATTCATCCAATCTTTGTTTTATATTCTTGTTGAAATCCATTCCATGTTTGACTGCTACTTTGGGGCTTGGGATGGAAAACTCCATTGGAACTACTATCTCTGTGCCATATACTATTCTAAAGGGTGTCATTCTAGTAGTGGCCTTGTAGGGAATCCTATAAGCCCATAATGTTGTCTGAAGTTTTGCATCCCATTGATGTGGCTCTTTCTGAACTATTTTAGTCAAGATGATCAGTATTGTCTTGTTACTGCTCTCCACCTGACCATTGCACCTCGAATAACGGTGTGGATTTTTGATGTTTAACTGAAAATATCTCAATTAGTATCTGATTTGTTTCATTCATAAAGTGTGTACCTTGATCTGAGACAATCTTGATAGGACATCCATATTTGCAGATGATATTTTCATACAAGAATGTTGCTATTGATCTGGTAGGTAGTGCCTTGGCTTCAACCCACTTGTTCACATAGAAGGTGTACCTGTTTTTCCTAGGAGTAATCTTCTAAAATGGACCCAAGAAGTCCATTCCCCACTTCATGAATACTCCTAGTGGCTATATTGGAGTCAGAGGTATCATGTCAGCTGTATTCAATCTTCCCACTTGCTGACAAATGTCACATGTTTTGCAAAATTTTCTAATATTTGCAATCAAAGTCTACCACCAGAGGCATGTCTGTAGGATTTTCTTATAGGTAATGTCAATAGACTCAAATGTCCACTTGCATCTCCGCTATGAGCCTCTGTGATTACTTGCATCCTCCCTTGCATAGATATGCATCTTCAAATACATCATCAAAACTCAACATGTAGAGATCTCCTCCAATGATGGTAAGCTTCAAAATTTTTATCAACACCTTTTTCTTTGCCTGGGACCAATCCTCTAGAAATCCTCCTAGTTGAAGGAAGTCATACACATCTTGTCATTCCAGATCTGGTCCGTATACATCTGTACTCTGAAAAAGTTCAGCATTGAGTGGTTTATCTCTCGATGATGTCTTTGATGTGCTTCTTGAAAGAAAATCAGCACCATAATGGATTTTTTCCAGCTTATGGAAGATCTTGAACTTAAATTCCATTAGAAACATCATCCATCCAAACAAGATTCCTTGAATGATCCCTTTGTTGATTAGAAAGAGGAGTGCATGATGATCCACATAAAAGTGAAACAGCTTCCCCAACAAATAATGCCTGAGCTTTGTGGCACTGAACACCATTCCTAGTGATTCCCTTTTACACGTAGAATGACCTTGTTCAATTGAACTGAACGGGAAAAACTAGAAAAGTAAATTAGATAGTCTGTCTTCCCATAATGCTCGGTCAATATAGCTCCCATATCCATTCCAAATGCATCCACATGTACATGAAAGATTACATCCTAGTCTGGTTGACAAAGAACTTGTCATAAAATCTAATATCTAACCAACCCAAATTATTTTATCATATTAAACTGATCATTTAATGTCGGAGATTAAACGGGAACAAGGGTTACGATATAGACATGTGCTTATAGATCTATCTCAACACGGGGCCAATGGTAAAGGGGCCCAAATGAGAGATGGTCCATCAAAGAGCAAGGCTAACCAATGGAGCATAAAGACCTTAGGGTTAGCTTCATTGAAGATCTCCAATAGTTAGTGTTAAAAGTCCTTTGACCTTAGGTAAGCTAAGGCTATGCTTGAGGTGGGAACCCGGCCCAAGCTTGAGGTGCTTGACATGCCTTAGGATTGAGATGCTTGAGATGCTTGATGATTGAGATGCTTGAGGTGCTTGTCATGCTTGAGATGTTAGGGACGTACTTGACGTGAGAACCCAACCCAAGCTTGAGGGGCTTAAGGGAAAATCTTGTGGTGAGAGCTAGGCCCAAAGGTGAGGCAAAAAAGGGGGGGGTGGCTTCTTGACCACTCTCTCTCCCAAAGGGCACCCCTTTCCCAAGAGGCAAGTAGGACACATGTCAAGCCCCTAGCTAGGTTACCCTCATGGTGTGCCTAAAGCCTATCGGTTGGCCTTCCAAGGGGTCCGATGATAATTTAGTGGATCTAATTAATTGTTTTAGCATTTATCAAGTCATCTCTCTCAAAGGCGAAAGGGGGACGCTTGTGCCAAGGCTACCCTTGCTGCTTGGTATAAATCTTGCTTGTGATTGGCTAGGCCTGGAGGGGTCCAATGAGCTTCAAGCATGAGCTACAAAGGGGGGTCGACCAAAGCAAGTTGGGGGCCTGCTTGAGGGGTATACTCTCCCACACACACTCTCATTGTGTGAAGTGCAAAGTGCAAGATCTCCCTCTCCTTCTCCAAGCAAGTAGAGAGGTTGAGAGCCTACACCAACATTCTTGGCTATGGAATGCAAATCCAACCAAGAGCCATGCTTCAATGCTTAAGCTTGCCATCTTCTCCATCTTCATTACTATGCTATTATGTAAGCTAGCAAAAAGAGTGATGATAAGTGAGGAACTAATTCTTTCTCCTATGAAATGTTTCTTCTTCTTCTTCCCTACCCTCATTCCCTGCTAGCTCTCTCCACCTTCGAAGGTGTTTGAGGTCTAGGGACTGAGGTTTGGGATAGTTAATGAAAGTTTATGTTATGCTCATGATGCATGAATCTTTCCATCTTCATTGCATCACCTAGGTCACAAGGAACACAAGGATGGTATTGTAGCACGTATCTCTTGATGGGAGAAACTATAATGCAAATGCCTATTGGAGGGGGGGACCGGCTCCACATAAATCCGGTCCTCAACTATTGTCATGTTCTATAAACTCTCTCTGTTGCAAAAGTATCGTTCATGCCAAGTTAGCTAAATGCTATGTTTATATTGCTACCATCAATTATATTCACCCGCTATGCTCACAAAGTACTCTCTCTAATTTCCGCTTCTCTCAAGTTAATAGGCCAATTCCATTACATTGGTATCAGAGAATTTGGTTTCTCTTTTCTTGCTTAAGAAGAGAGGTCCTTAAGTAGCCTATAAATGGTTGATTTTGTTAATTATATTAGGATAAGTTGGACTGGGATCTATTATTGGTTTTGCTGAGCCCACTATGTGGGATATGAGTCTTACCATACATCGAGTGACATTTTTCACGCGAACGAAAATTCGAGCAAATATTTATACGGTATGGACCCATGTTGTCCTATGTGGTGCAGTTTGAGCCCCATCCTCAACATAAAAAAGGATGAAGTAGAGGGGGGCATGCCACCTAAGGACCAATTCAATAGTTTTCTTCTGTATTCTCTCTCTCTCTCTCTCTCTCTCTCTCTCACACACACACACACACACACACACACACACACACACACACACACACACACACTCATAATGGCCTTCTCATATGAGACATATGCATATCTTCATTACATGCTTTATATGCACATACTCTTATACGACAAATACTTTCGACACGTCGTATTTTTTTGATATTGTTACACACACCCATGCATATGAACTCACTTTTTCAACGCCTAGTAACATTTTTATATTCACACTTTCATTGTTAAGTTAATTTGAGTTAAACTAAAGATAGGAGGTCTTTATCTTTACACGACGATCTTGAGATAATCTTAAGAAAATAGTTCTTTGTCTTTCTTCTCCTCATGTTACCCTTTGTTAATGACGTTTAATGCTTCTCCACCTAAACGTTTCTAATATGAGGACTTAGTAATATACACCTCACCTTTTATTTCTATAATTAGTTGCTCACATCGTTCTGCTTTGAAGGTTCCTTGGACTTTTCTCTCTAGGACATGTAAGCTTCAATTTGGCTATGTTTTTCACTCTGTTTGGTGATAAAATTAGTGAATTTGATTTTATCTGGCATGAAATTTTTTTCTCTCCCAGGTTATGGATAAATTCGGGTCAGTACATGTCACATGGTTAAATTGATATCAAACTTGGTGATTCATGATTTCCTTTGACATTGACATAAAATCTAACCTAGATGCTTGACGGGACATCGATAACAAGTGGGAAAAGGTGGTGACACCTGCCTTCCCTTTACACAAACACGGTTTCTAATTTAGTGTTTTGTGTGTTGGATGGTGGTAGGTATAGCTTTTTCCCCTCGGATTGCGTAAAGGTGAAGGTTTTCTTACTAAAGCTACTAGCAGCTCCAAGTTCAACTTCAAGAATGTGAAGAGATCCTCTTCAACAACCCTAACTTATCTTAACGTTCATTGTACTTTGGCTTATTATATCCTCGGTTCAGATATTGGTGTCTTCATCTTTTGATAATTTCATTCTCACACTTCTTATGAGACATATTCAAGTTGTATTAAGATTGAATAACTAAGGTGTATAAGTTGTGGTGTAAGGGATAGTAAATCATAGAACACACACACACACACATCCCGTTGCACTTTCTCTCCTGTTGCAAATGCGCTCTCTTATCTCTTGACTATAGCACACAAGATTGTATCTCCTCTCTCTCTCTCTCTCTCTCTCTCTCTCTCTCTCTCGTATACTGCACATGTGTCCATGATGTAGGCTAAGGTGCAAACTACTAGGGGAGCAGTACAAGCCCGAAGGTGCAGTTCTGCACAAGCTAGGCAAGGTATATGTGTGGGTGAGGCTTATTAGTTAGGCAAAAACATGAGGGGGAGAGAGGTTGTAATATGTATAGTAACTAGCTAATTATTGCACAAACTATTGAATTTTAAAATTCACAAAAGGGTAACATTCTTTGGAATGACGTATATTCATCTCTAAGACTCTTACAATTTTGATAAGCCTTCTTCTCCATCTCTCTCTCTCTCTCTCTCTCTCACACACACACACACACACACACACACACACACACACACACACACACACACACACACAGAGAGTTTATAGTACTCTTGAATGAGAATAGTGATTTGTCTTGGACACATGTCATACTAGGGCAGGGAAGTGCATGCCATACGAAGGTGGTAGCCATGTCATAGTAGGGTAGGGACGCACATAGGTGGTAGCCAATCATTTGCAGTGAAAAGAACAAAGTTGACCTCCTTACCTTGTCAGAGGGATGGTCTCACACCCTCGGCCATGTTCTCCAAGCAATAGCCAACTACAAATAGTGCACGCAGGAGTTCATTTCAGATATGTTGAATCCTGACAGATATCATCTAGGCCAAATTTTTAACCACCTGAGCTACTCCCATTTGCTGCAAAAAATGTGCAACTCTTGTTTTCAAGTCCAATGTGACAACATCATTAATGACCATTTGCAAAAGCAAAGTGGACGGGTGCCCAAGTGTGACAAGAGACTTACAAGCCATTCTAAAATATGAAAGTGAATGGACTCTTTTCTTTTTTGAAACTCTTCAATGTGTATAAAAAGTAAAAAGAATTAAGTGAGACTCTCTCTCTCTCTCTCTCTCTCTCTTTGTCGTAAAAAAAACCTCTTCCTCAAATGGTGTGCATTGGGTGCAAGGTGCAGACCAATGTTCAGGAAAAACCATTTTCCTAAACATACAAATTTCCCTTTCTTGAATTTGTGACAAAGAAAATATTAAAAATTAGGTTATTTTTATAATTTTTTACAATATTTTTCTCTTTTTTGGGGTGGATTTTCTCTTGTTCCCCTTGCCCTCAACTCGCATTTCTTAAATTGAAAACGGCAAGAAATTATGTTGAGACACATTTTTTCCAGAAACTAGTGCAGACCCTTTCGCCCGCTTGGTGCACACGCTTTGAGGGAGATTACTTTTTTTGAAACACATTGTAGAACTCTAAAAAGTCTATGTGCTTGAGAACCTATTTACTTTTGCATTTGTATTCATTCCAAAAGAGAGAGTTAAAAGTTTAAGAAAAAAAAAGAAACCTGCTCAAAGGATATGCGTCGACGACGCAGATCCTTTGACGGAGGGAGATTTCTTTTTTTAGAAACTCTCTCTTGCAAAGTGATATACTTTTCCTTCACAAAATGCAAGTGCATAAAGTTTTCTTGTTTGAGTGTTACATTGTGTTTAAAAAATTATATATCTCCCTCAAAGGGTCCAGGCCAGTGCAAACGTAACAACCCTTTGAAAGAGATTTTTTAAGGGAAAATTACCAAAATACCCCTGTCATTTGTGAAAATTCTTGAAATACTCTTCAAATTTCAAAAATTCTCAAAATACCCTTGTATCTATTTTGGTCGGATTGTTCAAGATTTTATGATTTTCTTATTGACAACTATGATCCATTTTTAAATGCTTAGCATGTAATTTGTCACAAATTACCTAGCAAAAAAAGTCAATTATATCTAAAAATAATGAAGCAATTCATCTCTAAAGTTTACGTATTCTTGTATTTATAAAAAATCAATCTTCTTACAAAAAGCTTCAAGTTTTTTTATCTTTGGAGAAATTTAATCTCATGCCCAGGGGTATTTTGAAAAAGTCAAAAAATTTGAAGGGCATTTTGGAACTTTATGACAAAATATTGGGGGTATTTTGCAAATTCCACAAATTAGAGTGATATTTTGGTAATTTTCTCTTTATATATATAGAGAGAGAGAGAGTGAGAGAGAGAGAGAGATGGAACGTCTGCATATCTTGTCAACAAAAAATTATCATTAGCGATTTCGATTCTCACCCTATCTTTCACCAATATTAGCCAACAGCTAGGAAAGTCTCATCGTGTATTGCGCACAACAACAATCCCAGCCTGCCTCTCCAATAAGGCCACACTGGCATGGAAACACTTCCTACCACCTATTCATCATAGGTTTTGCAAAAGCAAGCTCTCTCTCTCTCTCTCTCTCTCTCTCACTCACACACACACACACACACACACACACACACACACACACACACACACACAGACACAGAGCACAACAACCCTTAAATATTCATGCTAGTCGGCTAATAAGGTTGCCCCATGAGCCGCAAGAGTTGAAAAATACCAAGGTCTACTATAATTAAGCAAAGAGTTGGAAAATACTTAAATATAGTGCAAAAGTAAAGGGGGGGAGGGTTGCCTGCTAGGTCGAGCGTTGATGCACAGAAAAGCTTGCACGCAGCATGTCAACAATGTTAGACCAATGTTTGGGAAAATTGATTTTCATAAACTTACAAAATTCCTTTGGGCAATGGAAAAGTTACAAGGTTTCTTTTACTTGTTATCAAACAATACAAGAAAGAACAGTTATCCACTGACCACCATCTTTAGGATGTCTAGGGCCAATTATTTAGTCTCTCAAGTGAAGAAATGAGTGACTTATAGGAACTCTTGGCTATGTGTGTTTTGATAAAGTGCCTCTCACTAACTCGCTCTATTTTATCATCGCTCAAAAAAGTTTGCTCGGAGTTCGGGATTCCTCTTGGAGATGGTGCACAGATTCCTCTCGGAGATGGTGCACACCTCGGGAGCTTTGGAGTTTATTGAGCCATAAGAAGTCCGACAGGAGCTAGCCCTCTACAATTCTGCAATATGCCACTGCTCTCTATAATTAACCACTTCGAGCCGTGGGTGTAGACACTTAAGAGCCAATTTTCAAAGGCTAAGAGGAGTGGCAACTAAGGTTTTGAATTTCCAAAGCATACATTACGTACGTACATAAATTTTGTTAACATGGCTAACAATCACCAAGAGAGTAGAATGAACATTGAAAGCTTTGATTTTGCACATGAAGGTGCCAATGATGATGCCCCCATGTTTGTTAATTATCTCGTTACTAGGTTGCAACAAGCTATGGGCAACCTTGCTTTGCAAGCCGAAGTTACTCAACAACTTTGCACTTATGGGATTTCCCTTCCTCTCCAAGAGGAGAGAGAGCTCAGGAGTCCTCTTGAAGAGACCCCCAAAAGAAGACTCTCTCTCTCGTACCAGAGGAGGAATCCAAAGAGCAAGAAAGCAATGAAACGTTAAGTTCCTTTGAAGATGTGGCTCCATGAAGATGACAGTCTAGACAATTGCCAACTCCTCCCAAGAAGAAAAGATCAACAAACAGTCCTTCTCCTCGTCACCCCGAAAGGGAAGAGAGGAAACAAAGAAAAAAAAGGGCAAGAAAGAGGTCACCCTCTTCTGCTTCTTCTTCACCTTCCTCCTCTTCCAATGAAATCTATGGCTATTCTCCTAGAGAATACAGGAGGGGAGGACATCACAAATCATACCCTGCATGGTGAAGGTCACAAAAGATAAAGAAGTTCAAAGAGGGAGTAAAGAGTATCTCTTTTCTCACCTATGATGACACCTTTGGTGCTACTGACAAAGTGTTGGCCTTCATCCAGCAATTTGATGTGGCCTTTGGAGACGAGGGCTTCACAAAGTCCTCCAAGCTACACCATGTAGCTATGCACTTTGAAAAATCGGCTCGTCAGTGGTGGACTAGCCGTCATGGCATCGGTAAAGCCCCAAAGACATGGAAAACCTTGTGAGTTTCCATCATGAAGCAATTCCTTGCAAGTGGTGCAAAGGACAAAGTGCTTACCGAATGGTACAGCTTGAAGATTCTCTCTCATGAGTCTATCCACAACTATGTAGACAAGTTTTGGGATTTACATCTCAAGGCTACTGTCTCGCAAAAGATAGACTTTGCCGAGCAAAAGCAACAATTTTGTTTGGGGTTACCTGAAGAGATGACTGAGTATGTCAATTCTCAACGGCCAAGTTCTATCACTGAAGTAATCCACCACACCATGGTTTCTTCATGCATCAACTTCCAACAAGGGGCTAGACAGAATGTCAAGCCCATGGAAAATAAAGACAAAGGTGATGCCAAGGGGGAAATCAATGCCCGAAATTCTTCCCAAGTCACTTCCAGCAACAACAACAACAACAATCAGTCCAAGGAGAAGGGAGTTTACAAAGGCAAAAACAAACTCTCTCCTGAAGATCTTGAAGCTTTTTGCAAGGAGCATAAGTGTTTTAAGTGTGGGGAGCGAGGACATGGTTATCGTTCTTGCCCCAAGAAGAATGTTTGCAATGAGATTCCTAGAGCTTCCACTATCGAAGCTCCAAAAGAGGATGCTCATTGCAAAGGTGCACCTCTCTCCTATGCTTGGGGAAAGGTAAGAGAGCATGATGCCTTCATCTTGTTTGACCCTGGCTCTACTCACAACTTCATATCAATGGTGTTGGCCATCAAGTTGGGCATTCAAGCTTTCGAGATGGGAGATGTTGTAACGGCCAAAATTGCTTTCAATGGACAGCAAGCCTTCGTTACTCCCTTGGTGATTGGGAAGTTGAGGCTCCATGTCCAAAGCTATGTCGACAAAGATGAATTTTTTATCTCTCCTCTCCAACCTGAGGATATGATCCTAGGGGTGCCATGGTTTGATCGCATGGTTGCCAACTTGAAGTTCCCTGAAAGGAGAATCTACTTCACCTATAGGGGAAATAACATGTATATAGACACTGGTGAGTGTGGTTGTACTATACAACTTGTAAATCCTCTTGCTTTTGATAAATGAATGAAGAGCTCAGTTTCTGCGTACATGATTTTTGTCAAAGAGTCCCTAAAAGATCCTAATGTTTTATCAAATGTAAATGGTAGGAATCAAGAAGAGTTAGACTTGTCTAATTTACTAAAAGGATTCCAAGATGTGTTCATTGATGATAGCCCTATGGACTTACCTCCAAAACGAGGGCACAATGACCATCGCATTGAGCTCCTTCTAGGAAGCTCACCGCCTAACAAGCCTCCTTATCAAGTTTCTCAAGCTCAACAAGAGGAGATCATGAGGCAAGTATAGGAATTGGTAGACAAAGGGATGGTGAGACCTAGCTCCTCTCCCTTTTGTTCTCCAGTTATTTTAGTGCAAAAGACAGATGGAACATATCGTATGTGTGTGGAATATTGAGCACTAAACCATATCACTATCAAAAACACATTTCTCGTGCCTCAGGTAGAAACTCTCTTTGATAAGCTACAAGGCTCTACCTACTTCAATAGGATTGAAATTAAAAGTGGCTATCATCAAATAAGGATAGTGGATGAAGATATCCTAAAGACCATGTTTTGCACAACGTTTGGTATTTATGAATATCTACTCATGCCATTTGGCTTGACTAATGCACCGGCTATGTTCAATCATCTAGTGGATAAAATTTTTAGACCTTATCACAAATTCACTGGCTTGATGATATCATCATCTACTCCAAGTCAGTGGAGGAACATAAGCAGCATTGAGGGAGAACAAGCTTTTTCTCAACCAAAAGAAAAGCGAATTTTTCCTTCAAGAGATTCAATACCTAGGTCGTATTATCTCTTAAGATGGTATCCGTATGGATCCATTGAAGTTAGAGGTAATAAAAGCATGGCCTAATCCAAGGACTCTACATGAGCTAAGAAGCTTTATTGGTATGTGCGCATACTATAGACGCTTCATAGCAAAATTCTCTCAAATAGTAGGACCATTACATGACTTAACAAAGAAGAACGTTAAGTATGTATGGACTGTTAAGGAGAGAAATGCTTTTGATAAGCTCAAAGAAAATCTTACCTCCCAACCAGTCCTCATGCTTCTGAATCCCTCAAATCCATTTTAGGTCCAAGGTAATGCTTGTGGTGATTGCCTTGGAGCAGTTTTTCTTCAAAAAGGGCATACCATAGCATATGAGAGCCAAAGGTTCAATACGGATGAGAGAATCTTGGAAATTTATGAGAAAGAGATTTTAGTTGTTCTACATGCCCTGGACACGTGGAAGCACTACTTATTGGGGACTCCATTTATTCTACAAACCGACCACCAAGGTCTCAAGTATTTCATGACACAAACCAAGCTTTTCGACAAACAACTGAGGTGGAAGAATTTTCTTTCGCAATTTAATTTCCATATCGCTCACATTGCTGGTAAGCACAATCAAGTCGCCGATGCACTTTCACGATGACCAAAAGTTAATGCGGTGTTTATAGCTACTCACAATGATCTATCTTCTATGATAAATGAGTATGCTACTGACCCTGACTTTAGAGACATAATGTCAGCCCTTGCTTTGGGGAAGAAAGAGTAACCATTCACCTTGCAGGATGATTATCTTCTCCATGGCAATAGGCTATATGTTACCCATTCCCTTCGTGAGAAAGTTATGTATGAATCCCGTGCTCCTCCCTATGTGGGGCATAGAGGCATTCAACCTACTCTCCAAGGAGTAGAGACGTATTTCTATTGGCCCACTATGAAAGTGGACATACAAGAGAATGTTTCAAAATGTTAGTATGCCAAAAGACCAAGTATGATAGAGGGAAGCAATGTGGATTACTCCAGCCATTGCCTATCCCAAATTCACCATGGGAGAGTATATGTATGGATTTCATCTTTGGATTATCCCACTCTATCCATGGGAATACAGGAATATCAACAATACTCGATAGGTTTAGCAAGTAAGCACACTTTATTCTTGTCAAAAAGACTATTAAGTAACGCCAAATGGCAACTCTCTTCATATCATAGATTTTCAAACACCATGGATTACCAACATCCATCGTGTCTGATAGAGATCCTAGAAGACCGGTAATATCTATAAAGGTCTCTTTGAAGATCTAGGAACAAGATTGAATTTCTCTTCGGCCTATCACCCATAAACGGATGGCCAAAGTGAGATAGACAATCTTACGATATTGGATCTACTAAAGACTTATGTTACTGAATTACATCAACGCTCACAATTGGAAAAGTACTTACCTCTTGTAGAGTATGCCTACAATAATATTGTACATACTTCTATGGAAAAAGCACCTTTTGAGATCATAGAGGGAAGACCTAAAAGTCCCTTGCTACTCAAAGTACATGGAAAGATCTTCACTGCCGATGAGTATAGCCGTGACGTACAAGTATCTTTTCAAAAGATTAAGGAGGCTATATCCATCTCTCAACAAAGGCAAAAAGCTGTTGCTGACAAGCACAGAAGGACCTTGACATTCAAAGAAAATGATTGGGTCTTACTTAAGTTTCTTACTTTTTTTATATTTTTCTTAATATCAATCTATTTTTCTATGTAATGTAGACTCTTCTTTCATTGGAAGAGTGATTTTTCCTCTCTTCTAAAAGGCCCTCCAAAAGACCTCCGAAATCTCCTAATGTCATACAAAATGCTTTTCATGTGAGTCTACTCAAGCCCTACAAAGGAGAGCCACCAAGTGAACCAATTATTGAAGACCCTCCCGAAGTTGAAGACCAAGAAGAGGTGTTACAACCCGAAGCTATTCTTCGGCATGAAGACAAGACACTACGACATGGTAAGATTATCCGATGGTATCTTATTAAGTTCAAAAATTATCCTTTTGGAGATGCTAGATGGACAAGAAATATAGCTTAAGGATAGTATGAACCTTGTCAATGCTTACAATGCTACAATAGAGTAAGCACATTTACAAATATCTTTAAAATGATCAATGTTTTTGTCTTATAAGACTAGTTCTCTTTTTATTGTGCACAAATTTAAATACTATGCATGCTTAGAATCATGTTTTGTGATGACGACGTCTTTGCAAGTAGAATTTGTCACTCTACTTGGCAGAATGAAATGGACTAAAGAGCAGACATGCATGTGGCAACTATGTCTCCCAAGCACCAAATGGATTAGTCATCCATCTTGGAAAGATGTTGTAGGGTAAAAAGGGATCCTCTACCCACTAAGTAAGATTGACTAATGACTAACGCTTTATCTCTTCTACGCCATAGTCGAGGACGACTATGATTTCAAGAGAGAGGTAATGACATGAAATCTAATATCTAACCAGCCCAACTGATTTTCTCATATTAAACTAATCATTTAACATGGGAGAATAAACAAGAACAAGGGTTAGGATATAGACATGTGCTTATCGATCTATCTCAACACGGGGCCAATGGTAAAGGGTCCCAATTGAAAGGTGGTTCATCAAAGAGCAAGGCTACCCAAGGGATCATAAAGACCTAAGGGTTAGCTTCATTGAGAACTCCAATAGTTAGTGTTAAAATTTCTTTGATCTTAGGTAAGCTAGGGTTGTCCTTGAGGTGAGAACCCGGCCCAAGCTTAAGGTGCTTGAAATGCCCGAGGACTGAGATGCTTGAAGCGCTTGAGGTGCTTGTCATGCTTGAGATGTTAGGGTTATACTTGAGGTGAGAACCCAACCCAAGCTTGAGGGGATTAAGGGCCAAGCTTGTGGTGAGAACTAGGCCCAAGGTTGAGGGGTTTGAGGTGGCACAAAAGTCAATTTAAATCCCTACAAGGAGGGGGCGAACCATGCAAGAAGGGGGGGTGGTTTCTTGACCACTCTCTCTCCCAAAGGGCACCCCTTGCTCAAGAGGCAAGTAGGACACATGTCAAGCCCCTAGCTAGGTTACCCTCATGGTGTGCCCAAAGCCTATTGGTTGGCCTTCCAAGGGGTCCAATGATAATTTAGTGGATTTAATTAATTGTTTTAGCATTTATCAAGCCCTCTCTCTCAAAGGGGAAAGGGGGACACTTGTCCCAAGGATACCCTTGTTGCTTGGTATGACTCTTGCTTGTGATTGGCTAGCCCTAGAGGGGGTCCAATGAGCTTCAAGCATGAGCTACAAGGGGGGGGTCGACCAAAGCAAGTAGGGGGCCTGCTTGAGGGGTATACTCTCCCACACACACTCACACACACTCTCATTGTGTGAAGTGAAAAGTGCAAGAGCTCCCTCTCCTTCCCCAAGAAAGTAGAGAGGTTGAGGGCCTACACCAACACTCTTGGCTATGGAATTCAAATCCAACCAAGAGCCATGCTCCAATGCTTAAGCTTGCCATCTTCTCCATCTTCATTACAATGCTATTATGTATGCTAGCAAAAAGAGTGATGATAAGTGAGGAACTAATTCTTTCTCCTATGAAATGTTTCTTCTTCCTCTTCCCTACCCTCATTCCTTTCTATCTCTCTCCACCTTCGAAGGTGTTTGAGGTCTTGGGATTGAAGCTTGGGATAGTTAATGATTTCCACAAAGTTTATGTTATGCTCGTGATGCATGAAGCATTCCATCTTCATTGCATCACCTAGATCACAAGGAACACAAAGATTGTATTGTAACAAGTCTTTCTTGATGGGAAAAACCATAATACAAATCTCTGTTGGAGGGGGACCGGCTCCACATAAATCTCGTCCTCAACTATTGTTGTAATACCTATAGCTCCACAGTGGAGCAATAAGCACTACGGGAATGGATACACTCACACTTCCTTATATTAGATGAGAAACAATGTATATAAAGACAATACACAGGAACAAAACACCATCTTCTTCATTGATATGTAACCGAACACAGGGTTACATGAGGATGATATATTGATTGATTAAAAGACATCCACAATGACTGGTATGCCCCCCCAAATACACCCACTGCTCCAATGCAGATCGGGAATGGTGCAAAACCCCGTCTTGTCCCATGATATCCCATGAAGAACTGTCCCAAAGCCTCATGAAGTCTTATTAATCTGCAATGTCCGGACATCCGCAGGACCGCAGTGTGCGGCTCATGCCGTAACACTTGGCAAGCATGGTGGATTGCGCGAACCCATAGCTTTAGTCTCTCCGTGTCGAAGGCTCCGGTCGCTGCTCCTCTTCACGCTCTGGTGACGACGAAATGTCAATGTAGCTGAATCCCCAAAAATCTTGTCGATGGGCCCTGTAAACCTCCACCAGCAACTGTGGATCTATCTCAAGCTGCTCTGGCCAAGGTTCTCGTGGAATGAATTGTGTTGGCAAGGAAATAGGGGCCTGGGGTAAAGGGGCAAGACGGGTATGGATAGGGTAATACCAAGCCAAATATCGGTTTAGAGCATGTCAAAAAGGTGGACATGGCGGGAGACTGAGTGAAAAAGAATGAGCCAGTGTCGCCGCCCAAAAAAAAACTCTGTGCTGCTCCTTACAAAGACGAGGAATGACTCATTTGTCTCTTGCAAACAAGAGACTGGGCTTGGTCTTCAACACATTCTTCTGTAGAGGTGGCTCATGCTGGCTCACCACCAGTTGTTGAGCTGGTTGTTGAGTTACCGCCACATTGGATAGCATAGACCTCGAGTTCTGCATTTGACCCTCCAAAAAAAAGTGCAGGTCCTGCTGCATTTCCACTGCTAGTGCATCAAGATCATTCAAATTGATCATCACATCACCAGATGTGATGCTAAATGATTTTCCAGGCTATTCTGCATTCGTAAGCAAAGAAGTTCATCTTGAATAGAAGAAACAAATATAGAATTAGCCTCCCTTAGAGTTTGCATTTCACCAGCCTGCTGCTACTAGGCTGTACTCTCCAATGCTGAGTTTTGGCTCGCCAGCTCCGCATTGCAAGCCTGCAAGGTAGCCACCTTCAATTCAAGCTCGGTGAGTCGTGCCTCAATTGCCGGTGCTGGCCAAACTAACCACAAGGACTCCGCCATGCGTTGCAAAAAGGTTCCGCACGCTTTGAGCTAATCCGAGGGATTTACGATATGAGATTCCCAAGGTAGAGGGACTAGATTCGCTCCCACCGCATTTGCAGATACCCGATTAGCATTGGGGTTTTTTGGTTGCGAGGAAGTGTCATCAACCACAGAGACAGTTCCTTCAGGATTTGAAGTTGTAGCCCATTCCTGCATTCTTTGGCACCAGCGTGCAATTGTGGAATCTTCAAGTAGTCGGCCTCTGACTAGAGACGACGTCGGAGCAGTAGGTGGTGTGGAAAGCAGGACTTCCTCCCGTCCTTGCTTTTGGCTCGGTGTCCCTGCAGTGGCCATCTCCCTTGAAACAGAGGCTACCACTGCAATAGAAGCACCAACTACATCTGTTACTCGAGCAGGGATATGAGACAACTCCTCAATAGGCACGAAACTTGGAGCCTGTGCCCACTACGTGGTGTTGCGGGAGAGAAATCTATCATCCTCAAAGTGGCACAAAGGGCGAAGGGCTAGAGGAAAAACGTCCTGTAAGGGAAACACCAATGTGAGAAGTTGCCCTACCTTTGTATTCGTCAGTGTATTGCGCCCCATCTACCCCACCACTCGTTGACATTCCGCCAGCAACCTTTCCCTGACTATCGCTGCCTAGACCACTGGCCCAAAGTTGGCTGAATGTAGCACATTACGTGCTTGAGCAAAAATGGTATCCATTTTGGCTTGCAACCAAATTGCTTTCAAGAACCAGCGATACGCATCTCTTATCGCTGCATCAGTGAGCCCTGACAATTTATATTTGCCCTTCACCTTCAAGCCAAACTCAAGCTTAGGCTCTGAAGCAAGAATAAGGTGTGAAGCACGAACAACACCATTGTTGGGCAAGCAACAACACCTTGAGATTCTTTCAGCTGTCAATTGAATCTGCTGATTGTTCACTTGCACCATATCACCAAGAGACAATTACTCGATCAAAGCCGTAGCTGCGTGTGAACAGGGATATCTTGCCAATCAAGGTTGGTGAATACATGCACGTGCAACTCCTGCAACCATGTGTCCACCCTTCTGAGAGCCAGCTACTGCACTGGAGTGAAAGGAATGCAATGAAGCAAAGAAGTCGTCATGGTGGCAAAAGTATACAGGAGAAGAGAAAAACGCAAAAACACAACATAGTGAAAGCTCTGCAAATAGTGTGAACAAAGTATAAGGAATTTGCTGCATGCACGAAACCACTCACAAAGAGTTCTCAAAATAGGGCGTTCCACGGTGTTGCAACTATCATAGCCCTTTTCCCGCCTTTTGAGATTGCATGTTAAAGAATTCCCAATCATGATCAAGGCGGCTTCCGGCTCTTGTACCATAGCAAAGGGGCACTTAATAGAGGTAGGTGAAAAATAATGGCGAAGTCGGAACCCATTCACCGGAACAGAAATCACCTCCCCCCCGTAAATTAGACAAATAAAAGGAAGTAGGCCCACATGACTTTAAAATCCAGAACGGCCTAGACCACCGTAATTTCAGCTTCCTGGGCATCTTTCCAAGGCGGAAGTTAAATACAAGAACCAACTGGCCCCACAAAAATTGCCGTGCTTTAGGTCAATCCAGCCATTTCCTCCGTCGAGATTGCAAATCTTGTAACACCGCAAAATTGTGCAATCGCTCTTCATCTAATTCCTGCAAAACATCCAAACGATAAACAATGGAATCTTTCAAAAGAAGCCTATCCGAAATCAGCATCTGCAAGCTTAGCACCACATGCTCCACTGGGGTAATGCCTCCATTCCAAATGCCAATTTGAAAGGAGTTAATCCTGTTGCCACTTTATATGCTGTACGACAGGCCCATAGTGCGGAAGGAAGTTTGACATCCCAATCCGTTCTATGCAAATTAACTAGTTTTGTTAAGATGCGAACCAATTGCTTATTAGTTGATTCTACTTGCCCATTAGCCAGAGGATAATAAGGAGAAGATTTCCTGTGTAACACAAAATAGAATTGCAATATTCTCTCCATCACCTTATTGAAGAAATGGCTACCCCGATCACTAACCAATTCAATAGGACAGCCATATAGGGAAAAAATATCCTTATATAAGCACCCAACAATAGAAACCATTGTATTATCTTTCAAAGGCCATGCTTCCACCCATTTAGTTGCATAATCTCTGGCCATCAAATTATACCTAGATGCTATTGGTTTAAAAGGCCCAATAAAATCCAATCCCCATTTCTGAAAAGGCTCCAAGGGTAATATTGACTGTAAAGGCATTCTGGACATCTTAGTAGGCTGTCCCAACCATTGACAAACATCACATTGTTGTACAAAATCCCTCGCATCTTGAAATAATGTTGGCCACCATAAACCAGATTATAGCACTTTTTGTACTGTGATCAAGGTTGCAAAGTGACCCCCTGCAATGCCTGTATAGATCCTTGTTCTTGTGGTAGGACACATCTTAGCAGGACATCCGGTATTGTGCGTTAATATAGCTTCCCCATGACAATCTCAAAATTCTGGCTACGAATAGTCATCCCGCGTCATTGATGTCTGGACAAAAATGAAGGCATTTCTCCACTGTCGAGAAAATGGAACATCTCCTCATACCAGGTCCAGGGAATGCTAGGAATCATTCGGGATGATTGTGTAACTAGAAGCTCATCCGCAACTACTCCTGTCAAAAATAGGGACGCATCCAAAAATTCATCCGCAACCCCCGTCGACGGCTCGCCAGAATCAAGCCAGGACAGATAATCAGCAACCGCATGCTGCGCTCCGGGACGATGTATGACCTCAAAATCATATTCTTGTAACAAGATCACCCATCTGGCTAATCTTCTTGTTAAATTCTATTGGTACATGAAGTATAAGAGAGCCAAATGATCCACATGAAAGAAAAACCACCGTCCCAATAGATAATGACGGAACTTCTTCACCGAGTAAATCATCCCTAAGCATTCTCTTTCTGCTACTAAATAATTTTTTTTTGCGAATGATAATCGTCTGCTGGCATAATAGACAGGTCAAAACCACCCTTGAGTTTGTTCTTGCATCAGCACACTGCCAATAGCCCTGTCAGAAGCATCCAAAAAACATGAAAATCCTAACCCCAATTCGGAGGGATCATGATAGGAGCTTTGGAGAGCTGACTTTTTAATCTTCAAAAGGCCAGATCACATTCCTGGGTCCAGTAAAAAACTTTGGCATGTGCTGCCTGATTAATAGGAATTGCCAAATGGGCTACAAATCGCAAATGCCTCCCATGCCAACGAGCTTGTCGCAGAAATACTGCACACTGCTTTGGATTTGGCGACGGAGGGGCTTCCATAATTGTTTTTGTTTTATCCGGATCCACTGAAATACCTTCCTCAAAAATTATATGACCCAATAATCTCCCACTTTGCACTACAAATGCACATTTTAGAGATTTAAACTAAATTTCACCTCTCTACATTTCATAAAACATGACCGCAATTGCTTCAAATGCTCTAATTGCACTCCAAAGACATTGAGATCATCCAGAAAGATTCGCATAAAATCTGTCAAATAAGGACCAAAAATTTGAAACATATCCCTTTGAAAAGTTGAAGGCGCATTCCGTAATCTGAACCACATTACCGTGCATGCGAAAATGCCCCATGCTGTAATAAAAGTTGTTTTAGCTTGATCACCTTCAACCATCCGAATTTGGTTATATCCACTAAACCCATCCAGAAAAGAATACATCTCATGCCCAACCACATCATCTAATATAGAATCCAAAAATGGAAGTGAAAAAGGGTCTGGAACAGTAGATGCATTCAACTTCCTATAATCCACACAAATTTGAATTTGCTTGTTTTTCTTTGGTACCACCACAATAGGAAAATTCCATTTTGGATTGTCAATAGGGGTAATAAAACCCACCGGCAACAAGCGATCAATTTCCACCTTGACTTGCTTGGTCACATTCGGATTCATCCTATATGAATGCTACTTCACCAGCACTGCATTCGATTCTAAATTAATCTTATGTTGATAAAACCTTGGATCTAATCCTTTCATATCTGCATACTCCCATGGGAAAACATCCTTAAATTCTGTCAACAAATTAATCAAGTCTCCTTGAAAACTGCCTCAAGTTGTTTATTGATATGAATTGACTGAGACTCCTCCTGAGCTCCTAGAAAGACTGTCTCTAGTTCATCCTCCTTTACCCTTGTTACTTTACTCATCTGTGCTTCAAACTCACGTTCTTGCCTAATAATCTCCTCCAATAATTTGGGAATAGGAAAGTCTTTTTCTTGCCCCCTTGGTGCTGCCATTTCTTGATCCCCTAAAGACTTCTCCTCTAAAATTATAGAAATATCTGCAAGATAAAGAGAAACTAAATTCGGGTTAGCCTTCAAGAATTTCTTCTCTTCATCCTATTCTAATCCTTCCACCATATTCACTATCTCCGCTATCACACGCCATGCTTCCCGAACTGGTTGTCTGCATGTTCCCAACATCATCCAAACTTTCCTGCGACCCTTTTTAACTGTCAGCATATTTGCTTGCCAATGATGCTTTACCCTGGCTTGGCGTAACCATGGTCTCCCCAAAATAATATGATAATCTTGACTATGATCCTCAATGTTTAACACCACTAACAAAACAGCAAAAGACAACACAACCACATCCAACACAATGCCTCGGAGAAATCCTACTGGATGTACTCTTCCCTGATCCGCCATGTGAACTACAAAGGGAGCAGGTTTCCAATCACTAAGACCAAAGCGCTCACAAGCCGCTTGAGTAATAATATTCACTCCTGCACCTCCATCTAATAGGACTTTGTCAATATATGTGCCATGATATCTCACTAAAAGCTCCGGAATGCGTGTAGCCTTAATCCTAGTTGCCTCGGCAACGGGACTGAATCATCCCGCTCACCTTTAGCTGCCGCAACATCAACTTCCATCTCGTTCATTTCTTTGAACTTCTAACTCTACAAGGATTTATGAAAATTCGGAACCAATTTCAATAACGATCCCAATCGTACTTGTAATGGTGATTCTAGAGCCTCCTTCCAAATAGAATCCCGACTATCTTCTTCCATGGTATTTACCCTATTTATGACTTTCCTCTCTTTCTTCTCAGAAGAGGTCGCCAATGATGGTCTTGATGATTGCAATGGTGGTACTGAATGTGGCATCCAAGTTACAGTCTTTTTACGTACACCTTCTTGAGTTGCCAAACCCGGGATGCTGGTACCACATTTTTGCTAGAACATGTAATGAGCAAAACCACCGGGTCAGATTCATCCAAACCCTCAATCTGAACCATAGCGACACTCGGCTGCTTGCCAACATCACGTTTCTGTTTCTTTTGATCATATTCTAAAGCTTCTGAACACTCCGACCGCCAATGCCCATCTCTCAAACAGAAAAGGTAGGTCTTGGGTCGATTAGGATCTCGGCCACCTCTTCCGCGGCCACAACCCCCTCCTTGACCTTGTCCCCCGGCTAGTCCTTGAAAAGGTGCCTCTGATGCATGAGCATGGGCCAATTCCATTGTAGGCTCTTATCCTTGTTGTCCTGACTGTTGTGATTGCCATGTAGAAGAATCCCGACTCCTACAGCCACGACCATTGTAATAGCATTCCATTGTACTACGGGTGTTGGCTGTGCAAATCGCATACCATTTCTAATTGATTGCACACTCTTGAGCGGCATGTCTAGGGTTTTGGCACTGAGTACACCACAGCTCCTTCAGACTTTTTACCACCGCAGAAGATTTCATCGATCCGGATGGAACACCTTCCCCTTGACGCTGGGATTTTTTCCAAGGTGCCTCCTCCGACCCTTTCACCGAACCACTACTGTCTGAATCTGAGGATTTTGAATCTGCACTCTTCGGCTCCAAACTATCACTGCCACTTCACTGAGATTTGCGATGAGATTTCTTGCGATCCTTTTTCTTTGATTTCCTTGATGATTCCGTATCTTCTAAGGCCTCTCATGCTACAATAGCCCGTGCAATAACATTATCCAGTGGAGTAGTTACCTTATCCACTGTTGTTATAGCAGTTTTGAGATCCTTATTGAGTGCTCGCAAAAAATAATCTTTCAACACCTCGGCTGTTGGCCGTTATGCCTGAGGTACCCTTAAGCATCCGAAACTTCGCAGCATAATCCTCCACTGGCAACGACCTTTGACGCAACGTCTGAAGCTTTTCCAAATGTTGAGGGACCCATCTTTTCCAATTTGAATCGACACAGGAACACTCTAAAACCTTTGACATAAGTTTGAAAGTGATCGTCAGGATGCTATGACAGCCATTTTGCAGCTTTCCTTGAAAGTGTGGACTCAAACACCGATTGTTGATGGAGAGGAACCACAGTGCCAGGATGATTCAACCCATACGCCTTATTAAGTTGTTGCAAATGTGCATCAGGGTCTTCCTTTGAGAGACCTCAAAAGCGACTATACTTAATCTGATCACCTACCGCTAACTGCATCATAGCCCCTTGCCCAACTGTACCCCCTCCTAGAAAGAGCTACCGAACAATAGGAGGCAGGGACGATGGCAGTGAAACCCCCAGATTGCTTACAGGAGTCGGTGCTAGAGCAATATGAGTGGCTGAGGGAGAGCACACCGCAGGAGGACATGACTAACTACGCGGAGTACACCGCGCACGCCGAATACGCCGACCACGCACCGGGCTTGGCGATGGAGACACATGTTCCTTAGCGTGGGATGTAGAAAAAATGAATTCATTCAAACTGCCTCTCCTTCGTCGTCTTCCCCACATTTGGAACAACAGGGTCAAGAGGACCCTGCGACCTAGTGTACATGCATGTTCACAACAGGTCACCCATCGCGCATCGTGGTTGCCAGATGTAATGCCTATAGCTCCACAATGGAGCAATAAGCACTACGGGAATAAATACCCTCACACTTCCTTCCATTAGATGAACAACAATGTATATAAAGATAGAAAATAGGACAATACACAAGAATAGAACACCATCTTCTTCATTGATATGTAACCGAACACAAGATTACATGAGGATGATATATTGATTGATCAAGAGATATCCACAATGACTGGTATGTCCGCCAAATACACCCGTTGCTCCAACACAAATTGGGAATGGTGCAAAACCCCGTCCTTCCCCATGATATCCCATGAAAAACTATCCCAAAGCCGCATGAAGTCCTAATTTCGCAATGTTTGAACATCCACAGGATTGCAGTGTGCGGCTTTTGCCGTAACAGTTGTCATGTTCTCTAAACTCTCTCTCTTGCAAAAGTATCATTCATGCCAAGTTAGCTAAATGCTATGTTTATGTTGCTACCATCAATTAGGTTCACCCGCTATGCTCACAAAGTAAATTTACAAAAGTACTCTCTCTAATTTCCGCTTCTCTTGTAATGTACCCAACATTTTTCATTAAAAGTATTTTATTCACTTTGCAAATATTTAAGGTTCGCATTTTGTAAGTCATAATGCGTTCAAACGAAATGATCGGATTGAAAATTGGACGCTAGAACTACTAATTATGACCCTTATTCACTTCAAAACTATAGGTTGATGGGAAACTTATGCCTCAAGATTGTATTTAAAGACAAGAGTTGACATTTTAGGAAAGAGAGAGCAATTTTAGGAAAGGAGGAGTATTTTTAGGAAAGAAAGAGGAGGGAGTTAAGTTTAGAGTTCTTGGCTTGGATGCCAAACTTCTCTTAAAATTGGAGAACCGTAATCGCACATCGGAATCCGTGTCCAAAAATAAAAAAATTAAAAAAATAAAAATAAAAAATAAAAAAATAAAAAAAATAAAATTTAGAGAGCCGCGAACGTATGCGAACTTAGCTCTCTTTGGTTTCCTCTATTCTTAGTTGGCCTTGAGAGCCTATATAAAGACCCCTCTCCGCGAGGGTCCAATAACTCGAGGGAGCGATGATCTCACTTAGACTTCTCGTATTCTTTTCCCTCCTCGAAGGTTTTACGTTTTGGGCCTCACTTAGACACAGACACACACTTGCAAAAGTGGAACCTCTCTTGCATTGACGTTGGAGTTACCTTCTCTACCTCAAGCTCTTACCTTCAAGCCATCTCCATCTCCAAGTCTTTCTCTACCATCGTCGTGTTGCCCTTGGAATTCTTGAGTTCTCTTTCTCTCTTTCCCTCTTCTCTACATCGATATGATGGCCCCGAAGTGAGTGATTCGAGGCTCGAAGGACGTTCATGGTGCTCCACCTTCAAGGAAGGTGCAGAAGAAGGCATCAACTACTCCAAATGTTGCTCAAGCGGAGGTATTGGTTGCGAAAAAAGTCGAAGTTGTCCAGCTTCAAATACAGGAGGTAATCGAACATGTCGCTAATCTAGTAAGACAAATTTATAATTCTGTATTGCTATTCATGTTGACTTGGGAAGCTAAGCATGGGGAACCCCTAAACTGTCCAAGAAACGTGATTCTATCACAAGAAACAATAATATGTTTTCACAAATTAGTGAAAGAACTGCTCAATAAACTATCATTGTTTGTTAAATTGTTATTGTTTGATAAGTTGATACTGGTTGATATAAAGAGTTGGATGATCATGTTGAAGAATCATTTAAAGTGAAGAATTGTTGGAGGAATATCTTTGGCTCCTCGGGGGTAGCGAGGTGATTCCGCGATTAGTGTAGATTAAGCTGAGGTTATCGGCTCTCTTTTGTTCCTTGCGGTTAGCGGGATGCCTCATGGTTAGCGAGATGCCTCGCGGGTAGTGGGATGTTTGACAATTAGCAAGATGCCTCGTGGATAGCGGGATGCGTCGCGGTTAGCGAGATGGAAAGGTTGCACAATCTGCGATTAGCGAATAAATCCTTTGCAAAGGCTCTATTGGTTAGACAGAAGAAGTCCACGGGTAGCGGCAAACTCATAAGAAATTGAAAAAGTCCTTTTTGTTGAGATATAAGACTGTCTTCATTAGGCATTACTTGAATTGTTTTGGTATTACACTAAGGGCTGTATAAAAGAAACTATGTTTGGAATTAATTAAGGAACATTGTTTGTATATGTAAAACAATGTGGTAGTAAGTAGAAAAAAAGCTAAAAAGTGTGAGTAGGGTGGAAAGTGGGGCTGGCTCAGGTTGCCAGTCAAGGATGGGTGGTCTCGATTAGTCGAGAAACTCTCCACTCCTTCTTATTAAGAGAAGTGAAATTAGAGATTTATCATGCCAAGAGTCGAGATGTCTCAAATCTATGTGCCCCTGAAAGCTATGGACCTAATTAGTTGGGTACTTTTTACAAGATTATTAATTGGTTAGATTAAGTCTCATATCATATTTATGGTTTATGGATGGCGGCTGTGCCTCTTAAACGTGGGGAAAAAGGCATTATTTATTGATTCTAAATATGTCAATGGGATTACATCTTTATGTTAGAAAATAGCTTAATTAAAATCTTAGATTTATCGACCTGGCTTGTGGCGTATGACCCTTATAACCATGTAAACGATGGATAGAGGACTTCCTCTCTTCTGTTGCTCGTATCTTTACTTTGTGGAAACGGAGTAGGGTGTCGTCAACAGAAAAGGAGAATAAAGGAAGGCCATCTATCTAGTCACCCTAATCTTTTCAGGGTTGGGGACCTCACAATTGGTATCAGAGCCTAGGTTAAAAAGATTTAATTGGCTACTTCAAGATTCCTCATGTGTATGGTTACTATACCCATTATCCAATTCGTAGAGATATTATGCTATGTTGCTTGACATGTACCATAGTTAAGGTTGAAATCCCTATTATGTTTTTTTCATAAAGAGATCTTTTGTAGACTCTATATGACATTTTGACGATTTTATGAATAGAAGATTGAGTTGTTTTTCTACAAAGAAATTGTTTGACTGGTTAAGTCATGAAAGAGAGTTTTTTTTGGTGGATTGAATGAGCCATGACAGGTTAAGTCATGTGATTGAGATAATCATGACTGGTTAAGTCATGTGACTAAGTTTTGATCTGTGTAAGTCAAGATTGGTTCGGTCATATGATTGAGTTTTAATGAATAGGATAAGTAATGATTGGTTAAGTCATACGATTGAGCTTTTAGTGGACTGGATAAGTCTAAGTTTAAAAAGTACCCTATTGATTTGAGTTATTATAAACATTGATGTACACTTAGGGGAATCCTAAAATCACTTCTACGTTGGAAAACCCTGAACGATGCTATCTATACGGAGATTTAGGAGAAGAAGTTGTTACTCAAACAAATGCAATCACCTTCTTTTAAAGGAGAGGGTGTTGATATTGATAAAGATGAAGAAGTATGGATTGAAGCTATGGATGATTACTTCTTTGCTGCAAGGATCACATCTGCAAATCAAGCAATGTTAGGGATGTTTCGTCTCTCAGGGGAAGCAAAATTATGGCGGAAACAACATTGTCGTGGCATGGGAGTATTAGAGAACTGGTGGGAAATCAAACAAGCGGTGAAGGAAAGATACCTACCCCCTGCCCATGAAGCGATAAAGATGAATAATTCTTTAGCTTGAAACAATACAATTTATCCTTGGAGAGCACTACTCAAAGTTTGTAAGGCTTAGACGTTACGCACCATCAATGACCATAGAGCACTAGGTACCTCGCTTTTGTCAAGGTTTAAGAGAACCAATTAGCTCGCGATTGGAAGCCATGAAACCTACCACTGTACACGATTCTTTCTTACAAGCCAAATCTTTAATGAAGGAACAAGGGATTACAAGAAGAATTGAACACAATTAAAGCTTTAGAGATACTCAACCACAAAGAGCTTATGCTGCTAATGTGCAAGATCTTACACGCTTGAATGTTCGATGCTTTGCATGTGCAGAGTTGGGACATTATCAGAACTCTTGTCCACGACTAACTAATGGAGCACTAGTAGCAAGTGAAGCAGACTCAAGACATCACCCTTCTAGGTATAATAATGGTCGCTAGTAATTAGAGTAGGAGTATCCTCACTTTTTCTCGAGATGAGGACATCTCGAATCCCTAAGTTGGGGAGATTATAATGTACCCAACATCTTTCAATAAAAATATTTTATTCACTTTGCAAATATTTAAGGTTCGTAGTTTGTAAGTCATAATGCGTTCAAACGAAATGCTCGGATTGAAAATTGGACGTTAGAACTACTAATTATGACCCTTATTCACTTCAAAACTATAGGTTGATGGGAAACTTAAGCCTCAAAACTGTATCTAAAGATAGAAGTTGACATTTTAGAAAAGAGAGCAATTTTAGGAAAGGAGTGGTATTTTTAGGAAACAAAGAGGAGGGAGTTAAGTTTAAAGTTCTTGGCTTGGAAGCCAAGCTTCTCTTAAAATTGGAGAATCGGAATCGCACATCGAAATCCGTGTCCAAAAATAAAATAATTTTTTTTTAAAAGAAAAAAAATTAGAGAGCTGCGAACGTATGCGAACTTAGCTCTCTTTGCGTTCCTCTATTCTTAGCTGGCCTTGAGAGCCTATATAAAGACTCCTCTCCCCTCACTTTGAGGAGACACAAACACACACTCTCGAAAGCGGAAGCTCTCTTGCGTTGACGTCGGAGTTACCTTCTCTGCCTCAAGCTCTCTCCCTCAAGCTCTTACCTTCAAGCCATCTCCATCTCCAAGTCTTTCTCTACTATTGTCGTATTGCCCTTGGAATTCTTGAGTTCTCTTTCTCCCTTTTCCTCTTCTCTACATCGATATGATGGCCCCGAAGCAAGTGACTCAAAGCTCGAAGGACGCTCATGGCGCTCCACCTCCAAGGAAGGTGCAGAGGAAGGCATCAACTACTCCAAACGTTGCGGAAGAAGTCGAAGTCGTCCAACCTCAAACACGGGAGGTAATCAAACATGTCGCTAATCCGATAAGACAAATTTATAATTTTTCATTGCTATTCATGTTGACCTGGGAAGCTAAGCATAGGGAACCCCTTAACCGTCCAAGAATCGTGATTCTATCACAAGAAACAATCATATGTTTTCATGAATTAGTGAAAGAACTGTCATATTTATGATTTATGGATGGCGGCCATGCCTCTTAAACGTGGGGAATTTTATTTATGGATTCTAAATATGTCAATGGGATTACATATTTATGTTAGGAAGCAGCCTAATTAGAATCCTAGATTTATCGACCTGGCCTGTGACGTATGACCCTTATAACCACGTAAACCATGGATAGAGGACTTCCTCTTTTCTATTGCTCGTATCTCTACTTTGTGGAAATGGAGTAGGGTGTCGTCAATGGAAAAGGAGAATAAAGGAAGGTCATGTATCAAGTCACCCCAATCTTTTCGGGGTTGGGGACCTCACATCTCTCAAGTTAATAGGCCAATTTCATTACAGAACTAGCTTCTTGCTGATCGCCTCCTTCAAGCACTGGAAACTCTATTCACATTCCTGGGTCCAAATGAACTTATTCCCTTTCTTGGTCAGCTCATATAAGGGAAGTGATTTAGCCACAAACATGTGGATAAACCTTCGCTAGAAGTTCACATATCCTAGAAAAGAACTCAAGTTTAGATACACTTGCCGGAGCTCTTGCTTGCTTGAACACACTTAATACTATCATTGTCCATCTCAGAACCACTTGAAGAGACCATATGTCCTACGATCTGGACCTTCTATACCATGAATATAAATTTGAACTCCAAGCAAATCCGCTTCTCCTTGCATCTATCAAAGACCATTTTTAGGAAAAGCAGATGCATTTCATTGGAGAAGATAGTAAAATCATCCATAAAGACTACCAAGACTTTTTACAAAACTTCATTGAATATTTCCATCATACATCTTTGAAATGTGGTTGGAGCATTACAAAGTCCAAATGGAACTACCAGGTACATGAATACTCCCCATTTAGTGATAAACATTGTCTTAGCTCTATCCTCATGTGCAATTTTCAGCTGATTGTAGCTGCTATATCCATCCACATACATCTCATCGCTTGCAATCTCCTCAAGTAGCATGTCTACAAATGGAAAGCGATTCGTAATACTCTGAGCATTGAGCTTTTTGTAATCCACACAGACCCTTAACTTCGCGTTTTTCTTAGGAACCACTACCGTTGGGAATAGCCAGACAATGCTTGCAACCTCAGTGATAAACCATGTCTTCAGAAGGCCATCAATCTCCTCCTTGACATTCTTAGCATAGTTAGGATTTTTTCCAGTCCCATTGGCATGGCATCGAACTTTAGTGGTATCCTATGCTCGCATACTTTAGGATCAATGCGATTCAAGTCAGTGTTCTCCCATGCAAGCACATCCTTGTACTTCTCAAATAGAGCTCTATCCTTTTCCTTAATCTCTGGCTTCAGTTGCTTGTTGATCATGTCAATCTTAGGGTTCTCATATGTGCCAATATTCCATTCCTCCATTCTTAACTCATTGATAGCAACCAATTTGGGCCTCCTCCGTTCCTTTTGGCCAATGATTTCATACAAATTCTTGATTCATATTCATTGAATGGGTTGCTTAACTCTACTACTCAAGGTTCCATCTCATATCTTTCCGTAGTTTAATTTGATTCATTTGCATTCATCTGATTGGGTTCAACTACTTGTCTGAAATCAAACTTATCATGCTCTAACTGGTTTGGTTGTTCTAGTCTCCATCCATTTAGATGAATTGTTCTCTCACCAATGTTTGACTGTGTGAATTGATCTAGGTTCTGGTTTCTCTGCCTCTCACCTATTCCTTATCCATTAGAACAAGAACCATGCTTATTTTTGTTAGAAGAAAAAATGTTTGTTAAGGCCAACATCCTCTATGGTTTCATCTGTACAACCAAAGAATTGACGTGCACTTTTGAATTGTGCACCACAACCATCTAGCCAAATATATTAATAAGAGTATGAGATGTGATGCACATGAAGGAAAATATGATGTTGCTGGAAACAGTGTTGCACAAACTGCATACTGTGGGACTGATCATCACTAATGTAGAAATGGTACTCACATATGATCACCCTTGAATCCTCAAATCAATCCACTCCATCATCTGTCTCCTCTGCATGACGGTAAGATATATATACAACGATCACCACCTTCAAGAGCATTTAGAAAGGTGAGAATACATGAAACAATGCTTTTTTATCATGCGACTAAAAATACAAAGCGAATGTAAATTTATCCAACCATTATCATTTGTACTTGCTCAAAGAAGTAATATTCGAACTGGATCTCTTGCTGTGGGGCAAAGGTGTAGTTCTCTTCAAAATCCACGATAGAGACCACAGTGCCAATGGGAAAGGAGGCAAGGAAATCACAAAACTAATTCGGATCCTGTCACTTTGTGTGATGCACGTATTGCCCTAAAAGCCTGCATGAAGAAGGGATATGGTGCACTATGATGTGTAAGTTGTAACCTTTGAGATATACCACCTCGAAGCCTTGTGTATGTATGGTACTCATATTAATGCTATGCAATTGTCTAGCCCGTATCACCATTTCCTAGGATGGGTTTAAGTCGTGAAAGATCCCCACATTGGCACATTTGCCCTCCCTACACAACATCTGATGCTAGGATGTCCCATCCACACACTCACACAACAAAGAGTGGACGGCATCTCGGGTCCTCTCTAGCATGCCAAGAAAGAGCATGGAACACATCATACATTATCTAAAATTTCACATGGTATCTGCAACAACATGTCTCTCTCTCGTGCATGAATCACACATACCAAGGCTTGAAAGCCTCGAAGGAGCACTGACCAATAGTGATCTCGGTGTGGGCATCCTAGAATGCATGAACGAACTGACTCTGCATAATTTTGAATCATAGCATCATGCTCTATATATTGCTTGTGGCCAAACCTATGTCAAATTCCCTTTTTGAAGTCTGGCAAGGCATGGAAGTTCTCCTCCCAAAACTAATCTATGAGCTCCCTCACACGTGAATCTAGCTAGAATGCATGAGCATTGTGGAGCAGCCCCACTGCTCGTCCAAAGCTCCTCACTATGTCTCAAATCAAGCCACTACCTCCTAAGGCGTCCATCACAGAAGGTGGACCGATGAATAGACAACACACGAGAAGTGGCTCGAGAAATAATTGAGATGGATGTAGCTGCCACCATGGTGGTGAATGTGCGATGAGCTACAAGTGCATCCCTGGAGCCTCGCTTGGATAGTGCAATGTACGAGCGCCTGACACTATCTACGACTGTCGTCGTAGCCCGATGGGTCCTTGGACTACGAATCTCAATGTAGCTATGTGGGACTCAATGAGACAAGGGTGCCATAACAAATTCTCAAACACCTAAATATGTGAGGAAAGATCAATGTTGCTAAAGTAGGTCTCTGCAAAGATGTATGCACAATAGTTGGCATCAGAAGCTCTAAGTGAGCATCCCATTGTCATGCTCCATGCCAAGTCCAAAGGGTGCTATAAGAGTAAGCAAGGGAGATCCACTCAAAGAAATGAGGCGACTACACTGCATCAATGGACTGTGGAAATGCTCCGTAGCTAGTGATATCATATGAGACTCACCAAAGACACCCATTGTAGGAGGTGTGAACTCATGAAAACAGGTGTTGTACTTATTGGTGGGACTGCAGATGATGAGGCCAATGGTATAGGGACTGAGAAAGGGAATGAGGACAAATTGCTAGGTGATAGAGGGAGAGAAGAAGTGTCACCCTCATACAATGATACATGCATGTGAACAACTCCAAAATTCTCGATTGTAGGGAGGGTAATGGTCTCTTGTGGCACATCCATATGTAGTCTTGCTCTAGAGTGTTCCTTGAATTTCCAACATTTCCATTGATTTTCTTTTGCAAGATCAATCTCTTTTGTGTTTCAAACTGTGTGGATGGGTTCCTTATGATGTTTATCGTGCTTTTAAGACCTTTGTGACTATGAATCCATGCTTAGTTAAGGAAATGAGTGTTAAAATAATTATTGATTGAATCAAAGAGGCATAAAGGCTCCAAAACCTACTCACGGTCAAATGAAGTAATGAAGTGAACTAAAAAAAAAGGTTTATATACATTTACTCCCTATTGTAATCTAAAAAGGGGTAAATCTTGATAAGATTACACTAATCCCACTATAAGAATATAATTCACAGAAAACATTATTTATCTCTTGAGCTACATGAAATAAGTAAACAAAAATTATTTTTCTCAAAAATCTAAATCTTTTAATTATCATCTAATACAATTTAAATAAATAGAATTTTAATATTTATTTATAATATCATAAAATAAAGTATTAAATAAAAAATAAAAATTCATTTACTTTGAGTGACACTCAATTAATCATATAAGAATATCTTGATTTTTTATTCATTTTAAAGTTAAAAATAAATGGCGTGGCTGTTGAGGTGGCCATGCATGGATGACATCTATGTGGCGAGGTGGTGGAGATGATTGATGACATGGATTGCATATGTGGAAAGACAACATGGCAGATGGGATCCCCTTATCTGCCATCTCATTTGATGACTTGTCAAAATGGTGACATGGATTGATTAGGTGACAAAAAAGTAGATGTTGAGTTAGAGAGTTGGTGATATATGTGGCTTGCTTAGTGTCTTTTGAGGTGGTGAGTGACATGGCAACCCATGCAAGCACCACAGACAAGTGGCATGTGAGGTGGTGGATGACATGGCCTCTAAAGTGAGGTGGCATGCAAGGTAGCAATTGAGGGTGGTGGGTGAGTTGACATTTAGGATGATATAGCAAGCCAAGTGTTGAGGTCAAATTGTTGACTATAGTGATGTGGAAGGTGAGATGGGGTGATGACATGGGCTTTTGGTGATGTAGCGGTCCCCTTGTATGAGGTAGACTAGCCAACTAGGATTGGGAGAAAGTGATCAAACCATGGTATATGAACAAGTGTCAAAGTTTTAGGCTTGGCACTTTACCAAACTTAAGAAGGCACACCTCAAGTGAATGGTGCAAGTGAAAAAACCTATAACAGTGGAAAAGTGCCTTTCCCTAACTAAAACTGACTCAATTTTGTGTTTCATGAGGACCTTACAATAAGACTCACAAGACACATAAAAATAAAAATGAGTGGTAATGTACATTGTTTATTAGAATTTTTCTATAAACTCCCTCATGATCCTCTAAGCAATCTTTGTTATTTTTTGAGCTAGATCTAAAAACATTGAACCTTTAAAGATTTCACTTTTTTTTTGCATGGTCACATTCTTTGGGTCATAATCTCTCAAATGACCGTTTGGATCTTGCAAAATAATCTCTACATGACTAGATACCTAGTATAACAAATTATGGTTTTTGTAAACAAAAACTATAACAAAGAAAAACGAATAATAATTACGTAGAGATCCAAATAAATAATCAAAAAAATCAAGTTACATTGCTTGTCAAATGAGCAATTGATATGCAAAAGGGAAAGTTAAGCAAAGGAGCCCATATGAAGTTATAAGTATTTGTTCATCAAGGTCACAGTGTTGTGACACGGCATGACACATTGAACCATAGCAGTCCTTGCGCACTAAAATTTCCATTTTGCTTTGAAAAATCAAAGATCGGAACTTTCATTGTGTTTAACACTATGTGTTTTGTGTGACCACTAAATCTTGCCTCTTCAAAGTACGTGCAAACAAGCCAAATGTACATAGTAGTTCCAAAAACAGACTGTTTTTTGACAGTCTTAGTGGGGGAAACTGTTGAAAGTGGATACACCTTATAATGCATACACCCATGTGTTGCTTTGTGCCATCTTAGCACGTCTCTAAAAGCTTTTCTCTCAATTGGTGTCGCCTCAACATCTCAAAACGCTTCCATATGCTGCCTCAAAAAAGCTCGTATTGTATCGCAATGCTCAATCTTTCAATATGCAGTGAGCACTCAGCCAATGTATACACAAAATTGTAGCAGGTATGCACATAAAACTGTAGCATTTTGATAAGCTCACCCAGTTAGCACATGCAACAATGTTAGGATGGTTTTGCTGCACCTTTGCTGGATTGCGTTTTGAAACGCCACGAGTAGGAAGCTTTGCAAAACCGCCTTCACCACCAACCTGTTAGACAACATTTTGATAAGTCACTAACCGGTGTTGTAACCCCGATTAAATAGCATCTTAGAATGCTATACAAAGGAGAGTGCCTTCTTTGCCAGTGCGTTTTAGAACGCCCACCCTAGCCGACCTTGTCTCTAATACTGTTATTAGGATCATCGTGGGCTATGGTGGGTGTAGATGGTGAGAAACATCATGGGGGAGAACGAGAGAGAGAGAGAGAGAGAGAGAGAGAGAGAGAGAGAGAGAGAGAGAGAGAGAGATTCTTGCATGCAGAAGAAGAAAACCAATGCTATATTTTATTGATGGTCCCTTTTACATACATATATATAGGGTAAAATTAACCACATTGAGTTGCATGCATGAACTACAAAAGGAGTGGTGTGTGTGTGCTTGTGGCAGGATAGTTTTTCCATCTGCCACATGGGCTTGAACCCAACAATAGATACCTCTTCTAGCAAGAGAAGAATGGTCATTGGTGACATAGTGACAAAGAAATTCTAAAGTTTGACTAACCATAACATGGGAAAATAGATTTTTTGGAAAGGGACTACATTTCCAAGTGATTTTAAAGTGACACCTCATGTGGGTTGGAAAAAAGTGACATATCGTACAAGTGAAAGGGTCACGATGGCTTTCTAAAACGATAGAAAGTGATAAAATTATTAGGTTGAGTTTAACTAGAATTATATAAGATGGAGCAGTGTTTGTGAATGTCTCTTTTATGAGTGTCCTCCTCGCAAAGAAGCAGACCAAAAATACTAACAATTTTTTTGAAATTTGTAGGATTTTTGAACTAAGTTTTGACATCATTGCACCAATTTTTCCTCTCTTTACCATGATTTTTTCATATATATATATATATATATATATATATAAAACTCATTAATATATGTACACATATATATGTATGTATATATAAATAGATAAATAAATAAATACACACATATATATATATATATAAAATAAAAAAATTCACTAATATATATTATATATTTATTTATTTATAGTACATGTGTGTGTACGTGTGTATGTACGCACGCGCGTATAGAACTTACTAGAATTATGCAAGGTGAAGGTTCACTTTTTCATTCTAAAAGGATAGAATGGAAGAAAAATCAAACCATGTGACTCATGGAAATGAAAGGTGAAATAAATATATCCATTTAATGCTTTAAAACCAAAATAACATTTAAGGTTAGTCTCAGTCATCACTACTGAAAACATTAGTCATCACTATTGAAAACATTGAAAGTATGCCTAACCCAACACTTCTCTAAAGCTTCTTTTATAAACCCAAAAACCCAAAAAGATGAAGATTCTCTTTGAATTTTGGGATTTCAAGTTGCTCTCTACATTTTATTTTAATAACTAAAAGAATTTTCTTTCTTAACAATATCTCACGGGGCAAAAAAGCTAACCTCATACGTTCTTGAATGCTATTTTATGTAGAGCACCGGTGGATGCATTGAGGGTGTAGGGAATCCGCAGGACGACATAGCTCGTTATGAGCTTACTTCACTCAATTTGGTAGTTAGGTTAATATGTGAAAAGCCAAGTTTTCATATATTTTTACAAAGTAATCCCTAGACTCTGGTTTACACTCCCCCTTCAATGCCGTGGAGTCTATTGCCCCCCCGCCCCCCCCCCCCCCCCCCCCCCCTCTCTCTTCTTTTCAAAACCCAAAAAAATAAAAATAAAAACATTAACATCCACAAACCAAAAAAAAAACAACCAAAACTCCATCTCTCTTAATTTGCTCCATTGTCCTCCTCTCCCTCTTCTGCCCTCACCTTGTTGGAAATTCGTATCCAAGCCATGCTCCTTGGGCCATACGAAATGAGGGCTTGGCTCTAATTGTGCTTTCATATCATTGTTGAGTTTGCCCTTTATTGGTAACACAAAGGATTTTAAGGTGAGCATAGTGTGTATAGAGAGAGAGAGAGAGAGAGAGAGAGGGGGGGGGGGGGGGGGGGAGGGAGGGAGGGAGAAGAAGAAGAAGAGAATTCTAACGTCGTGGGAAACTATCCCAAGAGACCTCAAAGATCTATCTGATGAGGAGAGTTGAACTCAAGACCTGTTAGAGAGAGAGAGAGAGAGAGGGAGAGAGAAGAGAGAAGAGAGAGAGAGGGAGAGAATAGATTCCAAGGGGGCTTCGAATCATGCGAACACAAAAGGTAATGCAACCTTACTTTCAATCCTTTAGAGAGAGAGAGAGAGAGAGAGAGAGAGAGAGAGAGAATTTAATAAGGACCAAATTGGCCAAAGAGACAAGAAATTTACTATCCATATTGTGTGTGTGTGAGATATATATATATATATATATATATATATATATATATATATATAGTGTGTGTGTGTGTGTGTATGTGTGTGTGAGAGAGAGAGAGAGACACACACACGCACGCGCGTGAGAGAGAGAGAGAGAGAGAGAGAGAGAGAGAGAGAGAGATTCAACTTAAAAGTTTTTCTGCATTATTCTCTTACCAAACTATTTTTAGAGGAAACACACACACATGTGTGTGTGAATGTGTGTGTGTGTGAGAGAGAGAGAGAGACACACACACATACACACACATCTACTAACATAATATGGCAGAAGGGGGAACCCATTACACGTGTCGCAATCTGCGACTTGAAGGCTAAAGTCCAAAACTAAAAAAAGCCCTTTTGCACGCGATAAAGAGAGAGAGAGAGAGAGAGAGAGAGAGAGAGAGAGAGAGAGAGCTTAAAAGTATTGACAACACAACTAATGTCTTATTTAGATGCGATCTGAGTTGAGGTCCTAATTGCATACGCGACATAGAGGCACCAGGCGGGCCTTTGGTTCTTGCTAACACAAAAAGTGATTCTTATCTAGATGCTACCTTAGTCCAACTCCGACTACTTGTGGATGGAGAGGGAGAGAGAGAGAGAGAGAGGAGAGAGAGAGTTTGAACTTAAAAGTTTAGATCCGACCTTAGTTCAAGTGGAGAGAGAGAGAGAGAGAGAGAGAGAGAGAGATTCAACTTAAAAGTTTCTCGGCATTATTCTCTTACCAAACTATTTTTAGAGGAAACACTCTTCTATGTACACTCGAGTCGTAAGACAAGCCTCAAGGCCAAAAAACATGGAACTTTGACTGTACATAAGCGAGAGAGTGACTGTCCTAAGTAGGCTAGTAAAAGCTAAAACGACCAAAGCCTGTCGCTGAGGGGGTCGTTGTGCTCGGGATCATTGTCAGCGGGAGGGGCCGGAGGATCGATGTCGTGGCACACACGGACGCGTGACACGATAGTGCTGCCTGGCTCGTCGTGGTCAGCATCGTCACTGGAGTCTACTCTAAAACTGTGATGAGATGGACTCTGATCAAGTTGCAGAGGCTGTGTGTCTGAGTCCGGGTCAGGGGAGGTGGACGCGGTGGCAGCGGCGACGCTGCTGTCAGGCGGGGTGGCGTCGAAGGCGGCGGCAAAGGCGCAGGCGAGAGCCTGAATGCGCTTGGGCGACAGGCTGGGGCCGCTGAGCAGATGGGGAGGGACACGTGGCGGCGAGTTGGGGAAGTTGAGCGCAGCCTGCGGGCCCCGCAGGCAGACGACGGCGTAGTCGTAGGCGTGGGCGGCAGCCTCTGGCGTGGAGTAGGAGCCCAGCCATATCCGCGACCTCTTGTTGGGCTCGCGAATCTCCGAAACCCACTTGCCCCAGCTGCGCATGCGCACGCCTTTGTAACAACTCCCACCACCACCACCGCTACCTTTCTCTCCTGAATGCATCCCTCCCCGCCCCCTCTCAACTTGCCCCGATCATCATCATCATCCAGCCTTTTAATTAGAATGCTCCTGCTGCACTTTCCTTATTATCAGTGCATCTGCTCGTCAACGCTGTCCCGTTGCATTGAAAGTCCACCGTGTGCCCAGGGCCAACCGCGGAGGCGACGCGAGCCTTTGGACTATTAGAGTGAGAACGCTGGAAATTATAGAAGTGCCGACCATAAATTCCTGAGGGCACCCCCTGCAGACCCGGGTTCGATCCCTAGAGGCGCTGCAGATTTGCCGCCGACCGTACTATTCATCGCCAAGCAAAACACGTGCAGATCTATTCAGCCCGCTATTATGGACTTTCACAAACTGTCCTCTGTGCAAATCTCGATCGTCTCGCTCCTTACTGTTCGTTTAGGCGATGGAATTCGGCGCTTAGATGGTTTTTTTTTCCACATTAGCCCTGATGGCCTATTTTATAAGAATCTGGGCTATTTTCCCCTCAACCCCATATCACATAGAATATAGACAACCCCCATAACTTGCAATCCTCTACAAGCCCCAGGACTAAGTGGCACGGGCATGGGGAATTTTGGGGTTTTTTTTTTTTTTGGGCGGGGTTGGGGGGGGGGGGGTTGTGTTCTAAAAGTAATCTAGGGTACCCTAGATTACTTTCGTGAGAATAAGAAGAAGACAAGAATAAGTGAAAGATAAAACGAAGTTTTAATGTCATAAGAACAATCCCAAGGGACATCAAACTCAAGCGTGTAACACATGTACGTGTGTGTGTGTGTGTGAGAGAGAGAGAGAGAGGGAGAGAATTATCTCTTATGCGCCTCAATTATCTCAACAACGCCTCAATTATCTCTCTCTCTCTCTCTCTCTCTCTCTCTCTCTCTCTCTCTCTTACACTCGACCCTCAATTATATCTCTCTCACACACACTCGACCCTTATGCGGCTCATCTCAGCAGTGTTTTCTCACTGAATCTATTAACGCATCTTCGCAATCCTCTCTCAATGAAGCCATCGCTTTTCTCTTCACGTTGCGAGTGTCAACCCCTATTGGAGACCACCCTTTTTGTCGGGTAAAGATAATTTTTAAGCCTTTTACTTTTTAGTGTTGCCTCCTTTGAAGAGTAGTAAAGATAGAGTTTCTAAGCAATATATGTTTTTAACCTGCTAATAGTTCGCAAACAAATCTCTCTCTCTCTCTCTCTCTCTCTCTCTCTCTCTCTCTACCTCGACCTCATGGCAACCTTTTTGTTTCAGATATCTATAGTGAATGGAAAAAACTTCATATTCCTTGAAAAAAAAACCCATAATAAAACAAAACAAAAGAATAATTGAAAAAATATTATTGTAAATTACTTAAAAAATAAGAAAAAAATAATTTGTAATTTAGAAGTAATATTTAAAAACTTTATATTATTTCAAAAAATGCAAAGTAAAAACAAAAGAAAAGAATTGAAAAAATATCAGTGTATATTATCAAAAATATAAGAAAAAAGAAAACTAATTTTTAATTTAAAAGTAATAAAAAAACTTTATATTACTTCAAAAAAGTGGAACCAAAAAAACATAGATAGAAGTAATTTAAAAAGAGTAAAATTGAAAAAAAAAGATTTTTTTGAAAATTTTCTATAGAAAAGTGAAATATAGATAAAAGTATACAAAATTAAATGAAAAAAAGATAGTTTATTATTAGTTTGTATTCTAATTTATAATTTAGAAATTTCATATTATTAAAACAAAGTAGAACAAATAAATTTTAATTTATAGTTTAAAAAAATACTGAGTAATACAAATCTTAGTGCAAAAATGAAGAAAGAATGGAATAAAAAACAAATTTGTATGGATAAATATCAAAAAGGTGAAAAATATTTAAAAATTGATACAAAAATCAAGTAATAATGAAATAAATAGGTATAAAATAAAAAAATTGTATGGATTAATTAACAAATACAAAAAAGTAGACAGTTTAATATTAATATGTATTCTAATTTATAATTTAGAATCTTCATACTATTAAATGGAAGTAGAAAAAAATAAAACAGTATCCTTGAATTAAAAAAAAAACATTAATTTATAATCTAGAATCTGTATATTATCACTTCAAAAAAGTAAAACAATAAAAAATAGAGTAAAATAAAAAACAAAATAGAAAAAATATCGATGCAAAAACAAAGTAATACATTAAAATACATTGAAGCACAGAAGAAATACATTAAAATATCAAATTATTGATAAATAGAATTTAAAAGTAGGTGGATATTAAAAAATGGATACATAAACTCATTGATAAATGTAGATAGACTAAATTAAATAGATGTAGAGCTCTAAGTAAGCCATGTTCATATTTCCTTGTAGTGATGGATAGCCCTTTTAGTGGTTCTCCAATTGCTGCTATAGGAGGACATGATGTTGATGAGGTTATTATGCTTACACCTCCAGATTGTAATAGTCTACAAGCTACAAAGCAACTTGCTAGATCAAAAGGTTATCGGGATGGTGAAGGTTCTTCAAAGCGTTTAGAGATTATTCAAGGATTTTTTGAAGGCAATGAAGCTAATCAACATGAGTCCAATGAATATTTATGTAAAATTTGGAAAGAGGTTCAACCACCTTTGAGTGGAAGTGACCAAGAGACTTTTTGAAAAGAGTTGATTTCAACGATGAGACGTTTGGAGATTAATCAACATGAGCTCTATAGGTTTACTGAAACCTTTCGATATGAGATAATGAAGAAACTCTCTTTGTGCTTTAAAGAGCACAAGGAGCAAGTTGAAGCCTTGAAAGAGCAAGTAACCAAACTAGGGAATGAAGTTTAGTCCTTGAAAGTAGATGTTAGTCGTTTGAATGTTATTTACAAAAGGATTAATTGTATAGTTATGCCAAGTGTTCCAAGTGCACCAAGTAATGCACCCAATAGGTAAGCTCTTATTGAGTAATGAGCTATGGTACTTATAATGTTTTGGTGGTGATAACATGATGTTAAGAACGATTGATTCTCTTAAGAATGTTTTTTTTTCTATACTATGATGATGATGATGTGTGTTGTTCATGTGTAATGTAATCTATGTGAAATCGTTAGGTGTTAATTTGATTTTAGTGAGAATAAGAATAAGAATGATGTTATATCGTGGTTAGTAGCATAATGTGTCCTCTATTTGAAACAGATGGTGTCTTCTTGACCACGTTTTTTGACTCCTAGACATGCAAGACGTAGTAGATTGTGTGATGCTACTCGAAAAGCAAGACGAGAAATCACAAGGTCTAGGGCTCGAACATCTCTACATGGGGTTGATTTTTCAAATGACCCCTCTTCATCAAGGGTTTATATCAATGAGTAACGACCAAATGATGCACCCTCTAAAAATAATCAATGAGCAAGGACCAACTGATGCACGCTCTGAAAGAATCTCTACAATATTGAAACTAATAGACCCTTACAAGATGTTCACATAGATCCTCACAATGCCCTTAGAGAGGGTGATTTCTCCAAAGTTGAGAAATATAGCCTTTCTTTTTATACTATGTTCACATAGATCCTCACAATGCCCTTAGAGAGGGTGATTTCTCCAAAGCTGAGAAATATAGCCTTTCTTTTTATACTATGTATCTAGATTCCTTGGTCTTAAAGCATAGCTCCATGCTTGCTCTTTACCATGGGAAATGCTTACTCCACAGCTTGGGCATCTTGGCATTTGGATGTTCTATTTGTGGTGCTTTTTCTTGGAAGACAGAAGGGAGGTCAATACAAAGATTTGTTGAAAAGTATTGTTGCTCATCAGGCAAAGTGTCTTTGCTTGCTTTAAGTGGTCCACCAATGGAGCTTAAAGGATTGATGCAGGGGACTACTCCTAGAAGCAAAAGATTTCTCAAAAACATAAGGGAATATGATAATGCATTAGCTTTTGCATCATTGGGTGCCCATGTAGATGAGCAATTTGCTCGAGGTAGAGGTTAATACACCTTTAAAGTTCATGGATCTGTCTGCCATAACATCGGGCCTATGATTCCAAGGGAAACAATAGATCAGCTCCCTTGCTTTGCACAATTATACTTTTGTGACACAGATAATGAGTTGAATAATAGATTACACCATGTACCAAATGTAGATAGAGATGTTTTGCAAAGTTTGCAGACAATGATACATCATGAGAACTCGTATGAAAATTACTTTTGTATCCTTTTGTCATGCCACTAGAATGATATAAAGTTCTAGAACACCTAAGTTCCAAATGCTTATTACTAAAGCACGTTCAAATGGTTAGCAATACCTAGTACCCCATGGTTCAGAAGTTGCAACAATTATTTTTGGGCATGGAGATGAAAGAAATTGAGGGCATTGTGATATTTTATTGCAATACCATGAAGGAGGCCTTAAAAGAATTTCTTCCTTGCATCGCTCATATATGCCTATACTATATGTTTTGTTGTTTCCAAGAGGAGAAGATGCATGGCACCATACATACCTCTCCTCAATATCAATAATAATTCTAACTCTGACAATGATGCCAGTGGGAATTGTGAAAGGAGGACATGCTTTATGACTCAAAATCAGTATTATACCTTTAGGCTACAAGTAAGAAGTGACACCAAGAGTGTCTTTTGCGAGGGGATAGATTATTGCAGCAACACATTATTGATTCTTATAGTACGATTGAGGAGTCTAAGCTACTATCGTTGAGAAATCATCAAAGGTAAATTCATATCAAAGCTTATCAAGGCCTTGCAAACATGGTGGCAGCTAGGGATGGGATGGAAGGAGTGACAGGCATTAATGTCGCAAAGTATTGTTTTGACTTCATCTTTTGTGGGTGGACCATGACATATGTATTAGCTCTATCAAGAAGCCATGGCAATTGTGCGTAAGCGAGGGAAGCTAGACCTATTTATAACTTTCACATGCAATCCACGTTGGAAAGAGATTGATGATGCCTTATTGCTAGGGCAAATTGCTTCTGATCGTCCTATTTGACATCAGGAGTCTTTTATCATAAGTTTATACTTGATACACTTGCTTATACATGGTTCTATTTTTCAAGATGTCATTGGGCATGTCAACGTGATAGAATTCTAAAAAAGAGGACTTCCTCATGCTCACATTTTGTTGATACTTGCATTTGAGTACAAGCCAATTGATGTTTCACACTATAATAAAATGGTTTGGGTTGAGCTACCAGACAAAGACGGGTTCCCTAATTTGCACAATGTTATAATGCATTGTAACATGCACAATCCATGTGGTGTTTTGAATCAAAATGCAGCATGCATGGTGGAAAGGAGGTGTAGATCTAATATCCATGCAGTTTTATGCTTAATCTTGCATTGATGGTGATGGATATCCAACATACATGCGACAAGATGATGGAAATTTTGTGCTATAAAAAAAATGGATTTGGATAATCAGTGGGTTGTGCCATACAATCCACTTCTCTCATTGAGATATAAGCTCACATCAATGTCAAGATATGCTTGACTATAACAACTGTAAAATATGTTTATAAGCATGTGGCCATGACAGAGCCACAATTTTGCTTCAAGATGAGTGAATGTGTTCTTGATAAAATTAAGAGCTATCTAGAGGCACATTATGTATCAGTGTCTTAGGAAATTTGGAGGATATACGGATTTGAGCTACATGATGATTTGGAGAGAGTAGTCAATCAGAATTAATGCAAATAGAAAGACAACACTAACAAAGTGGTTTGTGGCCATGTGGATCGTGCACACCCTCCCACATCACATACTCAGTCAAGACACAAACATGAGTTTCAAGAGGGATTGGTGTCTTTTCACAATAATCAAGTGGGAATCTCGGTTGATTCTCCCAGTGATAAGACTAGAAAAAAACTTTATGCACACCTACTTACTTTTTTTTCCCAAACTCACATTATGTGAGTGATTTTATAAAAGATAAACAAACATAAAAATACAACTCCATGCCCATACCAAGCCATGGAGCGCCATACAGTGCAGACGATACATAGAACACGTCCATCTCTGAACCCTTGGCTAACATGGAAGCAACCCTGAGACAAAAAGTAAATCATGACACAAGGAAATACCAACTAAACAGGGAGCCACACTTGAAAGATACAAACTGGCTCAGGAAGCTTTTATGGCTGCCACCAAAAAGGCCCTCGTCCATGCAAGAAATCCGCAAAACTGAAAAGAGTCAACACGAAGGGAGAAGCCCAAAGCTCCATCATCAGCCACCCAAGGGCCATTCACCAAAATAGAGAACACCAGCTTCCGGCTAGATATCATCTCTTCCTCATGCTTGGCGGGGAGAGCACAATTGCGAGACACCTCACACCATCAGGCCATTGGCTTGCAAGAAGAAAGAACACAACCTCCACCCACATCAACTCCCTGCCATAGATCAACCAGCTAGCACACAGGGGAGCAGTCCATCAGCGAACACGACCTACTGTAACCGGGTAACATCCTCCTCAATGTTGTACCGAGCAGCTGAACCTTCAAACAACTGCCCAAGTCTCGCTGTGAGCCACATCCAAAAGCAACCAGACTGTCCGAGTAACTGCCAAAAGAACCTACAGTTGCAGATAACATGTGCATGCTTTGCATCCCTCCTATCGCCTAACAACGTCCCAAACAGCTCAATGTTTCCATCACCCTCTAAGAGGCCTGCATGCCATCCCAAAAGAAGGTATAACCCCGAGGCAATAAATAGACCAGCCTTTGAACCACCTCTCCACACCTCTTGCGACCACAACCTTCAGCGCACGAACCTACAGCAAACCACCACACTCTGTGAAGGTCGAACTCAAATCAATGATGTGCATCCAACGAAGGCACCGATCCTTGCAAGTAAGCCTCGCAATCAAACTTCCACTCCAAGCATGCACTGCACAACCCCTCCCTCTATAGAGATAATGCACAGTGGTCACCAGAACTCCTCCAAGGTAGGAGGCGGAAGGGGTGACCTCCTCCCGCCGCAGGCAAAAAATTGAGTGGCATGCGATTGTAATTCTTTTTGGATTAAATATATCACTCACTGTTAGTGAGTTTTGCCAAAAAAACCGTAAAAAGTGAATAGAGTCTTCTTTTACTCTCTCTCTCTCTCTCTCTCTCTCTCTCTCTCTCTATATATATATATATATATATATATATATATATATATATATATATATATATACACACACTAAATGTAAAAGTGAATACACTCTTCTTTTTTAACGCTCTTGTGTTAATTCCCTCAAATAATCTGCGTCAGCACAGGGAGATTGTTTTAACTATACAATGAGAGAGAGAGAGTGGAAAAAATCCATTAAGCTTAGTTTTTTTTACTATACAAAATTGAAGGTCGACTGTAGGCAAAAAGTTAATGTTGCATCGACTAATGTGCATGCTTGTCTCCTCACGTTTCTTGAAAGGGAGAATCTTAATAAAATCCATTAAACTTGCAGGGCTACCTCTCAATAACTCGCTCGATTTTATCATCGCTCAAAAAAGTTCGCTCGGAGTTTGGGATTCCTCCTTCATTGGCTACGGTGCAAATGGAGATATGGGTTATCATCTCTAGCACCAAAATCTTGAAGAGTTATTTGCAGCTCACAAGTGATTTGTAATGAATCAAAGATGCATAGATAGCCCATGAAAGAGGTTGAATATCGCAAAGTGAGATTCAAGGAGGTAGCTTCAAGTCCAATTATGCAAATAGCTCAAACTACTAGCAATGTACCTACCACTAGTAGTGCTCTAGAGAGAGCTAGTGATGTTCTTGAGAGAGCAAAGTCCAAAAGTTAGGCAGTGAGGAGATTGACATGTGTATCTCATGCCCTTGAGAGCTTTCCGTCAGGGTTTGACTTTTTGTTGGTCACTAAATGGGGAGAGCCTACCTGGTACCAAGAATCTATTTAGATGGAAGATAGCATGAAGTGGGAGGAGGCATTGCGTTCTAAGTATAAATTAATTATGGCTAATGAAACTTTGAAATTGATAGAGTTTCCAGAGGGCAACAAGCCTTGCCTTTCAAATGGGTGCATTAAAATAAGTACACGACAAAAGATCACGAGCCTAAGTATAAGCCTAGATTGGTTGCTAAGGGTTTCAAGCAAAATAAAGGTATGGATTTTGATGAGAATTGTTCTCCACTGGTCAAGATGACTACACTGCATCTTGTGCTTGGACTAGTAGCCATTGAGGACAAGGAAGTTTTTTAGATGGATGTGAAGATGGATTTTCTTCACGGAAATATTGATGAGGATGTCTACATGAAGCAGCCAGAGGGTTTCAAAGTCAAGTCTAGGAAACATACAAGGGTAGAATTGGTGTGTAATTTGTGTAAGGCATTGTATGGACTAAAACAAGGCTCAAGGTCATGGTACGTGAAATTTGATGAGTACATGCAGCCCCAAGGGTATGTAAGGAGCCATGACAATCACTACTTGTATACCAAGAGGTTGATTGATGGTACCCTCATCATCCTTATACTCTATGTTGATGATATGCTCATCGCAAGGAAATCTAAAGAGTCACTTAGCACACAATTTTCTTATGCATGCCATGGTAGCCACGAGACTTGACATTGCTTTTGCATTGGGAATGGTTAGCAAATGTATGGTGGTCAATCCGCAAAAAGCACTAGGAAGTGGTAAAACACAATTTGAGATATTTGAAAGGTACAACAGACAAGTGCTACGCTTTGGAAATGGTGATGCATCCATTGTGGGTTACACGGATGCGGATTATGCAAGTTGTGTGGATAGTCAAAGATCCACATTTAGCTATATTTTCCTATTTTTTAAAGCAAGGAAGCTGTGTGGTTACCTCTGTTAGGAAATAGGACGAGGCTAAATAGATAGTAGAGTAGTTTAATTCATGGAGAGAGACAAATTTTCACACACAAGAGATTATAGAGTAGAGAGCAAGAGAGAGAGCACAAACAATATAAGTGGTTCACCCAATGTGGGTTACATCCACGAGAAAGCAACCACTCAATGACTTTAGTACTTCAAACAAGAAGTAGGTTACAAAAGAATTATACCCTTAATAGAGTTCCCGCCTTGCTTCACTCTCACCATCTCACACTCACCTTGTTGTATCAATTCACAAATACAAAATGTGTGTAGAAAAGGCCTCCTTTTATAGGCCAAAAGAGTTTGTCCTCTCTCATGAGAGATAACCATGTGTAGCCGCCCTTGTGTAGGCAAGTCCACTCTCCAATGCACCCATGTGTGGCCACCCTTGGGAAGACAAATCCGTCTTGAATTTGGCCACCGACCATTGACTACTGACCAATTGGCCAACCGATCGATCATTTTTTTACCACTTTTTGACCGCTGTTCGGCCATAATATTCCGGCAAAAAGGAATATTTTGGTGATTGCCATGGAAATTTTGGTTTTTTTACGAGTGATTTTTCTTTATACATGATGGATTCTCCTCATAACGAGGGCCTTACAAATGTGCGTTTTTAATACTAAAAATTACAAGGGGTAAATCACGCTCCATACTTAACAATATCCCACTTGGAGACTAATCTCTACACTACACCTGTAACTGCTTTCCATCCTGGCTTCTTATCCTTGAATGTCGATTGAAGATGAGCAAAAGCTCAACTTCTACCTGTTGACTACTTTTGTAAACATGTCTGCAAGATTTTCACTTGTGTGCACCTTTCCTAGCTTTAGTTGTCCCTCTTCCAAAAGAGTACGTATAAAGTGATATCTCACCTCAATGTCTTTGTCCTTGAGTAAAGGCTGAATTCTTCGCAAGAGGAATGACGCTTTGACTGTCATAGTACAGGACACAATTGTCTTGCTTGTATCCAAGATCCTCCAAGAATTTGTGAAGCCACAGAATCTCTTTGCTTGCCTCCACCATTGCTACATATTTTGCTTCTATGGTAGAAAGTGAGACCACTTTCAGCAGCTTTGAAGCGCAACTTACTGTTGTGCCTCCAATTGTGAAGATGTAGCTAGCAGTGCTCCTTCAAGTGTCTTTTTCACTTGCCATATCTGCATCGGCATACCCTTGCAAGAAAATGGCAATGCCTCCAAAATAAAAAAGCATTTTTTGTTGTCCCTTTAAGATACTTAAGTATCCACTTCACAGCTTGGCAGTGCTCTTTACTTGGTTTGTTCGTGAATCTACTTACAACTCCCATTGCATGTGCAATGTCTTGCCTTGTCCAAACCATAGCATATATTAGAGAACCTAACATTGAAGCATATGGAACTTTAGACATATAGGCTATCTCCTCTTGTGTCTTTGGACACATATCCTTGGTTAGTTTAAAGTGACCAACCAAAGGTGTAGAAACCGATTTTGCATCTTGCATTGCAAACCTTTCTAGTACTTTTTTGATGTAATCCTCTTGAGATAGCTTTAGTGTCTTCTTCCTTATGTCCCTTGATATCTTCATACCAAGTATCCACTTTGCAACACCTAAATCTTTCATTGAAAAAGATCTAGGCATCTTCTCTGTTAATCTTTGATATCCTACATATTAGCACTTGCAATCAGTATGTCATCAACATACAACATTGGGTGATGAACTTCCCATCTCCCAAATTATTTGTGTAAACGCGGTGATCTGAGTTGCATCTTTTGAATCCGTGATCCAACATCCACCAATTGAAATTCAAGTATCAATGTCACCTAAGGGAATGCCGTATTTACATCCATTTGCTCAAAATTGAAGTCATGAGCAACCACAAAGCTTAAGACAAGCTTAAATGAGTTCATTTTTACAAGAGGAGAAAAAATTTCATTGAAGTCAATACCTTTCTTTTGAGAAAACCTTTTTACCACCACAAGATTAGACTTGTACCTTTTCTTCCCACCTTCTTCTTCCTTTAACTTATACATCCACTTGTTCTGTAGTGCCCGCTTACCTTTAGGAAACTCAACCAGCTGCTATGTTTGGTTGTCATGTAATGAGTCCATCTCCACTTGCATGCTCTTCATCCATTCTTCTTTGAATTTGAGTTGCATATCTTCTTCCTACGATTCCGGCTCTTCAGGATCTGAGACGAAGAAATGGTTATAGGAAGGTACCAACCTTTTTTAATATCTACTTTCTCTTGTGGATCTTCGGGGAATAGGTTGAGGCTCCCCATTTCGTTGACATTGTTGCATGTTGTCACCGTTTGCACTTCTTGAGTCTTCACTGCCCTCAAGCTCCATGTACTTATCATTTGTTTGTTTTCTTCCCAAAAAATCTTTGTACATATTTTGTTCATTGAAAATTATATCCCTACTTCTAAATATTTTACCTTCTTCAAGACTCTATAGGTGATATTTAAAGCCAGCTTCTCCATAGCCAATGAACAAACACTTTTTGGACTTTGAATCTAGCTTTGACCTTAGGCTTCTATCTATGTGCATGAAAGCCTCACACCCAAATACTTTGAGAAATGCATAATTCACTAGTTTACCTACCCATGCCTCTTCTGGAATTCCCCCATCCAATGCCGTTGAGGGTGACCGGTTGATCAAGTACACAGACATACTTACTGCTTCCACCCAAAGCTCAAGCAGTAGGCTTGCATGTAGCCACATGCTTCGTGCTTGCTCCATGATTGTTTTGTTCGTCCTTTTGGAAATGCCATTTTGTTGAGGTGTCCTTGGGGTTGTACTTTGCCTTCGAAAGCCATTGCTAACACAAAAGCTTGGCTGCAATATTTGCCTCCATTGTCGGATCTGAGGCATTTAAACAATGCAGTGTTGTGACCTTCATCATCCAATTTTCCTGTAGAGAAAAGAGAAGAAACATGCCTAACATTTTAAGCTTACATTCATTTCCATTGGTAGTTTTGACACAAACTATCCTTTGCCAACAATTTCACAATCTTCATCATCTCCCAAGTATACATATCCAAAATTACCTTTGGTGTAATCTTGGAAATGCTGCTTGTGTGATGTCGCATGGAATGAAGCCCCGAAATCTACTATCCGAGAATTAAACACATTGTCCAATGAGAGAATTAGAGCATCTTGCTCTACTTTGCCTACCACATTGGCCTCCGATGTTGGCTTGTTGTATTAAGACTGAACCTTCTTCTTCTTCTTAGACCAACAATCCTTCTTGACCCTTGCAAGAAAACGTTAGTGCCTCCAAATACAAAGCATTTGTTGTTGTCCCTTTTAGATACTTAAGTATCCACTTCATAGGTTGACAGTGCTCTTTACCTGGATTGTACCATGAATCTACTTATAACTCCCACTTCATGTGCAATGTTTGGCCTTATCAAAACCATAGCATACATTAGAGAGTAGCAACTTTAGACATATAGGCTATCTTCTCTTGTTTCTTTGGACACATATCCTTTGTTAGTTTAAATTGACTAGCCAAAGCTCAAGACTGGCTGTGGAAATTTTGGCTTTTCGGTGAGTGATTTTCTTCACGCATAATGGCTTCTTCTCATAAATGGGGCCTTACAAATGTGCATTTTCAATACTAAAAATGACAAGGAATAAATGAGGCTCCATACTTAACAATCTCCCACTTGGGAGATCTTAGCATTACTCAGACTCCAGTATTGCATTGTGATAGTTAGATTGTGATTGCTTTTGCAAAGATCTCTGTCTTTCACTTTAAGTCAACACACGTAGAAGTATGTTATCATCTTATATATGACATATTATCTAGCAAGAGCATAAAGTTGGTCAAGATTCATACGGATGAAAACCCTACAGATGCTCTCTCGAAGAGCCTACCCTTTGAGCGGTTTGCACATTGCATGGAGATGATGGGTGTAGGGTGAAGCCATAGGATTGCTTCATGGCTGTACATATGTAGATACATAGGCCACTTGGGCCATGCTGGCCTTCAAGTGGGAGATTGGTAGGATTCATTCCAACTGGCCGGACACCCATCACACTGACCATACTAGCCTTACCTATTCTTTTGATCATATACAACAATAATAAGTAGTGAAGCAATTCTAGAAACCCTCATTGAGAGGTCCACCCATATCGTGCTCATCTCTACTCTTCTTCTCCCTTGCACTCCGCACACGCTGCGCACTCTTCAAGGTAGCCATAACAATGTTGCTTCTTCCAACCTAAGTTGCATTGTACGTTATACGGGGTACACATAATATGCTTTAATCGGGCATATTATACAACACCACCAATTAAACCGACAAATAATATGGCGCCACATCAAGAAAATCATTGTATCATTTAATTTGTTAGTAGTTTGATGTTAGTAGTTTGATTGAAATATAGTTGGATTGAACTATATTTTGATTAAACTATATTGTTCTATATTAGAACGATCTATGAGCCATTTACCATTTTGGGCTTCTTTATTGAAAAAGTTGCCTTGAATTCAATCTAAAGATGAACTCTAAAACCCAAAAAAATAAAAAATAAAAAAATTAGTTGACTGAGCTTTTAATTAGAAATAAAATTTTATTTTAGTAAAAAATAAAAAATGTAAAATAAAGTGTAAATTATGTTTTTTAGATGTATTGATTAATATATTTTGTGTACATTAAATTTAGGAAATGCTTACCATGTTTAAAAGAATTCACGCTAAATAGTAATTTAATTTAAGTGAAACTAGTAGTTTCTTCTTATTGTAGAGCCATGCTCAAACTTTAAGTAACTTAGGTAGGCTTAGTTAGCAATTGTCTGCCAAGAGTAGAGCAATCCTCACACTGGAGGTGATATTTGTAAGCAGAATAGTGATTGCTTGTCTTGTGTAGAGTTTGACTCACATTTAGAAGTGAGTTAGGTAGGGTAAATAGAAATTAGGAAAAATTACCAAAATACCCCCCAAATTTGTGGAAATTCTAAAAATACCCCTGTAGTTTGAAAATTTTCCAAAATACCCTTGACATTTTTCAAAACTCCCAATCTACCCCTCACGATAATAGAAAACATGGAAAAACAAATAATCTTTTACAAATTTCTATACAAATCACTTTGTCCAGCAGATTGAGTATGTCAAAATGGAGATTCTCGATGGCATTATGGACTCAAGAGATAGAATGGCTCAATATTAACACACACAAATGCTATTGTTTTTTGGTATGTAGATGATTATCTTTGGTTAGAAACTTTATAAATATGTATTTATTCTTTTGTATATTATCCTTGGGAAAATTGGAGTAATTACTTGTAAGAAATAACACAAGGGTATTTTGGGAATTTCCACAAATTTGAGGGGTATTTTGGTAATTTTCCCTCATGAGATTTAGGAGATTGCCTATTATGTGCAAAGTTTACTCACACTTGAAGGCTATATAGATGTAAACTAGGCAATTCTTTGTTGTGTGTAGAGTGAAAGCTCACAGTGAAGATGAATTTTTAAAATAAATAATAATATATTATGAAATGTTAATGCTTATGTTTGTGGACATTGTGAATGGTTGTTGATTTTCAAATAGAGTAGAAATGATTTGTATAGATTGAAACTAATTTAAGGTATAACATTGATTGTTGATGTTCATAGACCTCTTTACAATATGGTGAAAAGATATGAGTGGGGATACGTAGATGAATTGATAGCAAGAAAGACCTCATCGAGGTTGAGTAATAAGTCTTGTGGCCACAAATTTAATGGCAATGAGAACATGATAAAAGAACATGTGTCAAAATACTTGAAAATATGCTAGCTTACAAAATTCCTCCCAAAGGTATTGCTCAATTTTTTTTGAATGGGCGCTTAAGTCAAAGAGAATACTTACCGAAGGAAAAAAGAAGGTCGTTCCAAAAGTAATTACTTCACTAACTGAGAGGGATGTGTGACTTTTGAAGATGAAGTACACATGTGCAAAAGGGGGTGAATGCTCCCTGCTACTACCGCATACAATCAAGCATTTGGTGGTTCAAACCCACACATACCACTTCTTGTTTAAAAGGATGCGGTGTAGCATCATTTGGTGGTCAACATGCATAGAATGTTTCTACTTTGCATCAAGCATTTGACAAGCATGTTGGTATACTTACAATGCCCACCTCTCTCAATTTTGCAACCACAATATATGTTGCATAGTTTGTAAAACCCCCATATGAGGAGAAGCCACTAGTGCACATGTATTTGGTGGATTTCAGCTTTGCATGCTGATGAGATCTTTATTTGTGATTATGAATGGTACAGAGAGAACTCAGGGCCAACTTTGGGTTCCACCCCCAAGAACTTTTATTCTCCAAAATATTCCTTTTTGCCAAAATACTTGGTCGAATAGCGGCTAGAAGGTAATAAAAAAATGGCCATATAGTGGGTCGGTGGTTCGTGGTCTTTTGTCGGTCGTCAGATTTCAATGGTCAGTGGTCGAGTTCTAGTCAGACTTGTCTAACCAAGAGCAGCTACACATGGGCGCATGGAGAGTACTACTTGGACCAGGTTACACAAGGACGGCCTAGCCAAGTTCTGCTATCTAAGACTGGCTACACATGGTTGTTCACTGTTTAGAGGCTCCCTTACATCTATATAAGGAGGCATTCTCTATGCACCATTACACACTAGAGATACTCTCTTAGGATGAAAAGTGTGCACACTAGACGTGCACACACACAACCTTGTTGAAGGATTGTTAGTCCCTTGTATTTCTAATTGCTTTAGTTGTCTAAATTGCCATCTAATCTCTATCTTGAGAGCGCATGGACAGATGACTCCATCACTCAGTAATAGTGTGCTAATCTAAATTTTTTATTTTCCACTAATCTACTTTGCATCGTATCTCTCTCTACTCTCTTGCTACTAGATCCTTATTGTATTTTGTATTTCTTACATGGTATGAGAGTACTAGGTGCTCATAGCTAAGAAAGTACAAGAATTAGAGGAGAATTACTTGTATTACTTTGAAAAATCAATCATGTCGGCGTATTCAAGTGTTGTTGCCAGGGCTACTCCATTTTTCATTTGTCCACCAGCCTTCACAGAAGGCAATCTTGATGGCACCAACTACACGATGTGGAAATTCAAAAATTTTGCAATTTTGGATTCGTACAAATCGTTGGATATGGTGTTGGGGCCAAATGGTGCAGACCGGTGCCTACGCCAAATTGATCCAAAAAATCCAAGTGTTCTAATTTTCCCAGATGCTACTCTTCTACGTGCCTGGAAAAGAGGGAATGCAGATGTATTATGTACCATTGTTGTTTGTGTAAGTGATTTTGTCCTCACTTTGGTTCAACATACCACTAAAAAACATGAAGCTTGGAACATATTACCTTGCCAATATGAGGCACACAATCACACCAAAATTCAAAATCTAGAAAATCAGCTTGTTGCTTAGAAATTTACTGATGGAGAGAATGTGGAGGCCTTTATCAAGCAGATTAAGGATCTCCAAGATCAATTTAGCCATTGTTTGTGTGGCTATTTCTTTGGAATATTTATCTTGACACTGCATTTGAATACTTTTGGTGAGATATGATGGTCTTGTTATGGCACTCAACACTCAAGTTCGTCCAACCCCTCTTATGTTTGAAGAATTGAGTGCAATGTTGCTTGAAGAGGAGCTATGACTTAGGACCAAGAATGGTGGAGGTGATGATGCCTTTGCAGCCAGTGCAAAAGGTAGGGGACTACTTCAAATGCCTCTAAGAAGAACCCCAAGAAGAAGAAATTTTTAGATAACTATTTTTGCTGTGACAAGAAGGGTCATGTTGTTAAAGACTACATAAAGAAGAAAGTAGACAAGAAAAACGGCACCATGAAAGCTTCTTGGAAGGAAAGAGAATCTGCCAACAACACTGAGGCAAACCTTAAACTATGGGCCATCATAGAAGAGGTATGCTCATTAGCACAAACTCTTATGGTTCTTGGATTCTACATAGTGGTGCATATTGCCATATGACTAGTAAGAAGGACTGGTATAGTTCATGGAACCCTCTACAAGAACCCATCAGTGTAATTGTTGGGAATAATGCAAAATGTCCAGCCAAAGGGTCTGGGACAATTTCTCTTTTAGCATCCACAGGTGAAATTAAAGAACTCTCTGATGTGTTGTACGTATCTCAAATCAAGAATAATTTTCTCTCCATTTTTGCAATCACTCATCGTGATCTTGAAGTCCGTTTCAAGAAAAGTGGAGCAAAAATCTTGGATTGTAAAGGCAACACAATGGGAAAGGGCATAAGCTGCAGCAACCTTTACAATATTTATGTACTTACAACCACTACAAAAAAAGGTACAACTCAATTATGGCATGAGAGATTTAGTCATCTTAGTATTGCTGTGTTGAAAGAGATGCAAAAATCTGGGATGGTGGCACACATGCCACAAATCTCATATATGAATGAAGTTTGTGATGCTTGTATGATGGGCAAGCAACAAGGAAGGCATTTCCACATGAGAGGAATAATTGAGCTCAGTCTCCTCTAGAGTCGGTACATGCAAATCTTTGTGGTAAAATGTCTTCTTTTGCTTTGGGTGGATCTTTCTATTCCTTATTGTTAGTCATTAGCTTTAGTAGAAAGATGTGGGTGTATTTCATTCGTAAGAAGTCTAAAGCTTTTCGTAAATTTAAAATGTGGCACAAACTTGTAGAGAATGAAACAGGAATGAAGGTTAAGAAGCTTCACACAGATATAGGAGGATAATTCATCTCAAATGAATTCAACAGCTATTGCAATGAGCATGGCATCAAACATAATCTTACTACAACTCACACACCATAGTAGAATGGTGGTGGAATGTCGCAATCAGATGGTGGTAGAAATGGCAAGGTGCATGCTCAAATCCAAGGATATGCCAAGTTCCTTTTGGGCAAAAACAGTAAGGAAAAACACCTCAAGAAGCCTATTCTGGTAAGAAGCCTTTGGTCTTGCATTTTAGAACTTTTGGGCGTTTTTGTTATGCACATATTCTTGATTCACAAAGAACTAAGTTAGAAGCCAAAACAAAGAAGTGTGTATTTTCTTGGATATATTATTGAAGAGTCTAAGGCTTATAGAATCTATGATCGAGAGGCAAAGAAAATACTCACCAATAAAGCTGTGGTGTTTGAAGAAGGGCCACATGCGATGGAGAAACTAGGTTCGTCCACTTTCTTATCAAACGAAGGAGGAACTCTCCATGTTCCAGATCAAAGTCAAGTTAAAATTGAGGAGGTTGATGATGACAACTCACTTAAATCTAACCAACCTGTTGTAGCTTCATTGGAAAATCCACTACCAAAGTGGGCTCAATATCTTTTTGATGCTCGAAATCCTCAAGTTCACAATCGTCATGAAGAGGAGGGTTTCTTGCAATAGTTAAAGAGATTAGAGGAGCAAAGAAGAGCCTCCAAACACATCATAAACATGACTCTTATGACTAAAAGTGTGGGCTCTGTCAAGGAGCCATCCTCTGTCAATGAGGCTATGGTAGATCCAAAGTGAAAGGAAGCAATGCAATCAAAGTATGACAGCATCACCAAGAATTACACTTGCAAAGTAGTGGATCGACCACCAAAGAAGAAGGTCATCAGTACCAAATGGGTTTATAAACTCAAGCACAAGGCTAATGGCTCACTACAAAAGTACAAAGCAAGGTTAGTAGCACAAGGTTTTTCATAGGTTGAAGGGTTCGATGTGAGTGAAACCTTTGCTCCCATAACCAGAATGATTACTATTTGTCTTGTTCTTGCTCTTTCTGCTATCTATTTGTGGCTTGTTTACCAAATGGATGTAGTATGTGCTTTTTTGAATGGACTTCTCAAGGAGGAGGTTTATGTAGAGCACGCCAGTGCTTGAATCACCTCATTCAAAAGAGAAGGTTTGGAGATTGAAGAAGGTTTTATACAGCCTATAGCAATTGCCACAAGCATGGTACGTGAGAAAAGATAAGTTTTAAAAAAAACATGGCTTCAAAGGAGTACTTCTGAACCAAATTTATATGTGCTTAGAGAGGATGGAAAGTGAGTCATTATAATATTGCATGTAGATGACTTGATTATCACAAATGATCACGAAGAGCTCATTCAAAATACTCACAAGATCTTGAGATCTGAGTTTGAAATGAAATACTTGGGTTTTTTACACTAATGTTTGGGGATTGAGATTTTGCAATCCACAAAGGGCATCTTCATCTCTCAACAAAAGTATGCAATAGAGATCATAAAAGCTTTTGGGATGATGGACTGTAAACTTATGAGCACTCCAATGGAGGTAAATGTGAAAATCTTTATGGAAGATTCTTCTCTCTTAGTTGATACCAAGAAGTACAGGCTACTTGTGGAAAGTTTAATTTTCTTGTGTATTACTAGACCAGACACTTGTTTTGCAGTAGGTGTATTGAGTAGGTTTTCCAACCAACCAAGGGAATCTCATTGGAAGGTAGGCATGTGTGTTCTAAAGTACATCAAAGGTACTTTGGGCCATGGAATTTTCTACGGAATTGGCATAAAACTCTAAGTGGTTATTGTGACTCAGATTGGGCAAAGGATTGTGATTCTAGAAAATCTGTTTTTGGATATTGTTTTTCTCTTGGTCCTAGAGTGTTTTCTTGGATCATCAAGAAGTAACCAACCATCACTCTTTCTTCAACAAAAGCTGAGTGTAAAGCTGCTTGTTTTGTAGCTTGTGAAGTAGTTATCATGGCAAGTTCTCATGGACTTAGGTGTTTGTGTGGATTCAACAATAACACTTCAATGCAATAACCAAAGCTGCTTGAACCCTATCTTTCGTGCACGCACAAAGCATATTGAGGTTTAGTATCATTATGTTCAAGAGCTACTAATTGAGGATGAGACTGTAGAGCTAGATTATTTCCATACTGAAGATAGTTGTGTAAATATCTTCACCAAATCTCTTGGGAAAGACCAACTACTTTGACATCTTCATCAACTTGGCTATCTAAGTGCGTCTACACATGGGCATTTAGAGGCTCCCTTACATCTATATAAGGAGGCCTTCTCTATGTGCCATTACACACTAGAGATACTCTCTTAGGGTGAATGGTGTGCACACTAGACACACACATGCACGATCTTGTTAGTCCATTGTATTCCTAATTTCTCTAGTTGTCTAAATTGCCATCTAAACTCTATCTTGAGAGCGCATGGGTGGATGGTGCTATTACTTTGTAATAGTGTGCTAATCTATGTTCTTGACTTGCCACTAATCTACTTTGCATCGTATCTCTCCCCTCTCTTGCTACTGGATCCTTATTGAATTCCATGTTTCTTACAAAGCAATGTTTTCTTGAGCTACATCTCAAGTGGACTCAAGATTTTGTCACTTGTGGAATTCTCTTTAATGTAATCCGTAATCTTATCTTCAAGGATGGTTTGATGAGCATAGCAAAGAAAGAATTTGTGGCACTTGATTACAACAAGATGCATACAAAATACCTACATGAAGTCAAAACTTCATCATAGAGCAATTTGAAACACACAGTGCTTGAGTACGTGACATAGTATGGATGTACAAGTGCTCTTGATGGATGGACAAATTGTTTAAAAAACCCTTTGATAAATGTGATGTTGATTTTCCCAAGGGGATCCATTTTCACTGAAGCGATTGATAGATCCTTGAAAGAAAAAACATGCAATTTTCTAGCAATCATCTAAGCGTGCAATTCAAAAAGCTAGTGGGCCCAAAAATGTTATTTCCATTGTCACAAACAATGCATCTAACTACATAGGTCCAGGGTGTGCAATCAAAATCAAGTATCTTGAGCTTACCTCGGTTCCATGTGCTATGAACACTTTGAATTTGCTTCTCAAAGACTTTGAAAAAGTATCATCAGTGAGATTGAATTTAATAGAAGCTAATCATGTCACCAGATTCA